>NW_027518689.1:41545000-42223750 GCF_043159265.1 Tasmannia lanceolata
AAAGTCAAGGTCTGTATATGACTTCTGACTAGCAAAGTATCATGCTTTATAATATTGGTGGTAATACTTCTGTAAAGTGGTGGTGCATGTTTGGAAATTGTAGTTAATGGTAAAAAAACATGGAATATGTGTATGCCATTGTGGAGATCGAGGTAGCGGTGGGATGAGACCCCGCTACCTCGATCTCCACACTCATACTTCTTTTTTAAGCCTATATACTGAAAATTAATGAAATTGCAGAAAATATGAAACGAGTATTGTTTAACTTGCTCTTCTATTAAAAATTGACACCAAGCTATATCTTCCTTTTTGTTGTTCCATGTCTCCAATTTGTCCACAAAATAAGTCTATCTTAATTCATGGTGCATTGCCCTCCACTTCATGGAGCATTGCTCAGACCAGACAAAGTCAAGGTCTGTATATGACTTCTGACGAGCAAAGTATCATGCTTTATAATATTGGTAGTAATACTTCTGTAAAGTGGTGGGGCATGTTTGGAAATTGTAGTTAATTGTAAAAACTAAAAAATCATGGAATATGTGTATGCCATGCTTCTTTTTAAGCCTATATACAGAAAATTAATGAAATTGCAGAAAATATGAAACGAGTATAGTTTAACGTGCTCTTCTATTAAAAATGCAGAAAATATGAAACGAGTATAGTTTAACGTGCTCTTCTATTAAAAATTGACACCAAGCTACGTCTTCCTTTTTGTTGTTCCATGCCTCCAATTTGTCCACAAAATAAGTCTATCTTAATTCTTAACCCTTTGGCAATTAGTTGAGTCTAGCAAGGAGCTCTATAATTATGGTCACTTCCTTGCTAGGAAATATCCAGGAATTGAATAAGTAGTTTTTTTTTTTGAATCTTAGGAAATAACTAGCTGAGTTTATTATGCCAGAAACTTCAATATCCTGAACTAGCAACATGTACTAAAATTCAGATTGCTGAAATTTCTGTGGCGGGATAAAACCAGCTGTCGTAAACTTAGGAATTTAGACTGAACCTCCAGAATTTAATAGATAATTCGAGATCCCTAGATGAGAAAATAGCACAGAAAAAGTGGGATGCCAAAAATTTTCTTTGCATAAAGCTTCAATATTGTCCAAATATCAGCTTGTGAACACCCTTTGAAGGAGCAGCAAAGGGAAGAACAGGATGAACTGCCTCTAGTAATTCACAGGGAGAGACTTTACGAATAAATAGACTCCAAAAACCCATCCTCAGTTCTGATTGTAGGCTGCAACTCGCCTGGTTGAAGCTGGAATCACTAGTAATTGCCAATCAGCCATGTGGCAGTGAATTCCTCCCCAGGCATTGTTTGACTTATATACCGATGTCAACAGAGGGTGCCATCCCAGTCAGATACAACCTTGGAACGAAATATTAGGATTATACTGTCGGCCATATTGGCTGATATATATCCATTTTGGTCTAGGCCGATACATTATTTAAGGGCTGATATTTACTGATATGGCCAAAAATAGTGCCGACATGGTCGATACATATGGGTTCGGCCTTCAGCCAAGATGACGACCGATACTGATATTTTGAACGATGGGTATAACCATGTGGCCTGCAAATTAGCAAGAACTGGAATAAATCCATTAAACAAGAGTTCCGGAGCTATTTGGAGACTCCTTAAGAGTGGGTTGGGGCTGTAATACATAGAGTTCCAAGTTTGATCAGGAGTTTGGGTAGTTTTAATTAAGTTTTAGGAGTTTAAACAAGAGTTCTGATGCTATTTGGAGACTTCTTAAGAGTGGGTTGGGGCTTTAATACATAGAGTTCAAGTTTAGTTAGGAGTTTGGGTAGTTTTAATTAAGTTTTAAGAGTTTTGCTTAGATAGGACTTGATTTCCTATGCAATTTGCAATTTCTGGATTTGATTACAGGACAATTACAAATCCTTGTTGAAGTGTGCTTATAGGCAGACTTCATGTAGGGTTTAAAGTTATTAAGGATTTTATGGAGTTAAAGTTGATTTAGGACAGTAATTGCTGAGTTCAATTCAGTAACTTCAATTTTTAGTTGAAGGGTCTATTTGGACACTTTTTTTTTTGAATAGTAATATTTTGACACTTGTTAGGTGAAGTTTCCATATTTTTTTAGGTTGTAAGAGCTTTTATATAAGTAAGAAGGGGGTGGCCACTCCACACGAATTTCTTTGAATTTAGATCTTTTTCCAAGATTTTCCAGCTTGGCCTTTTCTTCTCAAGTTACTGAAATTTCAGAACTTACGTTATCTCTCTTGCTGCTTGTTCCTCTTCAATTGTGCTCTAATTGCAGTCTTCTTGTTTGGTTGCTGCTTTTAAGATACATAAGATCCATTCCTTCTCTTAATATTGGAATTCATAAATTATATTATGAAGTGAATGCAGGTGTTGTGATTTTTCATCAAGTTTGTGTCTGTGAATTTAATTTAGAGCCCTTATTTGCATCATTTCCCGTTCTCCTACCACCAATCTATCTCTAATCATTCAGAAATTAGAAATTAAAATCTTACCAGCTGTATTTGTTTTCTGATTTAAACCCAGAAATTACAGATTTTCACTCAGAAAACTCCATTCTTCCTTATTTAAATTTCTTGTTGGAGAGTCAAAATGCCGACCCCAACTAGTTTGGGACAAAGGCTTAGTTGAGTTGAGTTGAGAATCAAAATCCAACCAAGTGGTCCTGAAATTCATGCGAGAGCCCTTCTTTAAAGAGATTTCTTCCAAAATTTGGGTGTGCAGGACATCATCTTCACCTGAATAGGAGCTCCACAAAGCCTTAGTTGAAGTCGTCACAAAACCCAGTAAAAATCGTTATAATCTCATATCAAAACGACAGGGGTCCTAAGTGTTTCCTGACTCGTCTGACAGTGCGTGGGTCACTGCTGTTGTCAGCAGATGTCATGCTGATGTCAGAATTCATCTGCTTTTGAGTGCTAATATATTAACTCTCCCTCTTTTATTTCTTCTGAAACAAGTCTTAATTACCCTTAGTGTAACCCCCCGGATAATTCCTGTTTCATTATTTCTCTAGCAGAACCATCGAACTTGAATTTCAACATGTATATTATACCCTTTACACCCAACCAGACACTTTTCTTTCAATTAATGTGACCAGATCTGTTGTTTCATTCCTTTTGGGTGCTTCCACTTCTTTTATTAGTATTTGGGATGAGTTAATGCTTCTTTTAATCTCTTAGGGCCCGTTTGGTTTGTAGGAAAGGTCTTCCCACCCTGGAAAGGCTTTTCTTTTCCTTTCCTTTACAGGGAAATCCTTTTCGTCGTTTGGTACATCAAAGCTGAAATAGAAAGTGTTTTCCTAGAACAACATTCCCTCGTTTTGATACCATATTATTTGGAAAAAAAAAGGCCCATCAATAAAGTGATTAACAATAGTGTTGAATTGTTATATGATGTTCATGTGAAGCAAAGTATACTAGTGGGGCCATTAGTTAGATGATCAGATGATCGAAACTATTCATCTGCTTGGCCCTACCGTGGACAGGCAATCTCGTTAGCCATTGATTTAGACAATTGATATCGTCCACTAGTCGGGCAAAGACCATCTCTAATGCATAGGTAGCGTTTTTCCTAGAACAACATTTCTCTCTCTCTCTCTCTCTCTCTCTCTCTCTCTCTGATTTCACCAATTCATTCTCCTCTTATATGTTCTGCAATTATGTCTCCTAATCCATCAAGTTTGCTTTCAAATCTGAGCCATATGCTACCTTATGTAGCTCCACTTCCAGTCCAGACTCTCCAGGCATTGACCTGTTCTTCTCCATCTCCAAATTCAGCCCCTCATTTTCAGTCCATATGCCCTGCGGTGCAGTCTCTTTGTCCATCAACTTCGCCTTCATATCTATGATATCTGCCTTGGTTTGCTCTAGCTCTGTCCCCTGTTTAGCTTCTCTTTGGTTTGATTTGGATTTTGTAAGCTCGACCAACGTACAAAATTGATGAGAAAAGATTGCAAACATACAAAACTGCCGACACCTAAATCATGCATGCTTAAAACATAGCAAAATGGAGATGGTATAATTATAGGAGGAATGCTAAACTGAAGGATGTCCTTGTAAAAAATCAGCGACAAGGGCACCCCCATTAGACCGTCTCACCAAAGTGCATTTATTATTCACTCGAGAAGAGACCACTTCAGGTAAGAAGGATTTCATTAACCACCTAATGGTTATAATAGTTTGTTATATATCTTAGTTAAAGGCTTCCCAATTTGCCTCTATGCAATTTGTTAGGGAACTAACGTTTTCTAACTAATTTCGTCAAACATCCTCCCCTGCAATTTATAAGTATGATAAGGTAAAGAAACAAGACTTTCTCTTTTTGAAGTAGAACAAAGCTCATAGTCAATTTGTTCAGAGAAATTAGTTTCAAGAAACAGATGAATAAATTCATGGAATGGTCTTCAGGGTTCTTTTTTTCCTTCTAGGGTTTTAGAATTTGGGATTTTATCTACCTCTGGATATGGAGGAAGAGAAGAAGATTTATTGACCTATTCAGTAGCCATAAGACCGAGGGGGGAGTGGGAAAAACTGCAGAACAGATAGGTTTTTGGAGAAGGAGATGATTAGAGAGAGAGCTGTTGGGGAAGAAGATGACATGGGTGTGGGATTTAAAAAGACAGTTTCACACAGGGCAAATGGGTTTCCGTCCAAGCAATTCAGACTTCAAGACACCTAGAGAGAGAGCTTTGGGAAATGAAAATCCAGCTACAGCTATAGCTACAGGAGAAGAAATTGATAAATGAAACTTAAAAGAAGCATAAAAAAAGCAGTTATAAAAACGAACAACATTACGGTGTTTTGGAAAAGCATAGAGCAGCCACCCACGAGAGAGAAGAGGGCGCCCGACACTTCTTTCCATCTTGCATCTGAGGTTTTAAGCTGGAAACGTTTTAGACGGTTTATACGTGTTTTGGTTTCTAGATGGAAAGGCCTTTTTGCCTAAGAAATTCTATCCTTGTACCAAACAAACAATGGAAAGAGGCAAAAACTTGGAAAAGCCCTTCCTTTCCACCTCTTTCCGCTTCTTTCTTGCAAACCAAACAGGCCCTCAGGATTTATTGTGGAAAAGACTTTGATAGGAGACAAAAAAAGGTTGATGGGGTGAGATGTGGAAGATCGTACTCCTTTATTTAAGGCCATGGGTAAATCTACGTACAACTGAGTAGGAGAAGTCAAAGAAACCGAAGAAGTGGACACATCATAGAGGCAAGGGAACATGAGAAGAGAACCGAATTATTTGATTGATGAGCAATCACTTGCTCTTTAGGTTGTCCCTTTCACTTCAACCTTGCACATCCTTACCCCTTTCGTTGCTACTTCCTATTTTCTTTTAGTCGCTTTTCTATCAATAGACGGAATTGGAATAATGCAGTGTTTCACAACTCGGACTCAGCCAAGAACTTGGCCAAGGTAAAAGGGAGTTGACTTGGGTGAGTCAATGATTGACGCGGTCAAATTTTCATTAACTCAGTTGAGTCAAAGGAGTTACGATTGACTTCAAAACTTAGACTCGGTTGAGGACTGAGCCAAGGTAAAAGGAAGTTGACTCAGGTGAGTTGACATTGACTCATGGAGTTTTTAAACAATGAATTATTTGTCAATATTTAATCTTGAACATTGGGGTTGTTCTCTAGGCAAATAAAACTAGTGTTTGTTCTCCGAATACCTCTTCTCCCTTGGGTTGTTCTGGTCTGGATATCTGTTTGCCGGAGGATCAACTTCCGGTGGCTCAGGGGTGGCTTTCTGGCGAACCCTCGGACTCTAGGTTGAGTTCAAATTTCAAATCTAATCATTCAAACCAGCCGTCTTTGCCGCCCAAGGATGCGTCTAAGTTTCGCCTCGAAAAAGGTGGTGTGGGACCTACAAATATGATTACCAAGACAGCTAAGCCAAAATTCGCTGTCCCTAGGCGAAAAGCTGCTTGGATGGACTTGCCCATCAAGAATTCCAAGTCAGTTGACTTTGATTATCGAGCCCATGGCGATAATGTTTTAAAATCCTTGGCTAGGGTGCCAAGATCAAAAGAAAATCTTCTTATGAATATTTTGGAGAATCTCCTGGTTATAAAATTCGGATCAAGGAAGAAACACAGCAGATTGGCTAAGTTCCTAAAATTTTATTCCAAATCTGCCAGGAGTGGCTCCTCTTATGGATAATTCAGTAATTCTGGCCCCTGGGCGGTTATAGATCTGATTTCTTGAGATTGGGGGGTCTGGTTATTTAGTACTTGCTTTAGTCGGGAGACCATAGTATCAAAAGCGTATACGGGTGTCTCTACTATCTTATCTCCTCGGTTGTTGGGCAATGGGTTATAACTTCTATTTATTCAGCTTGCGTCTGTTCAACGCTTCTCTGTTCCAGCATTTCTTTCTAGGGGCGGATGGTTCAAGGCTCAGAAATTGGCATTAAAAAGTCGTACCTTAGTACAATATTTTGAAGAGAAACAAAATAATAAGAAAGAATCCCTTGGACTTTCCTGGTTCTATCTGTCTTTATCATTAACAAAGGAGGAATGGAAAATCCCGGTGATTCAGGAGAATCATCTTCTTGTTCTGGAGGGCGTTGTAGACAGTTATGCATGGAAATCATGGGTTTAGAAAACCTCCTTAAGAGGCTGAAATCGATGATCTACAATGAGTTAGGCCGTTCACTTGGTATAGCCTCTGCGAGTTTTCTTCGATCAAAATCACCCATTTACCGTTACTCGCAATGGAAGAAAGGGTGGAGAGGAGATAAATCTAGGAAGCTTCTAAGACGGTGGGCTTCTGGATGGTGGAAGAAAGGATCGTGAGCAGAAAAGATCCTAGATTCTTGGATCGGATCCCGGATGATCTTCTCCTTGATTTGCCGGATCTCCAAATCCAACATATCGTGGAGGTGTTGTAAAGCGTTCCGCTTAGGCGACTTGTCTAAAAGTACAAACTGAATGACTATCTAGATGGTGATGACAAGTTTGTTTTTTGAATGCTTTGCCTCCCTCAGGATTTGTAGAAATAGGAACGGGACCTCAAGACATAAAGGATTTTGGTGAGGCATCCTAAAGGCTTTTAAGGGGTTGATGCAAGGAGTAGAGTACTCTATGGGTTTTGAGAAAGACTTTAGTCTTAGGCCAGAATGGGGCGTATAATCTACACATAGATTGGAGTAGAAAGCAATAGTTTCGATGTGGCACCTTTTGCTGAAGTTGATTTCTGGGTACTGTAAGGGGTAATGGACTTTACTTTTAGCCAAGGAGATTGTTCCTAGGCATCTCATACTATGTAAATCTGGTGGGACTACTAGTCCCCATTGTAAGTTTGCTAGTATGAATATATTTGTCATTTTTCAAAAACAAATATTTAATCTTGAACAGTAGGAGGGACTACTCATTTGATCTGATCTTGCAAGATAAAATTGAAAGGAAAATTAAACTGGGGTTTTATTGGTCTAATTAGATGACAACATACAACACCAATAAAAAATTTGGGGACGATTGCAATGCAACCATTTCTTAAGGAGGATTTCTTACATATGGGCTTCGGGTTTGGACTCAGTCTTGGAGGCCTGTGAATTTCATTTTGGAGATTCTTGGCTTACATAAGGTGACCTCTCTATTTTTTTTTCTGGATTCCTTGGAGTGCCAAGAATGAGGTGGGTTCTTTTCCTAGAGAGCGAGTTGATAGAGTCCCTATCCTTATTGTAGTGGGTTGTACTTTTCCATTACCTTTGGGGCCATCTCAGCCTCTGTCAGCGTCGGCAAACCTTTGTCTATTTAAACTGATAAATTTAGTATTTAATTGCAAGAAGCCTTCAACTCTTCCAGATTTCCACCCCACTTCAAATTACTTCTGAAATTGACAACTGAATATGTCACAGATTGCTTACATAGTTGTGTATATTCTATATATTACAGCATGACCCAAAAAAAAAAAAAATACTGAAAACTCTGGAACTTCTTATTTGTAGAAAATTAATCTAGGGAAATGTTATCAGCACTACTGTATTTTGATGAGGGCACTCCTCACTTTATTAAAAGTACGGTATGGCCCTCACCATAGGATGATCCAAACCGTCCATTAGATGGGTCACAGCCTAAGTAGGTTGTGCCCCTAAAAATCATTCCCATAGGTTGATTCTAACCCTCTGATCTGAATGTTAGCGGGTTGATCCTAACCCTCTATAGATCGGAGGGTTAGGATCAACCTATGGAAATAAATTTTGGGGCACAGCCTATTTAGACTGTGGCCCATCTAATGTACTGTTTGGATCATCCTATGGTGTGGGCCATACCATACTTTGAATAAAGTGAGTAGACCTGGCAAACGGGTGGGTCGGGTCAGGTTACCCGCGGGTGCGGGTCAAAATGACCCGCATTCCTACGGGTCAGCAACCCAGGTGACCTCTACCCAGTGCGGGTGGGTCGGGTCGACCCGCTGGTTACCCGCATTTTTTTCCAAAACAGTGTTTTTTTTGGGGCGGTGATAAATTCACCCCCTTCTATGTATGAATTCACCCCCAATTTTCAAAATGTATGTTACAGCCTACACCATAGGATGATCCAAACCGTCCATTTGATGGACCACAACGTAAATAGATTGTGGCCCCAAAAATCATTGCCATAGGATGATCCCAACCGTCTGATCTATAGAAGTTTCCATATTGTGAGTCCCTCTTTATATCGGAGGGTTAGAATCATCCTATGCTAATGATTTTTTGGGCGCGACCTATTTACATTATGGCCCATCAAATGCACGGTTTGGATCATCCTATGGTGTGGGCTGTACCGTCCAATCGTCCATTTTGAAAAATAGGGGGAGTATTCATGCATGGTAATGCCCATGAGCTACTGGAAGCTGGGATGAGGTCTTGAGTCGGTAAAGCCCATTTTTGCAAAGTAACAAATTAGTGACAGTAACAAATTTATTTATCTAAGTGTAAAGATAAAAGAATAAAAAGAATAAAACCGCTTTTGTTTTGGCTTTTGATCATATGATCTTAACCCTTGGTTTTTTCTCTTCTTAATAAAAATAAAAATATTAAAAAAATCCACAAAACCCACGAGTTAACCCGACCCGACCCATGTTTTGGGGGGTTGGGTGACCCGTGGGTTGATTTTCACGGGTCACTAAAATTCCAACCCGTACCCCGCAAATTTGCGGGTGGGTCGGGTAGACCCGCGGGCACGGGTCGGTTTTGCCAGGTGAGTGCCCTCATCAAAATACAGTAGTGCTGATAACATTTCCCTTAATCTAATTTGGATGTAAATTCAGATACATTGTAGACCTTACATGTAGTTATTGGCGATTTCTCAAAAAAAGTAGTTATTGGCTAATTTTCCTCGTATTTTGCACATAGATCTTAATTTTTTTGTATCCTGAAAACGATCCCTCCCTAAACACTAGACAACTCCAAAATTCAATGGGTATGTTAAAAACATAACTAGTCTTAAATATTTTTTTTAGAAAAAAACATAGCCAAGCTAGTCTTAAATACTTTTCTGACTATATACCTCTGATGCAAAATAACTCAGTTCTCTTAGATGCAAAATAACTATATACCTCTGATGTCGTGGGAATTATACTTGTCCTAGTTTCCATTATAGTTTTAAATTTCTATTGAAACTGGTACATGACGATTGAAATGTTACTATATCCATCCCGCTGAAACACACACCGGAACTGAAACACATACTGAAATGAAAGCCATGTGTGTTTGTGGTATATTATATTAGTATGTGTTACGTAATTATATTTATATGAATTGCACATGAAATGTGATGTATAAATATTTCTATGAATTAAATGTGACATGTGGTATGTACAGAATTATCAGACAACGCATGTCACTAGGTGTAAAACCATTACGTATAGTTGTCTTGCTTATATGATAGTTTCTAGTGTGAATTTTTTCTTATTCTAACATTCCCTGAAGTTTCATCTCAAAATTCTACCATTTGCATATGTTTCCATACGTTTTCACGATTTTACAAGATTTCCACTAAAATTTCCAACCGAAACTAAACATTTCCATTTCCGTGGCGACTGAAACTGAAACTTAAAACCATGATTTACATGCTCTCGAGCTATAAGCAGCACAATGATGCAATATAAACACTATACATTGCTCCATGTTTGAAGTAGCTAATAACCCAACACCTACTTTAGACAACCAAAAGAACTCTGCATCTTTTCTAAATATTTACGTATCTTCCAGGTACATGCGCTCACTAATACCAGTGAAGTTCTTACCTGAATCAATGTAGATAATCATCTATTAAGGTTCTACATACTGCCAAACAGAAAACAAAATGCAGAAGCATGAAAATAATGATTGATATCGAACAAGCTAGTTTAGATGAATAAATCCGAAACTGAAACAATTAGTAAACATCCAACAAGATAATATGATTGCACCTTTCTTTAATCATGAAATAAAAAGTTCATTCAGGTCTCAATTGTTTTGTAATCTCATGTTTCCCTATTATAAAATCAACATTGTTTCTACTCTGTATTGAACTGATCAATTCTTTGGAAGTTATATGTTTTTAATCATGTTTAGCTGTTTTTCAGGTTGGTGACTACGCTGAACATGATCCCTTTGAGGAAGACGAGATTTGAACCGGTCATGAAAGATGATTTGCCGTGAACATGTATTACAAATTTACAAGTCTTTCCTAACGTTTAAGGTTTCTTTTTTCCTCCTACTTTGATTTGTACATTTATGGATTGAATTCATATCTGCCATGAATGCTCAGATTGAAAATGCAACATCAATTCACTATCCTTAGTTTGTTGCCAGTTCTTTCTCAAGCGAAGAGTTATAGAATGGTGACGAAAAACACTCTGGGTTTTAAAACAAAGCTGAGGCATTTTCCTGTGGAGAGATTGGAAAGAAAAATAGCACCTTGAAGGAAGAAATGCTTATCCTTAGGCCCTGTTTGGATTGCAGGAAAAACAATTCTGGAGGAAATTTTTTTCCTAGGATTTTTTATTTTATTTTTACAATTTAGAATGAAATGATAAATTCCATGTATATCATTATAAGTTACGACTACTGATATTCCCACTATCATGTTTTGATAATTGGACAAACTCACCTTGTCTTTTGTTATTTAACCAGCTGTCAAAGGCTATTATAATTCCCAAAAAGCTCACAGCAGCCAATTAGAAGGGGAAAAGACAAGGTGAGTTTGTATCACTGTCAAAACATGGTGTTACAAATATTAGTAACCTAAATTAGAGGTCACTTTAAAAAAAACTTGAACTGCGGTGGTTCAAATCGCTTTTTTTTTTCCACATGTAATCAAACAATGGAAAAACCTGAAATTTTGGAAAAGTTATAATTTTCCAAACTATTACAAATAATTCATGCAATCCAAACATGGCCTAAGGGGAAGGATTACACTTATTAAGGCAGCATTGGCAAATCTTAATGGTTGTTCTTTTCACGGCAGAATCCTAAATAAGGCTTAATGGATCAATGACCGGGGATCATCTGGTCAAGGTGCTCTCAACATTATTTGGCAGGAGCTATGTTGCATCAATACAGATAAGAGTATCGGAAACCGACACGGGTATCGAGTGTTGGATTTGGCAAACCTCAAAAATAACAATTCGTGGATTTGCCAAATTTTTTTAAACAATTCTTAAATTAATTTTTACATAATAATATGGTTATAACTTATAACAATTAATTTATTGAGTATTTTAATAATATTTTGTTTTCATTTAACAAACTTAATTTTAGGATGTGTAAAACTTAGAACATATGGTAATTGTAAAGTTGTGGTATTCCGAAACAACAGATAAAAGAGATCTAGAAGTATCTCAGAGAATCTTGAAGTACTGGAATCCGATAAGTGTCCGACACGAATTCTTCGCCCATCTAGAAGAATCCATGTAACATGGGGCAGGAGTGAGATGTGTCCGACACGAGTTCTTCGCCCATCTAGAAGAATCATGCAAAATGGGGCAGGAGTGACGCCTGTCGTTTGGATCAAGAATCTGATGGGGTCCAATAAGGCCACGTTTGGATACCTCATGTTTTTGTATTTGTATTTGGATTTGAGTTTTGGATACAAAATACATCAATCATGCTCATGTTGTACGAGAGTGAGAGGGAGGGAGAGAGGTACGTAGGGAAGGACTTCTCGCTGCTGCTGCAGCAAAGTCGAGGGGCGGTGAGGGTGAAGTTACTTTTGCCACAAATGTTGCTTGCAGAACAGTTATGAAAATCAGATTTTTTTTACTGTTATAGCTGATTTGGAAAATCTAAGGATCTGATCCAGTTCCAAATCTCAACGCAAATGTGAAAAATCCAAATCTAAATCTTGTGGGTATCCAAACGTGGCCTAATTGTCTTCTAGGAAGAACATAAAAGTGACTTTCTTTTTTAGCATTTTCCTTTCAACGTAAATTAGTCATTTGATATGCCTTTGTTGCATGCTCAGCCTGTCGGGTGAAACAAAAACAAACCTTCAGAGATAGAAAAATTCAGCATGTCCCTGTTCCTCGTACCTTTGCCTCAGCATTCTATTGTTGTCTTGTTGCTATGCGTCTTGTTGTTATGCTTTGTCCCCTCCATTGTTTGAGGTGCTGTGGTTATTGGGTAGAAACAAATGAATATTTGGTTTTTTCTTTGGCTAGAACTGGCCCATTAAGAACAATGATAGAAAGAAATGACTGGTATCTATGTTATTGTTTATGGTTAGAGAGGCTTAGAGTTACTAAACCACGGCCCTGTTTGGATTGCAAGAAGGAAAAAGTTTCTTTCTTAAATTTAGAGGAAATTAATATGATTATGATTAATATAGATGGATATCATCACGAAGGTCCTTCTAAATTAAAATTGATTAGGCTTGGTTCAGGCAGTCTGTTTGTTTGTAAAGAAAAATCTAGGAAATTTTAAAAATATTTTTCATTTCCAAACGTTTCCAGAATATCAGTGCAATCCAAACAGGGACTAATTAAAATATGAGAACAACCAGAGGGTCACAAGTCACTACCAGGATCAAAGCGTAGTGACCTCACATTCTCCTTATAATTTTTTCATTTAAGTAAATTGTTTTCTACAATTAGATTATAAATTAACATGCTAACATCTTTCTGGAGATTCTTTTTGGGAGATGATATTTTCACGTCTGCATTCCGTGCAGACTCTCTTGTAACCTGATTTGATGTGAAAAGTGGGCAACTTTATGTCAAATCACGTTAAAGGGGTGTGCAAGTACTGCAGGGGTGAAAATATCATCATGCTTTGTTTTTTGTTTTTTTTAATCAAAGATGTGTCCCCACATTGAGAGATCTGACGTTGGCTACTTTATCCTTGATGGTTTAGGTACTTTGTGATACCTTGGCTACTTCCTTGATGGTCGTCCATGTCCTTGTTAGTGACATGACTGCTCCAGAATGATTATGCTCCCTATGGTAGGCACAGTATTCTTTTATCCTTGTGATTACATGTGAGGTGTAGGAGAGTAGATTAGGAGCCCACACAGGACTTCATCGTCGGGCACCATATAAAATCTCCATTTTCATTAGGTTCTTTAGCAAAAAACTTCCAGGAAGTATCCCAGCAAAATAAAAATCCCATGTTTGGTTGACCGGACTATGGTGGGAAAAAAAATACTTTGTTTTGTTGCTTGAACTGTTGGGAAGAAAAAAAAAATCTTCTGCAAACTTATTTTTGGTTCCTGGGAGTATTTTTTTTTCCTTCCTGGCGTTTCGTGCGGGGTTATTTTGGTTCCTGAGATTATTTTGGGCCCACCAACCAAACGTGGGTTTCCTGCGAAAATTCCATAAAAGTCCCAAGAATAAAAAAAATTCCGGCAACCAAACGTAAACATTGCAAAAATAAAGAGAGGGTGTCCTTATCAAAATAAGAGGGAATGAATATTATTTCCATTTATAATGTATGAGGAGGATAAAGGAGTGTCAATGTCATCTATGCATACCACAGGTTTTAGACAGTGTCCCTCCTTTGTTTGGCCCATCCTTGATATTTGATCCTACGACAGCTAAGAGGCGCATCAAATATCGAGTTGACCCACGTAGTACACTGATTATCTCTTTATATTTTGGTAATATTTAAGGCCTTGTTCGTTTGAGATTATGACCACTGATTTTGAGCTCCCAACCGATTATTGCAGTAAAAATTACATTAATTTTGACTCCAATAATCGGCTGCGGGGATTACAATTGGTTGTCACAATCTCAAATGAACAGGGCCTTAATGGGGTTTGTTAGGCAATTCCGTGAAAATCCATTTCCTGCCTCACTTTTGCACGGTAGAACAGCCACATATGTTGACTTTTTAGCACATTTTGTCTTATTCCTTTAATTCATTTGAGGCGGCTGTTCTCTCGTGCAAAAGTGAGCCGCGAAATGGTTCTCTGCAAAATTGCCTAGCAAATCCCAATTTTAAATAGTGTCGCAGAAGGCATTCCGCGGGCCTTCTGTTGTATGTCCTTCTGTTGTATGTGAGAGCAGTCATATAGGCTCACTTTTCAACAGATTTTGTCTTATTCATGAGGTGAGTGCTCTCATATGAAACAGGAGGTCAGCAAAATGCTTTCTGCCATGGTCCCTAGCAAATCTCATTTTTTAAATATTGATATTTTAAAACCATGGTGCAAGCGTATGTTCCATGCTTCACGTTGTGCCTTGTCCATGATGTATGGGCCCACAACTGTCATTATCAATTAACGCCTGTGGAATATAATATTTTTTCATTAGTATATTGATTCCTCTTTGTTTTTCCCCATTCTAGTTTGGAACTGATATTTACACCTTTTTCAATTATGTATTGATAAACAAGTTGACTCTTTTTTTAAAACATTCAAAACTTCTTTCATTGGAGAATGCCATTTGGTACGAGCTGTATCAGCTATTGGAAAATGTTTGAAATAGAGAGCGGGAGTTGAAGGAGTGCGGATATCATCTCCAATAAGCTTTTATTTTTGAATAGTATTCTAAAGTAAATAAACAGGCCAAACCCCTTGGAGTGTCTATACAAGTAGGCAACCTTCAAGGCAATCATCCATACTAAACTAAGCTATTCTTCCCTCCTCCTCTTCTTTCTCTGGTTTCTATAGTTTTCAGTTTTTATTTTCTTCATCTTCTTCTCCTTCCAAATCTTTTTCTTCTTCCTCCTCCTGCTTTAGTTTCCTCCACAGACGCATATACATAGAGATGGCTAGTGAGAGCAAGATACTCATATTTGGAGCAAGTGGGTGTAGAAGTTAGAGATCAACTGAAGAAGAATAAAACTAAAGAAGCAAAACCATACGCACAAACCAAGAGGAGAAAAACGTTTGTCTTTTTCTCTGGTTTCTTGAGTAAAATATTATATCACTTCTCTGTGCCCTCCTTATTTGTAGAAAAAAAAAAACAAAAAAACAAAAGCAAACTCCTACTCAACCTATGACTCATTGTAGCCAATCAAAATAAAGACCTACTCCTATTCAACTTGACTTTTCTAACTTATCAAAAAAAGATAAAGATAGAAAGTAGAATCCTAATCTAACTCTAAGTAATCAGTGGGCCCCACCAGCCCAACCCCTCTGGTGGATGACGTAAGAGTCACGATGACTCTCAACACTCCCCCTCAGCGCTGACTCTTTACTCATCATGCCAAGTTGCCATCGGAACTTGGAGAACTTTGTATAAGACAATCCTTTGGTGAAGATGTCCGCTGTCTGTTCTTCTGTGTTAACTGGAAGAAGACTGATGTCCCCTTTCAGTACCTTCTCACTAATGAAGTGGTGATGCACTTCAATATGCTTTGTACGAGCGTGAAAAACTAGATTTTTTGCCAATCGAATCGCGCTCTCGTTGTCGCAGTATAGCCCAACTGAATAGTTTCCCTATTGCTTCATGTTTGGCATAAGTTGCATAAGCCACTCACATTCTTGTGATGCCATAGCTGCTGCCCTGTACTCAGCTTCAGTTGTAGAAAGTGAAACTGTTGGTTGTCTTTTACTACACCAAGATACCACTCCCGAACCTAAGCTGAACACATACCTAGTAGTGGATCGACGCGTTGATAGATCTCCTGCATAATCTGCATCACAGAATCCCACTACCTCACACGAGATTCCCTTTTCATAGAGAATCCCAAAATCTAGTGTGCCTTTCACATATCGCAAGATGTGCCGAACTGCTTCTAAGTGTGGCTTTCTCGGACTTTGCATGAACCTGCTTACCACTCCAACTGCGTTAGCAATGTCTGGTCACGACAACGCTAAGTAAATCAAGCTTCCGACCAACTGCAGGTACATGGTTCCATCCTCCAGGAGATCACCTACTTCTTTTCTCAACTTCCAATTCACTTATGTCGGAGTTGAGATTGGATTGCAGTCCTCCATCCCAAACTTGTTCAACAAGTTTGTAGCATACTTCTTTTGACACAAAAATACTCCCTTATCACACCGGTCTACCTCTAGACTAGGGAAGTGGTTGAGTTCACTGAGCTCCTTCATCTCAAACCTCACCGAGAGACTCTCTCAAATTAGTATAACTTCATCTTTGTCTTCTCCAGTGACAATGAGATCAACGATGTAGATCAACACCGCTGTGATTTGTTTGTTCTTCTGCTTCACAAACAAGCTTGAATCTGCCAGTGCTACTACATAACCACTGAACACTAGGAACTCCGCGATCTTGCCGTACCATGCTCGCGGTGCTTGTTTCAGCCCATATAACGCCTTTCACAACTTACAAACATACTCTGGCTTCTGCTGGTCTTCAAAACCACGTGGCTGCTCCATGTGAATTTCCTTGTCAATCTCACCATGCAGAAACGCATTTTTGACATTCATCTGCCAAAGCTTCCAGCCTTTGCTTCCCGCGATAGCAATCATCACACTTACAAAAGTGATCTTTGCAATTGGACTGAATGTCTCATCAAAATCAACTCCGTACTTTTGGCTAAACCCACGCGCCACCAAATGCGCCTTATAACGATCAATTGTTCATTCTGACCGTCTCTTCACCTTGTACACCCACTTGCATGTTACTGGCTTCACTTTTACAGGACATGGAACAAGCTCCCACATCTCATTCTTGGTCAAGGCAGCAATTTCCTCTTGCATTTCGACTTGCCACTCCTCGATTCCTTGTGCAACTTCGAATGAAGTTGGTTCTTCAGTTGCATGGGTGACCAAGATGTTGCACATAATCTCCTTCCCCTCTTTCTCTTGTGCGGACGCTCCATCTATGAACTTGGGGTTGTGTTTCCGCACACGTGAAGACCTTCGCGACTTTTTTGTAACTTCGTCCTCATCATCAAGCTGTGTAGGACGCTTCTCCTCAGGCGTCCGCCCTTGTGGTGAATTAACACCAGTCTTCCAAGGACTTTTTGATTGCCTAGGAGAGCTTCCAAGTTGAGAAGGATCCCCGTCCTATGATTTTTCCTTCTCTTTAGGACTTGATCCGGCCTTTGACTGATCATCCTCCCCCTGCTTTGATTCCTCTTCTCTAAGACGGCTCTGCACCTCATCTTCAAATTTAAAGGAATCTGGTAGAACAACATCATCAGACGACCACCACGATGATGCTTCATCGAAGATTACGTCACGCGAGACGTGGATCTTTTCAGTAGTTGGATCACAACACCTCCAGCCTTTCCGCCGGTTCTCATAACCCACAAAAATACATCTTAGTGCTCTTTTGTCAAGTTTGCTTCTGTGATTCTCTGTAAGAAATACGTAGCAAACACACCCAAAAACACGAAGATGTTTGACAGTCGGCTTGCCTCCATGCAACTTCTCGTACGGAAAAACAAACCCGAGACGAGATTGCGGTAGCCGATTAATCACGTACGCTGCTGTCGCCATACCTTCGGCCCAAAATTGTGGTCGCACATTTTTAGCATGCAACATGCATCGACACGTATCTCCCAGATGCCGATTCTTCCTTTCTGCAACTCCGTTCTGTTGAGGTGTGCCGGGACAAGTGAGTTGCCTCTTGATTTTGTGCTCTTGCAGATATTTCTCAAACTCGTTTGATGTGTATTCTCCTCCGCTGTCTGACCGAATGCACTGTAGATTCCATCCGACCAACGTCTCTGCTTCCGCACGAAATTCTTTATACTTCTCAAGTGCTTCAGATTTTTCCTTCATGAAATACACCCAAACATACCTTGAGAAGTCATCGATGAAGGTAATCATGTAACGTTTGCCTCCAACCGACAGTGTCTTCACTCTCCCAAACACGTCAGTGTGCACTAATTCCAAAGGTTCCTTCGCCTCGAACTTTGACTGTTGGACTGGTAGTCTGTGCGTCTTGCCGAATTGACATCCACTGCACACCGCATCAAGACGAAACTCCATCTTTGGAAATGCATTCACAACTTCACATTTTGCCATCTCGTGAAGCTTCTTGTATCCAGCATGTCCTAGACGGGCATGCCAAAGATCTGGAGTTTCATTCTTTCGCGTCTTCTCTACGTACGCTTCTTCTGCCGACATCACATACATGGACTTCACCCTCTTCCCAGCCATGACAGGAATCCCATCAACTTTGATCTTCTGAAAAACTTTGACGTTGTCAGGTCTGAACAAAGCATAACATCCTGTTTCTGTTATCTGTGAGACAGACAACAAATTCTTCGCCATGCCAGGGATATGGTAGACTCCATGTAGTATGCGGTCTTCGCCAAATCTCACTGCGTTCTCTGCATCACTTATGTGCTTTACTGGGTGTTGAGAGTTGTCTGCCGTCACAACCACTCAGTTACCACTATACGGACGCATGCTTCAGAACTTCTTCTCATCGCCCGTCATGTGGTTCGAACAACTTGAATCAACGATCCAGTCGTTCACATAATCCACAGATGCTCCTCCTTCGGTCACACAACGTGTGAATGCTGTAGCGGCTTCATCATGGTAGTACATATCGGAAACAGTGGTTGTCAAGGCTAGCTCTTCAACCACATTTGCCGTTTGCTTTGTGACATCAGCAACAGACGTGTACTTGGCTTGCGGGTCCCAGTCCTCCTCATCACTGGCTCCCCCTTTCTCACTAGCCCCAGCGAGCCGTGAGTCCTCCGTAGCCAAATTACCTTCAACAACAACAAGTTTTTCTTTGCAATCACGTGCAAAGTGACCCGGCTTTCCACACCGATAGCAAGTTTTCTTTGTTTGCTTACCCTGTGTCTTCTTGTTGTCTTTGTTTTTGCCGTTATAGTTTTCCTTGAATCCGCCTTTCCCGTTCCTTAGCTTGGACTCCTTGCCACTTCCCATTGGCTCCCTTAGAAAACATGGCCTCTTCCTTGTCTTCAATCTTCAAGGATCCGGTTTTGACGAGCACCATCTCGTGGCTAATGAGTAGACTCTCTAACTCATCTACATAAGGCTGCATCTCCCAACCGGCGATGGCTGCAACGTATGCTGAGTACTCCGGTCGTTGACCGTTGATCAAGAGTCTTCGCAACTTTGACTGAAATTTTGTTCTTTGGATCCAACAGGGACAGAGACAGCTCTCTGCACGATACCTTCATCTTTTGGAAATACTCAAGTAAACAAAAAGACGTTAAAGTCTGCATTAAATTCTGAAAACCCAATACATGCCCGTTGATGCAAATAAGGAAAAAAAGGCCCACGAAAAACAATCCTTCTAATGGCACAAACTTGATTATTTTGAAATTCGTCTGCATCACTTTCCATGTAATAAAGACTATAACATTGCCATCTTTACATTAAATCATGTCAAATCAACATAAGCAATGTCAGGCGGAAATAAAATCTTCATACTTAGTCACTTAAAAGATGAAAATTTCTCACTTAGCAGGAGTCCCTATGGACCCAACTGATGACCAGAAAAAACCCTGAGGACACCCCAAAAAACAACTAACTCTCTGATACATTAGTATTGAAGCTCACATCACATAGAAACTTCTCCATAAGGGCAACCCGTTGGATCCACATCCCCAACCTACAGCGGTGGTAACTACAAATCTACAGCCCTGGAATGTATAAACGGAGAGCACTTTGTGTGCAAATGAAACATGTATGGAAAGTCAAAGGATTAGTTAACAGTACCATGAAAATTCTCATTAATAAGGCAAGAGAATAAGATATAGATAGATGGAGAGGGGCTATCAACGGTTCTTTCTTCTTTTCTTTTTTTAAATCCCGGAAACGAATACGCGTGGCGATGAGATAGAAACGGATACTCATGGCAAGGGGATTAAATCGGAATTTTCGGGATTGCTTCTATCCCTTCTGACCCTAAAGTACAGTCATTGAGAGCGGCTAGACGGACATTCTCCCAATTTGAGAACGGGCGCTGATATTCCCCGCCCTCCCCCCCCCCCCCCCCTGACGGCTGGCTAACGTATTCCCACCATTTGACCGGTCTCTCTCTCTCTCTCCACACACACAACACGAACAGTTGGTGGGCCCAACAGAAACCATTGGGGGAATGGTGGGCCCATCTTTGAATAACGTAGGCCCCACCCATACCACACCATAGGATAATCCAAACCGTCCATTTGATGGGCCATAAACGCAAATAGGTTGCGTCCCAAAATATTTTTCCATAGGCGGATCCTAGCTCTCCGATCTAAATAGAAATTACTTCTTATGCAACCTCTATAGATTGTAGGGCTGTGATCATCCTACGGAAATGATTTTTGGGGCACAACCTATTTACATTGTGGCCCATCAAATAGACAGCTTGGATCATCCTATGTTGTGGACGGTACTCTTCAATTTGAAAAATATCGGTGAGGCCTACGATTGGGCCTTAATGTTAGTGTACGACCAACTCCATAGGATTATCCAAACCATGGACGGCTTGGATCATCCTATGTTGTGGATGGGCCTTAATGTTACTGTACGACCACAGGATGATCCAAACTATTCATTTGATGGGCCAACCCTTTTGGGGGGCACAACCCATTTACATTATGGCCCATCAAATGGACGGCTCGGATCATCCTATGGTCTGGACGGTACACTTCATTTTGAAAAATATGGGTGGGGCCTAAATTGGGCCTTAATGTTACTGTACGAACCACACCATAGGAGGATCCAAACCATGGACGGTTTGGATCATCCTATGTTGTGGATGGCACGCTTCAATTTGAAAAAAAATCGGTGGGGCCTACGATTGGGCCTTAATGTTACCAACTCCATAGGATTATCCAAACCATGGATGGCTTGGATCGTTCTATGTTGTGGACGGGCCTTAATGTTACTTTACGACCAACTCCATAGAATGATCCAAACCATTCATTTGATGGGCCACAATGTAAATAGGTTGTGCCCCAAAAATCATTTCCATAGGATGATCACAACCCTACAATCTATAGAGGTTGTATAAGATGTAGTTTCTATTTAGATCGGAGGGCTAGGATCTGCCCATGGAGATGATATTTTGGGACGCAACCTATTTACGTTTATGGCCCATCAAATGGACGGTTTGGATTATCCTACAGTGGTATGGGCGGGGCCTACGTTGTGTAAAGATGGGCCCACCATTCCACCAACGGTTTTTGTTGGGCCCACCAACTGTTCCTGTTGTGAGAGTGGAGAGACAGAGAGAGAGAGGCCGGTCAAATGGTGAGAAAGTGAGAGAGAGAGAGAGAGTGTGTGTGTGAGTGGAGAGAGACCAGTCAAATAGTGGGAAAGTGACTGTTAGGTCTAAAATTGGTAACAGGTTATGGTAGGGCCGGAAAGGCTGATCTGACACACCACGGCTGAAGGGCTGGTGGAGTCCTGCGCTGCACAAGGGCACAGACAAGAAGATAAAGGGTCAGAGGACCAACCCGGAGTGGTGCTCCGGACGGGCGCTTCGACACTCAAGTCAGTATGAGCAGGAGTGAAGAGCAATGTCAGAGCAAAAGCTTAGGGTTTTGATTTTCAGATCCCTCACCTTAGCACAAGTGAAAGCTATTTATAGTGATTCTGAGCCACCTGTCTAGGACAGGTGGTAGTTCTGAGCCACCTGTCCAGGACAGGTGGTGGCCTCTGTATGGACCAGGTCTCATACCTAGGAAGGGTAGGTGGAAGTCCCTGATTGGTCCAGGTGTCACACCTAGCAGGGACAGGTGTTGGCTTTGCAGCGGTCCCTGTGAGGGCCACGTGTCAACAGCCAATTGGTTGCTGAGTTCGGACCCATCAGTGCTGAGTCCGGACCCCATCAGTTGCCCCCTGGTTCTCCGAGTCGTGACAGCGGCTAGGGGAAGCAAAAAGAGGGTTAAAGCAGCATCTGGCCGGCCTCAGGCAGGGGCCAGAAAAAATCGCGGTGGCCAGGGGCCTCTGGGCGGCCTGGTCCGGCCTTGAGACTTGGTCTGAAGGAGCACGGCCGGGCAGGAGCCCCTGTGCAATCCAGTCCGGTCGAAATTTGAACCAGAAGTCTGGCCGGCCAAACCTCCTGGGCGTCGTGGCCGGGCAGATCTCCTGGACGGGGCGGCTAGGCCGAACAGGTCCTCTGTCGCCTAGTGAACGCGTCATATCCTGTTCGGCTAAGCCTTCTGGGCGGCTAGGCCGGGCAGGTGTTTTGTCGCGTAGTGAACGCGTCATATCCTGTCCGGCTAAGCCTTCTGGGCGGCTAGGCCGGGCAGGTGTTTTGTCGCGTAGCGATTGCGCCATATCCTGTCCGGCTTCTGCTAAGCCTTCTTGGCAGCCAGGCCGGACAGATCTTCTGTCTTCTAGCGAACGTGTCATATCCTGTCCGGCTAAGCCTTTTGGGCGGCTAGGCCGGCCAGGTGTTTTGTCGCATAGCGATTGCGCCATATCCTGTCCGGCTTCGGTTAAGGCGTTCTGGGCGGCCAGGCCGGACAGATCTTCTGTCTTTTAGCGAACGCGTCATATCCTGTCCGGCTAAGCCTTCTGGGCGGCTAGGCCGGTCAGGTGTTTTGTCGCGTAGCGATTGCGCCATATCCTGTCCGGCTTTGGTTTAGGCGTTGGACGGCCAGGCCGGACAGATCTTCTGTCTTCTAGCGAACGCGTCATATCCTGTCCGGCTAAGCCTTCTGGGCGGCTAGGCCGGGCAGGTGTTTTGTCGCGTAGCGATTGCGCCATATCCTGTCCGGCTTCGGCTAAGCCTTCTGGGCGGCCAGGCCGGACAGATCTTCTGTCTTCTAGCGAACGCGTCATATCCTGTCCGGCTAAGCCTTCTGGGCGGCTAGGCCGGGCAGGTCTTTTGTCGCGTAGCGATTGCGCCATATCCTGTCCGGCTTCGGTTAAGGCGTTGGACGGCCAGGCCGGACAGATCTTCTGTCTTCTGGCGTCATCACTTTGCGCTTTGGAACTTGTACCTCGCATTTAATGCGGACGGTGCATTTAATGCGAGCGGCGCATTTAATGCGGTAGGTGACGTGGCGCACTCCGGCTGGTGGGAAAAGGGCGGGATTTTTCCCGCTCTTCCAAGCCTATATATACCGGAGTTTTTACTCCTCATTTTCACTTTTCACATTCTCCTCTCCTTCTCTGCTACTCGGCTAGTCAAATTTCTGCCCGCCTCGGATCAGTGAGCTCGGAGATCTTCAGTCAGCACCTCAGTTCGGTAATTTCTTTTAGCTTTTCTTTTCTTCCCTTTTAATGTCTAGCACTAGTTCCGAGTCGGACTCCGGCTCAAAGGAGTCCGGTTCGACTAGTAGTAGTACTGGGTCCGGGGCGTCGGAGAGGACGAGGCCGGCCTCTCCTGCGGAGGCTGGTGTTGAGGATGAGGAGATAATAATCGTAGTAGACGAGGAGAGCGGAGAGGAAGAGATTGTGGACTTAGACACAATCCTGGTCCGTGGGGACGGACCGCACCGGGTAGAAACCAGCGACGACGAAGAACACGCTGAAGTTCCTCGCTTGCCGCGCGCACCCGTGGAGGTGATAGCGGAGGCACGGATGGAGGCCAACCCACAGTACAACGTCGGGGCCCTGTACGAGGTGAATCATCTGGGGCCGGGCAAACTTCAGGCCGTCAGGGACAAATACTGTATCGCTGACCGGTACCTTTTGAGGGCGGCCGTTGAAGGGGACCGGGCCAGCAACGATAGTGCAGATCTCTGCCTATACGAAGAAGCCTTACGGGCAGGGCTCAGGCTTCCCTTGCATCCATTTTTTGTCGAGGTGCTAACTTATTACGGGCTGTCGGTTACACAGGTCGTGCCGAACTCTTGGAGGACGCTGGTCGGCTTTCTGCACCTTTTGGGAGTTCGGGTCCGTAGGAACCCCACCCTGCCCGTCTTCAGGATGTGTGCGCATCTGAAGAGGCACAAGGACGGCGGTTGGATCTACATCAGCCAACGGCCCGAAGTAAAAATGATCACTGGCATACCTACTTCCATTCACACATGGAAGAACAGGTTTTTCTACGCTAGGGACACCGAGCAGGGCTCCCACTGGCCGGTCTCATTGGAGTGGGGAACGCCAGACACCAAGAACCTTAGTCGGAAGCCAGCCCTTAAGGGCTATGACTACATGACCTTCGTTTTGATCAAAGAAGAGCTGAAGCGCGGTCAAATAGACTGCTCGGAGTTCTCCGAAGAGGCCATCCTGGTAGAGCTCGGTATCAGCCGTGCGACGCCGGCACGTACGTAGACTTTTTTAGGCCAGCTCTTTATTTTTTGAACTGTTCCTTTTTTTTTTATAGTTCTAACTCTGTTCTGTTTTCACGTTCAGAAATGGTGAAGCAGATGTCCATGATGGACAGAATCAGGCAGAGCTCCCAGGCGTCCCCAACGCCTGAGCAGCCCCAACCTAAGGGCAAGAAAAGAAAGGTGCCGGAGTCGACTCCGGCGATGGTCGCACGGGCTGAGCCTCTCAAAAGCAGCCGGGCGACACATATGCTTGCAGTTAAGCCGAGCCGGCCAAATCTCGTCGGGCAGAGCTCAGGGTCTGCGCAGGTGACAGAGCCCCAACACAGCGGGCCAGTCCTGGGCATCCCTGCCGCCACGGCAGCGAGAGGTGACAATGTCTTCCACCCAAACTGGGCGGTGCAGAAAACGGACACCGGCCTGGGTGATAGCCGGGTGGCCACAGAATTGATGTACCAGGGCGTCCTCCCACGTGACCGACGGGAAGTCGAGAAAGAGGCGCCGGAGACCTGTGCAGAGGCGATCGCCTCCGCCCTCTATCAGCTCCAAGTGTACTCTAGGGATATGGCAAAGAAGAGTTATCTCTTCTCTGAGACGCTCACACAGATACAGTCCGAGAAGGGCGAGCTCCAAAAGGACAAGAACGGGCTTAGTGAAATTGTCCAGGTCAAAGAGGCCGAATGCAACAGCCTCAAGGACGAGGTGCAGAGGGTCAAGAACCAGGCCGTGCAGGATCTCCTAACCGTGAGGGAGAGAGCCGATCAGAGAGAAAAGGCGGCTATCGAGGCGGCCGTGAAAGTGGCAGTGCGGGAGGCCGTGCAGAAGACCAAGGAGAGGAAGGACACACAGTTCTTCAACCTGGGTCTCCAAGCCTATAAGGCGGGGTTCCTTCTCTGCTCCGAGCAGGTTAAGAAGGCTCACCCCGACATCTCTCTCGACGGACTGGACGACCCGTATGCACCTCCAGATGAGGAAGAGGACGAGGAGGAAGAAGGCGAACTGGACTCCTCCCAACCCATCGAGGTAGAACAGGAAGTCGTTCTGGCTTCCGAGGTCACCCCTCCAACCGCCGAGGCCGGCCAAGCTGCAGCCCTTACTGCAGAGGCAGTCACCGACGAGGTGGCCGACGGGGAGGCCTGAGTGGCCGCCCTCTTGCTCCTATCCTTAATTTTTGTTTGTAAAATTTTGTAACGGCCGACGAGGCTCATTCTTTGTAAGCCAGCTCGGCGAAAAGAGCACTTTTGTGATATGAATACAAGTTCAATTTTGTCTAACTGTCTGTACGGCTGCCTTGTTTTTTGTATTTATGACGTCTGTGCTTCTATCTTTCTGCCGAGCCGGAGTGGTTAACCGGATGTCATTGGCCGGAGTGAACCACTTCTGTCTCCGAGTTTGCAAACACTTAGAGTATTTGAGGTGGTTTCCACTAGGGCGGGTCCATGTGGTCGGAACCGATCTCCACACCGAATTGGACGTGCCGGAGTGCACCACTGCCGCTCTCTAAGTCTGCAAACACTTAGTCTTTTTGGCGTCTAGCGATTATGCATATCCTGTCCGGCTTAGGCTGTGGACGGCCAGGCCGGGCAGATCTTTTGGCGTTTAGCGATTGCGCCATATCCTGTCCGGCTCCGGCTAAGGGCGGCCAGGCCGGGCAGGTCTTTGAGGTGGTTTCCACTAGGGCGGGTCCATGTGGTCGGAACTGATCTTCACACCAAATTGGACGCGCCGGAGTGCACCAATGCCGTTCTCTAAGTCTGCAAACACTTAGAATGAGAGCTAAGTCTGCAAACACTTAGAGTCTTTTGATGGGGGAGCTGGCATATACTAGTGACTCAAAAGTGAGGGACACAGTTCAGAGACAACTCCACTTTATTTCTCTTTGAAATTTAATTACAGAGATTCTTTACAGGCCTTCAAGGGCAAAGGAAAAGACTATTGATAGTATATTCAAAGATTTCTGGAATTCCAGGCGTGCGGCAGCAGCTGCTCGTCAAGTGTCTCTAGGCGGTAGCTTCCTGGACGGATGACCTCTTTGATTCGGTACGGCCCTGCCCAAGTCGGGTAGAGTTTGCCCACCCTTCTTGACTGGGAGACGGCCGCTTTCCTCAAAACCAGGTTGCCTGTGCGGAACTCCCTTGGTCGGATCTTCGTGTCATGGTATCTAGACACCTTCTGCTTATACGCTGCGGCCCTGATCTCTGACTCCTCATGGACTTCTTCAAGCAAGTCGAGGTTGACACGGAGCCCGTCCCTATTAAGCTGTTCATTGAAGTGAACAATTCTTGGGGAGGGAATGCCGATGTCAACCGAGATCACAGCCTCTGTTCCGAATGAGAGATTGAAAGGCGACTCACCCGTTGCAGTGCGTGGGGTAGTCCGATACGCCCCGAGCACATGGTACAGCTCGTCAGCCCAGCGGCCGGCCTTATCATCCAGTCTCTTCTTTATCCCCTGCAGCAGAGTCCTGTTCGTCACTTCGGTCTGTCCATTTGTCTGAGGGTGCGCCACGGAAGTGAACTTTTGCTCAATCTTCAGATCTGCACAAAACTTTCTGAAGTTCCTTGAGTCGAACTGTTTGCCATTGTCTGTTATGAGGACCCGGGGTATCCCGAATCTGCACAACACTGATTTCCAGAAAAAGTTCTGGACGTTCTGCTCGATGATCTTGGCCAGAGGTTCAGCTTCTACCCACTTAGTGAAGTAGTCGATGGCGACAACGACGAACTCGCGGCCTCCGGAGGCCGGCGGAAAAGGACCTAAGATGTCCATTCCCCAGATAGCAAAAGGGAGAGGGCTCATGATCGGAGCCATTGGCACGGCAGGCTGGTGAACGGCGGGAGAAAATTTCTGACACTTCTCGCACTTCTTCACAAGGCTCAGTGCATCTTGTCTCAATGTAGGCCAGTACAGGCCCCTTAGAAGGACTTTGATGGCGAGGGCCTTGCCCCCAAGATGCTCTCCACAAATCCCTTCATGGGTCTCTCGCAGGGCGTACAGGGCATCAGTTGGCCGGAGACACTTCAAGTACGGGAGGGTGTAAGATCTCTTGTACAGAGTTTCTCCGTCAAGTGAAAACCTTGCTGCTCGCTGCACGACTTTACGGGCCTCTTTTTTCTCCCCGGGGAGTTCTCCGCTGCGTAGATATCTGATGATCTCGTCCATCCAGCACGGCTCATCGTCGATCTGCATTACTACGATGGGCTGTTCATCAATACTGGAGGTCTTTAGGAACTCCATACGGATTTCTCTGAGAGCGGTGTAGCCTGATGCCGCTAGCTTTGAGAGCACATCAGCCTTTGTATTTTCAGTCCGGGGGACTCTGATGACCTCAAAACTTGCGAACTTGCTGGCCAGGTCATGGACCCTTTGTAGATATTTTATCATTCGCTCTTCTCGGGCCTCATATACTCCTTGGATCTGACATACGACTAGCTGTGAATCGCAGTACGCCTTCAGTCTCTGAGCGCGGGCCTTAATGGCGAGGTTCATTCCGGCGATGAGCGCTTCGTACTCTGCCTCATTGTTTGACGCACGTAATCCAAACCTCAGGGCATAATTCAGGACAAAGCCATCTGGTCCTGTGAGAACTAGTCCGGCACCGCTGCCACTTTTATTTGAAGACCCGTCGACATATACCTCCCAGAGCGGCTCTTCAGAACATGGAAGCGGACTGGTCGGAGGAGCTGCACTCTCAAGCCCGGGAAGCGGAACCGCTTCGGCTTCGATCTGCTGCTCGGATATAACCGGTTCTGCTTCTGACCCGGGGTCTGAATCTGGCATGGTACATTCAGCTATGAAGTCTGCAAGAACCTGAGCTCTGATTGCTGGCCTGGGCAGATATTTGATGTCAAACTCGCTGAGCTCCACGACCCACTTCACAAGTCGGCCTGAAGTGTCTGGACGGTGGAGGATCTGCCTCAGGGGCTGTCCTGTCAGGACTTTGATTGTATGCGCCTGGAAATACGGCCTTAATTTTCTGGCCGCCATAACGAGGGCGTATACGAGCTTCTCGACTCGCTGATATCTTGTCTCTGCATCATGGAGGACCTTACTGACATAGTAGATCGGCTTTTACTGGTGGTACTCCTCTCTGAACAGTACTGCTGCAACTGCCAAAGGTCCCGCTGAGAGATACAGAATCAGCTCTTCTCCTGGCTCTGGCTTGGACAGCAACGGTGGAGACGATAAGTACTGCTTCAGCTCTTCAAATGCCGCTTAGCACTCCGAAGTCCAGGGCGCGGTTTTTATACCCTTGACTGCGTTGAAGAACGGAAGACATCTTTCTGCGGACTTAGGGATGAACCTCCCCAGGGCAGCTACTAATCCGGTTAGGCGCTGTACTTCTCTGATAGTTCTGGGCGGAGTCAGCTCCATCACCGCCTTGATTTTCTCAGGATTTGCCTCTATCCCTCTCTGGCTTACCATGAAGCCCATAAACTTGCCTGCTCCGACGCCGAACGTACACTTGGTCGGATTGAGCTTCATGTTGTGCTCCCTCAAGACTTGAAACGCTTCTTTGAGGTCGGCAACATGATTGCAGGCAACTCTGCTCTTGACCAGCATATCGTCCACATATACTTCCATATTGCGGCCGATCTGCTCTTTGAACAGCCTGTTGACGAGCCGCTGGTAGGTGGCTCCTGCGTTCTTCAGTCCAAAAGGCATAACTCGATAGCAATAAGTCCCCTGATCGGTTACAAAGGATGTTTTCGGAATGTCGGACTCATGCATTCTGATATGATTGTATCCCGAGAAGGCGTCCATGAAGCTTAGCAGCTCGTGACCTGCAGTAGCGTCGATGAGCTGATCGATCTTTGGGAGCGGGTAGCTGTCCTTCGGGCAGGCCTTATTCAGGTCTGTAAAATCTATGCAGGTCCTCCACTTCCCATTAGACTTCTTCACCATCACAACATTCGCGAGCCAGTCCGGGTACTGGATCTCGCGGATGAAGTCGGCCTTCAGAAGCCTTTCCACCTCTTCTCTAATGGCCCTTCGCCTCTCCGGTGCAAAGTGCCTCTTCTTCTGCTTCACGGGCTTGCAGGTCTGATCAACCCCGAGCTCATGGGTGCTGATTGCAGGGTCGATGCCGGGCATGTCTGAAGGAGCCCAGGCAAAGACATCTGCATTGGCTCTGAGGAACTGAGCAAGATCCTGCTGCGCGGCCTCTGGCAGGGTAGAGCCGATTTGAACAACCCTCTGGTCGTCATCGCTATACAACGGGATAGATATAATGTCCTCGGCCGGCTCGTTTACTGTGATCCGGGCTTCGTCCCTTAGATCAAACAGCTCGATCGGCAGAGACTCGGAGGCATTCTTCCCTTTCAGTGCCGCTGCATAGCACTGCCTCGACTGCGGCTGGTCCCCTCTAACTTCCCCTACGCCCCCCGATGTACTGAACTTCATCTTCTGATGATAGGCAGAGGGAACGGCTCGGAGGAGATTCTGGCCGGGGCGGCCCAGGATAGCATTGTAGGCCGACTTGGCCCTTACCACCAAGAAGTTCACCATGGCGACGGACTGGCAGGGCGGCTCCCCGATAAGAACTGGAAGCTCGATCTGCCCTTCGACTTTGACAACTTCTCCGGAGAACCCGAACAGATCGGAGTTGGCCGGCTTCAGACGGTCGGTTCCGACCAGCATCCGCTCGAAGGCGTGATAATAGAGGATGTCTGCGGAGCTCCCGTTGTCGACCAAGATCTTCTTCATTTCCCAGTTTGCCACCAGCATGGTGATGACCAGGGCATCATCATGCGGAAGGATCAGGCCGTCGAGATCTGCATCTGAAAAGGATATCTCGTTCTCTAGCCTGGCCTTCTTGCTGCAGGTATGGACGGCGTTGACCTGCCGGGCATAAGTCCTGCGGGCTGATGAAGAGGTTCCTCCTGCGGTCGGCCCTCCTGAAATGGTACCAATAACACCATGAGGTTGAGGTTGAGGTACCTGAGGAGGGGGGCTGGCCGGGGCCGGAGCTTGAATGCGGTCGCCTAGAGGTTGAGCGCCCCGGGGGCTTCTGCCTCTGGGCTTTGGCTTCTCCTTGCGCTCTCTTTTGTTGTCATCATTTCTCAAGTACCTTCCAAGGTACCCTCTGCTGATCAACTGCTCGATCTCCTCCTTCAAATGAATGTACGCATTGGTGTCATGGCCGTGGTCCTTGTGGAACTTGCAGTACTGGGACATGTTTCTTTTTGTCGACGAGTTCTGCCTCTCAGGCCACCGGATGAAGTCCTCTTCCCGAATGGTTGCCAGGATCTGTGCTCTGGACGCGGTCAGCCGCGTGTAATGCTCTCTCGGTTGGGGGCTTCTCCCCTTTCGAGAAGGGCTTCTCTCCCTGCGGGAAGGGCTTCTCTCCTTCTTCTGAGACTTATCATCCCTACGCTGCTTGGTAGGGTTCTTCTCCTCGGGCCTTCTCTTGCTAGCAGAGTCCAGGGCGGCGAGAGTTTCCTCCACCGAGATGTACTCCTCCGCCCCGGCCATCAGGTCCGCGAGGGACTGCGGGTTGCGCCGGGCCACTGCTCGCCTGAAATCAGTTGATCGGGCGCCGGCCAGAAGGGCGTTCGTGGCTGCGGAGGGATCCAGGTTGGGAGCCTGGAGAGCTTCTCTATTAAAGCGACCAACGAACACTTTCAAGGCCTCATCATCTCCCTGCCTGAGGGCCATCAGCGAAGCCGTCGTCTTCCTGGGTCTTCTGCTGCTCATGAAATGGCGGGCCAGGTCATCCCCAAAATCATCAAAATTGTCCACGGACCTGGGCTTAAGCCGCGAGTACCAGTCCCGCGCTGCTCCGGTCAACGTGGTGGGGAATGCCCGGCAAAGGAATCCATCCGACGCCCCGTGGAGGAGCATTGTGGTCCTGAAAGTCTCCAAGTGGTCCACGGGGTCGGTGGTCCAGTCATACTGCGGAATCTGCGGCATCTTCCAGCCCGCAGGGGCCTCTGCGCTGAGCACTCTGTCCGAAAATGGTTGAGCGCTTGTGAAGATCCGGAAGGCAGGCCGGCCCTGCTCTCTGGCGAGCTCTTCGATCCGGTGGTCGATCTGCTGGATCCTTCGCAACACCGGGTCCTCTCTTTCCTCAGCCCGGTGGACGGGCCTCTCTCTCCTTGCTGGCGGGCTCATAGCCGATCCGGACTGACTGGCCGGACTCCTTCGCCGGTGCCGCGATCCCTCTCCGTGCGTGGCGTCTCTCTTGCTGCCATGCCTTTGTACGGAGGGAGATCGTGACCGGTGATGTAGGTGAGGCTCGGGGCGCACATGCTTGTCCCGGGAGAGGTGATCTCGTCTTGTAGAGTGACGAGTCTGCTCCCGGGGCGGAGGCGTGTGTTCTCTGCGGGAGCTTCCCCTCCTCTGGGCGGGCTGAGAGGCCTCGGCTGGGTGCTGCTGGAGTGCGGTGGCCGGATTCCTGAACTGCGCAATCACAACAGTCATTTCTTGGAAAAGGGCCCGCATCTCCCTCGGGGTCGGGGTAGGGTCTGAACAGTCCGAGCGAGTCGGACTGCGCTCCCCTGGCTCTCCGACCTCTATCTGCGAGGCCAATCGCTCGCTTCTTCCTTCGCGGGGGGCTGTAGCCCGGGTCGTCTGGGAGGTTGGCACATGCTTTCCGTTTTTTCCTACCATTGCTTAAGTGAGGTTCCGAACAGCTTTTTGTTGCGGGGTCCCACGGATGGCGCCAAATCTGTTAGGTCTAAAATTGGTAACAGGTTATGGTAGGGCCGGAAAGGCTGACCTGACACACCACGGCTGAAGGGCTGGTGGAGTCCTGCGCTGCACAAGGGCACAGACAAGAAGATAAAGGGTCAGAGGACCAACCCGGAGTGGTGCTCCGGACGTGCGCTTCGACACTCAAGTCAGTATGAGCAGGAGTGCAGAGCAATGTCAGAGCAAAAGCTTAGGGTTTTGATTTTCAGATCCCTCACCTTAGCACAAGTGAAGGCTATTTATAGTGATTCTGAGCCACCTGTCTAGGACAGGTGGTAGTTCTGAGCCACCTGTCCAGGACAGGTGGTGGCCTCTGTATGGACCAGGTCTCATACCTAGGAAGGGTAGGTGGAAGTCCCTGATTGGTCCAGGTGTCACACCTAGCAGGGACAGGTGTTGGCTTTGCAGCGGTCCCTGTGAGGGCCACGTGTCAACAGCCAATTGGTTGCTGAGTTCGGACCTCATCAGTGCTGAGTTCGGACCCATCAGTGCTGAGTCCGGACCCCATCAGTGACATATCCTCACGTTTAACGTTAGCCAGCCGTGGGGGGGGGGGGGGGGGAAGGGGGGCGGGGGGATATCAACGCCCTTTGAGAACTACTACAATGATCCGAACAGAAATTGCATTCAATGTGTCTGCCATAACCGACAAACAGAGCCGCATCTAAAAGGTTCTAGCGGCCATTTTGCAATTTAGGAAGGATGCCTTCTTCATGCGAGAGTACACGTGTCTTCATAATACAATTTGCAATTTAAAGGGAAAAAAAACCTTAGTATCTATTCCTACATATAGATATAGATATATACTAGTGGACAACCCGTGAATTGCATGGGGCAAAAAATAAATAATTTGCCAAAATTTTGCCAATATACATAGGATATTGAGAGATAGAAACAATTTTGTTAAAATCATGGGACATAGTGGAGATTTTTTCTCCAATAAATATAAATAATTTTGCTAATATACGTGGGATATTGAGTAATAGAAACAATTTTGCTAAAAACGTGGGATATGGTGAGATTTTTTCTACAATCCAAATATATCACCTTATAGAGAGAGTTTTAAGTTTTTGAGGAGGGGTGCCACGTGGCGCACCCACGTCGTCTAGATTCTGTTATATATATATATATATATATATATATATATATATATATATATATGAGGAAAAGGATTGTACGCTCGACCGTACCTATAGTTAGGTACGGTAGAGTGCCAAATCACATGGGTCCCCCATTTTTGGTGGGCATCTAAACCATTCATTTGCAAGGCCCTATCATAGATAGGGTGCATACCAAAAATCAGCACCATTGAATCATCCTAACCCCTCCAAAACTGGAGGCCAAAATGGGCAGATTTGTGGACAAACACTGTCTGTCCATTTTGGCCTCCACAAATGGATGGGTTAGGATGATCCCATGGAGCTGATTTTTGGTATGCACCCTATCTATGATGGGGCCTTGCAAATGAATGGTTTAGATGCTCACCAAAAATGTGGGACCCATGTGATTTGGCACTCTACCGTACCTAACTTTAGGTACGGTCGAGCGTACAATCTTATTCCTCTATATATATATATAATATGAGAAAAGTGTAGCTACACATACGTGTAGCTAACTTAGCTACACCAACGACTTAAAATACAGTGGGCCCCACATTGTTTGGGTGATGCAAACCATTCATTTGATGGGCCCTCATATAGATAGGGTGTGCCCAAAAAATCAGCTTTATAGGATCATCCCAACCCTACGATTTGTGGAGGCAAAAATGGACGCGTAAAAACCTTCACAAATCTGTCCATTTTTGCCTCCACAGTTTGAAGGGTGGGGATGATCCTATGGGGCTGATTTTTTGGGCACGCCCTATCAATGTGAGGGTCTATCAAATGAATGGTTTGGATCACCCAAACAATGTGGGCCCACTGTATTTTAAGCCGTTGGTGTAGCTAAGTTAGCTACACGTATGTGTAGCTTCACTTAACTATATATATATATATATATATATATATATATATATATATATTGTGATTGTGAGCTTGAAGCTCATATAGCTTATATGAGCTTGAGGGCCCAAATACATGTGGGCTCACATTGTTAGGATGATCCAAAGCATTCATTTGAAAGGCCCTTACATAGATAGGGTGTGTACAAAAAATAAGCTCCATAGAATCATCCTAACCCATCCAAAAGTGGAGGGCAAAATGGACAGACACCGTGACACCGTTTGCCACAAATCTGCCCATTTTTGCCCTTCGTTTTTGGAGGGGTTAGGATGATCCAATGGAGCTGATTTTTGGTACATACCCTACCTATGATGGGGCCTTGCAAATGAATGGTTTGGATCACCACAAAAAATGTGGGACCCATGTGTTTGGGTCCTCAAGCTCATATAAGCTATATGAGCTTCAAGCTCACAATCATTTTCCTCATATATATATATATATATATATATATATATATATAAAGAGAGAGAGAGAGAGAGAGAGAGAGAACGGTTCCTACACACGTGTAAAGAAACTCTCTACACATTAGTGAGTTGCCCAGCGCCTTTTAACCTCAGCCCTTGGATTGCTTTGATCTACACCATACATTTTCAGACGGATTAGGGCGTCGACCAAAAATAAATGAATGAGGAAAAATCCCATTCTCTTTGTCTCCTTCGCTCGCTAGTTTCAGGTCTACGACTTCTCTCTCGCCGGTTTCTCTGGCTCTCCATCTCGCTGATTGCTCTCGCTCTCTCTTGTAGCTTGTTTCTCCTCGACTCGTCCTTTGAATCGGAAACTCCTCCCTCTCGTTGGTTTGGTTTCTCCTCTACACATCCATTGCATCGGAATCTCCTCCCTTGCTGGTTTTTAGTGGCTTTTTCATTGGCAGATATTCATCTAACAGGTAAACAGCATCTTTAGGGTTAGGAATGTTAGGATTTTACTTTTTTTGTGAGAAAATCAACTTGTTTAGGGTTTACTAGGTTACAGATTTTCACTCAAATCTGTTTTTATCTGAAAATCAGTTCTGATTATTGGACTTAGGATTTGCACTAAAAATTGATCGTTTGGATTTTTCACTCCAAAACTGTGGATTAAACTAAAAATAAACGCATTGTTGAGCCCAATAATCTATTATGAAGTAAAAAATAAACGTATTTTTCAGTTCTAACGTTTATCGAACTAGTTATTGGACTTAGGATTTAATGCCCATGTTTATCTATTTCAGTGGGGTAAACAAACTTGATTTGATTTTTACAATCTTGTTTAGGGGGCGTTTTTACTATTCTTTCCATTGTCATTCCCTATATACTAACTACATATACAAACTCAAAAATAAACATCAGATTTTGAGTGACTTGTTTACACATCGAAGTTGTTCCTCTATTTCGATTCTTGTTGTGCATGTGCTATGATAAATAATTAGGAATGGAGAGTTCAGAAGAATCAGGTTGGGTGAAGGGTGATAGTTGTAGAGGACTTAATGCGTGTATGGAATATGTGTTTTGGTTTTGTTTCTGTTCTTTGTGTTTTGTTAACAAACTTCAGCCCTTTATTCTGTGTTTTGGTTTTGTTTTTTCCTGTATAATCATTAGCCCTTTTTAATTACAAACTTCTCTGTGTTTTTTTTTAACTATTTACTTCATAGATCTCTACAATTATGTTTGTAAAAGAATTGATATTTGTAAGTGTTTCTTCACATAAATAGGAAATGGATCCGTTGGGGCTCTCTATTGTGGAGGTTGATGAAAATAGATTAATTATGGTTGGTGATACATTGTCGCAAGCCGATAGGTTATGTGTTGATGAGGGAAATAGATTAGAGTTGGCTGATGAAGAGGATCTCAAGGTTCCTCTAGGTTGGGTTGATAATGACGAGGGCGATACTGGTACCTCAGAAACGCCTAATAAGGATGATGCGGGGAGTGTTTTAGCTAGCAAACCTTTTGAAGGCCAGCATTTTGATAATTGTGAAGATGCCTATGCATTCTATAACTCATATGCGTTGACTACAGGTTTTGAAATTCGAAAAGGCAGGACCAATAGGTCCATGAAAACAGGTGAACCTAAGGAAGACTTATGTATGTGATAAAGAGGGATTGAGAAATCCTAATGATAAGAGACAGATTGGGAATGATGTGAAGCGGCGTTGTGAAATAAGAGAGGGTTGTGAGGTAAAGATGGAGATCAATTTGACAAAAGAGGAGAAGTGGGAAGTTAGAATTTTTGTGGAGGAACATTGCCATGATTGCAATCTTCATTGAAGACATGGTTGCACCATTCACATAATAAATTACATAAGAAAGCCTCATGTAAGAACTTGATGGATAAAATGCACAGTGATGGGTTTGGGCCTACTGGCATTGCAAGGGCAATTAACGCTTCAAACGATGATTCATCTACTGCTCTCACACCAGATCAGGTGTCGCCTCATTTGAGGGCACAGAGGGCTAACAACATGGGACGAGAAGCTGTCACAGTAGCTAATCAGTTCCAACAGAAACGAGCGGAAGATCTGAATTTTGAGTTTGCCATGGAGATAGATGTTGATGGAAACTTGAGATCGATATTTTGGGCAGATTCGAGGGCCATGGAGGCATACCTAACCTTTAGCGACGCAATTGTTTTTGACGTCACTTATAAGGTGAATAGGTATAGGATGCCGTTTGCACCATTTACCGACGTAAACCACCACAGACAGTCTATACTTTTTGGTTATGCCCTCCTAGCAGATGAGACAGAGGAGACATTCACTTGGTTGTTTCACTAGTGGTTAAAATGCATGTTTGACAAAGCTCAAGGGTGTATAATAACTGATATGGATGGGGCGATGAGAAACACGATTAGGCGTGTTTTTGCAAATACACCGCATCGCTTTTGCCCTTGGCACATTAGTAGGCATCTAGTTGAGCATGTTCCAGCCATGCAAGATGAAACTAGTCAGTTTTATAAGGAATACAACCATTGGTTTTATAAGAAATATAAATCCAAAGTGAGAAGGAATGGGGAGCATTGGTGGAGAAATATAATTTAGATGAAAGACATTGGTTATGTAAGATGTGGGATTTACGAATGCAGTGGGTTCCTGCTTATTTCAGAGACACATTCACAGCTGGAATGACTTCAAGTGCACGTAGCGAAAGCATTAATGCTTTCTTTGATGGATTTGTTAACCAGAGTACCACTTTACAAGAATTCGTGGTACAATATGAAAAGACACTTGTCGATCGGCGGAGAAAGGAAGCTGAAGAGGATTGGAGGACTAAATCATCACATGCAGTATTGAAGACAAAGAGCACATTGGAAGCAGATGCTGCAAAGTGTTATACTAGAAATTTTTTTGACTTGTTCCAACTTGAATTTATAGCGAGTATTGATCGTTGGGAGGACAAGGAGAGTGAGAATGAGAACGCCACTGAATACAAGGTAAGAATGCGTAATGAGGAGTGGAAGATGTATAATGTTATATATGATGTATTTGAAGGTGTTAATGCTACATGTGAGTGTGCGATGTTTGAGACCGCAGGAATTCTATGCAGACACATACTTCATATAACGGATATGAGGCATTTAGGTTCTATTCCCGAGCAATATCTCTTAAAAAGGTGGACAATTGGGGAGAGATATCAAGTGAATGGTTTGGCATCTACAAGCACAGGAGATAGTGACGAAGTAACTTCATTTGAGAGATGATGCATTGCATCAAAGGTTCATAAAGTACTAGATGAACACCCGGGAAAGAAGAGTATTTTGAAGAAGATGGAAGAAAACTTAAATGTGTGGTTGGCGGAATGCGAACAAGCAAAGAAAGACAAGGAGACTATCTTGGAAAGCAGTGGCAGTCAAGTACAATCCAACTATCCTCTCGAAACACCCGAGACACTGTAGACACCCCATTTTGACAAGGCCCTAAAGTCCCCAAAATTGAATATCCAATAGAATTCCCGAATTTCGAGTCCCCAGATGTCCCGAAATTAATCTCGAAATTCCTGAGGGGTGGCCCCAAAATGAGAAGAAGGCTCGTGCTCTGGGCATCGGGTTGTGCACATTTATGGGTACAAATCCCCCAAGAGGTTGTTAGTATTCTCGGGAATCCCCCTGCAAAATTTCAGGGCAATCGGGCGAAAAATGGAGAACAAGACGGGCGAGTGTGTGCCATCATCAAAACTGGCTGTGCTCATATCATTCCCCTCGTTCGATGCAAAATGAGGGTGGGCCCATGTCGGCCCATTGGTCAATCGGTGTAAAAATTCGGAACAGGTTAGCGCGGCTATCGAAGCAGGGTAGTATTGGTGTTATCTCTCTTTATTACGAAAGAGGGGGTTGAAAACAACCAAGTGAGGGTGTTCATTGATGGAAATAAAAGCAAGTAGGGCATAATGGCAATAGGGTAAAATCTCTTTATCTTGGGGGCATTTAATAAGGATGGGCATTACTTCCTTTGCAAGCAACATACTCAGGCCATTGGATGAAAGAGATGAGGTGTAGGGCTTAGATCAACTAGGCACTCTATGTTTTTAGGGTTTCTAGGATAGAATTAGGGCAAGGGAGAGGATCAAGGGTTGAGAACAACCAAGGGAAGCAAGATGCCACATAGAGGGTGAGGATTAGAGCTAGGCCCCTAACCCTAGTTATAAAAAACAAAAAAAAAAAGAGAAGAGGGGGAGCTGTTTTTTTTTTTTCGTTCAAGGAGAGGGAGAGAAACAGAGAAGGGAAAAGCCCACCCTCATCACCTTCTTCTCCGGCAAGCTTGCCGGAATCCGGCAAGCCTATCACTCTCCACCACACCTTCTCCTTCTTCTTCCCTTCTTCCATTGCCAGCCACCATCATCAGCCACCCACAGCCGCCACCTCCTCCTCCATCCTCCCCTTTCTCTGCTACCTCCACCGCCAATCTCCATCTCCACCACCTTCACTACCCTTGACCCTCATTAAATTCGGCCACCTTCCCTCAAGTTCCCAAAACCGGTTTCAAACCCCATCGAAACCCACCATCTGCAAACCCATTCTTCGTCATCTTCTTTCACCAAATCCGGTGAACCCACGGCCATGAAATCCGGCCAAGCCACCCACCATCACCTCAAAACTCATCACCATTACTTCCCCTAAAGAGCTCCATCTGCCATTTTCCAAGAAAAAAACACAAACAGAGGGGGAGAAGCAGAGAAAAGAAAAGGGAAAAAGGCCACCCACCTCCACCATCCTCCACCTCCAGCTCCACCACCACCCAACCCTTCGAAAATCCCCCTCCACCTCCACCTTCACCTTCCCCCAAACCCAAACCCAAAACCCCTTTTCCTATACCTCCCAAAAATCGAAACCCATCGTCTCCACCCTCTCTGGCCGTTCCGGCACGGCTCCGACCAAGAACCCCGTTAAATCTGTCAACCTCCCCCAACTCCATCATCTCTCTGCAACCTCTTCTCCCAAGATCCCGAAACCCATTTTCTTCTCACCCTCATCTCCTCCTTCAAAACCCTCCCCATTAAACCTGCAAATCCGGCTGGCCATCTCCAGCCATCCACATCCGAGCCCCCATTTTTGCCGGTCGGATCTCCTCTGCTAGATCCACCGCCAACCAGATTCCGCCTTCATCTCCGACCACCAAACCCTCTTCTCCCTCTACCTTTATCCCAACCCCAAACCCATCTCATTCTCTCTTGGCCTAAACCCTCATTCTCAAACCCCACCATTTTCTACTTTTTATTTTATTTTATCCTAAATCTCTGTCACCACTAACCTTCGGCCCCACCATCTCTGCAAATCGCCGGAGCTCCGGCCGGCCGCCACCTTTTCTAACCCTCCTGCGCCCGTCTCTGTTCCAACGAATCTCACTCTCCCCATCAGTCGTTTGATAACCTCACACTTCAAAGGCTCAGTAATTCAATTATATCCGTGAGGAGTTCTGCTGATCTCGATGGAGTAATGCTTACACGACCTGTATGTGATTTTTCTCAGCTTATATCTTTGGGTTGTGTTAGAATGAGTGTGAAATTTGTGAGCCTGCATCTGTTGTTTACTTCAAATTTGTTTGAGATTCATATATTCGGTCCAACTAGTTTAAAGCTCATGAAAATGTTAATTGCTTTGAATGTTGTGAGCCTGCATCTGTTGTTTACTTTAAAATTGTTTGAGATTCATATATTCGGTCCAACTAGTTTAAAGCTCATGAAAATGTTAATTGCTTTGAATGTTGTGAGCCTGCATCTGTTGTTTACTTCAAATTTGTTTGAGATTCATATATTCGGTCCAACTAGCTTAAAGCTCATGAAAATGTTAATTGCTCTGAATGTTGAGGGCCTGCATCTGTTGTTTACTTTAAAAAACTACCAGGTAATCTCAAATTTCCATTCAACTGTTATAAAAAACAAATCAAGTGTTAGCAAGATATGATTTACGACTAAAGAGTGCACAATCTGTAAGAATAGCAATCATAAAATGATAAATAACATTAATTAGTCCAGACCAGCCGCTGGATAGCCTAATAAAGTAAAAACAATATCAAACACTTCAATGCCAACCACAAACCCCGATACGGGGACTCAGCGAAATCAGATGATGCCAAAGTAATCATCTGATTTCAATACACATATAATATTCCTACAAACCGCCTTGAAATCAGACAGTACTCATGTCGATAATATCGAATAGAGTAGTCATCTGATTTCCTCCTTCAATTAAACAATGTATTTAAAATGAAATTAATTAGCCCAGACCAGCCGCTGGGTAGCCTACAAACTTAACTAAATTACCATTACAAAGACTATAAACTTGAAGGACAGTAATTATGCATTGATGGATAGTAGATTGCATTTTAGCTTAACTAAAATCACGATTATAAAATACAAAGTTGTAGGACAGCATCTATGCATTATTGGGCAGTAGAGATATGCTTTCTAACTCACCTAAAATAACAATTATATAAAGCATTAGAGACTATAGAACAGCAGCTATGGATTGATGGTATCAGATATGTGCTTTTAGTTCAACTAAAATTGCAATTTCAAAGCAATGCAATTATAGGACAGCAGATGCGCTTTTAAACCCCACTACTAAGATGAACAGTGGATACACTTTTAAACCCAACTATTACAATTGCAGAGTAATGAAACGACGGGACAGCAATTATCCCCTAATGGACAGCAAATATCCATATAACAACAAAGATCATGGCAAGACTGATATCATTTTTAAAATGAACAAACGAGAGGTTAAAGTACTGCACATTGCTGATATTATTTCTTATAAAGTACATAAAAGGACCTCTACCTGCTATTAGCAAAGAAGGTAAACACAAAGAGCACATGCATCTATAAAATATGATTAGTTATAATGTCAACATTTCTTCATAATCACTATATGAACATAATAAAGATATAAATGAATCAAGACATTTAAAGCGCGACAACCTGATAATTCACGAGCATTCACCCTATAGAATCATTCCAAACTAAATCAAATATAACCTTGTTCACACAAAAACCTGCGCACACAAATCTATGTTCATTTCAGTTCATGTACACTCACACAAAAATCTGCGATCATTTCAGCTCATGTACACACAAAAATCCGTGATCATTTCGATTCACGCACACGTTCAAGATTATGACAGTAGAATGTATGAGCATTTAAGGCAAAAATTGTGCTTAAACATGAGAGTGAAATGTGTTAAAACAAGGCAGCACTGTGCTGAAACAGGGGATGAAATATGTCTGTCAAATAGGGGCAGAACTGGGATAGGTTTAAGTGCTTAACTGGGCGAGACAAAAGGGACAGATTCAGGGCTGAAATGGGCAGAATTTATAGGCTAAAATTGTGCAGAAAACTGGGGCAGCAATGGGGTTAAATCTGTGCTCAAATGGGACAGATTTGTGGGTGGAAATTTGTACAGAAAACGAGTTAAAACCTGTGTCCAAAACAGGGCAGAGTTGTATCAAACAGAAGACAGATTTTGTGCAAAACTAGGTTGAAATGAGTGAAATCCGTATAAAAACTGTGCTGAAATATAGGGCTAAATGGTGAATATAATTATGCAAAACAGAGAACAAATTTATATGTGTGCGTTGTGTTAAAAATAAACAGATTTATGGTGCATGCACTGTGCTAAACATGGGCAAATTTGTGGGCAAAAATCTGTGCAGATTTATGGGCAGAATTGTATCAAACAGAAGACAGATTTCTGTATAAAACTGGGACAGATTTCTGGATGGGTTTATGCCAAAATAAGTATCAAGTCATGAGCTGATTCATGGGAATTCAAATGTATATGAATTGGTAAGTATATGATCATTTCACACATTCACCTATGAAATCTTAAACTTGATGATCATACTATTTCAAAGAATTCTTAGTACCTTTCAGCCTCTGAATTAAATATAGAAAGAAACAGAATATATATATATATATATATATATATATATATATATATATATATATATATATATATATATACTAAAACCTGGATTAAGCAATACCCAAAAGAAACTCTATCTCATCACAAACTCTGTAACACAATCCCAAAAGCTACTTGGTTCGAGATTAATTCATTTTCATGTCTTAAATTTAAAAGAGATATCAGAATAAAAAGAATAATCATAGCCTCAACGAAAAAATCAGAGAGTTAATTACCTTGTTTTACTTGCAAAACCACTCTCTTGAGATTTCTGCTCCTCCTTACCTTGTTTTCTTCTTTGCTGTTCTCCGATCCTCACTCCTTTCTTCAGCTCTCATGAATTCCAGCTATGGATGAGTAAAAATTACAAAGAGAACACAGATCTTGCAACCGAAATCCATCGGATTTAAAGAATAGGATCGAATAGTTCTAGAGTTTGATCTAAAGCAAATCTGGGCTAGGATTAAAAGAAAACAGATCTGAGATTTTATTAAGCCTAAAATTAGGGTTTCTATATAGAGAAGACAGAATACAGCAAGATAATGGTGATTGGTCGGAGTTGATGCCGGAGATGAGATAACGACCGGAGAAGATGGAGGATTTGGGGAAAAATACAGTTTAGGGATGAAAGAAAACTAAAACTATAAAGATCTAATGGTAGTAAGAAGACACAGTAGCTCAAAGATGAATACTGACCGGATCTTGACCGGAATCCGGCATAATCCGACGAAGAAGATGATCGGAGATGGGAAAAGGATTTTTCTCTTTTCTCTTCTTTCTCTCTCGGAATTTTCTCCACGAGGATGAATCTTTCTCTCTCTCTTTCTCTTTGCTAAGACTAGAATGGAAAAATTCTTCCCTCTTTTCAGATCTGAGATCTTTTTTTTTTTTTTTTCACAGACAGATTTGAAAACGGGAGAGATAATGGTGAGGGTGAAGGAAATTGGAAGAAGAAGGAGAAGAAGAAGAAAGAAATCTGGGTTTAGCCGGAGGTCTGCCGGAGCTGGATCGGAGAAGAATACCTCGAGAAAATGAAAAATGGAAAGAAAAAAAAACTCAGCTCTCGCTCTCTGTTTCTCAAAAAAAAAATTACGAAGAATGAACAGTGATCCCGAATTTTCGGTTTTTTTTGTATATATATAAAAAAAAAAATCGTTGATATCGGCACTCCACTTTTGGATAAGGCGCGCGAATTATTAGCTGCACTCTCGCCGCTTTGTCTTATTATTAACAGACAAACCTCGGCCAATTTTTCAAAAACACACCCCCCTGTGCGGATAATTTGCCCCCCCTTCCAGACTTGCACTACGCTCACTACTTCGATCCGTTCGCAGGGCAAACCAACTCGGATTTCGACGAAATTTTACAGGGACCTATGGGGGACCCTAACCTAGCTTAGGGTGCAATTTGAGGCCCTAACTCACTGGTTTGGCGAGGTTTCGCACCAGCGACACGAACTTGGGTCCGGTCAAAATGGGGTGTCTACAATCTAAAAATCAAAAATCTCAAAATCTCGAGTCATTAGGAGTAATCAAGTCCGAACTACGGATGGCTTGATCCCTAGCTGAGGGGTACGTAGGCAACTCAGGCGTGCTGCTGGCATCCTGAGTGCAGTCACCATTTTGCAAATATTTCCCACAACTTCATAACTTTCACAACTTCAAAACCTTCCAAAACTACAAAAATTCTTCAAAATAACTTTACCAACAATTTTCAAAAGATCCTCCCATAGAGTTAGGAGTCAGTCCTAGGCGTTTGGGGGTGTCGTAGAGTGGGGAGTCTGTCCTGATTGTGTTGCTTTGTCATGTCCGGTCGTGTGAGTGTCCCTAGAGTTAGGAGGCCTCAGGTCGTGGTCGGTTAGACACTTAGTCGAGCCGATGGCTAGACTAGAACGCGCTTAGATAGCCCACGGTTTTCCTTAGGACACACAGCCTAGTCACACCTAGGGTGTAGGGTTCACTGGCATTAGTTAGGGCATACAGGGAGTCCTAAAAATCACCATTCACTTGAACTTAAGTAATGTCGCAAGAAGCTTTAAAAACTAGTCGGGTCTAGTTAGTCGAGTCTAGGATAGCGGTTCTAGAGGGTTAGGCATTGTAGTTTAGCATAGGTCGCCGAACTACGTTGGCTCTGATTCTTCCCGAGGCCGGGATACGTAGTGCAGCTAAGATGGATGGCCATCTTGGTCCGAGTCAATTATCACCTTAGAGTTTAGGGTGCGTCGGGTCGAGTCATTGGTTGTGCTGTATGTTTTGCTGTGTTTTCTTACTTTCATGTACAGATCCTATACCTTTAGATGTAGCATGCATGTGTTTGCCCACCAGAACTTAGACACCCATTAGGCATGACACTCATAATCTAGCTATTCTTAGGTGCCACGTCATTCATCTATTCCTTTTGTGCTTCTTATTCATCTCCGAGACATGCATGGTTAGCTAGACGTTATCTCGGGGATATCCGTTCCCATTTCGCATGATTTTCGCCCAAAACTCTTCAAAATTAATAATAAATGGCATAAGAGACCAGGTGCTTGCACTTGGGCGAAGCGGGGGCGCCTAATCCCTTCCCCATTCGTCATCAGGCACGAACCCTTTGTATCTCTGGTTACCTGTTGCGACAGAGCACAGCATGGGATCCAGGGCCCACTTCCTTGGATGGCGACTCTTCCTTTGTTCAAGGTGCGTCTCGAATCCGGGCTAGTCCCCGAATCGAGAGGTATCTCACTTTACATCGCCGCTCATGCTGTGAGGGGCACTCTTTCGAGAGTTCCTTGGTGGGGCTCTCCTTCACGTGGACGATCCAGAGACCTTCGTGGGGACACGTCCCCCGCCTGTCTCGGATCGGGGTTCACAGATTGGCGACTCTGCTGGGGAATTCTTGGAACATTGCCTAACTCTATAAAAATGCCATTTGAATTAATTTTGAAGAAATTTGGGTCAAAACCAAGTTAAATGGGAACTTTATCGTTAGAAATCCAGGGGCACCAAGTAGGTGCGTAAATAAAACAAGGGATTCACACACTGCACATCATACATTGTCATATTCTTTATTTCTTTCGTTATTTTCATTATTGGCCTCAGGGAATAGATATGACGCGCACCAGATGGGAGCCGTTGTATCTATTTCCGAGCTATGCGCCGGAGCTGCAGCCGTAGACACTGGGTGTGCTGGTGTTCTATAGCAGCCGATGAGCAATGAACGTACTTTGTATAATGCTGGGTGTGCTGGCATTATACATCAAGGGTATGGTCATAAGCATAGTACCCTGCAGAGATGCCTGGGCCCTACTTTTACTTCATTATATTATGTATGTATATATTAGTTGCTCCCTTTAGAACCAAAATTAGGGAACCCTTGCTAGGACACTATATATATGTACTCATATAGGACGAACATGTGCGACCAGCATATGTGAGCCTAGGATAGAAGTCAGCCTACCTGTAGACACCCCATTTTGACCGGACCCAAGTTCGCTATGCTTGGGAGAAACCCCATCCGATCATTTCCGCCATGTTTCGCATTTTTCCGTGAGAGGTTGAGAGAGATTATTCATAAGAATCCAAGCGAGGGAGAATTTGGACCCGTTTGGTGGGCCCGCATTGAACATTTGTTTAAAATTCGAATCAACCGAGGGCCCACATTGTGGGGCCCACGTTGTGGGGCCCGCGTTGTGGGGCCCACATTGTGGGGCCTCAGTAGGGCCTCTTGTGAGGCCTCTTATGAAGAACAATAATGATGGATTCTCCACTAAGAAACATGATGGGCCCTCCACTAAGAACAATAATGATGGATTCTCCACTAAGAAACATGATGGGCCCTCCACTAAGAAGAATGATGATGGATTCTCCACTAAGAAACATGATGGGCCCTCCACTAAGAAGAATGATGATGGATTCTCCACTAAGAAACATGATGGGCCCTCCACTAAGAAGAATGATGATGGATTCTCCACTAAGAAACATGATGGGCCCTCCACTAAGAAGAATGATGATGGATTCTCCACTAAGAGGGACAACATGATGAGCTCTCCACCAACACATCTCTCTCTCTCTCTTTCTCTCCCTATATATATCTTCCTTCCCATCCATAAAAAAGGAGGAGAAAAAGGAGAGATTTATCTTCCATTATCTTTTTCTCTTCCATTATCTCTTCCAATCACTCCCTCCAATCCCTTTCCCTATATTCTTCTCCCATTATCTCTCCCAATCACCTCCCAATCCTTCCCTCTAAGAGAAAGTGAAGACGGCGGAACGGATCGGCGGCAACATTTTTTTTGGGGGTTTTCTTTGCTAATTGAAAGGGTAAGACAAAGCGTATATCCGAGGATTACTTACCCTAGAGACAAGGAGAGCTAGCAAGGTTGGTATTCCAAAACCCTCTTTCATATATCTTAAACTAGAAGCATGCTAGGATTGAATTTGTGATTTATTTTTATTTTTTCTTATTGTTATTCAAAATATGTTTTTTTCAATCTCTGAGTGTTTTGAACATTAAGAAGTGTAGAAATCTGGAATTTCGAAGAATTTTGACTTCGTTTTGACCGTAATTTGACCTTTTGAACTTTACCCTCAAAGGGGTAAAATTCTAAAGATTGAATTTAAGAAGATGTCAACATAGATCCAAAATCAATGAAAATTTAAACATAACATAATTGTAAGATTTTGAATTAGTACGAATTTCTTTATGAATTCTTGATTTGATTTAAAGGGTTTAAAAATTCATTTAACTCTAGGGGTATTTTTGGAAAAAACCAATTTTCAAAAACTCTATAATGTTTTCAAAAGTGAAATTTGGATGAGATGCAAATTAAATCTAATCTAATCTCCCGTGAATTTTTCAAGATTTTTGGTTGCTGTTGGATATTTGTTTATGATTTTTTACGTAAAATCATGCATGCTGTATTAAATCTGATAAAAATAGTAAATTGCAATGAAAACTTCTGAAAATATTTGTTTGATAATGACTACTGGAATTACATGTTTTCATAAAGTTTAAACTGATTTGGATTTGATTTACTATGTGTTTCTTTGTTAATTCATAATCTGGATGGATATTTGTAAAATCGTAAATTAATAGTAAATCATTTTTAAAATTTATGAAACTTTTACAGTAATTCTTTCTTATTGTAATACACATACTATAGAAATTTCATATTGTTTTGAATTGATTTGCTATACGTTACTGTGTTAATTCACAATCTGGACAGAAACTTTCAACATTGAAAAACTAATAGCAAACCACATTTAAAATCTATGAAATTTTTATTATAATCTTATATAATTAAGGAGAAGTTACTGTAAAAATTTCATCTTGTTCTGAAAAGATTTGTTATATGTTGATGTGTAAATCTACAATATGAATTGAAACCTTTTAAAATCCTTGAGTAAATTGAATTAAAATCAAATTGTTTTAAAAATTTCCAGATCATAATATTCCATCACATATTCAATCATTAAATTATCAAAATAGAAACCTTAGGAATCACTGATTTCCTTTGTAAAATCCTGATGCTGTGATTAGTTTGTATGTTTTATTTTCTCATCACATTTACTCAAACTTAATCTAACAAAACCTGAAGGCATCATAGATTGCGCGAACTTATTGCACACACTTACATCACTTGCATCTAAACCCCTGCATCTCACATGCACACACGTCCTATTTTAGAAACCCGGAGTGTTATCTAGCATGGTTGACTGGGATTTCATCACCTGGTGCCTCTGTGCTAGAGAAGCATTCCACCCTTAGCCTAGTACCTTTATGGTACGTAAACGGATCTCTTGTTCACGTACTGATACGCCGGACACTGGTACAGTATATCGAACATGGATTCGCGCTAAGGGAACTCTTGGCCTTACCCCTAGATTAACCCACACATGCATGTAGTATACGAACACATGTGCATCACGTGTGTGAGCCTAGTTTAGGATATCCTACCCATTTGTGTCTAGATTAGGCCGTAGTCCATCTTCCAATGGCTACGATCGGTCCTAGGTACACAAACAAAGTCATGAGTCGAGATCCTCTCTCCACTCCGCTAGATTATGGTTAGGGTTGATGCCTTCAGGTAACACTGATAAAATGTGCGAAGATTAAAAAACTTTTCCTTTGGGGTTAGGATGTAAATCCCATTCATTTCCAAAGATCTCATAGGATTAGTCATTCATGATCCATCCGTTGAAAGCAATCTTATGCTATCTCATCTCATCTTGATCACAGATTTTCAATCTTATATTATCTGATTTGACTCGTGTTTTCATCTCTTTTAGAGAGTCTTTGACTCATTTATCCTTTAGTTGGTGTTAGTGGAGTCTTTGACTCGTGTTTCTTTTCCTTTAGAGAGTCTTTGACTCATATATCCTTTAGTTGGTGTTAGTAGAGTCTTTGACTCGTGTTTTCATCTCTTTTAGAGAGTCTTTGACTCATTTATCCTTTAGTTGGTGTTAGTAGAGTCTTTGACTCATGTTTCTTTTCCTTTAGAGAGTCTTTGACTCATTTAGCCTTTAGTTGGTGTTAGTAGAGTCTTTGACTCGTGTTTCTTTTCCTTTAGAGAGTCTTTGACTCATATATCCTTTAGTTGGTGTTACTGGAGTCTTTGACTCGTATTTTCATCTCTTTTAGAGAGTCTTTGACTCATTTATCCTTTAGTTGGTGTTAGTGGAGTCTTTGACTCGTATTTCTTTTCCTTTAGAGAGTCTTTGACTCATATATCCTTTAGTTGGTGTTAGTGGAGTCTTTGACTCGTATTTTCATCTCTTTTAGAGAGTCTTTGACTCATTTATCCTTTAGTTGGTGTTAGTGGAGTCTTTGACTCGTATTTCTTTTCCTTTAGAGAGTCTTTGACTCATATATCCTTTAGTTGGTGTTAGTGGAGTCTTTGACTCGTGTTTTTCATCTCTTTTAGAGAGTCTTTACTCATTAATCCTTTAGTTAATGTTAGTGGAGTCTTTGACTCGTGTTTCTTTTCCTTTAGAGAGTCTTTGACTCATTTATCTTTTAGTTGGTGTCATTGGAGTCTTTGACTCGTATTTCCGTTTTTAGAGAGTCTTTGACTCATCTGTTTCATTTGCAGTATTATTAGAGAGTCTTTGACTTCGTTATCTCATTTCAGTGTTATCAGTTGCTCTTATTAGAGAGTCTTTGACTCGTTTATCCTTTAGTCGCTTTTATTAGAGAGTCTTTGACTCATTTATTCTCCAGTTACTGTCATTAGAGAGTCTTTGACTCATTTGCTCTTATAATAGTATTATTAGAGCATAGTTGATTTGCCGTAAGTGTTTGATAGGTAGAGAGTTCGTTCCGAACTACGTTGGCTTGATCCTCTTCCACGAGGTACGTAGTGCAGCTTGGGATCCACATCCCAAGTCCAGCCAAACCTTTAAAAATAAAAATTTTAAATCTTTCAAAGTTACAAAAATATTCAAACCATTTTCAAAAAGATCTTCCTCTAGAGTTAGGAGTATGTCCTAGCTGTTTAGGTTGTGTTCTAGAGTTAGGAGTTTGTCTTGATTTGTATTGATATGGTATGTCCTGTCGTGTGAGTGTCCCTAGAGTTAGGAGGCCTCGAGTCGATCGGTTAGACATTTAGTCGAACCGATGGCTAGACTAGGCATATAGTCAGCCCGTGGTTTTCATTAGGTTGCACAGCCTAGTTACACATAGGATTGTAGGAACCACCTGCATTAGCCTAAGGCTAATCAACTTGCATTAGTTAGGGCATATAGGGTGTCCTAAAATCCACAATTCACTGGAATTTTAATAATCATACAAGAAGCTTTAATAACTGGTTCGGTCTTTTAGATCGAGTCTAGGATAGAGGGCTAGATGTCTTAGGCATCATAATTTAGAATAGGGCATCGAACTACGTGGGCTCCGATTCTTCCCGAGGCCGGGATACGTAGCGCAGCTAGGATGGATGGCCATTCTGGTCCGAGTCCAGTCCTGCATTAGAGTTAGGACTTGTCTTGTCCCGTCATACATAGCATAGATTTGTGTCTCATGTTTTGATATGTTTTCTTACTTTCTTGTACTGATACTATACCTTTGGTTGTAGCTTGCATGTGCGTGTCCACCAGAAACTTAGACACCCATTAGGCATGTCACTCATAACCTAGCTTTGCTTAGGTGACACATTTTTCATTTCATTTTACGTGTTTATTTCTCCATTCTCAGGAAATGCATGCTTAGGTAGACGATTCCTGAGGATTGTTCCCATTTCACATGATTTTTACTCAAACTTCTTTGGAATTAATGAAAATGGCATAAGAGACCAAGTGCTTGCACTCGGGCGAATTGGGGGTGCTCTCAGACCTTCCCCATTCGTAACCAGGCACGAACCCATATATATTTCTGGTTATCCATTGCACAGAGGATTTGATTTTAGGGTTCCATGGCCTATCCATGGATGGCGACTCTGAGTTCTTTTTAGGTACATCTCGGTTTCGAGCCCTGGCTCCTGATCAGGATGTATCTCATTCGTTTTGTATCGCCACTCGTGCTATGCTGTGAGGGTGGCATCCGTTTCGAGAGTTCCTTGGCAGAGCTCTCCTTCACATTGTGGAGATCTTAGAGGATTGCTGTGGGGACCTCGCGTCCCTCGCCGCACTCGTCCTCTCAGGATCGGGGTCCACAGGCTGGCGACTCTGCTGGGGAGTTCTTGAAACATTGCCTAACTCTTTAAAAATGCAATTTTTATTAACTTTGGAGAAATTTGAGCTAAAATCATTTTAAATGGGAACTCTATCGTTAGAATCCAGGGGCACCAGGAAGGTGCGTAATTAAAACAAAGGATTCACACACTGCACATCATGCATTGTCATATTTTTTTATTTCTTTTATTGTTTTTCATTGTTTTTCATTATTGGCTCCATGGGATAGATTCAATACGTGCCTGACTGGGATGTTATTACATCCTGATGGTACTGTTGAATCTATTTCCAAGCTATGCGCCAGCGCTACATATTAAGTATGTTTCATATGCATAGCACCCATTAGATTGAGTCCGGAGCCCTACTTTGTTTTATATATATATATACTTACTGACCTAGTGAAGCCCAACTAGGGAGTACCCGTGTGTATATTGCATTCATATAGGGTCGAACATGTGTTGCTTACACATGTGAAGCCTAGAGTTAGGAGCTTTGCCCCATTTGTAGACTAGGGTAGTTCATTTTACATGACTACAGTACGGTCCTAGTACATTCATTAGTCTGTCTTGAGTCGAGATTTTCTCGACTCCGCTAGATTAGAATTAGGGCTGGTGCCCCTGGTTAGGATTTGTGTGTATGTGTATTTACTTATATATACTGATTATGTATATTATGGTTCTCCTCTTAGTCAGAGATTCCTTATTCCTTTCAGTCGGTTATATCCATTCCGAATTTAGATCTAGATCTAGTCAGTGGATTTTGACCGTCATTACCTTGGCCGGGTTTAGCCCTTGATCTGTTGATTATAGGGTTTGACTCATTGTTGTATATTCTCACCTTTGGTTAGTCCATCTGTTGATCACCCTTCTCTAGTAACCGTTATTCATACCTTTCGATTGAGCTAGGGTGATCCCTTGTATAGTCGTTATGCTGCCGGATTTTATCCAGAACATTTTGAGCATGACGGCTACTCTTTAGAGTCAGTTTACTTAGTCTGGACCTTGACCTCCTCGTATAGCCGTTATGCTGCTGGATTTTATCCAAAAGCATGTTAAGCATGATTGCTATCCTTTGGAGTCAGTCTGCCTTATCTTGATTCTCATATATACATCACTCAGTGGGATTAGATCCTTGTCTTTGTCTACCTGTTTTATCTTGAGACCTGGCCGATGGCTCTTTTGCTGTCCTTATGACCATGGTCTATCATTTCTGATCATATTGATCGTACAGTTGTTGATATCCATCATTCAGATTTTAGATCTGGTCTTTGACCCTACTTTTGTCATTCTTATGGCCATGGTCTATTATCTGAGCCATTGATTTTTTGATCCATGTTTACCTATCATATATCTTTTACCCTTGGATCATATCGAAATCATTAATGGAAAAGTTTGATCTTACCTGTATTCTTTGAGTGCATGATCATTGCTGAGATCGAAATTTATTTTGATTATGGATGTTTATCGTTCCTGACTCTTTCATTCCCAAAAAGAAGAGTAGTTATACTCAAATGAGACTTCAAGGTGTGGATTGAGAATTCATTGAAACCCTGTTGATGTAGGTCATAATATCACTGTCTATTTCGCTTTGACCTTCATAGACAGTATTTCTTTGATTTTTTAGAATAAAATACCCTTTGGTGTATTTCAAGATTACTCTTTTCTCTGTTTATTCAGAATCTTTATCCCATGACTATTGATCTAGTGTGTGTGCTTCCAAGTCAAGAGTCTATGTTTAGCGAAAGACCATTTTTTCTAAAGACTGACTATTTCTAATCATACTTGATCCAGGCAGTCTATTGTTTTACCCACATTGTCAACATAAGCCTTTTGTTGCCCCATTTAACCTAGACCTTGTGGAGTTGCCTTTTCTGTGATTTCTACTCCGGGATTGAACTTTATAGTTATCATTATCATGAGGAAAGGTGTATCACCTATAAGCTTTCAGTGTCAGTTCACTACCTTTGAAGAAGTGTCCTGTATCTTTAGATTTGTCTTTCATTGAGTGTACATCAACTTTCTTCTCTCTAAGTTGAAAAAGTTCAGTTACGTAGATGTTAAAAAAAAAATGAAGTCATGTCTGTCAATCTTTCTTATACAGAGTCAGTATTCTGTTTTCTATCAGAACTGTTGAAGAGCCCATTGAGGTGTGTCAAAAATCATCAATGTACTTACAGTCTTCAATTCAATAAAATTGTTGATTTCGTATCTTTGATACTCTATGATTCACTCTCAAAGTTCAGTTACGCACATTTCGTATCTTTGATTTCGTATCTTTGATACTCTACGAACCACACCATAGGAGGATCCAAACCATGGACGGTTTGGATCATCCTATGTTGTGGATGGCACGCTTCAATTTGAAAAAAAATCGGTGGGGCCTACGATTGGGCCTTAATGTTACCAACTCCATAGGATTATCCAAACCATGGATGGCTTGGATCGTTCTATGTTGTGGACGGGCCTTAATGTTACTTTACGACCAACTCCATAGAATGATCCAAACCATTCATTTGATGGGCCACAATGTAAATAGGTTGTGCCCCAAAAATCATTTCCATAGGATGATCACAACCCTACAATCTATAGAGGTTGTATAAGATGTAGTTTCTATTTAGATTGGAGGGCTAGGATCTGCCCATGGAGATGATATTTTGGGACGCAACCTATTTACGTTTATGGCCCATCAAATGGACGGTTTGGATTATCCTACAGTGGTATGGGCGGGGCCTACGTTGTGTAAAGATGGGCCCACCATTCCACCAACGGTTTTTGTTGGGCCCACCAACTGTTCCTGTTGTGAGAGTGGAGAGACAGAGAGAGAGAGGCCGGTCAAATGGTGAGAAAGTGAGAGAGAGAGAGAGAGTGTGTGTGTGAGTGGAGAGAGACCAGTCAAATAGTGGGAAAGTGACTGTTAGGTCTAAAATTGGTAACAGGTTATGGTAGGGCCGGAAAGGCTGATCTGACACACCACGGCTGAAGGGCTGGTGGAGTCCTGCGCTGCACAAGGGCACAGACAAGAAGATAAAGGGTCAGAGGACCAACCCGGAGTGGTGCTCCGGACGGGCGCTTCGACACTCAAGTCAGTATGAGCAGGAGTGAAGAGCAATGTCAGAGCAAAAGCTTAGGGTTTTGATTTTCAGATCCCTCACCTTAGCACAAGTGAAAGCTATTTATAGTGATTCTGAGCCACCTGTCTAGGACAGGTGGTAGTTCTGAGCCACCTGTCCAGGACAGGTGGTGGCCTCTGTATGGACCAGGTCTCATACCTAGGAAGGGTAGGTGGAAGTCCCTGATTGGTCCAGGTGTCACACCTAGCAGGGACAGGTGTTGGCTTTGCAGCGGTCCCTGTGAGGGCCACGTGTCAACAGCCAATTGGTTGCTGAGTTCGGACCCATCAGTGCTGAGTCCGGACCCCATCAGTTGCCCCCTGGTTCTCCGAGTCGTGACAGCGGCTAGGGGAAGCAAAAAGAGGGTTAAAGCAGCATCTGGCCGGCCTCAGGCAGGGGCCAGAAAAAATCGCGGTGGCCAGGGGCCTCTGGGCGGCCTGGTCCGGCCTTGAGACTTGGTCTGAAGGAGCACGGCCGGGCAGGAGCCCCTGTGCAATCCAGTCCGGTCGAAATTTGAACCAGAAGTCTGGCCGGCCAAACCTCCTGGGCGTCGTGGCCGGGCAGATCTCCTGGACGGGGCGGCTAGGCCGAACAGGTCCTCTGTCGCCTAGTGAACGCGTCATATCCTGTTCGGCTAAGCCTTCTGGGCGGCTAGGCCGGGCAGGTGTTTTGTCGCGTAGTGAACGCGTCATATCCTGTCCGGCTAAGCCTTCTGGGCGGCTAGGCCGGGCAGGTGTTTTGTCGCGTAGCGATTGCGCCATATCCTGTCCGGCTTCTGCTAAGCCTTCTTGGCAGCCAGGCCGGACAGATCTTCTGTCTTCTAGCGAACGTGTCATATCCTGTCCGGCTAAGCCTTTTGGGCGGCTAGGCCGGCCAGGTGTTTTGTCGCATAGCGATTGCGCCATATCCTGTCCGGCTTCGGTTAAGGCGTTCTGGGCGGCCAGGCCGGACAGATCTTCTGTCTTTTAGCGAACGCGTCATATCCTGTCCGGCTAAGCCTTCTGGGCGGCTAGGCCGGTCAGGTGTTTTGTCGCGTAGCGATTGCGCCATATCCTGTCCGGCTTTGGTTTAGGCGTTGGACGGCCAGGCCGGACAGATCTTCTGTCTTCTAGCGAACGCGTCATATCCTGTCCGGCTAAGCCTTCTGGGCGGCTAGGCCGGGCAGGTGTTTTGTCGCGTAGCGATTGCGCCATATCCTGTCCGGCTTCGGCTAAGCCTTCTGGGCGGCCAGGCCGGACAGATCTTCTTTCTTCTAGCGAACGCGTCATATCCTGTCCGGCTAAGCCTTCTGGGCGGCTAGGCCGGGCAGGTCTTTTGTCGCGTAGCGATTGCGCCATATCCTGTCCGGCTTCGGTTAAGGCGTTGGACGGCCAGGCCGGACAGATCTTCTGTCTTCTGGCGTCATCACTTTGCGCTTTGGAACTTGTACCTCGCATTTAATGCGGACGGTGCATTTAATGCGAGCGGCGCATTTAATGCGGTAGGTGACGTGGCGCACTCCGGCTGGTGGGAAAAGGGCGGGATTTTTCCCGCTCTTCCAAGCCTATATATACCGGAGTTTTTACTCCTCATTTTCACTTTTCACATTCTCCTCTCCTTCTCTGCTACTCGGCTAGTCAAATTTCTGCCCGCCTCGGATCAGTGAGCTCGGAGATCTTCAGTCAGCACCTCAGTTCGGTAATTTCTTTTAGCTTTTCTTTTCTTCCCTTTTAATGTCTAGCACTAGTTCCGAGTCGGACTCCGGCTCAAAGGAGTCCGGTTCGACTAGTAGTAGTACTGGGTCCGGGGCGTCGGAGAGGACGAGGCCGGCCTCTCCTGCGGAGGCTGGTGTTGAGGATGAGGAGATAATAATCGTAGTAGACGAGGAGAGCGGAGAGGAAGAGATTGTGGACTTAGACACAATCCTGGTCCGTGGGGACGGACCGCACCGGGTAGAAACCAGCGACGACGAAGAACACGCTGAAGTTCCTCGCTTGCCGCGCGCACCCGTGGAGGTGATAGCGGAGGCACGGATGGAGGCCAACCCACAGTACAACGTCGGGGCCCTGTACGAGGTGAATCATCTGGGGCCGGGCAAACTTCAGGCCGTCAGGGACAAATACTGTATCGCTGACCGGTACCTTTTGAGGGCGGCCGTTGAAGGGGACCGGGCCAGCAACGATAGTGCAGATCTCTGGCTATACGAAGAAGCCTTACGGGCAGGGCTCAGGCTTCCCTTGCATCCATTTTTTGTCGAGGTGCTAACTTATTACGGGCTGTCGGTTACACAGGTCGTGCCGAACTCTTGGAGGACGCTGGTCGGCTTTCTGCACCTTTTGGGAGTTCGGGTCCGTAGGAACCCCACCCTGCCCGTCTTCAGGATGTGTGCGCATCTGAAGAGGCACAAGGACGGCGGTTGGATCTACATCAGCCAACGGCCCGAAGTAAAAATGATCACTGGCATACCTACTTCCATTCACACATGGAAGAACAGGTTTTTCTACGCTAGGGACACCGAGCAGGGCTCCCACTGGCCGGTCTCATTGGAGTGGGGAACGCCAGACACCAAGAACCTTAGTCGGAAGCCAGCCCTTAAGGGCTATGACTACATGACCTTCGTTTTGATCAAAGAAGAGCTGAAGCGCGGTCAAATAGACTGCTCGGAGTTCTCCGAAGAGGCCATCCTGGTAGAGCTCGGTATCAGCCGTGCGACGCCGGCACGTACGTAGACTTTTTTAGGCCAGCTCTTTATTTTTTGAACTGTTCCTTTTTTTTTTATAGTTCTAACTCTGTTCTGTTTTCACGTTCAGAAATGGTGAAGCAGATGTCCATGATGGACAGAATCAGGCAGAGCTCCCAGGCGTCCCCAACGCCTGAGCAGCCCCAACCTAAGGGCAAGAAAAGAAAGGTGCCGGAGTCGACTCCGGCGATGGTCGCACGGGCTGAGCCTCTCAAAAGCAGCCGGGCGACACATATGCTTGCAGTTAAGCCGAGCCGGCCAAATCTCGTCGGGCAGAGCTCAGGGTCTGCGCAGGTGACAGAGCCCCAACACAGCGGGCCAGTCCTGGGCATCCCTGCCGCCACGGCAGCGAGAGGTGACAATGTCTTCCACCCAAACTGGGCGGTGCAGAAAACGGACACCGGCCTGGGTGATAGCCGGGTGGCCACAGAATTGATGTACCAGGGCGTCCTCCCACGTGACCGACGGGAAGTCGAGAAAGAGGCGCCGGAGACCTGTGCAGAGGCGATCGCCTCCGCCCTCTATCAGCTCCAAGTGTACTCTAGGGATATGGCAAAGAAGAGTTATCTCTTCTCTGAGACGCTCACACAGATACAGTCCGAGAAGGGCGAGCTCCAAAAGGACAAGAACGGGCTTAGTGAAATTGTCCAGGTCAAAGAGGCCGAATGCAACAGCCTCAAGGACGAGGTGCAGAGGGTCAAGAACCAGGCCGTGCAGGATCTCCTAACCGTGAGGGAGAGAGCCGATCAGAGAGAAAAGGCGGCTATCGAGGCGGCCGTGAAAGTGGCAGTGCGGGAGGCCGTGCAGAAGACCGAGGAGAGGAAGGACACACAGTTCTTCAACCTGGGTCTCCAAGCCTATAAGGCGGGGTTCCTTCTCTGCTCCGAGCAGGTTAAGAAGGCTCACCCCGACATCTCTCTCGACGGACTGGACGACCCGTATGCACCTCCAGATGAGGAAGAGGACGAGGAGGAAGAAGGCGAACTGGACTCCTCCCAACCCATCGAGGTAGAACAGGAAGTCGTTCTGGCTTCCGAGGTCACCCCTCCAACCGCCGAGGCCGGCCAAGCTGCAGCCCTTACTGCAGAGGCAGTCACCGACGAGGTGGCCGACGGGGAGGCCTGAGTGGCCGCCCTCTTGCTCCTATCCTTAATTTTTGTTTGTAAAATTTTGTAACGGCCGACGAGGCTCATTCTTTGTAAGCCAGCTCGGCGAAAAGAGCACTTTTGTGATATGAATACAAGTTCAATTTTGTCTAACTGTCTGTACGGCTGCCTTGTTTTTTGTATTTATGACGTCTGTGCTTCTATCTTTCTGCCGAGCCGGAGTGGTTAACCGGATGTCATTGGCCGGAGTGAACCACTTCTGTCTCCGAGTTTGCAAACACTTAGAGTATTTGAGGTGGTTTCCACTAGGGCGGGTCCATGTGGTCGGAACCGATCTCCACACCGAATTGGACGTGCCGGAGTGCACCACTGCCGCTCTCTAAGTCTGCAAACACTTAGTCTTTTTGGCGTCTAGCGATTATGCATATCCTGTCCGGCTTAGGCTGTGGACGGCCAGGCCGGGCAGATCTTTTGGCGTTTAGCGATTGCGCCATATCCTGTCCGGCTCCGGCTAAGGGCGGCCAGGCCGGGCAGGTCTTTGAGGTGGTTTCCACTAGGGCGGGTCCATGTGGTCGGAACTGATCTTCACACCAAATTGGACGCGCCGGAGTGCACCAATGCCGTTCTCTAAGTCTGCAAACACTTAGAATGAGAGCTAAGTCTGCAAACACTTAGAGTCTTTTGATGGGGGAGCTGGCATATACTAGTGACTCAAAAGTGAGGGACACAGTTCAGAGACAACTCCACTTTATTTCTCTTTGAAATTTAATTACAGAGATTCTTTACAGGCCTTCAAGGGCAAAGGAAAAGACTATTGATAGTATATTCAAAGATTTCTGGAATTCCAGGCGTGCGGCAGCAGCTGCTCGTCAAGTGTCTCTAGGCGGTAGCTTCCTGGACGGATGACCTCTTTGATTCGGTACGGCCCTGCCCAAGTCGGGTAGAGTTTGCCCACCCTTCTTGACTGGGAGACGGCCGCTTTCCTCAAAACCAGGTTGCCTGTGCGGAACTCCCTTGGTCGGATCTTCGTGTCATGGTATCTAGACACCTTCTGCTTATACGCTGCGGCCCTGATCTCTGACTCCTCATGGACTTCTTCAAGCAAGTCGAGGTTGACACGGAGCCCGTCCCTATTAAGCTGTTCATTGAAGTGAACAATTCTTGGGGAGGGAATGCCGATGTCAACCGAGATCACAGCCTCTGTTCCGAATGAGAGATTGAAAGGCGACTCACCCGTTGCAGTGCGTGGGGTAGTCCGATACGCCCCGAGCACATGGTACAGCTCGTCAGCCCAGCGGCCGGCCTTATCATCCAGTCTCTTCTTTATCCCCTGCAGCAGAGTCCTGTTCGTCACTTCGGTCTGTCCATTTGTCTGAGGGTGCGCCACGGAAGTGAACTTTTGCTCAATCTTCAGATCTGCACAAAACTTTCTGAAGTTCCTTGAGTCGAACTGTTTGCCATTGTCTGTTATGAGGACCCGGGGTATCCCGAATCTGCACAACACTGATTTCCAGAAAAAGTTCTGGACGTTCTGCTCGATGATCTTGGCCAGAGGTTCAGCTTCTACCCACTTAGTGAAGTAGTCGATGGCGACAACGACGAACTCGCGGCCTCCGGAGGCCGGCGGAAAAGGACCTAAGATGTCCATTCCCCAGATAGCAAAAGGGAGAGGGCTCATGATCGGAGCCATTGGCACGGCAGGCTGGTGAACGGCGGGAGAAAATTTCTGACACTTCTCGCACTTCTTCACAAGGCTCAGTGCATCTTGTCTCAATGTAGGCCAGTACAGGCCCCTTAGAAGGACTTTGATGGCGAGGGCCTTGCCCCCAAGATGCTCTCCACAAATCCCTTCATGGGTCTCTCGCAGGGCGTACAGGGCATCAGTTGGCCGGAGACACTTCAAGTACGGGAGGGTGTAAGATCTCTTGTACAGAGTTTCTCCGTCAAGTGAAAACCTTGCTGCTCGCTGCACGACTTTACGGGCCTCTTTTTTCTCCCCGGGGAGTTCTCCGCTGCGTAGATATCTGATGATCTCGTCCATCCAGCACGGCTCATCGTCGATCTGCATTACTACGATGGGCTGTTCATCAATACTGGAGGTCTTTAGGAACTCCATACGGATTTCTCTGAGAGCGGTGTAGCCTGATGCCGCTAGCTTTGAGAGCACATCAGCCTTTGTATTTTCAGTCCGGGGGACTCTGATGACCTCAAAACTTGCGAACTTGCTGGCCAGGTCATGGACCCTTTGTAGATATTTTATCATTCGCTCTTCTCGGGCCTCATATACTCCTTGGATCTGACATACGACTAGCTGTGAATCGCAGTACGCCTTCAGTCTCTGAGCGCGGGCCTTAATGGCGAGGTTCATTCCGGCGATGAGCGCTTCGTACTCTGCCTCATTGTTTGACGCACGTAATCCAAACCTCAGGGCATAATTCAGGACAAAGCCATCTGGTCCTGTGAGAACTAGTCCGGCACCGCTGCCACTTTTATTTGAAGACCCGTCGACATATACCTCCCAGAGCGGCTCTTCAGAACATGGAAGCGGACTGGTCGGAGGAGCTGCACTCTCAAGCCCGGGAAGCGGAACCGCTTCGGCTTCGATCTGCTGCTCGGATATAACCGGTTCTGCTTCTGACCCGGGGTCTGAATCTGGCATGGTACATTCAGCTATGAAGTCTGCAAGAACCTGAGCTCTGATTGCTGGCCTGGGCAGATATTTGATGTCAAACTCGCTGAGCTCCACGACCCACTTCACAAGTCGGCCTGAAGTGTCTGGACGGTGGAGGATCTGCCTCAGGGGCTGTCCTGTCAGGACTTTGATTGTATGCGCCTGGAAATACGGCCTTAATTTTCTGGCCGCCATAACGAGGGCGTATACGAGCTTCTCGACTCGCTGATATCTTGTCTCTGCATCATGGAGGACCTTACTGACATAGTAGATCGGCTTTTACTGGTGGTACTCCTCTCTGAACAGTACTGCTGCAACTGCCAAAGGTCCCGCTGAGAGATACAGAATCAGCTCTTCTCCTGGCTCTGGCTTGGACAGCAACGGTGGAGACGATAAGTACTGCTTCAGCTCTTCAAATGCCGCTTAGCACTCCGAAGTCCAGGGCGCGGTTTTTATACCCTTGACTGCGTTGAAGAACGGAAGACATCTTTCTGCGGACTTAGGGATGAACCTCCCCAGGGCAGCTACTAATCCGGTTAGGCGCTGTACTTCTCTGATAGTTCTGGGCGGAGTCAGCTCCATCACCGCCTTGATTTTCTCAGGATTTGCCTCTATCCCTCTCTGGCTTACCATGAAGCCCATAAACTTGCCTGCTCCGACGCCGAACGTACACTTGGTCGGATTGAGCTTCATGTTGTGCTCCCTCAAGACTTGAAACGCTTCTTTGAGGTCGGCAACATGATTGCAGGCAACTCTGCTCTTGACCAGCATATCGTCCACATATACTTCCATATTGCGGCCGATCTGCTCTTTGAACAGCCTGTTGACGAGCCGCTGGTAGGTGGCTCCTGCGTTCTTCAGTCCAAAAGGCATAACTCGATAGCAATAAGTCCCCTGATCGGTTACAAAGGATGTTTTCGGAATGTCGGACTCATGCATTCTGATATGATTGTATCCCGAGAAGGCGTCCATGAAGCTTAGCAGCTCGTGACCTGCAGTAGCGTCGATGAGCTGATCGATCTTTGGGAGCGGGTAGCTGTCCTTCGGGCAGGCCTTATTCAGGTCTGTAAAATCTATGCAGGTCCTCCACTTCCCATTAGACTTCTTCACCATCACAACATTCGCGAGCCAGTCCGGGTACTGGATCTCGCGGATGAAGTCGGCCTTCAGAAGCCTTTCCACCTCTTCTCTAATGGCCCTTCGCCTCTCCGGTGCAAAGTGCCTCCTCTTCTGCTTCACGGGCTTGCAGGTCTGATCAACCCCGAGCTCATGGGTGCTGATTGCAGGGTCGATGCCGGGCATGTCTGAAGGAGCCCAGGCAAAGACATCTGCATTGGCTCTGAGGAACTGAGCAAGATCCTGCTGCGCGGCCTCTGGCAGGGTAGAGCCGATTTGAACAACCCTCTGGTCGTCATCGCTATACAACGGGATAGATATAATGTCCTCGGCCGGCTCGTTTACTGTGATCCGGGCTTCGTCCCTTAGATCAAACAGCTCGATCGGCAGAGACTCGGAGGCATTCTTCCCTTTCAGTGCCGCTGCATAGCACTGCCTCGACTGCGGCTGGTCCCCTCTAACTTCCCCTACGCCCCCCGATGTACTGAACTTCATCTTCTGATGATAGGCAGAGGGAACGGCTCGGAGGAGATTCTGGCCGGGGCGGCCCAGGATAGCATTGTAGGCCGACTTGGCCCTTACCACCAAGAAGTTCACCATGGCGACGGACTGGCAGGGCGGCTCCCCGATAAGAACTGGAAGCTCGATCTGCCCTTCGACTTTGACAACTTCTCCGGAGAACCCGAACAGATCGGAGTTGGCCGGCTTCAGACGGTCGGTTCCGACCAGCATCCGCTCGAAGGCGTGATAATAGAGGATGTCTGCGGAGCTCCCGTTGTCGACCAAGATCTTCTTCATTTCCCAGTTTGCCACCAGCATGGTGATGACCAGGGCATCATCATGCGGAAGGATCAGGCCGTCGAGATCTGCATCTGAAAAGGATATCTCGTTCTCTAGCCTGGCCTTCTTGCTGCAGGTATGGACGGCGTTGACCTGCCGGGCATAAGTCCTGCGGGCTGATGAAGAGGTTCCTCCTGCGGTCGGCCCTCCTGAAATGGTACCAATAACACCATGAGGTTGAGGTTGAGGTACCTGAGGAGGGGGGCTGGCCGGGGCCGGAGCTTGAATGCGGTCGCCTAGAGGTTGAGCGCCCCGGGGGCTTCTGCCTCTGGGCTTTGGCTTCTCCTTGCGCTCTCTTTTGTTGTCATCATTTCTCAAGTACCTTCCAAGGTACCCTCTGCTGATCAACTGCTCGATCTCCTCCTTCAAATGAATGTACGCATTGGTGTCATGGCCGTGGTCCTTGTGGAACTTGCAGTACTGGGACATGTTTCTTTTTGTCGACGAGTTCTGCCTCTCAGGCCACCGGATGAAGTCCTCTTCCCGAATGGTTGCCAGGATCTGTGCTCTGGACGCGGTCAGCCGCGTGTAATGCTCTCTCGGTTGGGGGCTTCTCCCCTTTCGAGAAGGGCTTCTCTCCCTGCGGGAAGGGCTTCTCTCCTTCTTCTGAGACTTATCATCCCTACGCTGCTTGGTAGGGTTCTTCTCCTCGGGCCTTCTCTTGCTAGCAGAGTCCAGGGCGGCGAGAGTTTCCTCCACCGAGATGTACTCCTCCGCCCCGGCCATCAGGTCCGCGAGGGACTGCGGGTTGCGCCGGGCCACTGCTCGCCTGAAATCAGTTGATCGGGCGCCGGCCAGAAGGGCGTTCGTGGCTGCGGAGGGATCCAGGTTGGGAGCCTGGAGAGCTTCTCTATTAAAGCGACCAACGAACACTTTCAAGGCCTCATCATCTCCCTGCCTGAGGGCCATCAGCGAAGCCGTCGTCTTCCTGGGTCTTCTGCTGCTCATGAAATGGCGGGCCAGGTCATCCCCAAAATCATCAAAATTGTCCACGGACCTGGGCTTAAGCCGCGAGTACCAGTCCCGCGCTGCTCCGGTCAACGTGGTGGGGAATGCCCGGCAAAGGAATCCATCCGACGCCCCGTGGAGGAGCATTGTGGTCCTGAAAGTCTCCAAGTGGTCCACGGGGTCGGTGGTCCAGTCATACTGCGGAATCTGCGGCATCTTCCAGCCCGCAGGGGCCTCTGCGCTGAGCACTCTGTCCGAAAATGGTTGAGCGCTTGTGAAGATCCGGAAGGCAGGCCGGCCCTGCTCTCTGGCGAGCTCTTCGATCCGGTGGTCGATCTGCTGGATCCTTCGCAACACCGGGTCCTCTCTTTCCTCAGCCCGGTGGACGGGCCTCTCTCTCCTTGCTGGCGGGCTCATAGCCGATCCGGACTGACTGGCCGGACTCCTTCGCCGGTGCCGCGATCCCTCTCCGTGCGTGGCGTCTCTCTTGCTGCCATGCCTTTGTACGGAGGGAGATCGTGACCGGTGATGTAGGCGAGGCTCGGGGCGCACATGCTTGTCCCGGGAGAGGTGATCTCGTCTTGTAGAGTGACGAGTCTGCTCCCGGGGCGGAGGCGTGTGTTCTCTGCGGGAGCTTCCCCTCCTCTGGGCGGGCTGAGAGGCCTCGGCTGGGTGCTGCTGGAGTGCGGTGGCCGGATTCCTGAACTGCGCAATCACAACAGTCATTTCTTGGAAAAGGGCCCGCATCTCCCTCGGGGTCGGGGTAGGGTCTGAACAGTCCGAGCGAGTCGGACTGCGCTCCCCTGGCTCTCCGACCTCTATCTGCGAGGCCAATCGCTCGCTTCTTCCTTCGCGGGGGGCTGTAGCCCTGGTCGTCTGGGAGGTTGGCACATGCTTTCCGTTTTTTCCTACCATTGCTTAAGTGAGGTTCCGAACAGCTTTTTGTTGCGGGGTCCCACGGATGGCGCCAAATCTGTTAGGTCTAAAATTGGTAACAGGTTATGGTAGGGCCGGAAAGGCTGACCTGACACACCACGGCTGAAGGGCTGGTGGAGTCCTGCGCTGCACAAGGGCACAGACAAGAAGATAAAGGGTCAGAGGACCAACCCGGAGTGGTGCTCCGGACGTGCGCTTCGACACTCAAGTCAGTATGAGCAGGAGTGCAGAGCAATGTCAGAGCAAAAGCTTAGGGTTTTGATTTTCAGATCCCTCACCTTAGCACAAGTGAAGGCTATTTATAGTGATTCTGAGCCACCTGTCTAGGACAGGTGGTAGTTCTGAGCCACCTGTCCAGGACAGGTGGTGGCCTCTGTATGGACCAGGTCTCATACCTAGGAAGGGTAGGTGGAAGTCCCTGATTGGTCCAGGTGTCACACCTAGCAGGGACAGGTGTTGGCTTTGCAGCGGTCCCTGTGAGGGCCACGTGTCAACAGCCAATTGGTTGCTGAGTTCGGACCTCATCAGTGCTGAGTTCGGACCCATCAGTGCTGAGTCCGGACCCCATCAGTGACATATCCTCACGTTTAACGTTAGCCAGCCGTGGGGGGGGGGGGGGGGGAAGGGGGGCGGGGGGATATCAACGCCCTTTGAGAACTACTACAATGATCCGAACCGAAATTGCATTCAATGTGTCTGCCATAACCGACAAACAGAGCCGCATCTAAAAGGTTCTAGCGGCCATTTTGCAATTTAGGAAGGATGCCTTCTTCATGCGAGAGTACACGTGTCTTCATAATACAATTTGCAATTTAAAGGGAAAAAAAACCTTAGTATCTATTCCTACATATAGATATAGATATATACTAGTGGACAACCCGTGAATTGCATGGGGCAAAAAATAAATAATTTGCCAAAATTTTGCCAATATACATAGGATATTGAGAGATAGAAACAATTTTGTTAAAATCATGGGACATAGTGGAGATTTTTTCTCCAATAAATATAAATAATTTTGCTAATATACGTGGGATATTGAGTAATAGAAACAATTTTGCTAAAAACGTGGGATATGGTGAGATTTTTTCTACAATCCAAATATATCACCTTATAGAGAGAGTTTTAAGTTTTTGAGGAGGGGTGCCACGTGGCGCACCCACGTCGTCTAGATTCTGTTATATATATATATATATATATATATATATATATATATATGAGGAAAAGGATTGTACGCTCGACCGTACCTATAGTTAGGTACGGTAGAGTGCCAAATCACATGGGTCCCCCATTTTTGGTGGGCATCTAAACCATTCATTTGCAAGGCCCTATCATAGATAGGGTGCATACCAAAAATCAGCACCATTGAATCATCCTAACCCCTCCAAAACTGGAGGCCAAAATGGGCAGATTTGTGGACAAACACTGTCTGTCCATTTTGGCCTCCACAAATGGATGGGTTAGGATGATCCCATGGAGCTGATTTTTGGTATGCACCCTATCTATGATGGGGCCTTGCAAATGAATGGTTTAGATGCTCACCAAAAATGTGGGACCCATGTGATTTGGCACTCTACCGTACCTAACTTTAGGTACGGTCGAGCGTACAATCTTATTCCTCTATATATATATATAATATGAGAAAAGTGTAGCTACACATACGTGTAGCTAACTTAGCTACACCAACGACTTAAAATACAGTGGGCCCCACATTGTTTGGGTGATGCAAACCATTCATTTGATGGGCCCTCATATAGATAGGGTGTGCCCAAAAAATCAGCTTTATAGGATCATCCCAACCCTACGATTTGTGGAGGCAAAAATGGACGCGTAAAAACCTTCACAAATCTGTCCATTTTTGCCTCCACAGTTTGAAGGGTGGGGATGATCCTATGGGGCTGATTTTTTGGGCACGCCCTATCAATGTGAGGGTCTATCAAATGAATGGTTTGGATCACCCAAACAATGTGGGCCCACTGTATTTTAAGCCGTTGGTGTAGCTAAGTTAGCTACACGTATGTGTAGCTTCACTTAACTATATATATATATATATATATATATATATATATATATATATTGTGATTGTGAGCTTGAAGCTCATATAGCTTATATGAGCTTGAGGGCCCAAATACATGTGGGCTCACATTGTTAGGATGATCCAAAGCATTCATTTGAAAGGCCCTTACATAGATAGGGTGTGTACAAAAAATAAGCTCCATAGAATCATCCTAACCCATCCAAAAGTGGAGGGCAAAATGGACAGACACCGTGACACCGTTTGCCACAAATCTGCCCATTTTTGCCCTTCGTTTTTGGAGGGGTTAGGATGATCCAATGGAGCTGATTTTTGGTACATACCCTACCTATGATGGGGCCTTGCAAATGAATGGTTTGGATCACCACAAAAAATGTGGGACCCATGTGTTTGGGTCCTCAAGCTCATATAAGCTATATGAGCTTCAAGCTCACAATCATTTTCCTCATATATATATATATATATATATATAAGAGAGAGAGAGAGAGAGAGAGAGAGAGAGAGAGAGAGAGAGAGAGAGAGAGAGAGAGAGAGAACGGTTCCTACACACGTGTAAAGAAACTCTCTACACATTAGTGAGTTGCCCAGCGCCTTTTAACCTCAGCCCTTGGATTGCTTTGATCTACACCATACATTTTCAGACGGATTAGGGCGTCGACCAAAAATAAATGAATGAGGAAAAATCCCATTCTCTTTGTCTCCTTCGCTCGCTAGTTTCAGGTCTACGACTTCTCTCTCGCCGGTTTCTCTGGCTCTCCATCTCGCTGATTGCTCTCGCTCTCTCTTGTAGCTTGTTTCTCCTCGACTCGTCCTTTGAATCGGAAACTCCTCCCTCTCGTTGGTTTGGTTTCTCCTCTACACATCCATTGCATCGGAATCTCCTCCCTTGCTGGTTTTTAGTGGCTTTTTCATTGGCAGATATTCATCTAACAGGTAAACAGCATCTTTAGGGTTAGGAATGTTAGGATTTTACTTTTTTTGTGAGAAAATCAACTTGTTTAGGGTTTACTAGGTTACAGATTTTCACTCAAATCTGTTTTTATCTGAAAATCAGTTCTGATTATTGGACTTAGGATTTGCACTAAAAATTGATCGTTTGGATTTTTCACTCCAAAACTGTGGATTAAACTAAAAATAAACGCATTGTTGAGCCCAATAATCTATTATGAAGTAAAAAATAAACGTATTTTTCAGTTCTAACGTTTATCGAACTAGTTATTGGACTTAGGATTTAATGCCCATGTTTATCTATTTCAGTGGGGTAAACAAACTTGATTTGATTTTTACAATCTTGTTTAGGGGGCGTTTTTACTATTCTTTCCATTGTCATTCCCTATATACTAACTACATATACAAACTCAAAAATAAACATCAGATTTTGAGTGACTTGTTTACACATCGAAGTTGTTCCTCTATTTCGATTCTTGTTGTGCATGTGCTATGATAAATAATTAGGAATGGAGAGTTCAGAAGAATCAGGTTGGGTGAAGGGTGATAGTTGTAGAGGACTTAATGCGTGTATGGAATATGTGTTTTGGTTTTGTTTCTGTTCTTTGTGTTTTGTTAACAAACTTCAGCCCTTTATTCTGTGTTTTGGTTTTGTTTTTTCCTGTATAATCATTAGCCCTTTTTAATTACAAACTTCTCTGTGTTTTTTTTTAACTATTTACTTCATAGATCTCTACAATTATGTTTGTAAAAGAATTGATATTTGTAAGTGTTTCTTCACATAAATAGGAAATGGATCCGTTGGGGCTCTCTATTGTGGAGGTTGATGAAAATAGATTAATTATGGTTGGTGATACATTGTCGCAAGCCGATAGGTTATGTGTTGATGAGGGAAATAGATTAGAGTTGGCTGATGAAGAGGATCTCAAGGTTCCTCTAGGTTGGGTTGATAATGACGAGGGCGATACTGGTACCTCAGAAACGCCTAATAAGGATGATGCGGGGAGTGTTTTAGCTAGCAAACCTTTTGAAGGCCAGCATTTTGATAATTGTGAAGATGCCTATGCATTCTATAACTCATATGCGTTGACTACAGGTTTTGAAATTCGAAAAGGCAGGACCAATAGGTCCATGAAAACAGGTGAACCTAAGGAAGACTTATGTATGTGATAAAGAGGGATTGAGAAATCCTAATGATAAGAGACAGATTGGGAATGATGTGAAGCGGCGTTGTGAAATAAGAGAGGGTTGTGAGGTAAAGATGGAGATCAATTTGACAAAAGAGGAGAAGTGGGAAGTTAGAATTTTTGTGGAGGAACATTGCCATGATTGCAATCTTCATTGAAGACATGGTTGCACCATTCACATAATAAATTACATAAGAAAGCCTCATGTAAGAACTTGATGGATAAAATGCACAGTGATGGGTTTGGGCCTACTGGCATTGCAAGGGCAATTAACGCTTCAAACGATGATTCATCTACTGCTCTCACACCAGATCAGGTGTCGCCTCATTTGAGGGCACAGAGGGCTAACAACATGGGACGAGAAGCTGTCACAGTAGCTAATCAGTTCCAACAGAAACGAGCGGAAGATCTGAATTTTGAGTTTGCCATGGAGATAGATGTTGATGGAAACTTGAGATCGATATTTTGGGCAGATTCGAGGGCCATGGAGGCATACCTAACCTTTAGCGACGCAATTGTTTTTGACGTCACTTATAAGGTGAATAGGTATAGGATGCCGTTTGCACCATTTACCGACGTAAACCACCACAGACAGTCTATACTTTTTGGTTATGCCCTCCTAGCAGATGAGACAGAGGAGACATTCACTTGGTTGTTTCACTAGTGGTTAAAATGCATGTTTGACAAAGCTCAAGGGTGTATAATAACTGATATGGATGGGGCGATGAGAAACACGATTAGGCGTGTTTTTGCAAATACACCGCATCGCTTTTGCCCTTGGCACATTAGTAGGCATCTAGTTGAGCATGTTCCAGCCATGCAAGATGAAACTAGTCAGTTTTATAAGGAATACAACCATTGGTTTTATAAGAAATATAAATCCAAAGTGAGAAGGAATGGGGAGCATTGGTGGAGAAATATAATTTAGATGAAAGACATTGGTTATGTAAGATGTGGGATTTACGAATGCAGTGGGTTCCTGCTTATTTCAGAGACACATTCACAGCTGGAATGACTTCAAGTGCACGTAGCGAAAGCATTAATGCTTTCTTTGATGGATTTGTTAACCAGAGTACCACTTTACAAGAATTCGTGGTACAATATGAAAAGACACTTGTCGATCGGCGGAGAAAGGAAGCTGAAGAGGATTGGAGGACTAAATCATCACATGCAGTATTGAAGACAAAGAGCACATTGGAAGCAGATGCTGCAAAGTGTTATACTAGAAATTTTTTTGACTTGTTCCAACTTGAATTTATAGCGAGTATTGATCGTTGGGAGGACAAGGAGAGTGAGAATGAGAACGCCACTGAATACAAGGTAAGAATGCGTAATGAGGAGTGGAAGATGTATAATGTTATATATGATGTATTTGAAGGTGTTAATGCTACATGTGAGTGTGCGATGTTTGAGACCGCAGGAATTCTATGCAGACACATACTTCATATAACGGATATGAGGCATTTAGGTTCTATTCCCGAGCAATATCTCTTAAAAAGGTGGACAATTGGGGAGAGATATCAAGTGAATGGTTTGGCATCTACAAGCACAGGAGATAGTGACGAAGTAACTTCATTTGAGAGATGATGCATTGCATCAAAGGTTCATAAAGTACTAGATGAACACCCGGGAAAGAAGAGTATTTTGAAGAAGATGGAAGAAAACTTAAATGTGTGGTTGGCGGAATGCGAACAAGCAAAGAAAGACAAGGAGACTATCTTGGAAAGCAGTGGCAGTCAAGTACAATCCAACTATCCTCTCGAAACACCCGAGATACTGTAGACACCCCATTTTGACAAGGCCCTAAAGTCCCCAAAATTGAATATCCAATAGAATTCCCGAATTTCGAGTCCCCAGATGTCCCGAAATTAATCTCGAAATTCCTGAGGGGTGGCCCCAAAATGAGAAGAAGGCTCGTGCTCTGGGCATCGGGTTGTGCACATTTATGGGTACAAATCCCCCAAGAGGTTGTTAGTATTCTCGGGAATCCCCCTGCAAAATTTCAGGGCAATCGGGCGAAAAATGGAGAACAAGACGGGCGAGTGTGTGCCATCATCAAAACTGGCTGTGCTCATATCATTCCCCTCGTTCGATGCAAAATGAGGGTGGGCCCATGTCGGCCCATTGGTCAATCGGTGTAAAAATTCGGAACAGGTTAGCGCGGCTATCGAAGCAGGGTAGTATTGGTGTTATCTCTCTTTATTACGAAAGAGGGGGTTGAAAACAACCAAGTGAGGGTGTTCATTGATGGAAATAAAAGCAAGTAGGGCATAATGGCAATAGGGTAAAATCTCTTTATCTTGGGGGCATTTAATAAGGATGGGCATTACTTCCTTTGCAAGCAACATACTCAGGCCATTGGATGAAAGAGATGAGGTGTAGGGCTTAGATCAACTAGGCACTCTATGTTTTTAGGGTTTCTAGGATAGAATTAGGGCAAGGGAGAGGATCAAGGGTTGAGAACAACCAAGGGAAGCAAGATGCCACATAGAGGGTGAGGATTAGAGCTAGGCCCCTAACCCTAGTTATAAAAAACAAAAAAAAAAAGAGAAGAGGGGGAGCTGTTTTTTTTTTTTCGTTCAAGGAGAGGGAGAGAAACAGAGAAGGGAAAAGCCCACCCTCATCACCTTCTTCTCCGGCAAGCTTGCCGGAATCCGGCAAGCCTATCACTCTCCACCACACCTTCTCCTTCTTCTTCCCTTCTTCCATTGCCAGCCACCATCATCAGCCACCCACAGCCGCCACCTCCTCCTCCATCCTCCCCTTTCTCTGCTACCTCCACCGCCAATCTCCATCTCCACCACCTTCACTACCCTTGACCCTCATTAAATTCGGCCACCTTCCCTCAAGTTCCCAAAACCGGTTTCAAACCCCATCGAAACCCACCATCTGCAAACCCATTCTTCGTCATCTTCTTTCACCAAATCCGGTGAACCCACGGCCATGAAATCCGGCCAAGCCACCCACCATCACCTCAAAACTCATCACCATTACTTCCCCTAAAGAGCTCCATCTGCCATTTTCCAAGAAAAAAACACAAACAGAGGGGGAGAAGCAGAGAAAAGAAAAGGGAAAAAGGCCACCCACCTCCACCATCCTCCACCTCCAGCTCCACCACCACCCAACCCTTCGAAAATCCCCCTCCACCTCCACCTTCACCTTCCCCCAAACCCAAACCCAAAACCCCTTTTCCTATACCTCCCAAAAATCGAAACCCATCGTCTCCACCCTCTCTGGCCGTTCCGGCACGGCTCCGACCAAGAACCCCGTTAAATCTGTCAACCTCCCCCAACTCCATCATCTCTCTGCAACCTCTTCTCCCAAGATCCCGAAACCCATTTTCTTCTCACCCTCATCTCCTCCTTCAAAACCCTCCCCATTAAACCTGCAAATCCGGCTGGCCATCTCCAGCCATCCACATCCGAGCCCCCATTTTTGCCGGTCGGATCTCCTCTGCTAGATCCACCGCCAACCAGATTCCGCCTTCATCTCCGACCACCAAACCCTCTTCTCCCTCTACCTTTATCCCAACCCCAAACCCATCTCATTCTCTCTTGGCCTAAACCCTCATTCTCAAACCCCACCATTTTCTACTTTTTATTTTATTTTATCCTAAATCTCTGTCACCACTAACCTTCGGCCCCACCATCTCTGCAAATCGCCGGAGCTCCGGCCGGCCGCCACCTTTTCTAACCCTCCTGCGCCCGTCTCTGTTCCAACGAATCTCACTCTCCCCATCAGTCGTTTGATAACCTCACACTTCAAAGGCTCAGTAATTCAATTATATCCGTGAGGAGTTCTGCTGATCTCGATGGAGTAATGCTTACACGACCTGTATGTGATTTTTCTCAGCTTATATCTTTGGGTTGTGTTAGAATGAGTGTGAAATTTGTGAGCCTGCATCTGTTGTTTACTTCAAATTTGTTTGAGATTCATATATTCGGTCCAACTAGTTTAAAGCTCATGAAAATGTTAATTGCTTTGAATGTTGTGAGCCTGCATCTGTTGTTTACTTTAAAATTGTTTGAGATTCATATATTCGGTCCAACTAGTTTAAAGCTCATGAAAATGTTAATTGCTTTGAATGTTGTGAGCCTGCATCTGTTGTTTACTTCAAATTTGTTTGAGATTCATATATTCGGTCCAACTAGCTTAAAGCTCATGAAAATGTTAATTGCTCTGAATGTTGAGGGCCTGCATCTGTTGTTTACTTTAAAAAACTACCAGGTAATCTCAAATTTCCATTCAACTGTTATAAAAAACAAATCAAGTGTTAGCAAGATATGATTTACGACTAAAGAGTGCACAATCTGTAAGAATAGCAATCATAAAATGATAAATAACATTAATTAGTCCAGACCAGCCGCTGGATAGCCTAATAAAGTAAAAACAATATCAAACACTTCAATGCCAACCACAAACCCCGATACGGGGACTCAGCGAAATCAGATGATGCCAAAGTAATCATCTGATTTCAATACACATATAATATTCCTACAAACCGCCTTGAAATCAGACAGTACTCATGTCGATAATATCGAATAGAGTAGTCATCTGATTTCCTCCTTCAATTAAACAATGTATTTAAAATGAAATTAATTAGCCCAGACCAGCCGCTGGGTAGCCTACAAACTTAACTAAATTACCATTACAAAGACTATAAACTTGAAGGACAGTAATTATGCATTGATGGATAGTAGATTGCATTTTAGCTTAACTAAAATCACGATTATAAAATACAAAGTTGTAGGACAGCATCTATGCATTATTGGGCAGTAGAGATATGCTTTCTAACTCACCTAAAATAACAATTATATAAAGCATTAGAGACTATAGAACAGCAGCTATGGATTGATGGTATCAGATATGTGCTTTTAGTTCAACTAAAATTGCAATTTCAAAGCAATGCAATTATAGGACAGCAGATGCGCTTTTAAACCCCACTACTAAGATGAACAGTGGATACACTTTTAAACCCAACTATTACAATTGCAGAGTAATGAAACGACGGGACAGCAATTATCCCCTAATGGACAGCAAATATCCATATAACAACAAAGATCATGGCAAGACTGATATCATTTTTAAAATGAACAAACGAGAGGTTAAAGTACTGCACATTGCTGATATTATTTCTTATAAAGTACATAAAAGGACCTCTACCTGCTATTAGCAAAGAAGGTAAACACAAAGAGCACATGCATCTATAAAATATGATTAGTTATAATGTCAACATTTCTTCATAATCACTATATGAACATAATAAAGATATAAATGAATCAAGACATTTAAAGCGCGACAACCTGATAATTCACGAGCATTCACCCTATAGAATCATTCCAAACTAAATCAAATATAACCTTGTTCACACAAAAACCTGCGCACACAAATCTATGTTCATTTCAGTTCATGTACACTCACACAAAAATCTGCGATCATTTCAGCTCATGTACACACAAAAATCCGTGATCATTTCGATTCACGCACACGTTCAAGATTATGACAGTAGAATGTATGAGCATTTAAGGCAAAAATTGTGCTTAAACATGAGAGTGAAATGTGTTAAAACAAGGCAGCACTGTGCTGAAACAGGGGATGAAATATGTCTGTCAAATAGGGGCAGAACTGGGATAGGTTTAAGTGCTTAACTGGGCGAGACAAAAGGGACAGATTCAGGGCTGAAATGGGCAGAATTTATAGGCTAAAATTGTGCAGAAAACTGGGGCAGCAATGGGGTTAAATCTGTGCTCAAATGGGACAGATTTGTGGGTGGAAATTTGTACAGAAAACGAGTTAAAACCTGTGTCCAAAACAGGGCAGAGTTGTATCAAACAGAAGACAGATTTTGTGCAAAACTAGGTTGAAATGAGTGAAATCCGTATAAAAACTGTGCTGAAATATAGGGCTAAATGGTGAATATAATTATGCAAAACAGAGAACAAATTTATATGTGTGCGTTGTGTTAAAAATAAACAGATTTATGGTGCATGCACTGTGCTAAACATGGGCAAATTTGTGGGCAAAAATCTGTGCAGATTTATGGGCAGAATTGTATCAAACAGAAGACAGATTTCTGTATAAAACTGGGACAGATTTCTGGATGGGTTTATGCCAAAATAAGTATCAAGTCATGAGCTGATTCATGGGAATTCAAATGTATATGAATTGGTAAGTATATGATCATTTCACACATTCACCTATGAAATCTTAAACTTGATGATCATACTATTTCAAAGAATTCTTAGTACCTTTCAGCCTCTGAATTAAATATAGAAAGAAACAGAATATATATATATATATATATATATATATATATATATATATATATATATATATATATATATATATATATATTTACTAAAACCTGGATTAAGCAATACCCAAAAGAAACTCTATCTCATCACAAACTCTGTAACACAATCCCAAAAGCTACTTGGTTCGAGATTAATTCATTTTCATGTCTTAAATTTAAAAGAGATATCAGAATAAAAAGAATAATCATAGCCTCAACGAAAAAATCAGAGAGTTAATTACCTTGTTTTACTTGCAAAACCACTCTCTTGAGATTTCTGCTCCTCCTTACCTTGTTTTCTTCTTTGCTGTTCTCCGATCCTCACTCCTTTCTTCAGCTCTCATGAATTCCAGCTATGGATGAGTAAAAATTACAAAGAGAACACAGATCTTGCAACCGAAATCCATCGGATTTAAAGAATAGGATCGAATAGTTCTAGAGTTTGATCTAAAGCAAATCTGGGCTAGGATTAAAAGAAAACAGATCTGAGATTTTATTAAGCCTAAAATTAGGGTTTCTATATAGAGAAGACAGAATACAGCAAGATAATGGTGATTGGTCGGAGTTGATGCCGGAGATGAGATAACGACCGGAGAAGATGGAGGATTTGGGGAAAAATACAGTTTAGGGATGAAAGAAAACTAAAACTATAAAGATCTAATGGTAGTAAGAAGACACAGTAGCTCAAAGATGAATACTGACCGGATCTTGACCGGAATCCGGCATAATCCGACGAAGAAGATGATCGGAGATGGGAAAAGGATTTTTCTCTTTTCTCTTCTTTCTCTCTCGGAATTTTCTCCACGAGGATGAATCTTTCTCTCTCTCTTTCTCTTTGCTAAGACTAGAATGGAAAAATTCTTCCCTCTTTTCAGATCTGAGATCTTTTTTTTTTTTTTTTCACAGACAGATTTGAAAACGGGAGAGATAATGGTGAGGGTGAAGGAAATTGGAAGAAGAAGGAGAAGAAGAAGAAAGAAATCTGGGTTTAGCCGGAGGTCTGCCGGAGCTGGATCGGAGAAGAATACCTCGAGAAAATGAAAAATGGAAAGAAAAAAAAACTCAGCTCTCGCTCTCTGTTTCTCAAAAAAAAAATTACGAAGAATGAACAGTGATCCCGAATTTTCGGTTTTTTTTGTATATATATAAAAAAAAAAAATCGTTGATATCGGCACTCCACTTTTGGATAAGGCGCGCGAATTATTAGCTGCACTCTCGCCGCTTTGTCTTATTATTAACAGACAAACCTCGGCCAATTTTTCAAAAACACACCCCCCTGTGCGGATAATTTGCCCCCCCTTCCAGACTTGCACTACGCTCACTACTTCGATCCGTTCGCAGGGCAAACCAACTCGGATTTCGACGAAATTTTACAGGGACCTATGGGGGACCCTAACCTAGCTTAGGGTGCAATTTGAGGCCCTAACTCACTGGTTTGGCGAGGTTTCGCACCAGCGACACGAACTTGGGTCCGGTCAAAATGGGGTGTCTACAATCTAAAAATCAAAAATCTCAAAATCTCGAGTCATTAGGAGTAATCAAGTCCGAACTACGGATGGCTTGATCCCTAGCTGAGGGGTACGTAGGCAACTCAGGCGTGCTGCTGGCATCCTGAGTGCAGTCACCATTTTGCAAATATTTCCCACAACTTCATAACTTTCACAACTTCAAAACCTTCCAAAACTACAAAAATTCTTCAAAATAACTTTACCAACAATTTTCAAAAGATCCTCCCATAGAGTTAGGAGTCAGTCCTAGGCGTTTGGGGGTGTCGTAGAGTGGGGAGTCTGTCCTGATTGTGTTGCTTTGTCATGTCCGGTCGTGTGAGTGTCCCTAGAGTTAGGAGGCCTCAGGTCGTGGTCGGTTAGACACTTAGTCGAGCCGATGGCTAGACTAGAACGCGCTTAGATAGCCCACGGTTTTCCTTAGGACACACAGCCTAGTCACACCTAGGGTGTAGGGTTCACTGGCATTAGTTAGGGCATACAGGGAGTCCTAAAAAGCACCATTCACTTGAACTTAAGTAATGTCGCAAGAAGCTTTAAAAACTAGTCGGGTCTAGTTAATCGAGTCTAGGATAGCGGTTCTAGAGGGTTAGGCATTGTAGTTTAGCATAGGTCGCCGAACTACGTTGGCTCTGATTCTTCCCGAGGCCGGGATACGTAGTGCAGCTAAGATGGATGGCCATCTTGGTCCGAGTCAATTATCACCTTAGAGTTTAGGGTGCGTCGGGTCGAGTCATTGGTTGTGCTGTATGTTTTGCTGTGTTTTCTTACTTTCATGTACAGATCCTATACCTTTAGATGTAGCATGCATGTGTTTGCCCACCAGAACTTAGACACCCATTAGGCATGACACTCATAATCTAGCTATTCTTAGGTGCCACGTCATTCATCTATTCCTTTTGTGCTTCTTATTCATCTCCGAGACATGCATGGTTAGCTAGACGTTATCTCGGGGATATCCGTTCCCATTTCGCATGATTTTCGCCCAAAACTCTTCAAAATTAATAATAAATGGCATAAGAGACCAGGTGCTTGCACTTGGGCGAAGCGGGGGCGCCTAATCCCTTCCCCATTCGTCATCAGGCACGAACCCTTTGTATCTCTGGTTACCTGTTGCGACAGAGCACAGCATGGGATCCAGGGCCCACTTCCTTGGATGGCGACTCTTCCTTTGTTCAAGGTGCGTCTCGAATCCGGGCTAGTCCCCGAATCGAGAGGTATCTCACTTTACATCGCCGCTCATGCTGTGAGGGGCACTCTTTCGAGAGTTCCTTGGTGGGGCTCTCCTTCACGTGGACGATCCAGAGACCTTCGTGGGGACACGTCCCCCGCCTGTCTCGGATCGGGGTTCACAGATTGGCGACTCTGCTGGGGAATTCTTGGAACATTGCCTAACTCTATAAAAATGCCATTTGAATTAATTTTGAAGAAATTTGGGTCAAAACCAAGTTAAATGGGAACTTTATCGTTAGAAATCCAGGGGCACCAAGTAGGTGCGTAAATAAAACAAGGGATTCACACACTGCACATCATACATTGTCATATTCTTTATTTCTTTCGTTATTTTCATTATTGGCCTCAGGGAATAGATATGACGCGCACCAGATGGGAGCCGTTGTATCTATTTCCGAGCTATGCGCCGGAGCTGCAGCCGTAGACACTGGGTGTGCTGGTGTTCTATAGCAGCCGATGAGCAATGAACGTACTTTGTATAATGCTGGGTGTGCTGGCATTATACATCAAGGGTATGGTCATAAGCATAGTACCCTGCAGAGATGCCTGGGCCCTACTTTTACTTCATTATATTATGTATGTATATATTAGTTGCTCCCTTTAGAACCAAAATTAGGGAACCCTTGCTAGGACACTATATATATGTACTCATATAGGACGAACATGTGCGACCAGCATATGTGAGCCTAGGATAGAAGTCAGCCTACCTGTAGACACCCCATTTTGACCGGACCCAAGTTCGCTATGCTTGGGAGAAACCCCATCCGATCATTTCCGCCATGTTTCGCATTTTTCCGTGAGAGGTTGAGAGAGATTATTCATAAGAATCCAAGCGAGGGAGAATTTGGACCCGTTTGGTGGGCCCGCATTGAACATTTGTTTAAAATTCGAATCAACCGAGGGCCCACATTGTGGGGCCCACGTTGTGGGGCCCGCGTTGTGGGGCCCACATTGTGGGGCCTCAGTAGGGCCTCTTGTGAGGCCTCTTATGAAGAACAATAATGATGGATTCTCCACTAAAGAAACATGATGGGCCCTCCACTAAGAACAATAATGATGGATTCTCCACTAAGAAACATGATGGGCCCTCCACTAAGAAGAATGATGATGGATTCTCCACTAAGAAACATGATGGGCCCTCCACTAAGAAGAATGATGATGGATTCTCCACTAAGAAACATGATGGGCCCTCCACTAAGAAGAATGATGATGGATTCTCCACTAAGAAACATGATGGGCCCTCCACTAAGAAGAATGATGATGGATTCTCCACTAAGAAACATGATGGGCCCTCCACTAAGAAGAATGATGATGGATTCTCCACTAAGAGGGACAACATGATGAGCTCTCCACCAACACATCTCTCTCTCTCTCTTTCTCTCCCTATATATATCTTCCTTCCCATCCATAAAAAAGGAGGAGAAAAAGGAGAGATTTATCTTCCATTATCTTTTTCTCTTCCATTATCTCTTCCAATCACTCCCTCCAATCCCTTTCCCTATATTCTTCTCCCATTATCTCTCCCAATCACCTCCCAATCCTTCCCTCTAAGAGAAAGTGAAGACGGCGGAACGGATCGGCGGCAACATTTTTTTTGGGGGTTTTCTTTGCTAATTGAAAGGGTAAGACAAAGCGTATATCCGAGGATTACTTACCCTAGAGACAAGGAGAGCTAGCAAGGTTGGTATTCCAAAACCCTCTTTCATATATCTTAAACTAGAAGCATGCTAGGATTGAATTTGTGATTTATTTTTATTTTTTCTTATTGTTATTCAAAATATGTTTTTTTCAATCTCTGAGTGTTTTGAACATTAAGAAGTGTAGAAATCTGGAATTTCGAAGAATTTTGACTTCGTTTTGACCGTAATTTGACCTTTTGAACTTTACCCTCAAAGGGGTAAAATTCTAAAGATTGAATTTAAGAAGATGTCAACATAGATCCAAAATCAATGAAAATTTAAACATAACATAATTGTAAGATTTTGAATTAGTACGAATTTCTTTATGAATTCTTGATTTGATTTAAAGGGTTTAAAAATTCATTTAACTCTAGGGGTATTTTTGGAAAAAACCAATTTTCAAAAACTCTATAATGTTTTCAAAAGTCAAATTTGGATGAGATGCAAATTAAATCTAATCTAATCTCCCGTGAATTTTTCAAGATTTTTGGTTGCTGTTGGATATTTGTTTATGATTTTTTACGTAAAATCATGCATGCTGTATTAAATCTGATAAAAATAGTAAATTGCAATGAAAACTTCTAAAAATATTTGTTTGATAATGACTACTGGAATTACATGTTTTCATAAAGTTTAAACTGATTTGGATTTGATTTACTATGTGTTTCTTTGTTAATTCATAATCTGGATGGATATTTGTAAAATCGTAAATTAATAGTAAATCATTTTTAAAATTTATGAAACTTTTACAGTAATCCTTTCTTATTGTAATACACATACTATAGAAATTTCATATTGTTTTGAATTGATTTGCTATACGTTACTGTGTTAATTCACAATCTGGACAGAAACTTTCAACATTGAAAAACTAATAGCAAACCACATTTAAAATCTATGAAATTTTTATTATAATCTTATATAATTAAGGAGAAGTTACTGTAAAAATTTCATCTTGTTCTGAAAAGATTTGTTATATGTTGATGTGTAAATCTACAATCTGAATTGAAACCTTTTAAAATCCTTGAGTAAATTGAATTAAAATCAAATTGTTTTAAAAATTTCCAGATCATAATATTCCATCACATATTCAATCATTAAATTATCAAAATAGAAACCTTAGGAATCACTGATTTCCTTTGTAAAATCCTGATGCTGTGATTAGTTTGTATGTTTTATTTTCTCATCACATTTACTCAAACTTAATCTAACAAAACCTGAAGGCATCATAGATTGCGCGAACTTATTGCACACACTTACATCACTTGCATCTAAACCCCTGCATCTCACATGCACACACGTCCTATTTTAGGAACCCGGAGTGTTATCTAGCATGGTTGACTGGGATTTCATCACCTGGTGCCTCTGTGCTAGAGAAGCATTCCACCCTTAGCCTAGTACCTTTATGGTACGTAAACGGATCTCTTGTTCACGTACTGATACGCCGGACACTGGTACAGTATATCGAACATGGATTCGCGCTAAGGGAACTCTTGGCCTTACCCCTAGATTAACCCACACATGCATGTAGTATACGAACACATGTGCATCACGTGTGTGAGCCTAGTTTAGGATATCCTACCCATTTGTGTCTAGATTAGGCCGTAGTCCATCTTCCAATGGCTACGATCGGTCCTAGGTACACAAACAAAGTCATGAGTCGAGATCCTCTCTCCACTCCGCTAGATTATGGTTAGGGTTGATGCCTTCAGGTAACACTGATAAAATGTGCGAAGATTAAAAAACTTTTCCTTTGGGGTTAGGATGTAAATCCCATTCATTTCCAAAGATCTCATAGGATTAGTCATTCATGATCCATCCGTTGAAAGCAATCTTATGCTATCTCATCTCATCTTGATCACAGATTTTCAATCTTATATTATCTGATTTGACTCGTGTTTTCATCTCTTTTAGAGAGTCTTTGACTCATTTATCCTTTAGTTGGTGTTAGTGGAGTCTTTGACTCGTGTTTCTTTTCCTTTAGAGAGTCTTTGACTCATATATCCTTTAGTTGGTGTTAGTAGAGTCTTTGACTCGTGTTTTCATCTCTTTTAGAGAGTCTTTGACTCATTTATCCTTTAGTTGGTGTTAGTAGAGTCTTTGACTCATGTTTCTTTTCCTTTAGAGAGTCTTTGACTCATTTAGCCTTTAGTTGGTGTTAGTAGAGTCTTTGACTCGTGTTTCTTTTCCTTTAGAGAGTCTTTGACTCATATATCCTTTAGTTGGTGTTACTGGAGTCTTTGACTCGTATTTTCATCTCTTTTAGAGAGTCTTTGACTCATTTATCCTTTAGTTGGTGTTAGTGGAGTCTTTGACTCGTATTTCTTTTCCTTTAGAGAGTCTTTGACTCATATATCCTTTAGTTGGTGTTAGTGGAGTCTTTGACTCGTATTTTCATCTCTTTTAGAGAGTCTTTGACTCATTTATCCTTTAGTTGGTGTTAGTGGAGTCTTTGACTCGTATTTCTTTTCCTTTAGAGAGTCTTTGACTCATATATCCTTTAGTTGGTGTTAGTGGAGTCTTTGACTCGTGTTTTTCATCTCTTTTAGAGAGTCTTTACTCATTAATCCTTTAGTTAATGTTAGTGGAGTCTTTGACTCGTGTTTCTTTTCCTTTAGAGAGTCTTTGACTCATTTATCTTTTAGTTGGTGTCATTGGAGTCTTTGACTCGTATTTCCGTTTTTAGAGAGTCTTTGACTCATCTGTTTCATTTGCAGTATTATTAGAGAGTCTTTGACTTCGTTATCTCATTTCAGTGTTATCAGTTGCTCTTATTAGAGAGTCTTTGACTCGTTTATCCTTTAGTCGCTTTTATTAGAGAGTCTTTGACTCATTTATTCTCCAGTTACTGTCATTAGAGAGTCTTTGACTCATTTGCTCTTATAATAGTATTATTAGAGCATAGTTGATTTGCCGTAAGTGTTTGATAGGTAGAGAGTTCGTTCCGAACTACGTTGGCTTGATCCTCTTCCACGAGGTACGTAGTGCAGCTTGGGATCCACATCCCAAGTCCAGCCAAACCTTTAAAAATAAAAATTTTAAATCTTTCAAAGTTACAAAAATATTCAAACCATTTTCAAAAAGATCTTCCTCTAGAGTTAGGAGTATGTCCTAGCTGTTTAGGTTGTGTTCTAGAGTTAGGAGTTTGTCTTGATTTGTATTGATATGGTATGTCCTGTCGTGTGAGTGTCCCTAGAGTTAGGAGGCCTCGAGTCGATCGGTTAGACATTTAGTCGAACCGATGGCTAGACTAGGCATATAGTCAGCCCGTGGTTTTCATTAGGTTGCACAGCCTAGTTACACATAGGATTGTAGGAACCACCTGCATTAGCCTAAGGCTAATCAACTTGCATTAGTTAGGGCATATAGGGTGTCCTAAAATCCACAATTCACTGGAATTTTAATAATCATACAAGAAGCTTTAATAACTGGTTCGGTCTTTTAGATCGAGTCTAGGATAGAGGGCTAGATGTCTTAGGCATCATAATTTAGAATAGGGCATCGAACTACGTGGGCTCCGATTCTTCCCGAGGCCGGGATACGTAGCGCAGCTAGGATGGATGGCCATTCTGGTCCGAGTCCAGTCCTGCATTAGAGTTAGGACTTGTCTTGTCCCGTCATACATAGCATAGATTTGTGTCTCATGTTTTGATATGTTTTCTTACTTTCTTGTACTGATACTATACCTTTGGTTGTAGCTTGCATGTGCGTGTCCACCAGAAACTTAGACACCCATTAGGCATGTCACTCATAACCTAGCTTTGCTTAGGTGACACATTTTTCATTTCATTTTACGTGTTTATTTCTCCATTCTCAGGAAATGCATGCTTAGGTAGACGATTCCTGAGGATTGTTCCCATTTCACATGATTTTTACTCAAACTTCTTTGGAATTAATGAAAATGGCATAAGAGACCAAGTGCTTGCACTCGGGCGAATTGGGGGTGCTCTCAGACCTTCCCCATTCGTAACCAGGCACGAACCCATATATATTTCTGGTTATCCATTGCACAGAGGATTTGATTTTAGGGTTCCATGGCCTATCCATGGATGGCGACTCTGAGTTCTTTTTAGGTACATCTCGGTTTCGAGCCCTGGCTCCTGATCAGGATGTATCTCATTCGTTTTGTATCGCCACTCGTGCTATGCTGTGAGGGTGGCATCCGTTTCGAGAGTTCCTTGGCAGAGCTCTCCTTCACATTGTGGAGATCTTAGAGGATTGCTGTGGGGACCTCGCGTCCCTCGCCGCACTCGTCCTCTCAGGATCGGGGTCCACAGGCTGGCGACTCTGCTGGGGAGTTCTTGAAACATTGCCTAACTCTTTAAAAATGCAATTTTTATTAACTTTGGAGAAATTTGAGCTAAAATCATTTTAAATGGGAACTCTATCGTTAGAATCCAGGGGCACCAGGAAGGTGCGTAATTAAAACAAAGGATTCACACACTGCACATCATGCATTGTCATATTTTTTTATTTCTTTTATTGTTTTTCATTGTTTTTCATTATTGGCTCCATGGGATAGATTCAATACGTGCCTGACTGGGATGTTATTACATCCTGATGGTACTGTTGAATCTATTTCCAAGCTATGCGCCAGCGCTACATATTAAGTATGTTTCATATGCATAGCACCCATTAGATTGAGTCCGGAGCCCTACTTTGTTTTATATATATATATACTTACTGACCTAGTGAAGCCCAACTAGGGAGTACCCGTGTGTATATTGCATTCATATAGGGTCGAACATGTGTTGCTTACACATGTGAAGCCTAGAGTTAGGAGCTTTGCCCCATTTGTAGACTAGGGTAGTTCATTTTACATGACTACAGTACGGTCCTAGTACATTCATTAGTCTGTCTTGAGTCGAGATTTTCTCGACTCCGCTAGATTAGAATTAGGGCTGGTGCCCCTGGTTAGGATTTGTGTGTATGTGTATTTACTTATATATACTGATTATGTATATTATGGTTCTCCTCTTAGTCAGAGATTCCTTATTCCTTTCAGTCGGTTATATCCATTCCGAATTTAGATCTAGATCTAGTCAGTGGATTTTGACCGTCATTACCTTGGCCGGGTTTAGCCCTTGATCTGTTGATTATAGGGTTTGACTCATTGTTGTATATTCTCACCTTTGGTTAGTCCATCTGTTGATCACCCTTCTCTAGTAACCGTTATTCATACCTTTCGATTGAGCTAGGGTGATCCCTTGTATAGTCGTTATGCTGCCGGATTTTATCCAGAACATTTTGAGCATGACGGCTACTCTTTAGAGTCAGTTTACTTAGTCTGGACCTTGACCTCCTCGTATAGCCGTTATGCTGCTGGATTTTATCCAAAAGCATGTTAAGCATGATTGCTATCCTTTGGAGTCAGTCTGCCTTATCTTGATTCTCATATATACATCACTCAGTGGGATTAGATCCTTGTCTTTGTCTACCTGTTTTATCTTGAGACCTGGCCGATGGCTCTTTTGCTGTCCTTATGACCATGGTCTATCATTTCTGATCATATTGATCGTACAGTTGTTGATATCCATCATTCAGATTTTAGATCTGGTCTTTGACCCTACTTTTGTCATTCTTATGGCCATGGTCTATTATCTGAGCCATTGATTTTTTGATCCATGTTTACCTATCATATATCTTTTACCCTTGGATCATATCGAAATCATTAATGGAAAAGTTTGATCTTACCTGTATTCTTTGAGTGCATGATCATTGCTGAGATCGAAATTTATTTTGATTATGGATGTTTATCGTTCCTGACTCTTTCATTCCCAAAAAGAAGAGTAGTTATACTCAAATGAGACTTCAAGGTGTGGATTGAGAATTCATTGAAACCCTGTTGATGTAGGTCATAATATCACTGTCTATTTCGCTTTGACCTTCATAGACAGTATTTCTTTGATTTTTTAGAATAAAATACCCTTTGGTGTATTTCAAGATTACTCTTTTCTCTGTTTGTTCAGAATCTTTATCCCATGACTATTGATCTAGTGTGTGTGCTTCCAAGTCAAGAGTCTATGTTTAGCGAAAGACCATTTTTTCTAAAGACTGACTATTTCTAATCATACTTGATCCAGGCAGTCTATTGTTTTACCCACATTGTCAACATAAGCCTTTTGTTGCCCCATTTAACCTAGACCTTGTGGAGTTGCCTTTTCTGTGATTTCTACTCCGGGATTGAACTTTATAGTTATCATTATCATGAGGAAAGGTGTATCACCTATAAGCTTTCAGTGTCAGTTCACTACCTTTGAAGAAGTGTCCTGTATCTTTAGATTTGTCTTTCATTGAGTGTACATCAACTTTCTTCTCTCTAAGTTGAAAAAGTTCAGTTACGTAGATGTTAAAAAAAAAAATGAAGTCATGTCTGTCAATCTTTCTTATACAGAGTCAGTATTCTGTTTTCTATCAGAACTGTTGAAGAGCCCATTGAGGTGTGTCAAAAATCATCAATGTACTTACAGTCTTCAATTCAATAAAATTGTTGATTTCGTATCTTTGATACTCTATGATTCACTCTTAGATCTAATGTTTAAACAACTAAAGACCCCCTTCTCGGATGAGAATGCAGACGAAATTCACCTCGAGATCTGAAAGATGGTCGAACGAGAGGAAGAGCGTCGAGCATAGCCACTTAAAGAAGAAATCAAAGCCATTGATAGTGGTATCGAAATCCGAAACTCGGGATGGATGGATTGGAAAAACTTTATCTCCTAAGGAGCGCAAAGAATTGATAAACCTGTTTAGAGGGATTTGAGGTAGTTTTGCTTGATCCTATAAGGATAAACCAGGGGACTGCCCTGTCGTTGAGCAAAGCAAGACTTCATCTGCTTTAGACATCCAGTTGAAGAGTAAAATTTTAAAGAGATACGCGTCAGGCATCCTGTGGAGCTGATGAGATAAGGATAAACCAGGGGAATGCCCTGTCGTTGATCAAAGCAAGACTTCATCTGCTTTAGACATCCAGTTGAGGAATAAAATTTTAAAGAGATAAGCGTCAGGCATCCTGTGGAGCTGATGAGATATTGAGAGAAGATTTTCAGACAGAGTTGTGGAATCTTGAGCATAAATTCAAGATCTTTGAGACGGGAGTGGAGCACAGTGGTTGAAGTTTTGCCAGAAAACCACCAGACTCCTAAAAAAAATAAAAATTCAAAGGCTTTGAACCTTAAACAAAAGGGCTTGTACATCAAATACATCAGGAGGCCATCCTTGATCGTTTGAGCTTTTATAGCCAAAATCCTAATGTTTTAAAATCCATTTGTAAACCCTTTGGGCCAAAAGCAAAATTAAAACAACTTCTTTTCAAACACATTATAAGCCCGGGGCATTTATGCACCCGAACTACGTCGGACCTGATCCCCACCTCTTCAGGGGTACGTAGGCAACTTGATTGATTCAAGTTCGGTCAAACCTTGGGATAAAATCCCCTTTGAAAATTTTGAAGCTAAATGCTAAACCATTCTTTGAAAAATCCCAAAGCGAACTACGCTGATCTGATCCTCCATCTTTGGGGTACGTAGGTAGTCTGGCTAGACCAGATTCGGTTCAAATCTTTAGAACCTTAGGTATTCAACCCTTTCGAACCCAAGCCCACTTAGAAAGTCCTTCTGGTGAAACAAGCAAAGGTTCGAGGCGAATGAAAAGAAAAACAGAAAGAAAAGAATGAGAGTCTGAAGACCCACTAGGTTGAAAACCCGAAAGGGCGGCCTAGAGATATACATTTGCTAAGTTAACAGCCAAAAGAGTTAGCTTATGCAAAAAGTCAGGGTAGTGGTCTGCTGGATTGAAAACTTGAAGAGGTAATCCAGTCAAGGGCAAAGACTTCCCATGAACAGTTGAGTTGAATAGAAGCAGAAGGAGTTCCTCAGTTACGTAGAATTCCCAAGTTTGAGTACAAGCAAAAGTTGAGATAAGTAGTCTTTCAGACTGAAAGCTTGGAAAGCAAAAGTTATGACTTCTTTTGAAGAGAGAAATCAGGGAGACGGAGAAGCCACCTCTGCACAGGGCAGAATCCTGGAATCCGAGTAGTGTCAGCGAGACTTATTTTGACACCTTTTTAAACTAGGGGCATTAAGACCGAGCAATCCGAAAGGGGTAATAACCATGACGGAGATCCCGATGGAGGAAATTAGGCCATCTTGACATAGTTTTTTAGACTACTCTGAGAGTGGCTGACCTTACCATTAAAAAATGATACATTTGATTTAAGAGTGAATCAAAATTTAGTCAAATCATTTGAATATTGTAAGTCTTCTTTGAAAGAGTCTTCAGGAGTCTGTTCCTTGTTTATCATTGTTTTCTTTTAGAATCAAAAGTGTTTGGCACTGGAGAGAATGGGTGTATACCTTCCAAAGTGAAAAGAAAATTCAAAGTAGATCCTGGTTTAAGAATCAAAGAAGGGCAAGAGATTTTTTATTCTGACCTGCCTGAAACATCAAAGCCTCAAACACTGAGCAAAATGAAGAATTCTTACGTTCAGCCTTTGTAGAGTTGGTTTTACCACTATACCAAAGAAAGAACCCATGCAAACTCAAATTTTTTCTACTTACCTTGGTTCTGCCTTCTTAAGACTTTGTCATGGAAGCACATCATACTAGGGGCATCTTTTATGACTTACGTCATAAAAGATATTACACAATGATAACTGGGATATCTATTCTTAGCAAATAGAAAGCAGAGAAGCTTGAACATGCTCTTTGAGTTGAATTCCTTGATCCAATTGTTTCTTTTGGAGTCAGTTTCAGAAACTTTAATTCCCAGCGGAGTATAAAATCTACTCCTGCATCCTTCAAACCTCATCAAAATGCTTCTCACCTGTTAAAGAGAGTCAGCACCTGAAAATCTCATCAATCTATTTGAGTTTTGCTTTCAGCAAAGATCATGCGCTCCTAGTTATTCTTGGTAAGAGATGACTGGCCCATTAGTGAAATCGATCAAAGATGGTAAATTCTTCATTCCTTTTGAAAGATTTTAACAGAGTTTGAAATTACCGAACTTGCGTTACGCGGTTTGGTCTTTTTGAAAGATTTTAACAGAGTTTGAAATTACCGAACCTGTGTTACACAGTTTGGTCGTTTTGAAAGTTTTTAACAGAGATAGGAATTACCGAACCTGTGTTACACGGTTTGGTCCTTTTGAAAGATTTTAATAGAGATGGAAATTATCGAACCTGTGTTACACGGTTTGGTCTTTTTGAAATGTTTTAATAAGGAAAATATTTCCGATCCTGTGTTACACGGATTGGTCTTTTCTTCCTTCTCCCGGGTATTTAGTACCCCGATGATTAGTAGTGTAATGTCAAGTAGTGACTTACCTAATCATCGTTCCGCAATGTGCAGCTTCTTAACGAGTTAGGAGTCATGTGTATCTGCGAAGAGGTTTGTAGGGGACTGTTTAGCAGGACCTACGAATTTGGGTTTATGTGGAACTGTTTAGCAGAACCGCGTGATCCGGAGTGATTCGCTACCTTGAAAGAGAGGAGTCAGAGTTACTCGGATAGTTAAACAGATTTATTTTCAGTAATGATCTGTATAACTATCGCTAGGCTTGAGACTTAGTCTCGCCTCTGGTACTTAGTACCCAGATGATTAGTAGTGTAATGTCAAGTGGTGACTTACCTAATCATCGTCCCGCAATGTGCAGCTTCCTAACGTGTTAGGAGTCATGTGTATCTGCGAAGAGGTTTGTAGGGGACTGTTTAGCAGGACCTACGAATTTGGATTTACGTGGAACTGTTTAGCAGAACCGCATGATCCGGAGTGATTCGCTACCTTGAAAGAGAGGAGTCAGAGTTACTCGGATAGTTACACAGATTTATTTTCAGCAATGATCTGTATAACTATCGCTGGGCTTGAGACTTAGTCTCGCCTCGGGTATTAGAAGTTTGAGTTTAGCTTGAATATTCGATTACCCTAATAATTGGTCGAGTCTTTGACTGATCGGCATGATTTAAAAAAAAAAAAAAAAAAAAAAAAAAACTCTTTGAGTGTTTGGTTTTGAACTTGTTTTGGACGAGTTTCAATACATTGGTCTTTGGCCTATTTTTGTAGGTTTCTAAAAAGAAAAAAAACTCTTTGAGTGTTTGGTTTTGAACTTGTTTTGGACGAGTTTCAATACATTGGTCTTTGGCCTATTTTTGCAGGTTTCTAAAAAGGAAAAACTCTTTGAGTGTTTGGTTTTGAACTTGTTTTGGACGAGTTTCAATACATTGGTCTTTGGCCTATTTTTGCAGGTTTCTAAAAAGGAAAAACTCTTTGAGTGTTTGGTTTTGAACTTGTTTTGGACGAGTTTCAATACATTGGTCTTTGGCCTATTTTTGCAGGTTTCTAAAAAGGAAAAACTCTTTAAGTGTTTGAGTTTGTGCTTGTCTTAGACAAATTGCAACGTGGTTTCTAAGAAAAAAAAAATGAAAGCTCTTTGAGTAATTGAAGTGATTGGTTTGTTTGTTTGGTTTGTGCTCTTTGAGCAATTGTTATGTGTACTTTGGCTTAGCCTGATATATAAAAAAAAAGAAAAAGAAAAAATGTTTGTGTTTTTGTAATCGTTCGTTCGTTTTTTATTAATTAGTCGAGTCATGAGTATTAGGGAGAGACTATCTCTTTGAGATGTCTTAGTTGCCGAGTTAAGAGTCGGTGAGAGACTATCTCCCTATTGTTAGTAGAGTTTTATCTTTGTGAATATCGTTTTAAAACTGAAAACCCAAAAATTTGCTTTGTTTTGGTTTCGGGTCAGTCAAAATGTGTCGTCTGTTCAGCTTTGCCATTCGCGTGTTACACACGCTCTGCCAAAGAGGGGCATCTGTAGACACCCCATTTTGACCGGACCCAAGTTCGCTATGCTTGGGAGAAACCCCATCCGATCATTTCCGCCATGTTTCGCATTTTTCCGTGAGAGGTTGAGAGAGATTATTCATAAGAATCCAAGCGAGGGAGAATTTGGACCCGTTTGGTGGGCCCGCATTGAACATTTGTTTAAAATTCGAATCAACCGAGGGCCCACATTGTGGGGCCCACGTTGTGGGGCCCGCGTTGTGGGGCCCACATTGTGGGGCCTCAGTAGGGCCTCTTGTGAGGCCTCTTATGAAGAACAATAATGATGGATTCTCCACTAAAGAAACATGATGGGCCCTCCACTAAGAACAATAATGATGGATTCTCCACTAAGAAACATGATGGGCCCTCCACTAAGAAGAATGATGATGGATTCTCCACTAAGAAACATGATGGGCCCTCCACTAAGAAGAATGATGATGGATTCTCCACTAAGAAACATGATGGGCCCTCCACTAAGAAGAATGATGATGGATTCTCCACTAAGAAACATGATGGGCCCTCCACTAAGAAGAATGATGATGGATTCTCCACTAAGAAACATGATGGGCCCTCCACTAAGAAGAATGATGATGGATTCTCCACTAAGAGGGACAACATGATGAGCTCTCCACCAACACATCTCTCTCTCTCTCTTTCTCTCCCTATATATATCTTCCTTCCCATCCATAAAAAAGGAGGAGAAAAAGGAGAGATTTATCTTCCATTATCTTTTTCTCTTCCATTATCTCTTCCAATCACTCCCTCCAATCCCTTTCCCTATATTCTTCTCCCATTATCTCTCCCAATCACCTCCCAATCCTTCCCTCTAAGAGAAAGTGAAGACGGCGGAACGGATCGGCGGCAACATTTTTTTTGGGGGTTTTCTTTGCTAATTGAAAGGGTAAGACAAAGCGTATATCCGAGGATTACTTACCCTAGAGACAAGGAGAGCTAGCAAGGTTGGTATTCCAAAACCCTCTTTCATATATCTTAAACTAGAAGCATGCTAGGATTGAATTTGTGATTTATTTTTATTTTTTCTTATTGTTATTCAAAATATGTTTTTTTCAATCTCTGAGTGTTTTGAACATTAAGAAGTGTAGAAATCTGGAATTTCGAAGAATTTTGACTTCGTTTTGACCGTAATTTGACCTTTTGAACTTTACCCTCAAAGGGGTAAAATTCTAAAGATTGAATTTAAGAAGATGTCAACATAGATCCAAAATCAATGAAAATTTAAACATAACATAATTGTAAGATTTTGAATTAGTACGAATTTCTTTATGAATTCTTGATTTGATTTAAAGGGTTTAAAAATTCATTTAACTCTAGGGGTATTTTTGGAAAAAACCAATTTTCAAAAACTCTATAATGTTTTCAAAAGTCAAATTTGGATGAGATGCAAATTAAATCTAATCTAATCTCCCGTGAATTTTTCAAGATTTTTGGTTGCTGTTGGATATTTGTTTATGATTTTTTACGTAAACTCATGCATGCTGTATTAAATCTGATAAAAATAGTAAATTGCAATGAAAACTTCTGAAAATATTTGTTTGATAATGACTACTGGAATTACATGTTTTCATAAAGTTTAAACTGATTTGGATTTGATTTACTATGTGTTTCTTTGTTAATTCATAATCTGGATGGATATTTGTAAAATCGTAAATTAATAGTAAATCATTTTTAAAATTTATGAAACTTTTACAGTAATCCTTTCTTATTGTAATACACATACTATAGAAATTTCATATTGTTTTGAATTGATTTGCTATACGTTACTGTGTTAATTCACAATCTGGACAGAAACTTTCAACATTGAAAAACTAATAGCAAACCACATTTAAAATCTATGAAATTTTTATTATAATCTTATATAATTAAGGAGAAGTTACTGTAAAAATTTCATCTTGTTCTGAAAAGATTTGTTATATGTTGATGTGTAAATCTACAATCTGAATTGAAACCTTTTAAAATCCTTGAGTAAATTGAATTAAAATCAAATTGTTTTAAAAATTTCCAGATCATAATATTCCATCACATATTCAATCATTAAATTATCAAAATAGAAACCTTAGGAATCACTGATTTCCTTTGTAAAATCCTGATGCTGTGATTAGTTTGTATGTTTTATTTTCTCATCACATTTACTCAAACTTAATCTAACAAAACCTGAAGGCATCATAGATTGCGCGAACTTATTGCACACACTTACATCACTTGCATCTAAACCCCTGCATCTCACATGCACACACGTCCTATTTTAGGAACCCGGAGTGTTATCTAGCATGGTTGACTGGGATTTCATCACCTGGTGCCTCTGTGCTAGAGAAGCATTCCACCCTTAGCCTAGTACCTTTATGGTACGTAAACGGATCTCTTGTTCACGTACTGATACGCCGGACACTGGTACAGTATATCGAACATGGATTCGCGCTAAGGGAACTCTTGGCCTTACCCCTAGATTAACCCACACATGCATGTAGTATACGAACACATGTGCATCACGTGTGTGAGCCTAGTTTAGGATATCCTACCCATTTGTGTCTAGATTAGGCCGTAGTCCATCTTCCAATGGCTACGATCGGTCCTAGGTACACAAACAAAGTCATGAGTCGAGATCCTCTCTCCACTCCGCTAGATTATGGTTAGGGTTGATGCCTTCAGGTAACACTGATAAAATGTGCGAAGATTAAAAAACTTTTCCTTTGGGGTTAGGATGTAAATCCCATTCATTTCCAAAGATCTCATAGGATTAGTCATTCATGATCCATCCGTTGAAAGCAATCTTATGCTATCTCATCTCATCTTGATCACAGATTTTCAATCTTATATTATCTGATTTGACTCGTGTTTTCATCTCTTTTAGAGAGTCTTTGACTCATTTATCCTTTAGTTGGTGTTAGTGGAGTCTTTGACTCGTGTTTCTTTTCCTTTAGAGAGTCTTTGACTCATATATCCTTTAGTTGGTGTTAGTAGAGTCTTTGACTCGTGTTTTCATCTCTTTTAGAGAGTCTTTGACTCATTTATCCTTTAGTTGGTGTTAGTAGAGTCTTTGACTCATGTTTCTTTTCCTTTAGAGAGTCTTTGACTCATTTAGCCTTTAGTTGGTGTTAGTAGAGTCTTTGACTCGTGTTTCTTTTCCTTTAGAGAGTCTTTGACTCATATATCCTTTAGTTGGTGTTACTGGAGTCTTTGACTCGTATTTTCATCTCTTTTAGAGAGTCTTTGACTCATTTATCCTTTAGTTGGTGTTAGTGGAGTCTTTGACTCGTATTTCTTTTCCTTTAGAGAGTCTTTGACTCATATATCCTTTAGTTGGTGTTAGTGGAGTCTTTGACTCGTATTTTCATCTCTTTTAGAGAGTCTTTGACTCATTTATCCTTTAGTTGGTGTTAGTGGAGTCTTTGACTCGTATTTCTTTTCCTTTAGAGAGTCTTTGACTCATATATCCTTTAGTTGGTGTTAGTGGAGTCTTTGACTCGTGTTTTTCATCTCTTTTAGAGAGTCTTTACTCATTAATCCTTTAGTTAATGTTAGTGGAGTCTTTGACTCGTGTTTCTTTTCCTTTAGAGAGTCTTTGACTCATTTATCTTTTAGTTGGTGTCATTGGAGTCTTTGACTCGTATTTCCGTTTTTAGAGAGTCTTTGACTCATCTGTTTCATTTGCAGTATTATTAGAGAGTCTTTGACTTCGTTATCTCATTTCAGTGTTATCAGTTGCTCTTATTAGAGAGTCTTTGACTCGTTTATCCTTTAGTCGCTTTTATTAGAGAGTCTTTGACTCATTTATTCTCCAGTTACTGTCATTAGAGAGTCTTTGACTCATTTGCTCTTATAATAGTATTATTAGAGCATAGTTGATTTGCCGTAAGTGTTTGATAGGTAGAGAGTTCGTTCCGAACTACGTTGGCTTGATCCTCTTCCACGAGGTACGTAGTGCAGCTTGGGATCCACATCCCAAGTCCAGCCAAACCTTTAAAAATAAAAATTTTAAATCTTTCAAAGTTACAAAAATATTCAAACCATTTTCAAAAAGATCTTCCTCTAGAGTTAGGAGTATGTCCTAGCTGTTTAGGTTGTGTTCTAGAGTTAGGAGTTTGTCTTGATTTGTATTGATATGGTATGTCCTGTCGTGTGAGTGTCCCTAGAGTTAGGAGGCCTCGAGTCGATCGGTTAGACATTTAGTCGAACCGATGGCTAGACTAGGCATATAGTCAGCCCGTGGTTTTCATTAGGTTGCACAGCCTAGTTACACATAGGATTGTAGGAACCACCTGCATTAGCCTAAGGCTAATCAACTTGCATTAGTTAGGGCATATAGGGTGTCCTAAAATCCACAATTCACTGGAATTTTAATAATCATACAAGAAGCTTTAATAACTGGTTCGGTCTTTTAGATCGAGTCTAGGATAGAGGGCTAGATGTCTTAGGCATCATAATTTAGAATAGGGCATCGAACTACGTGGGCTCCGATTCTTCCCGAGGCCGGGATACGTAGCGCAGCTAGGATGGATGGCCATTCTGGTCCGAGTCCAGTCCTGCATTAGAGTTAGGACTTGTCTTGTCCCGTCATACATAGCATAGATTTGTGTCTCATGTTTTGATATGTTTTCTTACTTTCTTGTACTGATACTATACCTTTGGTTGTAGCTTGCATGTGCGTGTCCACCAGAAACTTAGACACCCATTAGGCATGTCACTCATAACCTAGCTTTGCTTAGGTGACACATTTTTCATTTCATTTTACGTGTTTATTTCTCCATTCTCAGGAAATGCATGCTTAGGTAGACGATTCCTGAGGATTGTTCCCATTTCACATGATTTTTACTCAAACTTCTTTGGAATTAATGAAAATGGCATAAGAGACCAAGTGCTTGCACTCGGGCGAATTGGGGGTGCTCTCAGACCTTCCCCATTCGTAACCAGGCACGAACCCATATATATTTCTGGTTATCCATTGCACAGAGGATTTGATTTTAGGGTTCCATGGCCTATCCATGGATGGCGACTCTGAGTTCTTTTTAGGTACATATCGGTTTCGAGCCCTGGCTCCTGATCAGGATGTATCTCATTCGTTTTGTATCGCCACTCGTGCTATGCTGTGAGGGTGGCATCCGTTTCGAGAGTTCCTTGGCAGAGCTCTCCTTCACATTGTGGAGATCTTAGAGGATTGCTGTGGGGACCTCGCGTCCCTCGCCGCACTCGTCCTCTCAGGATCGGGGTCCACACTACCCATGTAGCGTAGAAGGGTAAGTCACACCGTGGTTACCCGTCGCGTTATCTAGTACACTCACAAGCATTTTTGAGTCAAGACATCCTTGACTCCGCTAGGTTAGACTAGGGATGGTGCCCCTGGTTAGGATGTATGTATATATTTATTATTAGATTAGGGCTTGCTTCTTAGTTAGGTTTCCTTCTAATCTAATCAATTTTTCCCCATCTATCCATTCTGTGGATTATCATCAGATTCTTGGCTCTTTTAGTCATGATCTGTCTTCCGTGAGCTTGATCATTTGATTGATCCTGATCAGATGTACTTCGCATGTCGATTATGAGTCTATCTTGCCATTATCATTACCGGAGAGTGTGTTCTTGCTGAGAGCCCTGCTTTATCTTGACCATGACGGCATACTCTTCATGTTTAGTTGCTGAGACCCTCCTAGTATAACCGTCATGCTGCCGATTTTTTTTCAGAACCCTTTGAGCCAATGAGCAAAATCAAAATTTCTTTGTCACCCTCAAACCAGGGGCATCTTTTATGACTTACGCCATAAAAGATGCAAAGCCTGAACTACGCCGTGACCTGATCCCTTTCCACAGGGTACGTAGGCAACCTGACAAACTCGGGTTCGGTCAAATCTTTTAAAGCTGTTGAAAATAAAAAAGAAAAAAAAGAAAAGAAAACAAATCCTTCAAATCTGTGGAGGAAAGAAAAAAAGAAAAAGTCAAATCAAAACAATCTCAACCCCAAAGTCCCCAATGGGCGAACTACGCGGACCTGATCCTCACTCTTTGGAGGTACGTAGGCTATCTGGAAGGGTCCAGATTCGGTCCAGTCAATGCAAACACCCTGATCCAATTCTTTCAAACCCTAACCCACCTAGAAGTCCTCCTGGTGTGATAAGGCAAAGGTTTGCGGAGAAACATAAAAAGAAAAAATAATAATGGAGTCTTAGACCTGTTAGACTGAAAACCCGAAAGGGCGGTCTAGGCAAAAGTTAGGGTCATTCACCCGCTAAGTTGAAAACCCGAAAGGGCGGCTTAGGCAAAAATCAGGGTGCGGAGCCTGCTGGACGGAAAACCTGCAAGGGCAGGCAGTCCAGGCAAAAATTAAGGCAAGCGGTCCGCCAGATTGAAAACCCAAAAGGGCAGTCTGGTCATGGCAGTGACTTCTCGTAAAGGACTAAATTTCAGAAGCTAGCAAGACTTTCATACCTGTATCGGCATCACTTCAAGGTCTGAATAGTGCCGGCAAGGCTTCCTTTGATATTTCTCTAAGCTAGGGGTTAAAACCGAACAACCCAAAGGGTATAATAACCATCACTAAATACCAGAAAGAGGCGAAATCACCTTAAAACACGGTATTCAAAGAGTTCCGAGAGTGGTAAGCTGTACCCTCTTAAAACAATTATCAAATTAAGAAGCAGATTCGGTCTTTCCTGAAAGTCAGTCTTGTAACTCGGTTGTGTACTCACCAAAAGTCCTTCGTCAAGCAGTTGTCAAGGTCATTCTTGTCAAGTCAAAGTCATGTACTCAGTCGGGTCAGGTGTGTCCCAAAATGACCTGTTTGGGTCCAGTATCCTTTCAGACGCTGGGGTAACAGGTGGTCGCATCTCCAGAAGGCGAAATGACATATACATGGTCTAGAAGCGCGGCAAGCTCTCAGGCCCATTTGAAATTTCTGCAGCAGGCAGGAGGTTGAAGATGTGTCAGGCAGAATCAGTCTGCTTGGAAGTTGAAAACCATTTCAACCTGAAGTTCTGACAGTTGGTAGAAAATTGAAAGTGTTTCAGACAAAATCAGTCTCTTGTACCTTCAAAATCTTTGTAATCCAAGTTTCATAAAAGAAAGCTTGAATCTGTTTGAGTTTTGTTAAGACTCCTGAACTGGAAGCGAAATTATACTAGGGGCATCTTTTATGTCCTGATGAAAGTCAGACCATAAAAGATACCCAGCATGCATTGATGTTTGAGATATCAGCTTTAACAAATCAAGATTTGAGAAACTTGAACACGTCTTTCAAATCAAATTTTCAAATTGGGAATGATCCTGATCATTCCGCCCTGTTGATCTGTCAAGATGCTGTCTTCTCAGATCCAAATTCAGGTTTGATCATGATGCTGTCTAATCATTCCGCTGTGTTCATCTGTCAAGATGCTGTCTTCTCAGATCCAAATTCAGGTTTGATCATGATGCTGTCTAATCATCCCGCTTCGTTCATCTGTCAAGATGCTGTCTTCTCAGATCCTACTTTAGGTTTGATCATGATGCTGTCTAATCATTCCGCTGTGTTCATCTGTCAAGATGCTGTCTTCTCAGATCCTAATTCAGGTTTGATCATGATGCTGTCTAATCATTCCGCCTTGTCGATCTGTTAAGATGCTGTCTTCTCAGATCCCAATTCAGGTTTGATCATGATGCTGTCTAATCATTCCGCTTTGTTCATCTGTCAAGATGCTGTCTTCTCAGATCCTAATTCAGGTTTGATCATGATGCTGTCTAATCATTCCGATTTGTTCATCTGTCAAGATGCTGTCTTCTCAGATCCTAATTCAGGTTTGATCATGATGCTGTCTAATCATTCCGCTTTATAATCTCCAAATCCCTGAGTGACTTAATTAGAGGCTGTCTAATTATTCCATTCTGCAATTTGTGAGAGTCTGTCTCACTACCCCTTGAGAGTCCATCTCAGTTTTCTTTTCGAGAATCTGTCTCGTCAATTCATCTTATCATTCCCTCTCGATGAGAATCTGTCTCGTCGATCCATCTCGTCCCCCCCTTGCATCCCTTCCGTTTGAAATCTTGGGCCAGTCAAAATGTGCTGTCTGCTCGGCTTTGGCTTTCGTGCGACAAGCGCACTCTGCCAAAGAGGGGCATCTGTAGACACCCCATTTTGACAAGGCCCTAAAGGCCCCAAAATTGAATATCCAATAGAATTCCCGAATTTCGAGTCCCCAGATGTCCCGAAATTAATCTCGAAATTCCTGAGGGGTGGCCCCAAAATGAGAAGAAGGCTCGTGCTCTGGGCATCGGGTTGTGCACATTTATGGGTACAAATCCCCCAAGAGGTTGTTAGTATTCTCGGGAATCCCCCTGCAAAATTTCAGGGCAATCGGGCGAAAAATGGAGAACAAGACGGGCGAGTGTGTGCCATCATCAAAACTGGCTGTGCTCATATCATTCCCCTCGTTCGATGCAAAATGAGGGTGGGCCCATGTCGGCCCATTGGTCAATCGGTGTAAAAATTCGGAACAGGTTAGCGCGGCTATCGAAGCAGGGTAGTATTGGTGTTATCTCTCTTTATTACGAAAGAGGGGGTTGAAAACAACCAAGTGAGGGTGTTCATTGATGGAAATAAAAGCAAGTAGGGCATAATGGCAATAGGGTAAAATCGCTTTATCTTGGGGGCATTTAATAAGGATGGGCATTACTTCCTTTGCAAGCAACATACTCAGGCCATTGGATGAAAGAGATGAGGTGTAGGGCTTAGATCAACTAGGCACTCTATGTTTTTAGGGTTTCTAGGATAGAATTAGGGCAAGGGAGAGGATCAAGGGTTGAGAACAACCAAGGGAAGCAAGATGCCACATAGAGGGTGAGGATTAGAGCTAGGCCCCTAACCCTAGTTATAAAAAACAAAAAAAAAAAGAGAAGAGGGGGAGCTGTTTTTTTTTTTTCGTTCAAGGAGAGGGAGAGAAACAGAGAAGGGAAAAGCCCACCCTCATCACCTTCTTCTCCGGCAAGCTTGCCGGAATCCGGCAAGCCTATCACTCTCCACCACACCTTCTCCTTCTTCTTCCCTTCTTCCATTGCCAGCCACCATCATCAGCCACCCACAGCCGCCACCTCCTCCTCCATCCTCCCCTTTCTCTGCTACCTCCACCGCCAATCTCCATCTCCACCACCTTCACTACCCTTGACCCTCATTAAATTCGGCCACCTTCCCTCAAGTTCCCAAAACCGGTTTCAAACCCCATCGAAACCCACCATCTGCAAACCCATTCTTCGTCATCTTCTTTCACCAAATCCGGTGAACCCACGGCCATGAAATCCGGCCAAGCCACCCACCATCACCTCAAAACTCATCACCATTACTTCCCCTAAAGAGCTCCATCTGCCATTTTCCAAGAAAAAAACACAAACAGAGGGGGAGAAGCAGAGAAAAGAAAAGGGAAAAAGGCCACCCACCTCCACCATCCTCCACCTCCAGCTCCACCACCACCCAACCCTTCGAAAATCCCCCTCCACCTCCACCTTCACCTTCCCCCAAACCCAAACCCAAAACCCCTTTTCCTATACCTCCCAAAAATCGAAACCCATCGTCTCCACCCTCTCTGGCCGTTCCGGCACGGCTCCGACCAAGAACCCCGTTAAATCTGTCAACCTCCCCCAACTCCATCATCTCTCTGCAACCTCTTCTCCCAAGATCCCGAAACCCATTTTCTTCTCACCCTCATCTCCTCCTTCAAAACCCTCCCCATTAAACCTGCAAATCCGGCTGGCCATCTCCAGCCATCCACATCCGAGCCCCCATTTTTGCCGGTCGGATCTCCTCTGCTAGATCCACCGCCAACCAGATTCCGCCTTCATCTCCGACCACCAAACCCTCTTCTCCCTCTACCTTTATCCCAACCCCAAACCCATCTCATTCTCTCTTGGCCTAAACCCTCATTCTCAAACCCCACCATTTTCTACTTTTTATTTTATTTTATCCTAAATCTCTGTCACCACTAACCTTCGGCCCCACCATCTCTGCAAATCGCCGGAGCTCCGGCCGGCCGCCACCTTTTCTAACCCTCCTGCGCCCGTCTCTGTTCCAACGAATCTCACTCTCCCCATCAGTCGTTTGATAACCTCACACTTCAAAGGCTCAGTAATTCAATTATATCCGTGAGGAGTTCTGCTGATCTCGATGGAGTAATGCTTACACGACCTGTATGTGATTTTTCTCAGCTTATATCTTTGGGTTGTGTTAGAATGAGTGTGAAATTTGTGAGCCTGCATCTGTTGTTTACTTCAAATTTGTTTGAGATTCATATATTCGGTCCAACTAGTTTAAAGCTCATGAAAATGTTAATTGCTTTGAATGTTGTGAGCCTGCATCTGTTGTTTACTTTAAAATTGTTTGAGATTCATATATTCGGTCCAACTAGTTTAAAGCTCATGAAAATGTTAATTGCTTTGAATGTTGTGAGCCTGCATCTGTTGTTTACTTCAAATTTGTTTGAGATTCATATATTCGGTCCAACTAGCTTAAAGCTCATGAAAATGTTAATTGCTCTGAATGTTGAGGGCCTGCATCTGTTGTTTACTTTAAAATTGTTTGAGATTCATATATTCACATACAGTTTTGGGAAAATTCATGGAATTCTAGGCTATTAAATGCTGTGTTTTAGCTTGAGCGAAAGATTCGCAATCTTTGGTGTTAAAGATGACGCAGGTTGATGAGCCATTTGCCAATTTCTAGGTTCGGTCTTGCGAGCATAATAGCCAGTATGTTGCTAGCAGCTTCTTTTAGGATATCACGAATATAACAGTGTTAGGCATTCTATACCCTTTATATTAGATATGCAAAGGTTTGGATCTTTGGGAGTGAGCTTGAGAATATTGCTGAAATGGGAGCATCGGTGGTTATTTTAGTTCAAGGATTGTTGGTTGAAGTTCCCTTTAAACAATATTAAGGTGTTATATATTCGCATGATTTCAATGTGATAATAGCAGTGGGAGATGAGGTTTGTATAATTCGGGGGTGCGGGTCTGAAAGGGTTGAACTTGATTATCTCTGGGCTTTTAGTTTTGCTCCTCTGTCCTTATCATCATTGAGCTACATGCAATGGTAAGGTTACTTGGAGCCCATCCCTGTGCTTAGGAGACTTGCCCAGTCTTGCTAACATTTTTCTCTATCCTACCTTTGTGTCTAAGAGGCTTACCCAGTCTCATTCTATAGCTAAACCTCCCTTGTGTGCATCGTTTGGTTTTGGGAGAACACCCTACTCGGCTTGACAGCATACCCCTACCCTTATGGGTATTGGGTTGCACATTTGTTGCACCCTAGGGCTAGGTAGCTGTCCGGCCCGGCTGGGTGTTTTACCTTTGCCGAATATGCACAGGGTCTCCTTTTCCTTATTGCTTGTGAGCTTTATCTTGGTTTGATAGTCCACTAGCATAGGAATCCGTCCTTAGTCTAGAGAGTTAGTCCTCTTGTTCAGGAATCCAATTCTATCATCATAGGGGTTAGGATCCCATCCAATCTTTCATCAGATCATGTTCTTCTATCCGCTCTTGCAAGGTATGGGATGCTGTCCAACCCTTGCAGAGTCGTGTTTCTGTCTTTTTCCCCCGCAAAGCATAGGATGCTGTCCAACCTTGCGGGATATCAGGAGTCTGTCGTACCCTTATGATGATAGGGTTGTGTCCTCTCGTGTCAAAAATTCCAAAAAAACATTTCAAAAATACTTGAAAATTCAAAAGCATCTATGTGGACCCCGATCCGAAGAGGTAGGCGAGGTGAGGGAAACTAGTCCCGACACCATCCTCTGGATCATCCACGTGTGTGAGAGCTCTGCCAAGGAACTCTCGAAACGGATGCCACCCTCATAGCATAGCACGAGTGGCAATATAAAAGAAAGAGATATGTCTCGATCCGGAGCCAAGGCTCGAAACCAAGACATACCTGAAATAAACTCAGAGTCGCCATCCATGGATATGCCATGGAACCCTAAAATCAAATCCTCTGTACAATGGATAACCAGAAATATATATGGGTTCGTGCCTGGTTACGAATGGGGAAGGTCTGAGAGCACCCCCGATTCGTCCGAGTGCAAGCACTTGGTCTCTTATGCCATTTATTATTAACTCCAAAGAAGTTTGGGTAAAAATCATCTGAAATGGGAACAATCCTCAAGAATCGTCTACCTAAGCATGCATTTCCTGAGGATAAAGATAATAAACACATATAAAATAAAATGAAAGATGTGCCACCTAAGCATAGCTAGGTTATGAGTGACAAACCTAATGGGTGTCTAAGTTCTGATGTGCAAACACATGCAAGCTACAACAAAAGGTATAGGATCAGTACGAGAAAGTAAGAAAACACATCAAAACATATAATAACAACATAATAAATCCTAAGACTCTAAATTATTAGCCCGAGTCCTCGGATGGTCTGGTATTCATCCAAAGAAGCCTACGTATCCCCGCCTCCACGAGAATCAAGGCAACGTAGTTCTTCGCGCCTATTCTAAGCTATGATGCCTAAGACACCTAGCCCTCTATCCTAGACTCGATCTAAAAGACCGGACTACTTATTAAAATTTCTTGTACGATTATTTAAATTCCAGTGAATTGTGGATTTTTAGGACACCCTATATGCCCTAACTAAATGCATGTTAGCCCTAGGCTAATGCAAGTGATTCCTACAACCTGTGTGTAACTAGGCTGTATTTCCTAAGGAAAACCGAAGGTGGACTAGCGTATCCTACTCTAGTCATCACTCGGCGATGTGGATCGCCGACTGACCGGACGGAGGCGCTCCTATAACTCTAGGACAGACCCCTAACTCTAAAACAAGCACACAGCAAACAAACAATCAAACAACCTATCAAAAGAAAAACCCTAACTCTAAAACTCTCTATCTAGGAGAAACTCCTAACTCTAGAGGAAGATCTTTTGAAAACAAGATTTTAAAGGTTTTTGAAGAAGGTTTAAAACATTTATTTACAAAAAAGTTTGGCTGGACTTGGGATGTAAATCCCAAGCTGCACTACGTACCTCGGAAGAGGATCAAGCCAACGTAGTTCGAAACGAACTCTCCTAACTAATACTTCTAAAACACTCAACACTTTAGGCTTTTTTTTAAGATTTTTCGAATGTTTTTGAGTTTTAAAATATTTAATGTTTTGGGATTTTTAAATGTTTTAATATGTTCTTGGATTTTAATTGTTTTCACCCTTTTAGTCAAAGACTTAAGGGAAATACACAAAGCGAAATCCTAAGGCTAAACCTTAGGGCAAATAGGGGAAACCCCTAAACAAATAACACCATCAAAAGCAAAGGTAAACAAATCAGAGATTCTCTAATAACACTCTTAAAAGGACAAATGAGTCAAAGACTCTCTAATAAAATCACCCAAAGGACGAATGAGTCAAAGACTCTCTGAAAGAAACGGAAACACGATTCAAAGACACTCTAAGAGAGAAAACACGAGTGAAAGACTCCACTGACAACAACTAAAGGATATACGAGTCAAAGACTCTCTAAAAGATGGAAATACGAGCCAAAGACTCCAAAAACACCGACTAAAGGATATACGAGTCAAAGACTCTCTAAGAGGTAGAAACACGAGTCAAAGACTCCAAAAACACCGACTAAAGGATAAATGAGTCAAAGACTCTCTAAGAGATAGAAACACGAGTCAAAGACTCCAAAAACACCGACTAAAGGATAAATGAGTCAAAGACTCTCTAAAAGAGAAAGATTGATTCAGAACTCTTTAATAATAACACCTGAAAGACAAATGAATCAAAGACTCTCTAATAACGCCACCTAAAAGGCGAATGAGTCAAAGACTCTCTAATAACACTATCTAAAGGATGAATGAGTCAAAGACTCTCTAATCAAGGCTGACTCCTATGCGAATGGACTATCGACTAAGGAGAAGCTTACAAGCAAAAGGAATAAGAGACCTTGTACACATTTGGCAAAGGTAAAACACCTAACCGGGTCGGACAGCTACCTAGCCCTCAGGGTACAACAAATGTGCAACCCAATACCCATAAGGGTAGGGGTATGAAGCCAAGCCGAGTAGTGTGTTCTTCCAAAACCAAACGGAGCACAAAGAGGAGGTTTAGCAAGAGAATGAGACCGGGCGGGTCTAAAAGGAAATAAGAGACTTTGTGTATATTTGGCAAAGGTAAAACACTCAACCGGGCCGGACAGCTACCTAGCCCTCAGGGTGCAACAAATGTGCAACCCAATACCCATAAGGGTAGGGGTATGAAGCCAAGCCGAGTAGGGTGTTCTTCCAAAATCAAAAAGCACACAAAGAGGATTAACGAAAGAATGAGACCGGACGGGTCTCCTAAACACACACAAAGATGGGCTCCAAGTAACCTTATCATTGCCCTAAAAGGGGTAAGCAAGGCTAAGACCACTAATTGACCAAATTGGTCTCTAATTAACAGAGGCACAAATTGAGGTGCAAACTCAGAGAGAATTCTACAAATGAGGCCAAGCAGGCCTTCTAAAGGCTAAATACTTACAAAGCCAGGATAGATGACTTCCTAATAACACCGATAAAGATAAAATGAGTCAAAGACTCCCCTGATAACATCACCACACAAACAAACGATTCAAAGGCTCTCTAAATGAGGCAAGGTATGCCTCCTATGGGTACACCATTTATCAAAATGAAAGCAACCTTCCCGAGGTTAGGCTACAAATGAGGCACGCCTCCAAAGGAGGATCGCCTAACGAGACAGAGTATGTCTCCTAGCACAGGCTCTAATATCTAAAGAAGTCAAAGAAATCTAAAAGACTGTGTTAGTCTAATCAACATAGAGAAGAAAAAAAAAAAAACTACCAGGTAATCTCAAATTTCCATTCAACTGTTATAAAAAACAAATCAAGTGTTAGCAAGATATGATTTACGACTAAAGAGTGCACAATCTGTAAGAATAGCAATCATAAAATGATAAATAACATTAATTAGTCCAGACCAGCCGCTGGATAGCCTAATAAAGTAAAAACAATATCAAACACTTCAATGCCAACCACAAACCCCGATACGGGGACTCAGCGAAATCAGATGATGCCAAAGTAATCATCTGATTTCAATACACATATAATATTCCTACAAACCGCCTTGAAATCAGACAGTACTCATGTCGATAATATCGAATAGAGTAGTCATCTGATTTCCTCCTTCAATTAAACAATGTATTTAAAATGAAATTAATTAGCCCAGACCAGCCGCTGGGTAGCCTACAAACTTAACTAAATTACCATTACAAAGACTATAAACTTGAAGGACAGTAATTATGCATTGATGGATAGTAGATTGCATTTTAGCTTAACTAAAATCACGATTATAAAATACAAAGTTGTAGGACAGCATCTATGCATTATTGGGCAGTAGAGATATGCTTTCTAACTCACCTAAAATAACAATTATATAAAGCATTAGAGACTATAGAACAGCAGCTATGGATTGATGGTATCAGATATGTGCTTTTAGTTCAACTAAAATTGCAATTTCAAAGCAATGCAATTATAGGACAGCAGATGCGCTTTTAAACCCCACTACTAAGATGAACAGTGGATACACTTTTAAACCCAACTATTACAATTGCAGAGTAATGAAACGACGGGACAGCAATTATCCCCTAATGGACAGCAAATATCCATATAACAACAAAGATCATGGCAAGACTGATATCATTTTTAAAATGAACAAACGAGAGGTTAAAGTACTGCACATTGCTGATATTATTTCTTATAAAGTACATAAAAGGACCTCTACCTGCTATTAGCAAAGAAGGTAAACACAAAGAGCACATGCATCTATAAAATATGATTAGTTATAATGTCAACATTTCTTCATAATCACTATATGAACATAATAAAGATATAAATGAATCAAGACATTTAAAGCGCGACAACCTGATAATTCACGAGCATTCACCCTATAGAATCATTCCAAACTAAATCAAATATAACCTTGTTCACACAAAAACCTGCGCACACAAATCTATGTTCATTTCAGTTCATGTACACTCACACAAAAATCTGCGATCATTTCAGCTCATGTACACACAAAAATCCGTGATCATTTCGATTCACGCACACGTTCAAGATTATGACAGTAGAATGTATGAGCATTTAAGGCAAAAATTGTGCTTAAACATGAGAGTGAAATGTGTTAAAACAAGGCAGCACTGTGCTGAAACAGGGGATGAAATATGTCTGTCAAATAGGGGCAGAACTGGGATAGGTTTAAGTGCTTAACTGGGCGAGACAAAAGGGACAGATTCAGGGCTGAAATGGGCAGAATTTATAGGCTAAAATTGTGCAGAAAACTGGGGCAGCAATGGGGTTAAATCTGTGCTCAAATGGGACAGATTTGTGGGTGGAAATTTGTACAGAAAACGAGTTAAAACCTGTGTCCAAAACAGGGCAGAGTTGTATCAAACAGAAGACAGATTTTGTGCAAAACTAGGTTGAAATGAGTGAAATCCGTATAAAAACTGTGCTGAAATATAGGGCTAAATGGTGAATATAATTATGCAAAACAGAGAACAAATTTATATGTGTGCGTTGTGTTAAAAATAAACAGATTTATGGTGCATGCACTGTGCTAAACATGGGCAAATTTGTGGGCAAAAATCTGTGCAGATTTATGGGCAGAATTGTATCAAACAGAAGACAGATTTCTGTATAAAACTGGGACAGATTTCTGGATGGGTTTATGCCAAAATAAGTATCAAGTCATGAGCTGATTCATGGGAATTCAAATGTATATGAATTGGTAAGTATATGATCATTTCACACATTCACCTATGAAATCTTAAACTTGATGATCATACTATTTCAAAGAATTCTTAGTACCTTTCAGCCTCTGAATTAAATATAGAAAGAAACAGAATATATATATATATATATATATATATATATATATATATATATATATATTTACTAAAACCTGGATTAAGCAATACCCAAAAGAAACTCTATCTCATCACAAACTCTGTAACACAATCCCAAAAGCTACTTGGTTCGAGATTAATTCATTTTCATGTCTTAAATTTAAAAGAGATATCAGAATAAAAAGAATAATCATAGCCTCAACGAAAAAATCAGAGAGTTAATTACCTTGTTTTACTTGCAAAACCACTCTCTTGAGATTTCTGCTCCTCCTTACCTTGTTTTCTTCTTTGCTGTTCTCCGATCCTCACTCCTTTCTTCAGCTCTCATGAATTCCAGCTATGGATGAGTAAAAATTACAAAGAGAACACAGATCTTGCAACCGAAATCCATCGGATTTAAAGAATAGGATCGAATAGTTCTAGAGTTTGATCTAAAGCAAATCTGGGCTAGGATTAAAAGAAAACAGATCTGAGATTTTATTAAGCCTAAAATTAGGGTTTCTATATAGAGAAGACAGAATACAGCAAGATAATGGTGATTGGTCGGAGTTGATGCCGGAGATGAGATAACGACCGGAGAAGATGGAGGATTTGGGGAAAAATACAGTTTAGGGATGAAAGAAAACTAAAACTATAAAGATCTAATGGTAGTAAGAAGACACAGTAGCTCAAAGATGAATACTGACCGGATCTTGACCGGAATCCGGCATAATCCGACGAAGAAGATGATCGGAGATGGGAAAAGGATTTTTCTCTTTTCTCTTCTTTCTCTCTCGGAATTTTCTCCACGAGGATGAATCTTTCTCTCTCTCTTTCTCTTTGCTAAGACTAGAATGGAAAAATTCTTCCCTCTTTTCAGATCTGAGATCTTTTTTTTTTTTTTTTTCACAGACAGATTTGAAAACGGGAGAGATAATGGTGAGGGTGAAGGAAATTGGAAGAAGAAGGAGAAGAAGAAGAAAGAAATCTGGGTTTAGCCGGAGGTCTGCCGGAGCTGGATCGGAGAAGAATACCTCGAGAAAATGAAAAATGGAAAGAAAAAAAAACTCAGCTCTCGCTCTCTGTTTCTCAAAAAAAAAATTACGAAGAATGAACAGTGATCCCGAATTTTCGGTTTTTTTTGTATATATATAAAAAAAAAAATCGTTGATATCGGCACTCCACTTTTGGATAAGGCGCGCGAATTATTAGCTGCACTCTCGCCGCTTTGTCTTATTATTAACAGACAAACCTCGGCCAATTTTTCAAAAACACACCCCCCTGTGCGGATAATTTGCCCCCCCTTCCAGACTTGCACTACGCTCACTACTTCGATCCGTTCGCAGGGCAAACCAACTCGGATTTCGACGAAATTTTACAGGGACCTATGGGGGACCCTAACCTAGCTTAGGGTGCAATTTGAGGCCCTAACTCACTGGTTTGGCGAGGTTTCGCACCAGCGACACGAACTTGGGTCCGGTCAAAATGGGGTGTCTACAATCTAAAAATCAAAAATCTCAAAATCTCGAGTCATTAGGAGTAATCAAGTCCGAACTACGGATGGCTTGATCCCTAGCTGAGGGGTACGTAGGCAACTCAGGCGTGCTGCTGGCATCCTGAGTGCAGTCACCATTTTGCAAATATTTCCCACAACTTCATAACTTTCACAACTTCAAAACCTTCCAAAACTACAAAAATTCTTCAAAATAACTTTACCAACAATTTTCAAAAGATCCTCCCATAGAGTTAGGAGTCAGTCCTAGGCGTTTGGGGGTGTCGTAGAGTGGGGAGTCTGTCCTGATTGTGTTGCTTTGTCATGTCCGGTCGTGTGAGTGTCCCTAGAGTTAGGAGGCCTCAGGTCGTGGTCGGTTAGACACTTAGTCGAGCCGATGGCTAGACTAGAACGCGCTTAGATAGCCCACGGTTTTCCTTAGGACACACAGCCTAGTCACACCTAGGGTGTAGGGTTCACTGGCATTAGTTAGGGCATACAGGGAGTCCTAAAAATCACCATTCACTTGAACTTAAGTAATGTCGCAAGAAGCTTTAAAAACTAGTCGGGTCTAGTTAATCGAGTCTAGGATAGCGGTTCTAGAGGGTTAGGCATTGTAGTTTAGCATAGGTCGCCGAACTACGTTGGCTCTGATTCTTCCCGAGGCCGGGATACGTAGTGCAGCTAAGATGGATGGCCATCTTGGTCCGAGTCAATTATCACCTTAGAGTTTAGGGTGCGTCGGGTCGAGTCATTGGTTGTGCTGTATGTTTTGCTGTGTTTTCTTACTTTCATGTACAGATCCTATACCTTTAGATGTAGCATGCATGTGTTTGCCCACCAGAACTTAGACACCCATTAGGCATGACACTCATAATCTAGCTATTCTTAGGTGCCACGTCATTCATCTATTCCTTTTGTGCTTCTTATTCATCTCCGAGACATGCATGGTTAGCTAGACGTTATCTCGGGGATATCCGTTCCCATTTCGCATGATTTTCGCCCAAAACTCTTCAAAATTAATAATAAATGGCATAAGAGACCAGGTGCTTGCACTTGGGCGAAGCGGGGGCGCCTAATCCCTTCCCCATTCGTCATCAGGCACGAACCCTTTGTATCTCTGGTTACCTGTTGCGACAGAGCACAGCATGGGATCCAGGGCCCACTTCCTTGGATGGCGACTCTTCCTTTGTTCAAGGTGCGTCTCGAATCCGGGCTAGTCCCCGAATCGAGAGGTATCTCACTTTACATCGCCGCTCATGCTGTGAGGGGCACTCTTTCGAGAGTTCCTTGGTGGGGCTCTCCTTCACGTGGACGATCCAGAGACCTTCGTGGGGACACGTCCCCCGCCTGTCTCGGATCGGGGTTCACAGATACGTATTTATGACCCTCAATTTGTGAGAACCATGGGTCGGCCGACAAATGCTACAAGGTTTAAATCTCCAGTGGAGGCCTCTCAATCTCAACCCAAGCAGCAAAAGACGTGTAAAAAATGTGGAGGAAAAGGCCATTATGCGACGACGTGCAAAAACCTACCCAAGGTTTGGATTCTCTCTTAGGATTTATCTTAATGTGTTTGTAATATTTTTTTTCCAAATAGGAAGGTTAATAATATGTTTCTCATAAAGATGACTACAACGGAGGTTGAAGAGGAGGAAGTTAGAGTTGGCGAGGAAGAGGATCACCGTTGGAGTGCACTAAGTAAGTGTTTACAATCAACTATACTTCTAATAGATTTATTGAAACAATCATAATGCCTCTATTCTATTTAATTAAAACTCGTGCAAAATGATTGGCCATCCTATTTTATCTGTGTACCATATCTTGTTTCACTTCTAATAGATTTTTGTGTACCACTGATGAATTTTAATCATCCATTTGATGCAGGTCAGTAGAAGAGGTCGAAAATTGCTCATCGAAGCTTTGGTGCAGATGCTTTCTTTACTCATGGTGACCGAAGCTTTGATGCAAATGATAACTTATAACCTACGAATTTTAATCATGCATTTCGTGGAGATGACTTTTTTTGACAAGTTCATTCTTACAATTGTTGCTGTTTTTTTTTTTTTTAAGAAGTTCATCCATACAACTGTTGACATTTCAAGGAAAAAAGGACGATTAGTAATGACACATTTTTGCTATACTTCCTCACTTCAACAATTGGTTGTAATATGCATATTTTTGTTCACCTGCTGTTTGGAACTAACAACGGTTCAACTGGTGTTTGGAACCTACAAACTGTTTGAAGTTGAACAATTGAGAAGTTAATCCATACAACTTTTCGACAATAGTGGTTGTTTTTTTTAAATTATGTATGCAATTGTACCCAATTTTTGGGATTTTCAATGTAAACATGTGGTGAATGTAAACAGGGTGCCTTTTGGATGTGAATGTAAATAGGTCGTGAATGTAAATAGGGTGCCTTTTGGAATATAAACAGGGTGCCTTTTGGATGAGAATGTAAACTGGTGGTGAATGTAAACAGGGTGCCTTTTGGATGAGAATGTAAACTGGTGGTGAATGTAAACAGGGTGCCTTTTGGAATGTAAGCTTTGATACCAAATGAAATGCAAGTGTGACAACCCAAGAGGGGGGGTGAATTGGTAAATTAAAAATTCTTGGCTTAATTAGGTAGGATATTAAAAGTTAATCTCCTAATTAAGCACAAATTAGTCTAACCCTTGTTCAAATAGGCATATTAATGGAAGCTAGGGTTTAGACATTACTTTATCATGCATTCACTAACCCTTGTTCGGTTTAAAACATTAACACAAGTTAGGGTTAGAGTTTACCAATCACCACACGTGCAAGAGAGAGAGAGAAGGAAGAAGTCACACCACAAGGAACACACAATTTTTATAGTGGTTCGGTCTATCACAAGACCTGCTCCACTCTTCTAAGTTTTCCTCCTTGGATGGTGAAATAGGTCTTGATGCTACCTGGTGTTAATGGTAATGTAGCATTGCTTTTACTTTCTTCTACCACCAGGTGTTAATGGTAATGTAAATAGGTGGTGAAATAGGTCATTATGGATAACATAACAAATTTGACGTAAATAGGTGGTGAATATAGGTGGTTGCTCTCACATGCAACAGCCCACCTGCGAATGAATTAAATGAATAAGACCAAATTTGTTGAAAAGCAAGCCTAGGTGGCTGCTCTCACATGCAACAGCCCATCAGTCTTGGATCAAATTAAATTAAACACAAATTTTAAGTCCAATGAGCAATTTCAGCCTTTGCATTTTTCAGGCCTCCAAATGCACTATTGGTTTTCACTCTCAGCTTCCATTTTAAATTAAATTAAAAATGGCTCCTGATTAGGAGTTACAGATGAGGATCAGTTCTACATGATCATCATAGATCATGATCAAATAGGAAACACATATAATCTGCTCAAGGCTCAAAGCATTGGACTGTGGTTAAAGCATTTGCAAAGTGCAACTATGGCTAAAGCATATAAACATTACAACTCTACAAGCAAAGCATTACAAGAGATGATGTCTGTTACAATATGATTGAGACTCTTTCGTTCTTCCCACCTCACTTAGTGCTACACTGATAAAAAAACAACAAGGAAAAAAACTACAACTCCCATAACTTTAATCCAGCCAGTTTCATTCTCGACCACTTTAACGGCTTCACTTCCCTGTTGCACCAACACCTTCAATTCAGCAACCTCGTTATCCAACCTTTCGACCACTTTAATGCCTTCACGTCCCTGTTGCACCAACACTTTCAATTCAACAACCTCGTTAACGAAGCTTTCGACCACTCTAATGCATTCACGTCCCAGTTGCACCAACACCTTCAATTCGGCAACCTCTGTAGACGTTGATCTGCAATCACGTTGTCCCTCCTCAAACGAAATTCGTTGTCGTCAACATCATTTTCACACCAATGGAAATACTCACACTTCTTGATGCCAAGTTCCCGTGTGTTGTATGAGCTTTAGGAATTTGAAATTTGGTCAAGAAATAAAATCACACTTATTGAAACATATTGAATGTTTACTTACAACGAATCCACATGTGTAGTAGGGCCGTCCACAGTTGCCATTCTTATCCGACTTAGTTATTCTAATACAGGCTTTCGTTCGACATTCACAATTCACCACAGCTGAACTGCCATCAAGGCGACGCCATTGATTAATCTTAACTATCTGCACACAAAAATTAGGGATTTCATCATAAGTAACTGAATCATTTCATCATAAGTACACAACGGGTATTCTTTCCACGACATTTTTCTTGTCAAAAACCAATCACATTACTCAGCAAAATAAATGAGCCATAGCCCTTCTGAATTTGTGTTGTTTCTTAATTTTCAGTCCATTGGGAAGGACTCAAGGATTGGACCTAAGTTCCTCAATGGCTTAATGTAAGTTTTAAAGAATCAGTACAATATAAGATTGTTTAACGAATGATTTTGAGTTTTATACAATCTAGCTTAGGGTTTTGAGCCCAATAATTTGATTTTAAAGAATACAAACAAGGGTTGTATTCTACTGATTTATAAACTATTGGATCAAAATTATTGGCTACAAACCCTAAACAAGATTGTCCAAAACTGTATTTTTATAGAGAAAACTAATTCTTTAAAATCAAAACTAGATTGTTTTGAGCCGAATACAAACAAGGGTTTGTATTGTATTGATAACAAGATTGTTTAAAGAATCATTACAATACTAACCCTAAACAAGATTGTTTAAAGAATCAGTACAAGACAAACACAAACACTAGTTTAGGGTGTCGAGTTTTCGACCCAAGAAAGAGGGAAAACATGAATATGAAACCTAGGTTTTTGCTTTCGAAACCCTAGAGAGGAAGAAGAGGAATTCAGATTTTTAGCTTTTGAAACCCATCTTCCCCTCCCACCGAAGCTAAAAAACAAAAAAACAAACCCTAACCCCTTTTCCAATGGATAGAATGCAAGAAAATTGTACAAAACCCACATTTTAGGCCACAAAATAAAACAGAAAAGGAAAGAAAGTGTGGAGACACCCTTACTTGCGGGAGGGAGATGATATCCAGAGAATGAGATGAGGGCCTTAGCTTTCGTTTCAGACGGAAGAAGGTTTTTGGGTTTTCTCTCAAAGCCAGCGAGCGAAGGAGACGAAGAGAATGGGGTTGTTCCTCATTCGTTTCTTTTTGGTCGACGCCCTAATCCGTATGAAAATGTATGGTGTAGATCAAAGCGATCCAAGGGCTGAGGTTAAAAGGCGCTGGGCAACTCACTAATGTGTAGAGAGTTTCTCTACACATGTGTGTAGGAACCGTTTTCTCATATGTGTGTGTGTGTGTGTAGGAACCGTTTTCTCATATATATATATATATATATATATATATATATATATTAGAAAAGGGTTCCTGCTAACGTTAGCAGCTAGCTTAGCTGCTAACGTTAGCGTAAAACAAGGGTGGGCCACATTGTTGGGCTGATCCTACGCATTCATTTGAAAGGCCCCATCATAGATGGGGTGTGTACCAAGAATCAGCTTCATTGGATCATCATAAGATGTCCATTTGTGGGGGTGAAAATAGTAGGGGTACAACTCGGGTTGGGTCGGGTTGAGGCCAACCCGACCCAACCCGATTTCCATACCGGCTGGGCTCAACCCTATTTCCAATTCATGCACATGTTTTTTGTGGGTCCCACTATTTTTTTTGCTCACATTCCTACACAGGCATCCACCATATAAAAACTCTTTGTAACTGAACTGAAGGATAAATTTATGTTGAAGTTTAAGCACATTTCTAGCTTCAATGGGAAATGTGTTCAGTTGAAATCGGGTTTTAAGCACATTTAAGCACATATCGGAATTGGAAATCAGGTTTCGAGTCGGGTCGGGTTGCCCGACACCCCAACCCGACCCAACCCGATTTCCAATTCGGGTTGATTTTTCCCAACCCAACCCAAATTCGGGTTCAACCCGTCGGGTTCAGGTTGAATCCGACCCGAGTTGCACCCCTAGAAAATAGCATCGCGGTCCCATAGGTACGGACTACCAAGAATTACTTGGCAAACATCTAACGGTACCACCTCACAAGTGACTTCGTCAACATACTTGTCGGTAATGGCGAACTTGAATGTACATTGACGTGTGATATTCCTTTTCACGTCTTTTTGGATCCATCCAAGTGGATACGGCCGTGGATGTGGAGTATTCGTTAATCCCATCTTAGCGACTAGTCCTTCGGAGATAAGATTTTTCTGGCTTCCTGGATCGATGATAGCCCCCACCAAGTTTTGCTTGACTTGGATCCTAACATGAAAAAGCTCCTCACTTTCATCTTGAACTGAAGGTGCTTCATCAGATCTGGTCATGAGTGTCAGCTTCTCATCTACGCTTGTCTTCTCTTGGAGTTTCTCGGCTTCTACAACATGAAGGGTAGCATTAGATTCTTCCTCCGTGTTTGTGATTCGGGACCTCGTCAGTCGTAGCTCGGGGTGCAGTATCCAACACTCCTCGTTTGTGTGTCCTGGTCGTTTGCAAAGATCACACCAAGCTTTACGAACTGTGTTAGTGTACTTGCTCGGTTTTGGATCGAATTTTGATTTATCTCTTATTCGATCATCTTTCTTCTTGTGTCTCCGATCTCGTTTCTCAATCGCCATGGCTTTAATGCTTGCCTCCTCAATATCGACGATGTGGAAGAGATTTAACTCTTCTCGGATATACTCGTGCAGTCCACCTAGGTATTTCATAAAGGTTTCACGCTCATCTAGGGAGATCCCAAGCACTATGGATTGTTTGTGAAACTATGTGGTGTACTCTTGCACCGTTTGCTAGAATCGTTGTTGTAGGTATTGCCATCGTACCCATCGGTCTTTCTCGTATCCGAAGGGGTAGAACTACTTCCGAATCAATGTTTGGAACTGCTGCCAGGTTACGTCTGCTAATCCCTTGTTTCTCGCATAGGAATTCCACCATGTGAGAGAATGACTAGTGAGCTTTAGTCTGGCGAAATTTACCTTTTGCGTGTCTGTATACTGGTAGATCGAGAAATACGTCTCAAGCCTGTCGATCCAATCGTCCAATATTTCCGCTTCGGCTTTGCCATCGTACACCGGCATGTCGATCCTTGTCTCCACCTTGAAGGGTTGAACTTGGATTCTTTCTTTCGAGTTGGATGTCTGGATCTCCTTTTTTCCCTTCTCGGTCATTCTCAACCTCCACCACTTTCCCACGAGTGGCGAGTTCAGGATTCGGCTGTGAGGTTGACGCCTCTTTGGCAGACATCAGTTGCGAAAGTCTGGCTCCACCATCTGGCTCTCGATCTGTGAAAGTCTCTGGTCTACTCCACGAGCTTCCAGGGTATCTCTTTGCTCAATGGTGTGGACCTCGATCCGAGAGAGAGACGGCGGGGGACAGGCCTCCACGCGCGAAGTCTCTATGGATCATCCACGTGAATGGAGAGCTCTACCAAGGAACTCTCGAAAGAAGTGCCCTCACAGCATGAGTGGCGATACAAAGGTGAGATACCTCTCGATTCGGGGACTAGCCCAGATTCGAGGCGTACCTTAAACAAAGAAGAGTCGCCATCCAAGGAAGTGGGCCAAGGATCCCATACTATGCTTTGTTGCAACGGATAACCAGAGATTATAAAAGAAAGGTTCGTGCCTGGTTATGAATTTGGAAGGTCCAAAGAGCACCTCATCCGCCCAAGTGGAAGCACCTGGTCTCTTATGCCATTTATTATTGATTTTGAAGAGTTTTGGGCGAAAGTCATATGAAATGGGAATTAATATCTCCGAGAAGACGTCTATCTAATCATGCATGTCTCAGAGATGAAAATAATAAGCACACATAAGATAAATGAAATAAGTGTCACCTGAGAATAACTAGGTTATGAATGTCATACCTAATTGGTGTCTGAGTTCTGGTGTGCAAACACATGCATGCTACAGCTAAAGGTATAGGTTCTGTACATGAAAGTAAGAAAACACAACAAAACACACAACACAATTCAATTCTATACATGACTGGACAAAATGAGTCCTAACTCTAATGCGACCTGACTCGGACCAAGATGGCCGTCCATCCCAGCTGCTCTATGTATCCCGGCCTCGGGAAGAATCGAAGTCAACGTAGTTCGATGACCTATTCTAACTACGATACCTAACTATCTAGAACCGCTATCCTAGACTCGATCCACTAGACTCGACTGATTTTTAAAGCTTTTTGTACGATTGTTTAATTTCAAGTGAATTGTAAATTTTAGGACTCTCTATATGCCCTAACTAATGCAAGTTGATTAGCCTTAAGCTAATGCAGGTGGGCCCTACATCCTATGTATAACTAGGCTATGCATCCTAAAGAAAATCATGGGCTGACTATATGCTTCTTAGTCTAGCCATCGGTTTGACTAAGTGTCTAACCGATCAACTTGAGGCCTCCTAACTCTAGGGACACTCACACGACAAGACACACCATATCAATACAAATCAGGACAGCCTCCTAACTCTAAAACACTCCAAACAGCTAGGACAAACTCCTAACTCTAGAGGAAGATCTTTTTGAAAAGGTTTTGAAGATTTTTGCATTTATGGAAGATTTGAAATATTTATTTTTTTAAAAGTTTGGCTGGACCTGGGATGTGAATCCCAAGCTGCACTACGTACCCTGTTGAAAGGGATCAAGCCAACGTAGTTCGAAAACAGATTTTCCTAACTATTCTCCTAAAGACTCAAGATTGTTGATATTTTTGATTTTTCAGATTTTTTTATTATTTTCAAGTGTTTTTGAAATATTTTTGTTGTTTTCAAGTATTTTTGAAATGTTTTTGTTGTTTTTGAGTGTTCTTGAAATGTTTTTGTTGTTTTTGAGTGTTCTTGAAATGTTTTTGTTGTTTTTGACACCAGAGAATAGAATCCTATCATCATAAGGGTAGGGTAGACTTCTGGAATCCTGCAAAGGTCGGACAGCATCCTATGCTTTGCGGGGGAAAAAGACAGAAACACGACTCTGCAAGGGTTGGACAGCATCCTATACCTTGCAAGAGCGGATAGAAGAACATGATCTGATGAAAGGTTGGATAAAATCCTAACCCCTATGATGATAGAATTTGATTCCTGAACAAGAGGACTGACTTTCTAGACTAAGGACGGATTCCTATGCTAGTGGACTATCAAACCAAAATAAAGCTCACAAGTAATAAGGAAAAAAGAGACCCTGTGCATATTTGGCAAAGGAAAAACACCCAGCCCTAGGGTGCAATAAATGTGCAACCCAATACCCATAAGGGTAGGGGTATGCTGCTAAGCCGAGTAAGGTGTTCTCCCAAAACCAAACGACGCACAAAGAGGAGGTTTAGCAAGAGAATGAGACTGAGTAAGTCTCTTAGACACAGAGGTAGGATAGAGAAAAATGCTAGCAAGACTGGGCAAGTCTCCTAAGCATAAGGATGGGCTCCAAGTAACCTTTTCATTGCCTAAACAATGATAAGAAAATGAGATAACTGACAGACCAAGTTGGTCTTCGACTAGAAGAGGGTTTAAGACCTGTGAGACTAGAGGTAGTCTCCTAGGGGTTGACTTAGGTTGATTCATTAATGAGACATGCCTGTCTCCAAAGATTTGGATCTAAAAGATTAGGCAAGTCTTTTGAGAAAATAGAATGCTATTTGGACTGTGCAAGTCCCCCTAGAGATGGGCTTGAAATGACAAAGGAAAGAAACCTGAAAGACTTAAACAGTCTCATAAAATGAAGAAAAGATTAGAAGGGAAAACATTACTAGGACTATGCAAGTCCTCTAAAATAATGGGCTCGGGATGACTCCTTCATAGCCCTTGCAATGAGAGAGGATTCTAGTATCTAAAGAAAATTAACAGAATTCTATAAGACTGTGTTAGTCTATCAAAAAGAGAAGAAAAGGCTACCAGATAATCGCAAATTCCATTCTATTCTTATAAAAATAAATCAAGTGCTAAGCAAAGAAGAATTTTCAAAAATAAAATAAAATAAAATCTATAGCAATCATAAAATGATAAACAACATTAATTAGTCCAGACCAGCCGCTGGATAGCCTAATAAAGTAAAAGAAAACAATATCAAACACTTCTATGCCCAACCACAAACACCACCCCAATATAGGGATGAAATCAGATGATGCTAAAGTAATCATCTGATATCATATACACATAATAATATTTCTATATCCCACCTTGAAATCAGACAGTACTCATGTCGATAATATCGAATAGAGTAGTCATCTGATCTCCTTCTTCCTATTAAACAATTTATTTAAATAAAAAGGAATGAGTATAATAAGCTTTGAGATAATCTCACATGAACAATCCATTTATTACCGTCTTCGAACCCTAACTCAAAGATTAGTATGAAAGAGAAGTATTAAATTTATAAGTACTGGACTATAGGCTTAATTTTGGAAATCCTTATCGAAATCTTCTCAAATTTTATTTCAAAGTACTCTTTATTCAGTTTTTTTTTTATAAATTTTCAAAGGAAAATGATCAAATTATAGCATCTTAACATAATTTTCCGAGAATCTGGTTAAGGAAAGATTAAACTGTTGAATCTGAGTTCCAATTAAAAAAAAAATTCAAAATCAAAACTAAAAATCTAAAGAGTTAAAATCTCAAATCCAAAGCTATTAAGATCAAATCTCAGATTTGGAGCATAAACTGGAGCATTCAAATCCACAAGAATCTAAGATCCATGAATATTCAGAAGACAAGTTTAAAATAAAAGAAAGCTCTTGAATAATCATCATGATGCACAGAATACATAATCAGATTACTACTTTATCTCTTCAAAATGAAATTACCAGAGTATATGGCTGATGGCGATTTTCTGAAATTAACAACGCTTGTACATGAAAAACTTACCAAAATTTGTTGAAGCTTGCTTAGTAAAGAAAGATAGCTTGATCATTTTTCTTCATATCTGAGCAATATCAAAGGAGTTTTGTATGCAGAGAACAAAAGAAATTTCCTTGGCCCGAATTTACGATCTCGCCGGAGTTTCGACCGGTGTTCAATCGGAGAAGAAAGATAAAGAACTATGGTTCGGGTAAGGTTTGAGAAGCTAGATTCGGAACAAAACGATGATCTTGTCGGAATCTTGCCGGAGTTTGGATGAGATCCGATTGGAAAAGGACAAAAATAGAGAGAAAATGAAGGAAATGTTTCTGACGGTGATCGATCGGAGATCTAACGGATTGGCCGAAGAAGAAAAGGGAACAAGCTAGGGTTTGGAGATTTGAGGATCGGTGAATTGGATTTAGGGTTTTAGATCTATAAGAGATGCTGACCGTGAGTAATATTTGAAGGAGTGGTTGAAATCTCACCGGAAATGGATGGCCGGAGCAGAGAGAAAACACCGGAGAAGATGACCGGAAATCTCTCTCTCTCTCTCTCTGATTTTTCTAGATCTGGAAATGATCTCTTCTCCTTTTTCGTACGGATCTCCTTTCTCTCTTCTCTGCTTGCAGATTTCTCTCGAAGTAAAATCGGAAGTCTGATCGGAGGCTTGCCTGAGAAGAAAAGCTTGGATCGGAAAAGGCGTAGGTTCGGATCGGGTTTCTCTCTCTCTCTCCCTTTCTTTGTGACGAAATTTTTTTTTTTTTTAACGAGAGAAAACATGATATTTATAAGAGATTTTGGTGGTTGATATCCACACTACCAATTTTGATTGGCGCGCGGTTGCGCAAATGTTGATAAATGCACAGTGCAATCGTGTCCTATTCGGACCACGATCTGCACCGCTCAGGATGAATTCACCCCTCTTTTCTGGTTTATGGCACGGTTCCCACTCGGCTTGTTCGCTAGGCAAACGAGCTCGGATTTTGACGAAATTTTGCAGGGACCTTACTGGGACCCTAACCGACCTTGAGGTGAAGTTTGGAGTTTTAAAACATTAGTTTGGTTAGGTTTTGCTCAAACATGGGAGGTTTAGTGTACGGTCAAAATGGGGTGTCTACAAATGGTTACGGACTTACAGGTAGTAGGCCTTCTTCTTCACGTTGTTGTTGTTGCGAAGCATGTGCGTTCACCATTGTTTTGCGGTCCCAAGATGATGGCGAAATTAGAGCTCTGATACCACCTGATCCAAAATTGTATTTTTTGGATATCTGTTGCGATTATTAATTGGCAAATCAAAGACAAAAAGAAGTCGTTCTCGGATTTAGGCAACTTCACAACATATTAACAAAAACTATATGAATAAAAAAATAAAGAACAAGGAGATCAACAAGCAACTCATAATTGAAATTTCTAGAATGTGAACTACCCTCTCCTTCTCCCGCAAAGCTTAAGAAAGGAATTCCAAAAGACCCATCGGTCATGGGAACTCTTGCCCATTTTACATAAACTTCTAGAAGATAAGAACAAACTCTCTAAAAACCAAATTAAGAAACCTTTCCTATGTAGGCATCTGTGTGGCATCAAATAAGAGAAGTACCCAGGTCATAGAGACTCCTTGTTACAAGGGAAGTTGGAGATATTGCTTATCTCAATAGTTCCACATCACGAAGAATCCTCAAGGCTCCTTGTTGATGATAGTCATCTCCAAGTAAGGGTGTCAATTTTGGCTCGGGCTCGGAAGCTCGCTCGAGCTCGGCTTGAAAAAAGCTCGGCTCGAGCTCGGCTCGAATCCTTAACGAGCCGACCCGAGCCGGCTCTCCAGGCTCGTTAAGCTTAACGAGCCGAGCCCGATTTAGGCCAGGCTCGGCTCGGCTCGTCTCGTTAAGGCTCGATAATAATAATTATATATATATATATATATATATATATATATATATATATATATATATATATATATATTTATTGAGAGAAGTGTTTCTGTGCAGCTATATATATATATATATATATATATATATAGAGGAAAAAGATTATACGCTTGAAGCGCATTTCTTTATATACGCTTGAAGAGAGAGGAGCCGTTTGATTGGCTGAAATGGTTGGCCCAGTTCTTTTTTTTTTTTTTTAAAGGAAGCGGCGTTACGGAGGGTGCGTCTTCGACGTACCCTCGAAAAAAACTTAAAACAAAAACTTGCGTTACGAGACGCACCCTCGAGAAAAAAGAAACTTCATCTCTCTCAGTCGTTCTCTCTCTTCACTGTGTGTTTTTCTTTTTAAAAAACCGAAACCCATATGGGTTAATTTCTTCCCCTCTCTCTCTCTCTCTGTCTAAGAAAACCCATCGGGGGTTCATCTCTCTCACTCGTTCTTTCTCTCTTCACTGTGTTTTTTTTTAAAAAAAAAAACCCAAACCCATATGGTTCTCCTACCCCTCTCTCTCTCTCTCTCTCTCTCTCTCTCTCTCTGTCTCAACCATATGAGGTTCCCACACTAAGAAAACCCATCGGGGGTTCATCTCTCTCACCCGTTCTCTCTCTCTGTCACTGTGTATTTTAAACCCAAAAATTAAACCCAAACCCTCGAAAGAAAAAAGAAACCCATCGGCTCACGGAGTTCTCCATCTTCACGGTTTGGATCACCCAAACCCTGTTATGAAACCTCCTCCTCTTCTCACGCTCATTTGTAAGCTTTAAAACAACAACCCCACATAGAAACCTCCTCCTCTTCTCTTTTTTTGTCTTATCTGTTCTTTAAATTTGCAGACTATAAAGGGTCCGGGGCGTAAAGATGCTCTAGGGTTCGTGGGTTTTGTTCCTCAAGCAGGACTTTCAGGAAGAGCAGATGGTGTGCATGTTTCTCTTCTGTTTTTTTTTCCATTTATTTTCTGGGTTCTCTGTATTGGGTTTGTGGTGATTGATTGGTCTGTTTGGTTGGTTTGCATTTTGCAGGTAGTAATTATGACCCTGAGCTCAGGTTAGTGTTGGAACTGGCTACTGACTCTGAATTGTATGAACTCGAAAACATTCTCTTCAGCCCCAGGTTTAGTTCTACTCTCCCATTTCGCATTTTCTGATTTATCTTTTTTCATCTGGGTTTTAGAGCAACTCTATTTTACAATTGAGGTTGAGATTTTTTTTTTGTTTGCTTGCATTCAATTGTTGGGCAGCTGTTTTATCTGTAGGCTATTTGGTCATTTGTATTGGACACAGTTCATTTGTATTGCTGATAAATTAAGGATTGCAACATTATATCTTCTTCTACAAGAATAGTGCCATTATGGTGGCGATGTTTCCTATGTCATGGTTTATGCACTCTGTAATGTTCCCTTATAAGGAATCCCTGGCCTTCCCCATCAGCCCGGGCTTTTGGGCGAAATGGTTAAGATCCTTACATTGGTATCAGAGCCAAACAACGTCAAGGAGTTGAGTCTCGGGGGTACTTGTGATTATGGTAGTGAGACAAGGGTCAATAGATGGATCCATATTTTAGTTTCTATTGTTGGCAATGTGAAAAAAAAATGTGATTATCTTTATCATATATTCTTGTCTCTGATTTTCTTAGCAGTACATTTAACCATTTCTAATTATGATGATGGGCCATGTCTATGTTGTATTTTTTAGGTAAAAAAATGGATCCATCTATTGACGAAGTAGATGCAAATGGTTTAATTGAGTTTGGCGATGGATTTGATCTCTGTGATGATAATTTAGTGTGGGAAAGGACTACGGTTGAGGTTAATGATGGGGTGAATCTCAATGATGATGAGCTAGTATCGGAGGCTAATGATAGGAAAGACGGAGATGAGGGTTGTAGTCACGAAGTTAGTAGTCCCAACGAGGTTTGCAGTCAGAAAAGTGTTATGAATAAGCCGTTTGTGGATCAAGTTTTTGAAACTTGGGAAGCTGCATATGAGTTCTACAATAATTATGCGTACGCTACTGGTTTTGGAGTACGAATATCTAGTACAATGAAGTCAAATATAACGAAGGAGGTGATATCGAGACAATACGTATGTGACAAAGAGGGACAAAAAAGAGTTATGGAGAAGAGAGATGATGTGAAGGAGTTGAGGGAGCGTCGCCTTACCAGAATGAATTGTAAAGTGAAGATAATCATCAAGTTGAGAGATAATCAGTGGAAAATTACAACTTTAGACGACATTCATTCTCATGAGCTTACTTCTCCAGTTAAAAGGCAAATGCATCATTCACATAGTCAGTTCCGTAATAACAAAAGTTGTAAGAATTTGATTGAATAGCTCAGTGGAAGTAATTTCAAGCCTGCTCAGATCAAAAATGCCATTAACTCTACTTCCAATGCTCCCGTGGTCTCAACAAATCAAGTTATTGCCCATTTGAGAGCACTTAGGGAGAACAATATGGGTAAAGAAGCGGTGACAGTGGCAAACCATTTTCAAAAGAGAAAGTCTGAAGACCCGAACTTCTATTTCGAGTTGGAGTTAGATGCGAATGGGACTTTGCGTTCGATGTTCTGGGCCGATTCAAGGGCGAGAGAAGCATACCTTACCTTTAGTGACGTGATCATATTTGATGTCACTTACAAAACGAACAGGTTTAAAATGCCGTTCGCACCGTTCACTGGAGTTAACCATCATAGGCAGTCGACTCTATTTGGATGTGCACTTCTTGCAGACGAGAGAGAGGAGACTTTCACCTGGTTATTTGAGCAGTGGCTCACGTGTATGTTTGGTAAAGCTCCAGGTGCTATAATAACTGATATGGACGGAGCTATGCGAAATGCAATTACGAAAGTGTTTCCACAGACCAGACATCGGTTTTGTTCGTGGCACATAAAGAAGCATCTCCTTGAGCATGTTGCACACATGAGAGATGCCGACAATAATTTCTACAAGGATTACAATCATTGGTTTTTAGGAGGAAAATAGAGGATTCTGAGACAGAATGGAAAACTATGGTTGATAAATATGGTATTGATGAAAGTCATTGGTTAGGGAAAATGTGGGATCTCCGTGAGCATTGGGTCCCCGCTTATTGGAGAGACACATTCACAGCAGGAATGACATCTAGTCAACGGAGTGAAAGTATAAATTCATTCTTTGATGGTTATGTTAACCAGAACACCTCTTTAGTTGAATTCTTGAGTCAATACGATAAGGCACTGGTTGAGCGGCGTAAAGCTGAATCCGAAGAAGATTTTAAGTCTAAAAATACAATTGCTAAATTGAAGACAACCAGCCCATTGGAACGAAAGGCTGGGGAATTCTATACGAAGAAGATGTTCACCATATTCCAAGATGAGATGATGGGTAATTTTACCTTATGGAAAGATAAGTTGGGAAAGAACGGTAATGTTGTGGAATACAGTGTAGGAATTAGGACAGATGACAAGAAGAAATACGTCAGGGTTCTGTTTGACAGTTCTAACGATGCAACTGCGACATGTGAATGTGCTAAGTTTGAGAGGGAAGGAATATTATGCAGACATGTCATTCACGTTATGGATAGAAAGCAATTACCTACTATCCCCACACGCTATTTATTAAAGAGATGGTCAATTGATGCAAGGTATCGAGCTGGGGGCACAACATCTGTAACCCAAGGAGATACTAGTGGCGTGAATGGACTGAAGAGGTGGTGTCTAATGTCAACATGGCAGCAACTAATTGAAAAAGTTGGTAATGACGAGATTCTCTTCAAGAAGATGACTGATTTTTGTACAGAGCTTGCTGTAGAAGTTGAAAAGAATGAGAAGGAAATTGTCTCTCCACAGAGTGACTTGGTAACAGTTGGTAGCCAAGTGCAGTCAAACATTGGTCCTAGTCAAATGCCTCAGTCAAACATTGGTCCCAGTCAAATACCTCTGTCAAACATTGATTCAAGTCAAATACTTGGGTTTACAATTCACGACCCCGAAGTTGTAAGGACGAAGGGCAGGCCAAAGCGTGCAACGCGTCATGTATCTGGCATAGAGGCCACTCAAGCAAAAAAACAGCAACGCCAGTGCCAAAACTGTGGGGAATATGGACATTACAGAACAAGCTGTCAAAAGAGGGCTAAGGTGAAACAAAATATGGTTATTACTCGTCATTTTTATTATGCCCCGCATTTTTTCCTTTTTTGTTTAAATATCTACTATTGTGCTTGCTAATAGGTGGCTGCAAATGAGAAGAAAAAGGATGATAAAGGAGAAGAAGCTGAGGGGGACCAAAATGTTGAAAGCATTGCCATGTTTGTGCTCTCATTTACTTTGATATTAAGTTCAAAAAATTGTTCTTGACCTTCTTTTCAGCCATCATAAGTATATTATGCGTTGTAAGTTTAAAACAACTGCTTTTATTTTTCAGGTGAAAAGGAGCATTTCAATGGAGAAAATAAAGGTGGAGAAGCATCACATTTGAGGTAAGTGTTAATATTCTTCAAATTACTGTCAATTCTTTGTATGAGAGATTTTTTGAACAGACAGTTGTTTCTCGGACTGTGACGATGACAGGTTATGTTCAGAATGAGAGAATTCAAGAAGCAAGGTGTCTGTTTGAATTTAATCATCTTATCATTCACTGCCCAACTGTTGTAGAAATTTGAAGTCATGTTTTTTTTACCATGCAAGTGAGTGGTTTTTTTTAATGTGTTTTCTTTATTATGCTCTCTGTTTCTTTATTACCAGCATGAGTGACATAAATATGCACATTTTATTGGTGAAGGTCCACAACTTTTGATTCCAACCTCTGCCTTGATCTATAGGGGCTCATTTATGATTCCCCTGGAAGACTAATCTGTTTATTTTTGGTGTCCTTGATGAGATAAAGACCATGTGAGTCAATTTCATGATGATCTATAGGGGCTCATTTATGATTCCCCTGGAAGACCATCTTTTCTTGGTAGTTTTCCATCCACAGTCTGTGGAACTAGAACTTTCGAAAAGAACTTCACAATATGCTGTTGGTACATAGTGAATTGTTATATCCAATCTAACTGAGTAAAGCTTGAGACTTGCTCTACCAAAACGCATGGCGTACTCTTGGCTTGGGCTCTCTTTTTCTGAGGAAAGTGTAGCAGTCATGCTCCACGAATATCATTCCAACAAAAAAATAAAATAAATCATGCTCCACTGATTGATGGGCCCCATTGTTGGTGACGAACTCTTATTGGTTAATAATTCTAGCTGTCTAACTAATGGCATTGAATGCAAATTGTACTCCCCTCTTAGTTCAACTGTTCATTTCTATTGGATGTATATCTTGGGTGTGGTTCATCAGATTTTACTTGGCCATTTGTGTGACTAAGAGAATGCTGAAGTGCTCTTGGCTAAGATTTCTTCTTGGAAAATCATTGGAATTTTGCACAAGTATTATTTTTAGCAATTTTATAACAATTTGTCAGCCTTAAATTAAATGCCCATTTAGAAAACAAATTTGGATTTCTAGCTTGATTCAAATAAGCTAGAAATTTGGATTTTTAGCAATTCTAGCTTAATTTGGATTTTTGCAGCTCACTTTTGGCATTTTCTTAAATTTTAATTAATTATGTTAATAATGTTTTATACCAATTAAAAGCCCAGCTGCCAAATGCCTACTGCAATGGTCTTTACGCGGGATACCGGTTTCTTAACAGTGTGGACACAAGCACGTTGAGTAACCATGAAAAAATATTCCATGGAATATTCTTGGGGCCAGTTTTGAGAGATGGGCACACTGAGAGAGACTTGAGAGGGTGGGAGTAAGGAGGGCTTGAAAAGGCCATAAACATAGGGGGGAAAATAAACCCAATTTGAAGTAATGAATTATTTTTTTTTACTGTTTTTCAGGGATTTCTCAATATAGGGAATCATGTCTCCCACGCTTTCAATGTTCTTTTACAATTGGGCTCTTTTTCCATGAAATGATTTTTCATGGTTGCCAAACCCTTCTGCCACCCTTAACCTCACCCAATCAGTTAGATCAACCCCGCCCTCCTCGCCAGAGACCACATCTCCGGCACACCTTCCTGTCAAAACCTCCAAAAGTGAGAGATCGGGGTAGGAGAGGCCGATGGGTTTAGACCTGGCAAACGGGTAACCCGCGCGGGTACGGGTAAAAAATACCCGCGATTATGCGGGTAGCCATTTCATCTACCCAGACCCCACCCGGGCGGGTACGGGTCAACCCGCGGGTCACCCGCAAATCCTGCAAATATATATTGTAATAATTTTCTGATTTTACCGTATTTGTTTTTCCAGTAATTGTCATAACTTTCTATATTTTATTAGTATTTTTTCTGTAATTTTACAACTTTCTATATTTTATTAGTATTTTTTCTATAATTTTACAACTTTATAACTCTTTCTACATAATTTTTAATTTAAAACTTTATAAACTTTAGCTATTTTACGTTTTTTTGTTTTTACTAGCAACATTTGCCATTGCGCAACTTTGCACCCAGATGGCCACATGCCGAGAAGTTGCCAGAGGAGAAGTTTGGTAGCAAATTATTATTAAATAAAAAACAGAAGGAAATGCTATCAACACTCTGTTTTCTTATGAGCGCACTCTCACTTTATTAAAAGTATGGTATGGCCCACACCATAAGATGATCCAAACCGTCCATTAGATGGGCCATAGCCTAAATAGGTTATGCTACAAAAATCATTTCCATAGGATGATCCTAACCCTCCAATCTGAATGTTAGAGGGTTGATCCTAATCCTCTATAGATCGGAGGGTTAGAATCAACCAGTGGAAATAATTTTGGGACATAACCTATTTAGGCTATGGCCCATCTAATGGACGGTTTGGATAATCCTATGGTGCGGGCCATACCGTACTTTTTATAAAGTGAGGAGTTCCCTCATAAAAAACACTAAAACAGTAGTGCTCATAACATTCTCAAAAAATGTTAACCCATATGGGTTTCGGTTTTTTATGGGTTAACATTTTGCCAGGTCTAGATGGGTTTGGTTTTTAAAAAAAAAATTAAACACAGTGAGAGAGAGAACGAGTGAGAGAGATGAAGAGACGTTGGGTTTTCTTAGTGTGGGATCCTCATATGGTTGAGACAGAGAGAGATCGGGGTAGCAGCAATTGATGGGTTTGGGTTTTTTTTTTTTAAAAAAACACACAGTGAGAGAGAGAGAGAGAACGAGTGAGAGAGATGAAGAGCCGATGGGTTTTCTCATACGGTTGAGACAGAGAGAGAGAGGGGAAGAAATTAACCCATATGGGTTTCGGTTTTTTAAAAAGAAAAACACACAGTGAAGAGAGAGAGAACGGCTGAGAGAGATGAAGTTTCTTTTTTCTCGAGGGTGCATCTCGTAACGCAAGTTTTTGTTTTAAGTTTTTTTCGAGGGTACGTCGAAGACGCACCCTCCGTAACGCCGCTTCCTTTAAAAAAAAAAAAAAAGAACTGGGCCAACCATTTCAGCCAATCAAACGGCTCCTCTCTCTTCAATAGTTCCACATCACGAAGAATCCTCAAGGCTCCTTGTTGATGATAGTCATCTCCAAGTAAGGGTGTCAATTTTGGCTCGGGCTCGGAAGCTCGCTCGAGCTCGGCTTGAAAAAAGCTCGGCTTGAAAAAAGCTCGGCTCGAGCTCGGCTCGAATCCTTAACGAGCCGAGCCGAGCCGGCTCTCCAGGCTCGTTAAGCTTAACGAGCCGAGCCCGATTTAGGCCAGGCTCGGCTCGGCTCGTCTCGTTAAGGCTCGATAATAATTATATATATATATATATATATATATATATATATATATATATATATATTGAGAGAAGTGTTTCTGCGCAGCTATATATATATATATATATATATGAGGAAAGTGTCTCTAGTCTCTCCCCTAGATAAGCTTATCTACTCCTCCCTTTAAAAAAACACAGTGGGCCCATGCTGTTTGGATGATCCAAAGCATTCATTTGATAGGTCCTAACATAGATAGGGTGTGCCCAAAAAATCAGCACCAAAGGGTCATCCTAGAACTTCATTTTGTTGGGCACACCGTGTCCAAAATGGACGCATATAAACGTGGACGTTTATATGTGTCCATTCTGGGTACCACAAGGCACCACAAAACAAAGTTCTAGGATGACCCCTTGGTGCTGATTTTTTGGGCACACCCTATCTATGTTAGGACCTATCAAATGAATGCTTTGGATCATCCAAACAGCGTGGGCCCACTGTGTTTTTTTAAAGGGAGGAGTAGATAAGCTTATCTAGGGGAGAGACTAGAGACACTTTCCTCTATATATATATATATTTATTGAGAGAAGTGTTTATGCGCAGCTGTGTACAGCTGTATGGAGCTATCGGTCACTTGTAATTGTCATATGTCGGAACACCTATTTGTATTTTCTTTGTAATTGTCATGCTTTGTTACCCTTTTTCAGTAATTTTTCATTTAAAACTTTCACAAATCTAATAAACCGTAATGATTACGATTTTTTTTCTACTTTTTGCTAGCAACCTTTGCACCCATTTACTTCTTCCAATCTTTGCATCCGGACAGGCCACAAGCCAAGCAAGTGGAATCGGCGAAGGTGGCTAGCAAATCCTTGTAAAAAGAAAAAAAGGGAAATGTTATCAGTACTACTGTATTTTGATGAGGGCACTCTTACTTTATTAAAAGTACGGCCGCACCAGGATGATCCAAACCGTCCATTAGATGGGCCAACACCCATATAGGTTGTGCCCCAAAAATCATTTCCGCAAGTTGATCCTAACCCTCCGATCTGAAAGTTAGAGGGTTGATCCTAACACTATATAGGGCTGTCCGGGGAAGATGAGGGGTGTGAAAAAAAGCTCGGTAAGGCTCGTGAGCCTGGCCGAGCCCGAGCCTGATTCGAGCCCGAGCCGAGCTTTTGAGCTTAACGAGCCGAGCCGAGCCTGGCCAAGCTCGGTTCGTTTACACCCCTATCTCCAAGTGATCGAGTGGAGAAATTCTCTCCAAATTCACGTCTCGTCATCATCCCTATGCCAAAAACACGCCACCTCATCATGGCCAAAAAGACATATGGGCTTACTCTAATTGGCATTTGTGGCCCCCTCCAATTGGGCCTACGCTTAGCCACAATCCACCCCGATCAGAATCCCATCTGTGCAAACTCCTTTGGAGCATACTTCGTTGATTACTTGCTTCATCCATACGACGAAAGAGAAGATGTCATCGTCTATGGTAGTGGCGAAGCCAAAGGTACTTAACACAAACATCTGTGTGTTTTCAAATTGGTATTCATGGTTTCTATTTAGGGAAATGATTTCAGCACTCATTATCACCTTACAAGCAACTAAAAGTGTTCAATTGTGGTTAAACACCCTTCACAAAGGCCAAAACAACCATACAATTTATCATTTTCAGTTACAGATTGATATTGGAAGATTTATGAACCATGTTCTCTGTACACATTTGAAAACAAACGTATCATTTTACAGTAGCATCTAATTAGAATAATATTTTGGGCCATTGCTTATCTATAGTGGGCCCAACATATATAGATAGTTCAGATCAATGGTCTCATCATCCACAGATCAGAAGAAGGTTCCGAAAGCTGTGAGGAAGATGGGAAGGAGAGGTGAGACATGGCCATTCAAATACAATCTGGAATAGCATACATACGCCCATAAACATCTGCATGTGAGCTGATCAACCCCTGCCTCCTCTTACAACGAAATGAAAGAAAACATAGAAAGTAAAAAACCCAAAAATATATTTATTTCTGCAAAAAAGAGCAGATGCAGAGTTTGGTCTAACTGCAAACCACAACTAGGGTCCTTAAATCAAGAAGAAAAACTCACATCTCTGTAGATACAGAGAATATCTAAGGACTAGCAATTGAAGAAATGCTCTAATCTCAACCACCATGGAAAGATTCTGGGAAATAGTGGGAATGGAAAAAAGTAAAGGCCATAAACAACTTAATCTGAAAGTAACTATTTCTGAAAATAGAGTAAGAGATCTAGAAACCCTAGAAGCCCCTTCTCGGTGGAGAGAGAGAGAGGGGTTAAGATAAGGACGAAAAACTGATAGGAGAAAGGGTTAGGATAAGGACGAAAAATTGAGGGGAAATGAAAGTTTTCATTTTGGCGCTTATAGTTTTTTAACACAAAAAAAAAAAGAAAAATAACGCGCGTAAGTAGTGCGGGTCGGGTTTTTCCCATTTAAACTTGACCCGACCCGAGAACCGCTCGGGTTTTTAAATTCTAAACCCGGCCCAGCCCTAAACCCATCAATCTTAAACCTGACCCAGGGCTTTTTCCGGTCGGGTAAAACCCGACCAAAGTTGCAACCGTAGTTCCCACCATAGTTAGCAAAACTTCTTTTAAAACAGCACGAGTTTTGTACTTTTTACAGCCAAAAAAATCTTTTTTTAAGGAACACGTTTTTTGGACCGACTTTCAAATTTTAGCCCTAAAATTTTAAATAGAAAAACACTTCCAAAATGGGATTTAACCTGGAAAATAAAGACGGAAGTGGAATTGACAGATGATTTGGTCATGTCCACAGTTTTTTTTTCATTTGGTGGGGATCCGAGCTCACTTCCTTGTACTTTGCACATGTGTCACCAAACACATTGGGCTGACTAGGTCGCCGTGTGATGTCACATTATATCAAAGGTCCCAGCCACTAAGCACATATGCCACATACATAGATCTGGTGGGCCTGAATGGTAGATGCATTTTCTTTCATTACTCTCTATTAACTTTTTCACTTTTGAATATGCTGAGTAAATAAACTTGCCGACACCCTCCACATATCCGTATAAGTAGGCAACCTTCACGGCAAATATCCAAAGCAAACTAAGCTGTTGTTTCACTCTTCTTCTTCTTCATACTATAGTACTTTGCTACATAGGCACACAAAGATGGCTAGTGAAAGCAAGATACTCATATTTGGAGCAAGTGGGCATCTCGGAAAATACATGGTGAAGGCTAGTGTGTCCTTGGGACATCCTACGTTTCTATATACTAGACCCATCACGGCCACCACCAACTCTGAAAAGCAAGAATTGTTCAAGGAATTCAAATCCATGGGGGTGGAGGTTTTTGAGGTAACTAACCCCAATAAAATAATCTTTTTTTTAACATAACACAAAGAAATTATTAAAGGAATAGTTGAAAGAATTATTCTTCGAATATTATATTGTTGTTCTTCAAGAAAAGATTGTGTTACAAGCAAGGTTTTAAATTTCGGCCGAAATCCGAAATTTCGGTGAGGACCGAAATCGAAACGTTCCGAAACCAAAATTTACCAAATTTCGGTCAAAATTTCAAATAAAATTTTATTTTTAATCCTTTACGGAATTTCAGCCGAAATTACTGGAATTTCAGCCCAAAAAAATGCCATTTCGTGCTCCTTTACTGAATTTTGGCCGAAATTTTGGGATTTCAGCTAAAATTTCGGTTTCGGTTACCCCCGAAACCGAAATTTAAAACCCTGGTTGCAAGTAGAAATCATATATATTTATATGAGAAAAGAGTTCCTACTCTCTAGAGTAGATAACTTATCTACTCCCTAGGCTTAAAATACTGTGGGGGCACATTGTTTGGGTGATACAAACGATTCATTTGATGGGCCCTCACATAGATAGGGTGTGCCCAAAAAATCAGCTCTGTAGGATCATCCTAACCCTTTGTACTGTGGAGGCAAAAAATGGACAGATTTGTGAATGTTTATACCCGTCCATTTTTACTTTCACAAATCCAAGGGTTGGGATCATCATATGGAGCTGATTTTTTGGGCTATCTATGTGAGAGCCCATTAAATGAATGGTTTACATCACCCAAACAATGTGGCCCCTACTGTATTTTAAGCCTAGGGAGTAGATAAAGTATCTACTTTGAGTAAGAGCTCTTCTCTATTTAAATAAATGGTAAATGTTATTTTCGTGATTTTATATGGTGAGTGCATGTGAAGTCCAGTACTTTTCAAACAGTATAGTGGGCCCCACTTTACAAGATGATCTAAGCAGCTAATTTGTTTTGTTTTTCTTTTGTTTTTATTTTTGAAAGTTGATAAAAGTATATTTATAGTATGAGAATTGCATTGGGGACCAGAGGTCCCAACTTGCATTTACATAGCATGTCTGTTCAAGAGCATACTCCTGAACTATAAGGTAGAACAAAATTAGATGCTACATACAATTTCATCAAAATACAAGAGGCTAATTTGTTGGCGACAACATAAATAAGTTGTAACCCGTAGATCATCTCCATAGGATGATCCTGACCCGGAGGGTTAGGATACATAGACATAATCTACAAGTGAGTATCATCCTATGGATATAATCTACAGGTACAACCTTTAGTTTGACACCTATGGACCAACAAATGAATGGTTTAAATCATACTTTAAGTGGGCTCCTCTGTACTTTTTGAAAAATACTGGACTTCACAAATTACAACAACCTCAAACAGCTAATTTGAGAGGTTTAAAAATCTAAGTAGATGAATTGAATGTCTAAATCGTGGAAATGACTTCCGTTTTCCGAATTCTACCTAAAAACCACTCAGGCTTAGGAAATTTTTGGTATCACAAAATACCTAAATCTCACTCGCCAAACCATTAATTCGAAGAGCATCAGAAGCTTATGTGAAACAGCATCCAGGAGAGATTCTTACGCCATTTTGGCTTTCCTTAGTAGGTGACTTTCTTCGTTGGTGGTTTTTTAGGCCACAAAGTGCTCGACGAAATGCTCCTTCCAGGAGTGTGATAGACCATGGTTTCATCCGGGGAGGCTTCTCCCCCCACCAGAGCCCTTTCCCCTCCTGCCCAGACCACAAAGTGCTGGATATCTGGTCTCTCCACCGGCAACCTATTCAGCTCCACCAGCCCCTCGAGCACCTAGAACACAATACTCAACAAAGCCTTTGTCCCAAACTAGTTGGGGTCGGCTAAATGGATCCTTAAGAAAAATTTCATGAACAAGGTGAAAGGAATCTACCCGGCTCTAGTTGGGTTTTTCTACACAATAAAACATTATAATAAAATAATTTAAAGGATCTAACCATATACAAAGAAAGATTAATCAAGTTAGATGGCCTCCAAGACTTCCATCCACAGTAGAATTTTATTTGGCTTAATCTATTCAGACGTAACTCTCTGTGCTACACACTAACCATCAATGTCTCAATAGGGATGGGATCCACTGATTACCCTTATACCCTTTACTGGTCATTCTCGCAACAAGTAACTCTAGTCATTTCGCTCTTAATCTCATTCTTCAATCTAGACAGTCAATCTTAGATCAATGATTGATGACATAAGATCTTACATAACCTCCTTTTGAAACAAAAATCCCCTGAAACGCTGTATTCGGTATCAAAAAATCCCAAACCATATCGCAGTTGGACTACATCCCTCCTTCCACCCATGGAAATTGACCCAAGTTCATTAAGTTCGAAGGGGACAGTTTCATTGAAGCCGAATCCAGATGGTCCAACCTCCTCATGGGCTATTTCCTGGGAAAGGGCCCATACTTCCTAACACATAGAGACCATCTTGCAATAATGTGGAAATTAAGGGAGGAAATGCAACTTTTTGCTCTTAGTAATGGTTTTTTCTTATCCAAGTTTAATGATGCAGAGAATTGTGCTCAAGTGCTTGAGGTCAATAACCAAAGCCATGGAGGGCGACCCCTTCTTCGCAAATGGACTTCAGATATATCTATTGAAAAGATATCCCTCACTTCTGTCCCAATATGGATCAGGCCTGTTTGTGACTTTTGACAAATGTGACATTCTTCAGCCCTGTTTGTTTAAGATTATGAGAACCGATTGTGAGTGCCAGACCTATTATAGGACTCGGAATTACTTTTAAATTTTGAGTCCGATAAATGGTTTAGCACCCACAATCGGTTGTCATAATCTTAAAGGAACAGGGTTTATATTATAAAAATTAAATGACTAAAATACTCTTTGATGTGTAATAAAAGTTAATATGCATAAAATATTAAAACATTCTAATTTCAATTGTAAGTGAGCCTCTAGAACATCTTTTGTTTCTAATATTTTCTATTTTTTCTATTTTTGCACCCAATTACTCAAACTAGTTGTTTAATTTGTAAGGGAAATTTGGATGAGCATGACAAGCTCGTCTCTGTGATTAAAAAAGTAGATGTGGTGATCTCTACACTTGGAGTTCCTAAGCATCTAGAACAAATCAAAATCATAGATGCCATTAAAAAAGCTGGTAACATCAAGGTATTCTTCACCCACCCTCCCTCTCTCTTGTGTGTTTAATATTTATGTCTTATATTTTTCATTTATGTTGTTCTACAGAGGTTTCTCCCATCAGATTTCGGGAATGAACTGGATAGAGTTAATTCGCTCCCTCCATTTCAAGCTCTCCATGATAACAAGAAGAAAATCAGAAGGGCTACAGAAGCAGCAGGAATCCCATACACCTTTGTCTCTGCAAGCTCCTTTGGAGCGTACTTCGTTGATTACTTGCTTCATCCGCATGAGCAAAGGGAAGAAGTCATCATATATGGCAGTGGCGAAGCCAAAGGTACTTAACAGTACTGGCCTCTCAAGCAGCGTCGTCATGCGCCTAGCCCGTGATCTCGGTTTGGGGTGTGACAATTATTGACATGTGCAGATAGTTTTATAGATAGATACATCAGAAAAGTGTTTCTGGTCTGTCGACTAGAAGTACAAGGGGACCCACATTGTTTGGGTAATGCAAACCCTTCATTTGATGAGCCTTGACATAGATAGGGTGTGCCCAAAAGATCATCTCGAGAGGATCATCCTAACCCTTGATTTGTGGATGTGCAAAATGGACGGCTATGAAATCTGTCTATTTTTAGGGGTTAGGATGGTCCTATGGCGCTAATTTTTTTGGGCACACCCTATCTATGTCAGGGCCCATCAAATGAATGGTTTTGATCACCCAAACAATGTGGGTCTAGACAAACATAACCATGTATATATAAATATTTATTTATATGTATGTTTGTATACCATTATGGAACATCCGATCCTCAAATGGTTCTTCATTAATAGGTAGTTAGATAGTTTGATTAAGGACTAATGGAGCATAAATTTCATGTTCAGCTGTTTTGAATTATGAGGAAGACATCGCCGCTTACACGATTAAGGCAGCAACAGATCCTAGGGTTTGCAATCGTCTCATCATTTATAGGCCACCAGAAAACATCATCTCTCAGTTAGAATTGATCGCATCTTGGGAGAAGAAGACCGGAAGGACTCTGAAGAAGACCCACATCCCCGAAGAAGAAGTTGTGAAGCTCTCAGAGTGTAAGAGTATCACAAAAAATTTTCATTTAAATTTTCCAATAGCTCCAACATCAACATGAGAAGTGTTTGTTTGCACCCACCTGGTTTTTCATGGCCTGTTTTTAGACTTTAGAAATTCCTTGAAAGCCCAAAATTCTTGCATTTTTCAAATTAAGTCTATTTTTTGGATTAAACATGATTTTTGTGAATATATATTTCTAGTTCTCAAATATTATATGTAAATCTTGTAAGAAATGCAAAAATATTGGAGAAATTGAAAAGAAAATTGAACTCAGACCCTAATTTAGCAAATACATTTATACTTCAAGAACTTGTTGGGTTTTAAACCCAGGACCTGTCATGAGGCAAAGGCTTTTAGGCCCTGTTTGTTTGAGATTGTGACCACTGATTGTGAGCTCCCAACCGATTATTGGAGTCAAAATTACATTAATTTTGAGTCCAATAATCGGCTGGGGGGATTACAATTGGTTGTCACAATCTCAAACGAACAGGGCCTAAGCTGTTAGAGTTGGTGTTATTTAATCATTTATAGTCCAACAAAAGAGGTGCACCAATACCAAAATGGTGGAGATACACTTATCAGTCTGTTTCTATATGAATTTACTTGGTTTACTAATTAATTGTCTTTTTTTCCCATGGCAGCTCTTCCACATCCTGACAACATATCATCCTCTATCCTTCACAGCATATTTATCAAGGGTGATCAAATGAACTTTGAACTGGAGGAAAACGATTTGGAAGCTTCAAAGCTATATCCAGATTATGAATACACTCCAATTGATCGTTACCTCGATATCTGCCTGGTCAATCCCTCTAAGCCTAAGCTCGCATCGTTTGTATGAAGAGAGCCATATCATCTGTTTCATGGAAAACGTTCCTCTATCCGCACATATAAGCCCTTACGTAAATAACAAGATTCCTCGGAGTTTGTATTATTGTAGGGTGAGAAATAAAGTTTAGTCCAAGTTATATGACTGATATTGGCACTCACTATGTGAGATGGACACATGATTGGTATAAAGACATGTAATTTTTGTGTTTAATTATCAAGAATGAATAGGGTTTCATTTAAAAATAATTATATGAGGTTGTAAAACGTAATTGTTGGGACCACTTCTTCAATGATCTAAGCCGTTTCATCTGTATTTCAAATAACTCTCTCCCATCGTACGATCTGAACCCCCTTCTTTGTGGAGATTTCCACACTATGTTTAGACCGATCGCATCTAGTCCATTTATAGGCCACAAATCGCGAATGGGTAGGATCATTTATAAGGAAATGATCCTTTTTCATTTTTCGCCATCCGGTGAAGTTCCGGCGATTCTTTGGAAACTTTTCGATCACAAGCTTTCCAACGGATCCAATCTCACTTCATTTTGAAGAGAAACAAAGAAGATATGACCTCTTGAAATTTGGTGAAAATCGGGTAAAAACTCCAAAGAGAAACAGCTCCGTTCGTCGATCCGGAAGCCCGAACCGTCTTCGGACGTCTGAAGGAAAACCTCCAGGCACCCGTCCCAACGAGACTGATAAAATCGGCTCTCTCATTGCGAGAGTCTCCTGAGGGTTCCCTTCGGACGTCCGAACCATGTCGCTCGTGTTCATCGAAGAGCGTCTTCAACGGTTGGATCACGTGCATCTTCAGCTTCTATCTGATCATCATGGTCTGAGGTAACAATCTATTTTCAATTAAGGCTGATTAAATTTCTAACACCGGTTAAGAGCTATTGCCTCAGGGCAGTTCCTGAGTTCAAAGCCCAACAACTCCTTGATATTAAAAATACATGTGTACGTCTAACCTAAAAGAATGACCACATGTGCCATGTGTACGGCCACCCAAAAAAGGGGGGCCACAGTGTTAATTATAAATGATTAAATAACACCAACTCTATCGGATTGAGCTTTTGGAGTGATTGTTCACATGTCTTTCTATTAACTTTTTCACTTTTGAATATGCTGAGTAAATAAACTTGCCGACACCCTCCACATATCCGTATAAGTAGGCAACCTTCACGGCAAATATCCAAAGCAAACTAAGCTGTTGTTTCACTCTTCTTCTTCTTCTTCTTCTTCATACTATAGTACTTTGCTACATAGGCACACAAAGATGGCTAGTGAAAGCAAGATACTCATATTTGGAGCAAGTGGGCATCTCGGAAAATACATGGTGAAGGCCAGTGTGTCCTTGGTGTTAGGTCTAAAATTGGTAACAGGTTATGGTAGGGCCGGAAGGGCTGATCTGGGCCTGAAGGGCTGATTTGTGCCTGAAGGGCTGATCTGGGCCTAAAGGGCTGCCTGAGCCAGTTGTCCAGGACAGGTGGTGGCCTATGTATGGACCAGGTCTCATACCTAGGAGGGGCAGGTGGAAGTCCCTGATTGGTCCAGGTGTCACACCTAGCAGGGACAGGTGTTGGCTTTGCAGCGGTCCCTGTGAGGGCCACGCGTCAACAGCCAATTGGTTGCTGAGTTCGGCCCATCAGTCCTGAATTCGGACCCCTCAGTGCTGAGTTCGGACCCCATCACTTGGGACATCCTACGTTTCTATATACTCGACCCATCACGGCCACCACCAACTCTGAAAAGCAAGAATTGTTCAAGGAATTCAAATCCATGGGGGTGGAGGTTTTTGAGGTAACTAACCCCAATAAAATAATCTTTTTTAAAGATAAGACAGAGAAATTATTAATAGAATAGGTGAAAGAATTATTCTTCGAGTATTATATTATTGTTCTTCAAGACAAGATTGTGTTGCAAGAAAGGTTTTACATGGGAAAATGATATGGAGACCTAGACTAGGACCTAAAACGGGACCCTGTAATATGCTATGTGTTAAAGAAAAATTTACTTTTTGATTATTTTCCTAAACTTAAGGGATTACTCATGACATCACTAGTGATGTTGCGGCGTCAAACAATTTGTTCGGTCCTCTTTTAGGTCCTACTCTCGTCCTCCCTAGCGTTACTCTTTTAAATTTCGGCCGAAATCCAAAATTTCTTTGAGAATCGAAACTGGAATTGAAATTTGGAGAAGACAAAATTTCTGATAAAATATTATTTTTTAATCCTTTACAGAATTTCAGCCGAAATTATCGAAATTTTGAGTCCAATAATCGGCTGGGTGGATTACAATTGCTTGTCACAATCTCAAACGAACAGGGTTTGCTAGGCAATTCCGTGGAAATCCATTTCCTGGCTCACTTTTGCACCACAGAACAGTCACACATGTTGACTTTTTAGCACATTTTGTCTTATTCCTTTAATTCATTTGAGGTGGTTGTTCTCTCGTGCAAAAGTGAGCCACGAAATGGTTCTGCGCAAAATTGCCTAGCAAATCCCAATTTTAAATAATGGTTTAATGGAGATATATATTTTTAAGGGATTTCCTAGGGACCATCCCAGAAGGCATTTTCACGGGCCTTCTTTTGCATGTGAGAGCAGCCACATAGGCTCACTTTTCAACTGATTTTGTCTTATTCATGAGGTGAGTGCTCTCACATGCAACAGGAGGTCTGCGAAATGCCTTCTGCGATGGTCCCTAGCAAATCCCATTTTTTAAATATCGATATTTTAAAACCATCTTCCATGCTTCACGTTGTGCCTTTTTCTAATAGGGATTTGATAAGGACCATCCCATTAATTAAGGCATTTTCCGGGCCCTCTGTTCCATGAGAAAGACATGGAATTCGAGAGGGTGTAACCAGAAATGTGTTGGACGTGTGAGAGAGTTGTTTCCAAGTGGTAACAGTTTCTCACGTTTTCCAAAAGGAAATGATAAATGCGCCCTTTTCATTATTTGGGACACCCAGGTGCATTTGGGACACCCAGGTGCAGTGTACGATGGCAATCGGGTCCTTTCAAGCCAAAGTTTAAATTGTGAGATTGAAAAGTTATGCAGTCAAAACTACTATAAAAAGTGAGAATGACTGTATTTATAGGGTTTTAAACACTCAGAAGTAATCATTATACAAAGGAACCACTATTTACCACTATGTAGTGGTTATGAGGTATAAATAGTGGTTCCAAAGTAGAAATATTGTTTCACACAATCTAATAGTACTTAATTGGGTGTCAATCTTGCTATGAATTCTGTAGTGGTTCATAGGGAACCACTAATTATACCTATGTAGTGGTTCCAAGGTATAAATAGTAGTTTCAGAGTAGAAACATTGCTTCACACAATCTAATAGTACTTCATTGGGTGTCAATCTTGTAATGAATTATGTGGTGGTTCCTAGGAACCACTAATTATACCTAGGAACCACTATTTACCATTATGTAGTGGTTCCGAGGTATAAATAGTGGTTCCAGAGTATAAATATTGCTTCACACAATCTAATAGTATTTCATTGGGTGTCAATGTTGCAATGAATTTATGAATAATGGGTTAAATAGGTGTCTAAACAGTCAGATCTTATGGTGGTTCATAGTTTAGATGGCCTAATACTTGTTCGAAGAGTTTAAATTGTGATTACAAGATGTTATGCAGTCAAAACCACTATAAAAAGTAAGAATGACTATATTTATATGGTTTCAATTACCTAGGAACCACTATTTACCATTAGGTAGTGGTAAGTAGTGGTTCCAAGGTATAAATAGTGGTCCAAGGTATAAATAGCAGATCTAAGGTATAAATATTGCTTCACACAATTTAATAGTATTTCATTGGGCGTGAAAGTTGTCATGAATTTATGTACAGTTGTAAAATATTAACTTAAACCCTCAGATGTTATGGTGGAGCGAGGGGAGTGGAGGGATTTAGGGTTTGGGGAGGAAACGCACAGTTGTAATTGGGTGGGGGGAGGTGTGGAAGTGGTCTTTATGGGGAGTGGTTTCCGCAAACGACGTTTGGTTTAAAAAAAATCGCAAAAAACTGGTCGACCTTTTCATATGTTTTAAACCTGTCTGACGGGATGGTGGATAGGTCGACCTTCTGGTCGACCGATTTTTTTGCAAATTTTTTTTTTTACGTTCTTCTTCCCCATAATGACAATAACAAATGCCTAACAAAACCATAACAAATCCCTAACAAATAAACAAGATGATGGCAATACACCATAACGTTGTAAGGAACATGTTAAACCTATGCAAAATGTATTGCAATGGACCTACCTGAGAAGCTTATGCTCGATAGCCAAAGAAAAATAAAGAGATCTCCTAAAATCTAGATTTTAGGAGAGGGGAGTTTCACCTCTCTGCAATGGATTTTTAATGGATTTTTACAACAGAGAATGGAGTTTCATTTTGCCGTGGGGAAGAAGAAGGTAGAAAGGTAAAAATGTTAGGTGAAATGCATTGGGATCCATTGCTTACTTTCTTGGAGGGAAAATCAACACAAGAGTATTTTTGTCCTCAAACACTCATTGGGATGCGTTTGACCCCTTTTTGAGAAATTAGCCAACTCCACCCTTTTTTGAGAATTTCAGATAAAAAAACGCAACTTTTTTGAGAATTTCCTCTATTTAAAAAGACTTTTGAAAAGTAAGCCTTTGGTTACTCATTAAAGCTGACATGAAAAGGACGTATCTGATGAATGAATGACTCCCTTACCAACTTCAAAATACTTTTGTAAAGTAGGCCTTTTGATTACTCATTAACGTTGACATGAAAAAGACCTATCTAATGAACGAACGAATAAACCCCCCTCCCAACAACAAAATAATGCCCATGTTGACTTATGGGATGCCCATACGTGCAGTCCTATATCTAAGGTCACTGGTTCCCACCATAGTTAGCAAAACTTCATTTTAAACGGCACGAGTTTTGTACTTTTTACTAGGGGTGCAACTTGGGTCGGGCTGGTCGGGTTTTGAAGAACCCTACCCTACCCGAGAAATATCTCGGGTCGGGTCGGGTTGGATTTTTTCCGGAAAATTCACGATTCCCAAACCCGGTTCTACCCATGATAATTCTCAAGTTGGGTCGAGTAGGGTCGGATTTTTTCACTTTGAAGCGTTGTAGAAAAAAAAAAACAGATCTTCACCCCAAAATCTCTAAATTTATGTAAACAAGTGTATCAATTTAAGAAGGAAACTATATTTCCACATTACAAACATGATCACCTCAATGAAAGCAATTATATCAATATCTTGAAAAATAATTTGCCATGTTATTCAAGAGATAATTAAAAATGTCATAGTACACCTACATAAGTCGGGTCGAGTTTCAGGTTTTTTCTCTTTAAACCTGACCCTATGCAAGGTTGAGCCAGGTTTTTAAACTAAAACCCGACCCTACCCAAGACCCATGATTTCTAAACTCGACCCATGCTATTTTCGGGTCGGGTCGATGCGGGTCGGGTCTTACCCGACCCAAGTTGCACCCCTAGTTTTTACGGCAAAAAAATCTTTTTTTAAGGAGAACGTTCAAAACACGTTTTTTGGACCATCTTTCAAATTTTAAATAGGAAAATACTTCCAAAATTGGATTTCGTTTGAAAAATAAAGACGGAAGTGGAATTGACGGATGATTTAGTCATGTCCACAACTTTTTTTTTTTTCATTCGGTGGGGATGCAAGCTCACTTCCTTGCCTTTTGTGCATGTGTCACCATGTAGGTCTTTATCTTCCAAACGAAATCCCGTTTTGCTAGCAGCACTCATTACTACATTTTTAGCCAATATCGTATTAAACTTGAATTTTTTCCGTCCTGTTTTTTGCCACACCACATTCTAATTAACTGACACAATAAAAGTCATAGAGAAACCATATTTTTTTATTTGAAAATTATCATAGAGAAACCATATTAAGAGAAGCCATTTACCTTGGTCAAACCCAACAAAATACCTCTTTCTTCAAAGGAAATCCAATGGATGAGAAAGCTTGATCTTTGTCTGCAAAATAGAAAAACCACAAATCAGAAAACCTAGCAAGAAAATCCTGATGGGTCTTTGCCCAAGTGGTCATTTGGATACTTGGATTTTACAAACCCTAAGGGACGTTTTGGTTTTTATATGTTAAACCCTCGATTTTATAAACCATGATTGTAACAGGTTTCAGCTTTTTCCCAAACCCTTGATCACATATAATAAACCCAATATTTGAAAGCCTCTTTTACAAACCCTAATGTTTGAAATAAACAGAAAGCAAACAACGAGAGACAAAAAAAAAGAGAAATATAGAGAGACATACCTATGAAGATCAACAAAAAGGGTGAAACCCTCAACCTCCCATTCTTATCTTCTTCAATGCTTCTTCCCCAAATCAGAGAGAGAGAGAGAGGGGTGGGATGGGAATTGGGCGTAACCCTAGACTCAAGCTCGAAATCAGATCTCCAAAGCTTCTTCCCCAAATCAGATTGAGAAGGGATTGGGGTTTTCTTACCAAGGATGAAGGAAGAGCAGAGAAAAGGGCTGGATTAGGATAGAAAAAGAGGGGATTAGGGTATTCTTTGATGAGGATGGGGGAAGAGCAGAGCAGTTACGTGAAAATGTTCCGCGCGGAAGGGGTGAAAATGACGCGCGGGAAGGGATTGATTAGGGCATTGTTTAATGTAGGAAAAACAACAGTGGTCTTTCTTAACATTTAGAAGCGGTCATCATCACTGCAAAGTTTAGTCTGTAATAGGACATTCCGCTGCTAAATTAACTATTAGTGGCGGTTTTAATGACCGCTGCTAAATGTCTGCTCCTAAAAATCACTTTTGTTGTAGTGCGTACAGTACTTTTAGAAAAATGCTGGAGTATACGGGTTTACACCTTATAAAAACTCTTTCTCATGAAGAAACAATAGGTCTTCCTTACCACCAAGTCAAAAGCCAAGCGTATTTATGTAATTGAACACAATTTCTAGAAGGGCAGTGATAAATTCACCCTGTATTTTTCAAAATGGAATGTACAGCCCACACCATAGGATGATCCAAACCGCCCAATTGATGGGCCACAACATAAAGAGGTTGTGCCCAAATGTTATTTCCATAGATGATCCCAACCGTCCAATCTATAGAAGTTTCCATAATCTAAGTCCCTCTTTAGATCGGATGGTTAGAATCATCCTATGGAAATGATTTTTGGGGCACAACCTATTTATGTTGTGGCCCATCAACTGGGCGGTTTGGATCATCCTATGGTATGGGCTGTATAGTCCATTTTGAAAAATATGGGCTGAATTCATCCTAGAAGGGGGCTGTACAATGGAGTTTTACCGAAGAAGAAGGTAATAAAGGTGAATAGCGTTTGTGAAATGCATTGGAATTCGTTTCTCAAAAAGGTGGAGGGAAAAGCAAGTAAAGGATATTCTTGTCTTAAAACAAGCCTTCGGATGCGTTTCACCCCTTTCTCAGAATTTAGCCAGTTCAACCATTTTTTTCATAATTTCAGTTAAAAGTTCCATTTTTTTTTTTATCATTTTCTCTAAATTTTATTACATAGATGAAGTGAGAAATGACATTCGTGCTGTCAAACTTTGGTACTTTTGAAAACCTAATCGATTAACACTTTTTTCAAGGGTTTCCAGAAGATTAGAATTTCCTTCTCCCAACGACGGTCTCCACACGCTAAGAAACTTCCTTATAGCCTATAATGACTCTCCCCCTTTTAAATAGAAAAAACACTTCCAAAATGGTGGTGGTCCTGAATGGCTGATGCATTTTCTTTCATTACTCTCTATTAACTTTTTCACTTTTGAATATGCTAAGTAAATAAACTTGCCGATACACTCCACATATCCGTATAAGTAGGCAACCTTCACGGCAAATATCCAAAGCAAACTAAGCTGTTGTTTCCCTCTTCTTCTTCATACTATAGTACTTTGCTACGTAGGCACACAGAGATGGCTAGTGAAAGCAAGATACTCATATTTGGAGCAAGTGGGCATCTCGGAAAATACATGGTGAAGGCCAGTGTGTCCTTGGGACATCCTACGTTTCTATATACTAGACCCATCAGGGCCACCACCAACTCTGAAAAGCAAGAATTGTTCAAGGAATTCAAATCCATGGGGGTGGAGGCTTTTGAGGTAACTAACCCCAATAAAATAATCTTTTTTAAAGATAAAACAAAGAAATTAATAATAGAATAGTTGAAAGAATTATATTGTTGTTCTTCAAGACAAGATTGTGTTGCAAGCAAGGTTTTAAATTGGAAAATGATACGGAGACCTAGACTAGGACCTAAAACGGGACCTGCAATATGCCATGTGTTAAAGAAAAATTTACTTTTTGATTATTTTCCTAAACTTAAGGGATTACTCATAACATCACTAGTGATGTTGCGGCATCAAACAATTTGTTCGGTCCTCTTTTAGGTCATACTCTCGTCCTCCCTAGCATTACTCTTTTAAATTTCGGCCGAAATCCGAAATTTTGGTGAGGACCGAAACTGGAACCGAAATTCAAATTTCGGTAGAAATTTCGTTTGAAATTTGGAAAAGACGAAATTTCTAATAAAATATTATTTTTTAATCCTTTACAGAATTTCAGCCGAAATTATCAAAATTTCGCCCAAATTTCGGCCCGACTGTGAAGTCCCATTAATTGTAAACCCTAAAAACACCCAGAGAGAGTGGGTAGGGAGTAGATTAGGAGCCGGCTTAGCTTTTATGAGAGTTACAAGTTTCTTTTTCGTGCCCGACCGTGAAGTCCCGTGTTGAATCAAATATAATGGGCGGTACGGCCCACGCACGACTTCATAGTCGGGCAAGATATAAAGAGAATTTATATGATGGGGGGCCGTGAAAACACGTGAAGTCTAAAAAAGTAGGCACGGTCCACTTTTTTGGATGATCCAAACTGTTCATCTGCTTGGGCACAATGTAAATAGGTTGTGCCCCAAAAATCAGTTCCATAGGATGATCCTAACCCTCTGATCTGAATTGATCTGAATATGGAGATTTCCAAAAATCATTTATGGAATCTTCTACAGATCGGAGGGTTAGGATCATCCTATGGAACTGATTTTTGGGGCACAACCTATTTACGTTGTGCCCAAACAGATGAATGGTTTGGATCATAAAAGAAAGTGGGCCGTACCTACTTTTTTTAGACTTCGCATGTTTTCACGGCCACCGATCATATAAATTCTCCCATATAAAATCTCCTTTTTCATAAGGTTCTTTAGCATGGTTATTACCTTCGGGTGTGCAAATATCAATCCCCTTATCAAAATATGCAGGTATGAATATTATTTTCATTTATAATGTATGAAGTGGATAAAGGAGTGTCAATATCATCTCTGCATACCAAAGGTTTTATATAGTGTCCGCCCGTTTGTTGCGCCCATTCTTGATATTTGATCCTACGGCAGCCTTGCATCAAATATCAAGTTGGCACCCTACGTAGGACACCGATTATCTCTTGATATTTTGGTAATATTTAGTCGCTGTTCGTTTGAGATTATGACCACTGATTGTGAGCTCCCAACCGATTATTGGAGTCAAAATTACATTAATTTTGAGTCCAATAATCGGCTGGGTGGATTACAATTGCTTGTCACAATCTCAAACGAACAGGGTTTGCTAGGCAATTCCGTGGAAATCCATTTCCTGGCTCACTTTTGCACCACAGAACAGTCACACATGTTGACTTTTTAGCACATTTTGTCTTATTACTTTAATTCATTTGAGGTGGTTGTTCTCTCGTGCAAAAGTGAGCCGCGAAATGGTTCTGCGCAAAATTGCCTAGCAAATCCCGATTTTAAATAGTGGTGTAATGGAGATATATATTTTTAAGGGATTTGCTAGGGACCATCCCAGAAGGCATTTCAGAAGGCATTTCATGGGCCTTCTTTGCATGTGAGAGCAGCCACATAGGCTCACTTTTCAACTGATTTTGTCTTATTCATGAGGTGAGTGCTCTCACATGCAACAGGGGGTCCGCGAAATGCCTTCTGCGATGGTCCCTAGCAAATCCCATTTTTTAAAATATCGATATTTTAAAACCATGTTCCATGCTTCACGTTGTGCCTTTTTCTTAATAGGGATTTGATAAGGACCATCCCATTAATTAAGGCATTTTCCGGGCCCGCTGTTCCATGAGAAAGACATGGAATTCAAGAGGGTGTAACCAGAAATGTGTTGGACGTGTGAGAGAGTTGTTTCCAAGTGGTAACAGTTTCTCACGTTTTCCAAAAGGAAATAATAAATGCGCCCTTTTCATTATTTGGGACACCCAGGTGTAGTGTACGATGGCAATCAGGTCCCTTCAACCCTTCGCATGTGATGTACAATTACCTCTTCATAGTCATAGATAAAGTGCACCTGGGTGTACCAAGTAATGAAAGGGGCATATTTATCCCTTTCCAAAGCAACTCCCAATTTTCTCTTTGGTCACTTTCACGCCATGTCTGGTAGTGAGGAAATGATTTTTCTTTCCCATGAAAATTAGTGTCTCCAAATGGTGAGCGAGGGGTAGGGCGGGTGGGAGAAAGAGAGAGGCTTGAGAGGGCACGGTTGAGATGAGAGTGAGAAGTGGCTAAAAATTATGAAAAGGTCGATCCTATTTTGATCAAAGTTTTTTGTTTCCTGATTTTTAGCCACTTAATTATCATCATTTGTAGGCACTAGTTCGTGATTTTTAGGTACTTCACCCGCCTTACGTCTCTCTCACCACTTGGAGACACTAGTTTATCATGGAAAAAAAAAATTCATGGTAGCCCAACGTGTCCTCAATATTTGGTTCTTTCTTTCTTCTAGAAACCCCAAAGAAAGTCTACAAATAGAATTTAAGACATTTGCACAAGCAAACAAAAGAAGAAGAAGAAGAGGAAACATAGGTTCTTTCAAAACTTTGTTGTTATCTAAAAAAAATGGGTATTATTTAGTTTTTGAGTTTTTAATTGGATTTTTCGTTGGTTCATCAAGCTAATTAAGATGGCCATTTTCATGCACCTCTCTCAAGAACAATTTAAAATGAAGTGTGTGTATTTGTTGCAAACACAATCATCTAATGATCCTTCTCTCGATCGGTCAAAGGGCATTTTCGTTGATGAATGTACATTTCATCATCTTTTTAAATACAAATTAGCATGAAGAAATTTAATAATTCAGAGGCACTTAAGAGTTGAGAACCGCTGAAGACAACCAATCTCACAAATAATTTTTTCTGCTAAGTCATGTTTGGCAACCATGCAATTTTGCAATTTTTTTTTCACGAAAAATTAGGTTACCAACTATTGAGAGTGTGTTTTTGTGTGTGTGTGAGCATTGGCGGAGCCAAGATTTATACATAAGGGGGTCAAAATAAGATAATATATTTAATCAAAAAAAAATTACATTGTAAATGAAAAACTCACTACAGTTGTCCTCGACGAGTCGATCATGTTCTGAAACCAATGCATGATTGTTTCATTATCAATGCTACAAAATATATCATTTTCAATGTAAGTAATCATACTATCAGTCATCCATTGATCTGCCATCCGATTCCGTAAATTTCTAAGGTTTTATCATAAATATCTAGGGCAAATCTCATCAATCAAATGCTTTAGTCTTTATAAATACAAAAAATAAAAGAAAAAAAGAAAAAAAATCTGCCCTTACCTCTTCCTCCTCCTCCTTATTCTTCTTCTTATTCTTCTTCTTTACTTCTTAGATGAGAGTGGGAGGGGCGAAGTTGAATCGAACGGCTTGAGAGTTGCCGAGTTGGGACGGTGGGACCATGGGAGTGGGAGGGGCGAGTAGTTTCCAGAGAAAGGAAAAATGTACTTTTCCAATTCATCAACACTCACCCCTTGAGTGACGTAGTCTCTCTTGGTCAATTTTTTTTAGGAAGACCCTAGTTAAATTATTGTTAAGAACAAGGCCTTACAGCCTTAGATTTTGATATTTTATGCACAATAATCAATTTTGAATGTGAGGAAAGATCATAACCCGACAAAATCAAGCATTTTCTATGTGCGTTTACTCAATTTCGAAAATTATAAAGAGAAAAAAGAAAAAAAAAACTCCACTAGTGTCAAATTGACAATTTTTTTTAGGAAGACCTACTTATATTATTGTTAAGAACAAGGCTTTACGTCCTTAAATTGTGATATTTTATGCACAATAATCAATTTTCAATATGAGGAAAGATCATAACCCCACAAAATCAAGCATTTTCTATGTGCGTTTACTCAAATTCGAAAATTATAAAGAGAAAAAAGAAAAAAAAATCTCCACTAGTGTCAAATTGATCCTGTATAAACGAGAGTTGTTGTAGCTAGCCTTGCCCATGATGTATGGGCCCACAACTGTCATTATCAATTAACGCCTGTACAATATAATATTTTTTCATTAGTATATTGATTCCTCTTTTTTTTTTTTCCATTCTAGTTTGGAACTGATATTTATAACTTTGTCATTTATGTATTGATAAACAAGTTGACTCTTTTTTAAAAAATTCAAAACTTATTTTTCATTGGAGAATGCCATTTGGTACGAGCTGTATCAGCTATTGGAAAATGTTTGAAATAGAGAAAGGGAGTTGAAGGAGTGTGGATATCATCTCCAATAAGCTTTTATTTTAGAATTTTTTTCTAAAGTAAATAAACAGGCCAGACCCCTTGGAGTATCTATATAAGTAGGCAACCTTCAAGGCAATGATCCATACTAAACTAATTAAGCTATCCTTCCATCCTCTTCTTTCTCTGGTTTCTATAGTTTTCAGTTTTTATTTTCTTCATCTTCTTCTCCTTCCAATTCTTTTTCTTCTTCGTCCTCCTCCTCCTTTAGTTTCCTCCACAGACATATACATAGAGATGGCTAGTGAGAGCAAGATACTCATATTTGGAGCAAGTGGGTATCTTGGAAAATACATGGTGAAGGCTAGTGTGTCCTTGGGACACCCTACGTATGTTTATATTAGACCGATCACGGCCACCGCCAACTCTGCCAAGCGAGACTTGCTCAAGGAATTCAAATCCATGGGGGTGGAGGTTTATGAGGTAACTAACTCCAATAGAATAATCTCCTTTTTTTAACGTAAAAAAGAACTTAATATTTATGCTAAGCACATTTACAAAGTTTGGCTTATGGAATAATTTGGAGAGGCAAATGTCTACCCTGAATAGTTGTTATTTTTCTTTTGACAATAACTATATCTACTACGAATAATATTATATATAGGGGGCGAGGTTTCTGAGCTATAGCTCAGCCTGAGCAAGCCTCTATAAACACACCATGCATCTCCATGTTGTTTGACTCATCCTTCCCATTCATTCCATAGAACCTCATATAGATAGGGTGTTCCTAACAAACCATCTCCGTACAATCATCCTAACCACTCGATCTGTAGAAGCCCACTTTCTAGTCGTCCATTCTAAAAGTCCACAAATCAACAGTTACCATGATCCTATGGAGATGATTTCTTAGGGACACCCTACCTATGTTAGGTCCTATAGAATGAATGGGTTGGATGACTCAAACAACATGACAGATCGTGTATTTAGTGGACTGCTCAGGCTGCGAGATACCTCATAAACATATATATATATATATATATATATATATATATATATATATCTTTTAAGATGAAGATCGTTTTCGTAGTAATTACAAAGTTAGATGAATTACTTTTCTATTTAACCAAATGCATTTACTGTACATATACTTACTTTAATTCTGAATGAAGAAGGATACTAAGTGTGGAATAATTCATCAATTTCATTTGTGCAATTTTACAATAATTTTGCATGTCTAAATTGTTTTAGTATTTTTCACATGGGAATTTTTTCAATTTTGATTATGTGAATGTCTTCTATAAATTTTAAGCTATGAGTTCCATTTTAATTAATATAATGCTTTTCTAATAATTTTGGACTACTTGTGAGATTTACAAAATGAATATGAGAAATTGATGAGGTTTTTTTTGTCAGCTTTGTGTTTATATGGGCATGAAAAATCACGATTTTATAAGAGTTTTTTAATTATTCATTGAATAATTGAATGATTATTCTTCAAATGTTGTTTCCATAACATGTCCCCTTGATCCTACCCTCAACGGATGATTATAGACCTTTAATCAAGTATGATGAGAAAGACATCCCAAAGATGTCTTAACCTGTTGATTTTTTCACACCTAAATCTTGGGATGGGATCTCTTTGGCATCAGACCTGGACCCACTAGCTAGATTACTCGGAGATGGACCATCAGATCAATGGTTCCAATCACCAAGCACATATAATGCGCTGCCATTGGATTGAAGTTACAGATCAAATTCAGATACCAGAAGGATCACCATATATAACACAAAATTTGATTCTCCTCCAATTCTTCCTACTCGACCTTGTGGATCAGTCATTATACGTCGAGAAGTAGAAAGAATTACAATACATATTCCACCTAAAATCCTAGGAATTCGTTTACGGTTGGAAACGGTATCAGCCGGAATATTTCTATTGGTTCCTTCTTTATTCCTTCTATTCGTCGCAGGGTTAAAGCCAAGAATATTTGTTGTTTTCTATGGTCATTTTCCTTTTTCAGGACAAGATCGGCGTACTTATTAGGGCTGCAACTCGGGTCGGGCGGGTCGGGTTTTGGAGAACCCAGCCCTACCCGAGAAATATCTCGGGTCGGGTCGGGTCGGGTTTTTTTTCGAAAAACCCACGATTCCCAAACCCGGCCCTACCCATGATAAATCTCGGGTCGGTTCGGGTCGGGTCGGGTTTTTTCACGTTGGCGCAAATTTTTAAGGAAAATTCTTGTTTGGCAAGGCAACTCAACTCATAGAAGCAGAAATTACACTCACATACAGTAACAATGGGTGCGTGGGTTTTCACTTTTAACTTTGGGATAATTACATTTACACCCCCTCTAGTTTCTGACACATCCACTTCCACCCCTATAGTTTAAAACGTGACAAATACACCCCTGTAGTTTCAATTTGTTTAATGTTTGCCCCCTCAGCTGAAGGTTCGTCCATAGATTGAAGGGTTAGGATGATCCGATGGAGCTGATTTTTTGGGCACACCATATCTATGTCAGGACCCATCAAATGAACGCTTTGGATCATCCAAATAATGTGGGCCCCTACCCGAATCCAAACACTACCAAAAAATCATCCAAATAATGTGGGCCCACATTGTTTGGATGATCCAAAGTGTTAATTTTATGGGTCCTGACATAGTTAGGGTGTGCCAAAAAAATCAGCTCCATCGGATCATCCTAACCCTTCAATCTATGGACGAACCTTTAGCTGAGGGGGCCTACCTTAAACAAATTGAAACTACAAGGGTGTATTTGTCACGTTTTAAACTATAGGGGTGGAAGTGGATGTGTCAGAAACTAGAGGGGGTGTAAATGTAATTATCCCTTTAACTTTTAACTAACAATAGAAAAAAATGTACATATTATAACTTATGTAACTCGGGTCGGGTCGGGTCGGGCCCCTTCAAACCCGGCTCGACCCGAGATTCATGCGGGCTTTTGAATGTTGAACCCGGCTCGACCCGAAACCCATGAAACCTGAACCCGACCCAGGCTATTTTCGGGTCGGGTCGATGCGGGTCGGGTTTTACCCGGCTCGAGTTGCAGCCCTAGTACTTATCATCCATATTTATACAAATGGTAAATGATATTTCCACCCCTGTTCTAGCATTTCTACCCGATTGTTTGTCTTTTCCTTAAAAAAATGAATATCTTTTTTGTTTGACTTTTCATTAAAATAAAGAAAGACAAATAAAAGGGGTGAACATATCATTTACCATATAGAACAACACATATATGGTAAACGAAACAATGGTTTAGTTATTGTTATTGCTAACTTAGAATCTGTCCACTTCAATACCCTTTTCAGTCAATGTTGGATGTCTCCTTACCCATCAAAAAAAAAAATGTTGGATGTCTCCCGAGAGTGAGATAACATACGAGGAATGATCAAATCCACATTTAATTCGGGTTTAATTCTAGAAAACCACATTTAATTCAAAAAATTCTAAATTAATTTTTTAATTAATCAATTTTTAAAGTTTAAAGTGGGGTATAGAAATTTGTGATTTTTCAAGATTTTTTATAGCTATGATGCTAGGAGATTAACTAGTCCTGATCACAAAAGCCAAAATTACTATCTATTACAGAATCATTAAAAATTTCTAATTAGAGTTGTTGATGAGTCTAGCTCATCTCTTTTTTGCCTAATATTTTTTGCACCCAATTAATTGATTGAAACTAGTTATTCTTCAAAACAGGGAAATTTGGATGAGCACGAAAAGTTGGTCTATGTGATTAAACAAGTAGATGTGGTGATATCTACACTTGCAGTTCCTCAACATCTAGATCAGATCAAAATCATAGACGCCATTAAAGAGGCTGGTAACATCAAGGTATTCATATCTCTCTCTTTCTCTATGTGTGTGTATTAATATTTATGTCTTAAATTTTCCATTTATGTGGTTCTATAGAGGTTTCTCCCATCAGAATTTGGGAATGAAGTGGATAGGGTTAGTGGGCTCCCTCCATTTCAAGCTCTCCTTGAGAACAAGAAGAAGATAAGAAGGGCTACAGAAGCAGCAGGAATCCCATACACCTATGTCTCCGCAAACTCCTTTGGAGCATACTTCGTTGATTACTTGCTTCATCCGCACGACGAAAGAGAAGATGCCATCGTATATGGCAGTGGCGAAGCCAAAGGTACTTAATACAAACATCTCAGTGTGTTTACAAATTGGTATTCCTGGTTTTTATTTCGGGAAATGATTTCAGCACTCATTTTTTTGATAAGATGCGCTCAGGATCTTGTCATTTAGTATTTAAAGGGCTTATAAGAGCTTTTTGAGAACTGTAAAATCCTTCTGAAAGCCTTTTAAATGCTAGACGATAAGATGTTTCGCGCATCTTATCAAAACATTGCAGTTTTGACCTTGTGGTTAGTCTTTTTCATTAATAGATACTTCTATAGCTAGATTCTTCTTAATTTGTAAGGCCTAATGGAATGAAAATTTTCATCTTCAGCTGTGTTGAATTATGAGAAAGACGTGGCGGCTTACACGATTAAGGCAGCAACCGATCCTCGGGTTTGCAATCGTGTCATCATCTATAGGCCACCAGGAAACATCATCTCTCAGCTAGAATTGATAGCGTCTTGGGAGAAGAAGTCTGGAAGGACTTTGAAGAAGATCCATGTCCCCGAAGAAGAAATTGTGAAGCTCTCAGAATGTAAGAATATCACAATTTCTTTTCAGTTTTCTTACCATAGTAAAGGCTAGTAAGTTGTTGTCTGCACCTGTTTTTTTTTTGAAGTATAAAGAATTAAATAACACCTACTCTAACAGCCTAAGCTTTTGGAGTAATTGGCTGTTTCACATGGTATCACAGCTACTGCCTCAAGGCAAACCCTGGGTTAAAAAACCAACAACTATTTGATATTAAAAATCCATGTGTAAGGCCAACCTAAAAGAGGAGCCACGTGTACGGCCAACCCAAGAAAAAGGGGGACCACACGTGTGTGTGTGTGTGTGAGGAGGGGGCGAGGGAGGTGAAGAATAAATAATTAAATAACATCAGCTCTAACAGCTTCATTTTTTGGAGTGATTGGCTGTTGATCATTTATACTTCAACAGTTTTAGACTTAAAAAATTCCCGAGTTACCCAAAATTCTTGCATTTTTTGAATTGAGCATGATTTTACAAATAGCTTTTTTTAATGGTATGATATTTACGAATAGTTTGTCAATTTCTCATATATTATTTATAAATTTTGAAAGATATACAAAATTATTACAAAAGAAATTGTAGTGACGGACTTAGTTGCAAAATGCACAAGTGAAATAACCTCTTCTATACAAGGAAATTTCTCCCGAGCACTTTCCTAACATTTCTAAAATGTTGAACATTTGCCTTCTGAATTATTGCCTAACCAGAGCTTTGTAGCTGTTATAGGATGCAACTTGGGTCAGTCTGAACTTGAACCCAACGGCTTTAGCCCGATTTCATCTCGGTTGCATAGGTGTTTCCTTAGGTTGGGTTGGACATAGCCAACCCTATTTAATTTCGTGTTGGGTTAGGGTTGATGCCTTGGGCAACTCGACCCAACCTTAACCCAATACCTCCTCCCTAATTTTATCGGTATTTTCAATATCTTAGGTTCATAGTTTCTTTTATATTTTTCCTTTTTTTTGTGCCTCGAGCTAACCCGAACCCAACCTGACCCATTTTATAGAATCGGGTTGGACAAATTGGGTAAGGGTTGTGAGATTAATTTAGAGACTGATTAGGTTGGGAATGCCACCTCAGGTTGGGCTAGGGTCAGGAGCAGAGCCCGGAACGCTCTGCCCCTGGCTAGGGTTGTCCTCAATCTGCCCCAACCCGTCTGGAGTTGAACCTCTAGCAACTATGCTCCCACCAGCCAAACAGCAAAACTTGAAAAGAAAGAGACCGAGGTGTGCCATAATCAAAACGATGGAGGTGCGGCTATCAATTTGGTTCAATATTTAATACGTTTATTAATCTATGCAGCTCTTACATATCCCGACAACATACCAGTCTCCATCCTTCACAACATCTTTATCAAGGGTGATCAGATGAGCTTTGAACTGGAGAAAAAGGATTTGGAAGCTTCGAAGCTATATCCAGATTACGAATACACTCCAATCCACAGTTTCCTCGACATCTGCGTGGTCGATCCCCCCAAACCTAAGCTCGCATCTTTTTAGCATGAGTAGAGCCATATTATCTGTTTCATGGGACAAGTTCTTCTGTCTGCATAAGCCCTTACGAAACAACAAGATTCCTCAGTGTTTGCATTATTGTAGAGTGAGCAATAAGGTCTAGCCAAAGTGATGTGAAGTCATTGGAAATTGTTAATGCACTCTCCATGTGAGAGATGGATACATGATTGGTATTAAAAAAATGTAATTCTTGTGTTTTAATTATCAAGGAAAAAATGTAATTGTTGTGTTTAATTATCAAGGACTAGGGTTTCATTTAAATTTTTTTAGATGGGGACAATATTGGTTGTTTGGAATCATGTTACTTGGTTCTCTCGAAGCATATGTACACAATATAATTATGATAATAGGTAAAAACTAGCAATTTAATTACTGATCATCATACCATAAAATGCTCTACTGATGTTTGCACTACCATTTTTTGATAATGATACAAACTAACCTTGTCTTTAAGCTTTTGACCGCTAGTTAAATAACAAAAGAAGAGGGTTGCTAGTAAAATGGGATTCCATTTGGAAAATAAAGACGAAATCCTATGTTGTAACACATGCGCAAGAAAACAAGTGACTTCGAATCCCCACGAAATGTAGAAAAACAATGTGGAAATGACCAAGTTGTCGGTCAATTCTACTTCCTTCTTTATTTTCCAAACAAAATCCCATTTTGAAAGCGTTTTCCAATAGAAGAAAAGGTTTGTGTCATAATCAAAACATGGCAGTGCAACAATCGATAGCCTAAAAGATCCACAATTTTTGAGTTTTTATATGATGTATTTGCAAGTATGTGTGTAAATATTATTGTTGATCCAAACCACTCATTTGCTACACACACTGTAGCAAATATTATCGTTAGTACATATTATTGTTGATCCAAACCACTCATTTGTTTGTCCCCAATATAAGTAGCTCGTGCCCCGAAAGTCATCTCCATAAAAGACTCACAATTGTGCAGTTTTTATAGGGTGTTCACATGTAATTGCACGTATTTTTTTTGAAATGGTAATAATTATATAAAAACTGAGAGAAACCTCAAAGACCGAGATGGCTAATAATACAAAAAAGAGAACAAAGCCATAAAAGTGCTTTTACATTGTGGACACAGCATATTCACGTTGGGCCCAGCTCGGACTGATGATAGTTTGTGGCGATAGGTACTCCGATAATGAGCAACTCTTGAATATATGAACCACAGGTCTTTGTAGGCTCCAAGTTCGAAGAATCTATCGTCCACAGCCTACCCAATTATCACCCACTTTGAAATTCTTCAAAAATCTAGAAATACCTCATTTCAGAAAAAATCAGTTTTCAAAACAGTTGCTATTGCAGTTGTCGCAAACCACTGAAATTAGGGTTAACTTGCAATCACAATTGACTTTGCATCCGCAATTGCTCGATAAAGAGAAACCTTAGAGGTTCCATTTTCTCTACTCTGGACGATGCCACATCACCGATAAGCCCATTTCCTTGGTTTTCGAGTCTATAAAAGGCACAATGCCCTAGGCATTCACAAAGAAGAGCTTTTACCACTAAATTTTGAGCAAAATCTCGGGTAAAGAGTCTGAAACCCTGAAAAGGTCTCCCGCTCCTTGAAAGGATTGATGATTGAAAGCACAGAGAAGGCATTGTGGAGTCTGAGCGGCGCTCCATAACTAACGTCATGATTTCGTCGGCAGTCCAAGTAATTAATCTCTTCCCTCCCCCTTTAATTTTCATTTTCATCACGTAGTACCATACTAGGGTTAATATAATTAGAATATGAGAAAGTCACGAGGCTCAGGGTTCCAAAGAATCCTAAATCTCAAGGCATTCCTTGATTATGTAGTTAAACTAATGTAGGATAGTTGGCTTAAAATTTTTATTTTAATATTTGATTTTATCTTAGATCATCTATGAGATCCAGGGAGTAGGTTTTCTCCTATAGCCTAAATCCCTAAAATTATTGATAAATTTCCTTTGCTTAATTGATTTTTCTTCCTTTACACACGTTTAAAGAAATAATGGTTAAAAAACCTTCTCTCATTCTCTCCATTTTAATTTCAGATTGAAATATACAGAAAAGGACCAAGATAAGATAAACTGCCAAGCAGAAGATTGCGGTCACAACCCACATGTTGTTGTCGCAATTATCGCATGACTTGATGATTGCGGCCGCAAACCACATGATTTATTTTTGAAATCCAAAGGGCAACCCAAGAGAGGGGTGAATTGGATAATTAAAAAATTAATTTAAATCAAGAGGGTTTTCTAGTTGATTTTAATTAATACTAACCCTTGTTAAATTAAAATGAGAAAGTGAGGAAAGAAATTACCAAACACCCAACAAGAGGAGATGAAGAGTAATGAGATCACACAAGGATTTTAGAGTGATTTAGTCACAAACGGACATACTCCATTACCCAAGTACTTGGTTTTTCTTTGAGATTTTTCTTCACTATTTTGGACCTCCACTAAAGCCGAGTCCCGAGCCTTACAATTTGAACTGGCTCCAAGAGAACAAACCCCCTTTGCGAACCTCCTCCAAGAACACCAATCCACTTCGCAACACGCCTCAAAGGAAATGGGTTCTCTTTCCAAGTACAAGAAGATAAAAGAAAGAACGCACTCAAGCGTCTTAAAGGCAAATACAACACTCAATGGCTCACTAATCACTCCTATTTATTACAAGTAAAAGTCCTAAGGAGTGCCTCTTGACAAGAAGTAAATGCACAAAGTAAATGCTCAAGAGGTTGAAGAAGGACTCCTTTTGATTTAAATGAAAAAACTCTAGGGTTTGATAAATGATGATTCAAAAGGTTCCCAAGATGGTCAAGGATGGGGTATAAATAGCCCAAGTAGAGTTATTACCGTTTGGGGGTAGAATGGTAAAAAACTGGGTGAAAAACAACTAGCCGTTCGAGCCCTAACTTTTTCGCATAGGCGCGGTAGACCGAGGTGTCGCGGTCGCCAGTCCTTTGGGAGCTCACTCTTTTTAATTTTGAATTTCGAACATTCGCGGTCGACCGGGGTATCGTGGTCGCCCGCCTTGACCCTTTTGGACGTTTTATTTTAAACCCAGAAGCCTGTCCGCGGTCGCCCGGCCCTATGGCGATCGACCGCCTTAACCATTCTGGATGGCCTCTAGAATTTCCAGAAGCTCATCTGCGGTTGACCAGGGTGCCTCGATCGACCGGCCCTATAATGATGGGTAGGTGGTGAAGTTCTAGCACCCTTCCCACGGTCGACCGGCCCCGTTTTAAAAACTTGGTTTTAAGAATGAATTCCTTGGGGCTTTGGGCCATGGTCTTTGGGCTTTTGTCATGTGTTTTCAAATGCATTTTTGTGTTTGTTCAAACAGTTTTGAAAACATATTTTTATGCAAATTGCTTATGTCAAGAGGACTCCAATACATTCTATAAAGTAAAGAAACCTTGAGTCTTCTTGATTCTTTCTCTTCCAGGCATTTGCATGGACGTTCTTTGACTTGGGAGAGTCTTCAATGTTGCTCTTGTGCTTGTAGTTTTGTTTACTCTTCAATGAACTTCAAGGATCATAAGAAGACCACCGATACTTGACTGTCTCCAAGTTGTGCCCTTCTTCTTCTTGCTTCAAGTATTGGCTTTGATGAATCATATCTAAACCACAACACTAGAGAAGCTATTAGCAATCTACCATCAATTTGGGTCTGTTAATCATCAAAACATCAATGGGTTGTACCCTTGGGCTTACAATTTTTAACTCAGTCTTGTTGGATAAAAATTGCTCAGCCCGATTAAGCAAATATGTTGACCGAAATATGGCTTTGATTTAGAGACCAATGCATACCGAATGGGGATGGTGCTTGGCACAATCCATTCCTGTAACTAGGCAACAAACCTGATCGATGGGAATACGTACCACTTCCAGAGTCAGTTGTGGGTCCAATACCATACATCCAATGTGGCGACTCTAGTCAAACCCCATGAGGTTTTTTTTTGAAGGGATTTTTGCTGATTAGTCCCTACATGGCAAACTAATTGCTTATTAGTCCCTAAGAAAAGCATATTAGCTTAACAGTCCGACAATTAGAAAAATATTTGCTAAAAGGTCCCTAAAACTCACGAACTTCAATTTTCTCCGTTAAAAACTTTAAAATGGCGAATTTAGATGCCCGACCCATTTAATCAGTTTTAGCGTTTTTTTTTATTTCCCTTCCAATATTTTTGGAAAAAAACTAGGAAATAAGCAACAATATTATCTCTTTCAATATTCTCGTCAAAACACCTTCAACAAAAAAATCATTTTAGGAATTAAATAAATTGAAAATCTCTCTAAAATAAATTAAATAGGGTCGGTTTGAGTTATTTTTTCTTCATAGATAAATAAAGTATGAAATTTTAGGAATATTTTTCATCTTTAACTTTTCTAAAAAATCCTATCTTGGTTGGATTGCAAGAAAATATCTCTCATGGAAAATTATTTCTATGGAAATTTTTTTTCTCTGATGGAAAATTATTTCTATAAAGGGAAATGTTATCAGCACTACTGTATTTTGATGATGGCACTCCTCACTTTATTAAAAGTAAGGTATCGCCCGCACCATAGGATGATCCAAACCATCCATTAGAAGGGCCATAGCCTAAATAGGTTGTGCCCTAAAAATCATTTCCATAGGTTGATCCTAACCCTCTAGATCGGAGGGTTAGGATCAACCTATGGAAATGATTTTTGGGGCACAACCTATTTAGGCATTGGCCCATCTAATGGACAGTTTGGATCATCCTATGGTGCGGGCCATATCGTGCTTTTAATAAAGTGAGGAGTGCCATCATCAAAATACAGTAGTGCTGATAACATTTCCCTTATATAAATTAAATACGGTAGGGTTTTAGTTTTGTTTTGGGAATAAGAACTAGGGTTTGGCTTCTAATATTGGGAGAAGAAGAAGGGAGGATGTCAAAGGGACAGTCAATATTGGAAGATATAATATTGTTGCTTATTTCCATTTCCTAGTTTTTTTTTCGAAAATATTGGAAGGGAAATCAAAAAATGCTAAAACGGATTAAATGAGAGGAGGGGGGGGGGGGGGGGTTAAATTTGCCATTTTGAAGTTCGTGAGTTTCAGGGACCTTCTAGCGAATATTTTCTAAAAGTAGGATTGTTCAGCTAATATGCTTTTCTTAGCGACTAATAAGCAATTATTTTGCCATGTAGGGACGAATCAGCAAAACCCCCTTTTTTGAAATCTCATAGAGGGGACAAGAAAGGACATTCCTCCGTTAATGTTAATTGATGAAGGGAACACCCTCGAAAGGAAGAGCCAAATTTCCTGAGAAATTCGATCAGGGAGTATTCGATTGATGTATTTTGGTGGAAAGGAAAGGATTTTGTTGCCTACTTTTCGGTCGAAAGTGACTTTCTTGCATTCGGTTGCTGCCCTTAAGCTCTTCTGGAAAATGAACTACCTTTCTATTTCTGTGGAGTGGTAGATGAGAATCCACCACCCAAAATCCTTCAAAATCAAGAGGATTCATGTTTTCTTTCCGGCTAGAAAGTTGCTTCGGCTATTGCGCCTTCCAAGTTTTGAGATTTTCAAGCCATTGGAGGTAGCCGTTGGGAAATACATAATATCATTTATTACCTCTTCTTTCCCTTACCCTAAACACCAAGAAATATGCCATTGATGAACTTTTGGAGCTACCAAATCTGCCATTGTCTTCGTGGATGATCCTGAAATCTCCCATGGTCTTCATTGAATCTGCCATTGACGAACCGTAGCACCCTCAAATCTACCATTGACGAAATCGTGGAGCTACAAAATCTGGTCCGTGAAATCTTCAATTGATGAACTCGTGGAGCTACGAAATCCGCCATTGTATTCATTGAATCTTTCCGGCAAAGCTTCCTGAAATTTGCAATTTTGGCAGAAATATATGGGTATCACTCTGTAGTGATGCCGAAAAAATATATGGAGGTGAAAGAAGATGCAGATGCGAGAAAAATCTCGTGGAGGTCGAAGAAGAATCAGAGATGCAAAAGGGACAGTCAATATTGGAAGAGATAATATTGTTGCTTATTTCCATTTCCTAGTTTTTTTTTTGAAAATATTGGAAGGGAAATCAAAAAATGCTAAAACGGATTAAATGAGAGGGGGGGGGGTGTTAAATTTGCCATTTTGAAGTTCGTGAGTTTCAGGGACCTTCTAGCGAATATTTTCTAAAAGTAGGATTGTTCAGCTAATATGCTTTTCTTAGGGACTAATAAGCAATTATTTTGCCATGTAGGGACGAATCAGCAAAAATCCCTTTTTTGAAATCTCATAGAGGGGACAAGAAAGGACATTCCTCCGTTAATGTTAATTGATGAAGGGAACACCCTTGAAAGGAAGAGCCAAATTTCCTGAGAAATTCGATCAGGGAGTATTCGATTGATGTATTTTGGTGGAAAGGAAAGGATTTTGTTGCCTACTTTCCGGTCGAAAGTGACTTTCTTGCATTCGGTTGCTGCCCTTAAGCTCTTCTGGAAAATGAACTACCTTTCTATTTCTGTGGAGTGGTAGATGAGAATCCACCACCCAAAATCCTTCAAAATCAAGAGGATTCATGTTTTCTTTCCGGCTAGAAAGTTGCTTCGGCTATTGCGCCTTCCAAGTTTTGAGATTTTCAAGCCATTGGAGGTAGCCGTTGGGAAATACATAATATCATTTATTACCTCTTCTTTCCCTTACCCTAAACACCAAGAAATATGCCATTGATGAACTTTTGGAGCTACCAAATCTGCCATTGTCTTCATGGATGATCCTGAAATCTCCCATGGTCTTCATTGAATCTGCCATTGACGAACCGTAGCACCCTCAAATCTACCATTGACGAAATCGTGGAGCTACAAAATCTGGTCCCTGAAATCTTCAATTGATGAACTCGTGGAGCTACGAAATCCGCCATTGTATTCATTGAATCTTTCCTGCAAAGCTTCCTGAAATTTGCAATTTTGGCAGAAATATATGGGTATCACTCTGTAGTGATGCCGGAAAAATATATGGAGGTGAAAGAAGATGCAGAGATGTGAGAAAAATCTCGTGGAGGTCGAAGAAGAATCAGAGATGCAAAATGCAAATATATATTGAATTCGAAGAAGATGAATATATATATATATATATATATATATATATATATATATATATATATATATATATATATATATATGAGAAAAGAGAAGGTACTCCATGGAGTAGATAACTTATCTACTCCCTACCTTAAAATAACAGTTGGGGTCACATTGTTTTGGTGATCCAAAGCATTCATTTGATGCGCCCTCACATAAATAGGGTGTGCCCAAAAAATCAGCTCGATAGGATCATCCTAACCCTATGAATTGTCGAGGCAAAAATTGACGTGTATAAAACCTCCACAAATCTGTCCATTTTTTGCCCCCACACTTCATAGGGTTAGGATGATCCTATCAAGCTGATTTTTTGGGCACAGCCTATCTATGTGAGGGCGCATCAAATGAATGCTTTGGATCACCCAAACAATGTGGCCCCAACTGTTATTTTAAGGTAGGGAGTAGATAAGTTATCTACTTCAGGGAGTACCTTCTCTTCTCTCTCTCTCTCTCTATATATATATATATATATATATATGGGGGCGAGGTTTCTGAGGTATCGCACAGGGTGAGCAAGTCTCTATATAACACAACATCAATCGGTTGTGCCCGTAAAATCATTTCCATAGGTTGATCCTAGCTCTCCAATCGATAGAGATTTTCGTAATTGTTGTTCCTCTTCAGGTGCTCGGAATCCGTCAATATTTTGCAAGTGTCCTGCATGAGTAATATAAATTAGTTCTTTCGTCATTGTCATATGTCTTTACCTCTTCTTGGTAGTTTTTTTTCGTAATTGTCATAGACAGGTACCCGTGTCGGTACTTTTTGTATGTAGATTACGATTTTACCCTCACATAGATAGTATATAGAGATATGTGGGGAGGGCAAAAAACGGTAAAAATCATCCAAATTGAAGTGTTAAATGGACAATAATTCTCCCTTTTCTCTTCTGCTATATATATATATAGACACACACACACAGCATGTTTCTTTCCGTTGTCATTCGTCTTTTTTCGAAGAAAAGTTTATTTTGGAAAAGTTTTTCCCGTTCCAATCATTTACCGCTATTAATTTGAGTTTGCCGTTTGAGTTTGCCGCTCAACAAAATTAAATTTGCCTTGGAATAGATATTGTCTTAAATAGAATTTACAGCTTTAATTAGGATTACATCAGTTTTAAATTTTGAAATTGAATCCACCAAAACGAATTTCACGCACTTTTTGTTGAAATTGCCGATTTCACCTTCCCTAAAAAAACTGACTTCTACCCAAACATGGTAACGTCCTCCCGGGATTTCCCTATCGGGTGGCCCAATTCTTTTATAATATTTGCCATTTCAAAAAAAAACTCTCTCTCTCTCTCTCTCTCTCTCTCTCTATATGTAGTGTGGGTTGCATTTTTAAATTTCTTGATCGTGATTGAGTTGAAATAGAAAGAAAATTGCTGTTAAGTGTGAGAAAATCTCCCCCAGCCAATAGGGAGTGAGAGAAAATCCCACTAATTCGGTTTCTATTTGTCTTTCCTCCCTAAACGACCCGGCCGCTAATTCGGTTTTGGTAGTTTCCTAATATCTCTCCATTTCCCTTCTTTGAAAATCCACCCAAAACGATTATGAAGAGTCCATTTATTTTGAAACTTTTTCTGTTCTTTCTTTTTTTGTTCTTTTCTTGCCTTTTTTTGGGCAAGTGAGACCTTATTTTTTGCAGGGAACATTGGAAATACTTACAGAAATTCTTTTTAAGTAGAAGCTATTGGTGAAAGATTAATTAAGCTTTTAGAAACCAAACATTGAAGGCTACCATTCCCTTCCAAAACACAAAGATCACCTCTTTCAACACAAAGATCACCTCTTTCAAGAAGTTGCAAAGTCGAGGTCGTCATCTTACTCTTGCTGTTGGTGACGGCTTCTGGTTTATGAGGTGATTTCCCTACTTTCTTCTTTCTGAGATGGGATAAATTCTACCATTCCTCTGTTTACGTATTTCACACCATTTAAAGCGTTAACTCAAAATTGTTTAACACCTCTTTTAATAAAATGTTGCTAGCATGATATGGATCCTTTATTAATATTTCGGCCCACACCTTAAAGATGACACTAGGTATAAATCAGTCCATTCGATCATTTGGCATTCATCATCGTTTTGCAAACCACTTGGATGATTCTAAGCTATATGGCTCTGCTAATGACAAACTCTTCTAATCGAAGGGTTAAGGATCATCCAACAGCCCACATTTTTTGGGTGTACGGGCTATGAAGGCCCAAAAAATGAAAGGTTACGATCATCTACTAAAGTGGTCTCTGATGTGTTTTCTAAGCGGTCCATGCTAATACGTATATATACTGAGCATGTTTCTTTCTGTTGTCATTCGTCTTTTTTCCAAGATTTTTTTGTGGAAAAGTTCCCCCCCCCCCCCCCCCCCCCCCCCTACAAAATGGGTTTGCCGCTAACAAGTTGGGTTTACCGTTTTAGAAAATTAAATTTCCCCTACAAAATACAAAATTGGGTTTGCGGCTAACAATTTCCCTCCAAAACCCATTTGCCCTATTTTGCGTTTGAATTAATGTGCCGCCTATAAATTTGGAAAAACCGCCATACAAAATTGAAAATTGAATTTGCGCCCGCTATTATCTTGGATCTGCACCCTATTATTGGAAATCTTTTTCATGAAATCCGGGTTTTGCATTTATCTCACCACTAAACTGCAGTTATTGCCTCACGGTTAGTCAGTTACTACATTCCATGTTGACTTCCTAAATGGTGAAACAAAATCTTTAGGAACCAGCTGCCATTTCATGAAGAAGAGAAAAATCAATGAAATGTAATGGATCCGGCCATATACTATGTTGTGATACAAATTGTTAGGAAACATGCCATTTCATCATGAAGACCCCATTTTCCTTCATCTTCCTCAATAATATCTCTTCATTAGGAGGAGAGAAAACAATAAGACGCCAAGACGCAGGAATAGAAGAGAAGTTGGACTAGTCTCCCTCTCTTCATATTCCCTTCATTGTCTTCCTCAAATACACCCGTTGACCCATGTGACAGTCGTCGACTCTTTACCATTACACTCACCAAACAGTACCTCAAAACAAGAAGAGATACAAGTTCATTCGCACTGCACCTCCTAGCGTCAAAACTAGAATTCAATTCTAAAGAATCTCCTCATCCTTTGATAAGATCATGTAGAAACTGCCTCAACCCATGGGTGTCAACTGTCGTATCCAAGTATGTGGTGAGTATAAGTTATTCCATGGGTGTCAACTGTCGTATCCAAGTATGTCAACTGTGCATAGTGTAGCATTCCCACTCGTTTATCACTCTTTCATCCACCATTCAAAAGAAAGAAAAAGATGCGTGTGGTGGAGAGAGGAAGGACGGAAAATCCGGTTGATGCAGAGATGGGATTGAGGTATGGGGAATGAAGGAAAATCAGGGTTATTGTTTAGGGTTTGGTTAGAGAAAGTAGGGCAGGAAAATCCGGTTTATAGTGTAGTTAAATAGAGCTTCAAATCAAAGAAGGATTAAAAGGAAAAGAATGTAGAAAATAATGAAGACAGAGAGAGCAGTGAGACAATGAAAACCGCTCAGCTTTTTTGGGAAATGGGGGAGATGACCACCGCTGCAAATAGATCGGGTTCATAACACTTCCGGCCCTCCGCCTCATCTCCGATTGCGTGGCTCCGCGGCCTCCATTAGTCCGCCTCATCTCCGGCTCCGCCGCCTCTCCACCGCTCTGTTTTCCTCCTCCCTCATCCAAAATATTCTTGTCTTTGAGAAGAGGGTTTAGAGCTCAAAAGGGGGAAAATGATGTATTAGGGTTTTCCGTGGGTACATCAAAAGAAATTACATATCTTGGTGAGCACAAGATGTGGATCTGAGGATCGGACACCCATCTTGAGCCATCCTGCCTCATGAATTTCTTGTTGGTGGCAGAGCTTGATCCCCACCCACCTTGAGCCACCATCACTACCACCGCCACTTTTTTTTTTTCACCACCACCGATCACCACCACCACTGCAATTTCTGCGCCTCGAACCGACGACCACCTCCACCGCCTCATCTTCATCTCTACCTCCACCGACCGGCCACCTCATCATCACCATCATCTTACCTCTTCTTCCCCTCCTTTTTGCAGCCACCATTAAATCCGACCTCCCTACCCAAATCAACCACCCTTACCACCACAAAACCCATTTCATTTTAACCTCTCCCATTTTTGATCTTTTATAAACCCATTTCACCACCTACCTCCACCCTCAGCCACCTCTGCAGATTTCCTTCTTCCCCTTCTCAGCCGTTCCACCTCCTACCACCATCTTTTTCAACCTTCATTGTTTCCCTCTATTCTAGGCCATAAAACCCATTCCCTCCATTGTGCTGCGGAAGAAAAAAGGGGGGAGAAGAGAATGGTGGTTCCTTGGGCGAAGCAGAAGAATCGCAGGGAGAAGAGAATAGATAGAATAGGAAAGAAGAGAGTGGAACAGCTGAGGGGAGACTGGCAGTGCTGCAAGTGCGGGTTCTACAATTTCAAGAGAAGGGTTGAGTGTTGGCAATGCGGGAAGATCTGGTCGTCGTATGACTGCAATGTCGATACGAGTCCGACAAAACCAAAGACCAACGCATTGAATGCATCAAGTAGTGGGAGTATCGAAGGGATTGATAAGCCTGAGTCTGGCAGTAGGAAAACTCCTTTGAATATTGTCTTTGGCGAGCCGGACAATGGAGCGGTTCTTCCATTGGTCTCTTTGAAAGGAACAGAACGTAGTTTGTGGGGCAAAATCGGGGAAGGATGGTCTGGCAATGTTCAGGCTTTGGAAGCTTGGTTGTTTGAAAGGAAAGTTGCAGAAGGGGCTGTTAAAGTTTACAAAATAGATGAAAGGGAAGTTATGATTGTTTTAAAGGCAGAATCTGCTCTTGAGCAATCGAAGATAGCCTGGTTTACTGCTAGAAATTCGCCATTTGTTGAATTGAGCTCTTGGTCGAAGAAGTTTGAGAATCTGACAAGGGTGGAGTGGTGGTTCATTTCTGGAATTCCACCTCAAGCTTGGTGTGTGGAGAATTTCAGAAACATCGGGAAGAGGATTGGTAGGGTAATTGAGATGGATGATTCCTGCAAAGCTGCTAGAGGATATCAGTGGGCCAAAGTTCGGATTGCCACAAGCTATGGCTGCCCAGTCGTGGTGGCTTTTCCGGTAGGCATCGACGGAGCAACAATGTGGGTGAAATGCGAAATGGAGTCGGCGCGCAAAAAGGTGGATGGGGGGAAGACATATTCCACTCAATTCAGCTCGGATGATGATGAGGATGGGTTTGGGGCTGATGGATGTTCGGAAAAACAGTCTGGTAGTGGGGAGGAGGAGCAGGTTAGCATGGATTGGGCTGGAAGGAATAGGGTGGTGCACGATAGCGGGGAGGCACACGATAGCAGGGGGGCGCACGATAGCGCAGAATTTGCAAATCAAATTTCCCAAATTTGTGGTGAGGAAAGAGTGGAAGGGAGTGGGCTGGAGTTTCTGGAAGGTCAGACGTCTGGTGTTGACAGAGGTAGGGGGGTTGACTTGATTGACGCTAGGATGGTGGGCTTGCCAGATGATCAAATCAGTGGACATATTAATGGGCTTAGAAGACATTTGAACCTGCTGGTGGAGAATATTATTGGACTGGTGGAGAACAACTCAGGGAGAGGTTGTGGGCCTGTTACACCTTTAAGACAAATGCCAATTACTAGGAAATTTTGCAACATTGCTGATGGCCCGCCCTTGATTGACATGTCACCAGATCAAGGGAGCATAAACTTTGGGGCAGATTTGCATGGTGTTGCTGGCAATGAAATTAGCCTGGAAGAATGGAGGGCTGATTCAAGAGCAGTGGATAGTGTCTCTTCAAGTGACGCTGAATTAAGGCGAACATCGGTGAGTCGTAGGGAAGATTCTAACATTGCTTTGAGGGGAGGGTGTGAGGAATACTCTCGGAGGATTATCCCTTCAGAATTGGTTTTCCGGAGAATTAATGATGGGTTGGGTAACTCAGAGCACTCTGTACAGTTCAGCCTGGACCGAGCGGGAGAGAAAAGCACCACAAGTGCCGTAGAAGATCCTATCTTACCAGGTATTGGTGGGTTAATGAAAATATTTCAAGTCAATCAATCACAACTGGAATGCGATGGTTGTAGTCTTGGCTTCAACTCCCCCAAAGGTATCAACTCTTTGTTTTCATTTCGTGGCAATGAGGTGTCTTTTCCTTATCCAAATATGCAGGGCACAAAAATGGGTTTCTATGTAGAGGACGAAATCAGTGAGTCTTTGGGTATGGATGTCCCAAACCATTGCTTGCTATCCTCTCCTATTCCTTCTTGTTATGCGCATCTTGATAAGAGGGCTTTGTTGGGCCGGGAAAATTCCAATAGTCCCGAGGAGATAGAGGGGGTTGAGGGGTCTGAGGGTAACATGGAGCTACTGGAGAGGGCAGTGGATAAGGTGATAGATGTTAGTGGGAAGGTGGGGTTAAGATACCTCGGACCATTACCGGAGTTTCGTGGTATGATTCGGTCGATTGAATTAAGGGATATGGTTGGGGGAGAGGTTAACGAGTCTCACAGGGGTGATTCTTCGAAGAAGTCACTCCGAGAGTTGGCTAGATTGAAATCGGGTGTTAATTATGGGGATAAGAAGAGTGAGGGAGGTAAGAAGAGTGAGGGAGGTGAGAAGAGTTCTCCATTGAGGAGTGTCAAGTCAGGGAGAAAGGGGAGAAAGTACGTGAAAATTGTTTCCTTATGAAGACGTTATCATGGAATGTAAATGGATTGGGTTCTTTGGCGAAGAGAGCTCAAGTGAAGGAAATGGTTAAAAGATGTAAACCGAGTCTTGTATGTCTACAAGAAACCAAATTAGAGGTTATTGATAAGGTTACTGTTCAGAGTATTGGTCTCACAGGTCAGTGGAGCTTCTCTTTTGTGGGTTCAATTGGCCTTTCTGGGGGGATTTTGGTTGCTTGGGAGGAGTCTTATTGGAATGTGGTCGAGGAATGGAAGGGTAGGTTCTCCTTGTCTGTTGTTCTGGAAAGGGTGGAAGACACGGTGAGGGTTGTTTTCTCTGGGATCTATGGGCCTTCTCAAAGGGTGGAGAAAAGGTTGTTATGGGGGGAGTTAGATGGGATTAGGGCGCGATGGTCCCATCCTTGGTGTTTAGGTGGAGACTTTAATGAAATTAGATTTGCGTGTGAAAGGGTGGATTGCACGAGGTCTAATAGAAATATGGTCTTGTTCGCTGATTTCATTTCTAAGCATGAGTTAATCGATCTTCCATTATCTGGGGCTCGTTTCACGTGGAATAGAGGGGAGAGTCATAGTAGGATTGATCGCTTCCTTGTATGTCCACTGTGGATGTGCTTGACTCCTGAGGTGATACAAAAATCCCTGGTTCATTCGGTTTCAGATCACTGTCCTATTCTTCTGGATCCGAGGTTAGAATCTTGGGGGCCCCCACCTTTTCGATTTGAGATTGCATGGCTCCAGGATCCGAATATGGAAGAAAGGATGGGAAAATGGTGGGCCTCTGAAAATTTTGAGGGGCCTGCAGACGTTAGAATAGGGAGAAAATTGAGATTTGTTAAGAAGATGTTGAAGGAATGGATTAAGGAGAAAAGAGGGTCTGACTCTTGCAGAAAGAATTGGTTGGAAAGTAGGATTGTAGAACTAGGAGATTTAGAGGAAGAGGGATTGGGGAACATTGTTTCTAGGGAGGAATTGGGGCGTCTTCGTGAAGAACATAAAAGTATTCTTCTACATGAAGAGATATCCTGGAGGCAAAAGTCGAGGGTCAAGTGGCTGAAGGAAGGTGATAAAAATACAGCTTACTTTCATGCTATGGCTAGTGCTAGAAGAAGGGGTAATAGGATTGTCTCATTGATGGTGGACGGGGCGGTGGTTTCCGGAAAGGAAGATATTTCGAGTGCTATATTGAGCTTTTATAATGCCTTATATACATCAGATGGTATATTGAAGCCTATTCCGGAGGGGGTGGATTTTAATCATTTAGAATGTGATCAGAGTAGGAAATTGGAGGATCCGTTTGAGGTCGACGAGATTGAGAGGGCTGTTTTCTCTTTGAGTAGAGATAAGGCTCCCGGGCCGGATGGCTTTTGTTTGGCATTTTTCCAATCTTGTTGGGAATATGTCAAGGGTGACCTAGTGGTATTTTTTCATGAGTTCCATCAAGGAATGGAGTTGGATAGAGGTTCGGGGGCTACTTTCATTACTCTAATTCCTAAGGTGGAAGGTGCTAGCAGGATATCAGAGTTTAGGCCTATCAGTCTTGTGGGATGCCTTTATAAGGTTTTGGCTAAAGTTTTAGCGGATCGCTTAAAAAGGGTACTTCCATCAATCATATCGGATTATCAATGTGCTTTCGTAGAAAAAAGACAAATTTTAGATTGCTCCTTGATTGCAAATGAGGCTATTGACTCATATCGCAAACTTCGTAAGCAAGGCATCTTGTGTAAGTTGGACATGGAGAAAGCTTATGATAGAGTGGATTGGGGATGTATGGATTACTCTCTTCAGCGTATGGGATTCGGATGTCTATGGCGTTCGTGGATGAAGAATTGTGTGTCATCTGCTTGGTTTTCTATTCTCATTAATGGATCTCCAAAGGGTTTCTTCAAGTCGTCTAGAGGGCTTAGACAAGGGGATCCTTTATCCCCTTTCTTGTTTATCATTGTGGCGGAAACCCTTAGTAGGTTACTGGCGAAGGGAAGCGGTCTTGATCTTTTTAGAGGATTCAGGATCGGCTTGGAGGAGGTGGAGGTCTCCCACTTGCAATTTGCTGATGATACATTATTATTTTGTGAGCCGGAGATTGGGCAAGTGAGAAACTTAAAAGCCATTTTGAGATGCTATGAGCTTATTTCAGGCCAAAAATCTAATTTCCACAAGTCTAAAATTTTTGCTTTGAATATTCCTGAGGAGAGGGCTCTGGAAATTGCTGTGATTCTGGGATGTCAGCTGGACACATTGCCTTCCTCATATTTGGGCCTTCCTTTAGGGGTTGGTAGACCGAATAAAGACATGTGGGTTCCTATAGTTGAGAGGATCGAGAGAAGATTAGGTTCATGGAAAAGGAATCTTGTTTCTCGTGGTGGTAGGCTTGTGCTGGTTAAGGCAGTATTATCCAATATACCTATATACTTCATGTCTTTATTTAAATGCCCTGTTAGTGTCTCCCTCAGGATTGAACAGATTCAGAGGAGATTTTTGTGGGGTGGGAATGAGGATAAGAGAGGAATTGCTTTGGTCAAATGGGATGAGGTTTGTATACCCATCAAGTTGGGTGGTTTGGGTATCAGGAGAATTAGAGATTTTAATCATGCGCTCTTGGGTAAATGGTTATGGAGATTTGGGGATGAGCATGATCGTTGGTGGGTCAAGGTCATTAGAAGTAAGTATGGATGTGATATGGGGAGATGGGAATCCTTGGACTTGTTTGAAAAAAAAGGGTTGTCGGTTTGGAGAGACATTCTAAAAATCTCTTCTCTTTTCAAGTTAAAGGTTAGATTTAGAGTGTATAGGGGTGATAGAATATCTTTCTGGCAGGATGTGTGGTGTGGGGATGTGTCCTTTAAGTGTCGATTTCCGAGATTATTCAATATGGCTTCAAATAGGGAGGCCTTTGTTAGCGATTGCTTTGAGTGGAATGAGGGTGTTCTTGTGTGGAACCCTGGGTTTAGAAGATCATTTTTTGAGTGGGAGGTGGAATTGGTCTCTAGCCTGCGGGCCCTTCTTGCGGGTTGTTACATTAAAAGGAATGGGGAGGATAAAAGGCTTTGGATTGAGGAACCTTCTGGGACTTTCTCAGTTAAATCTTTCTATAAAAGTATTATGCCCATTTCTAACCCTTCATGTTCGGCAAAGGTATGGAAATTTAATTGCCCACCTAGAGTTTGTATCTTTGGTTGGGCGGTTTGTCGTGATAGAATACAAACTATCAATTTTCTGAGAAACCGTGGTATGTGGCTTATTGATCATTGCCCACTATGTCTGCATGATGGGGAATCTGTGGATCACTTGTTTATGCATTGTTCGTTCACTAGGCTCATATGGCATTTCATCTTCATGCGATTTGGGATTTGTTGGGTTTTTCCAAAATCTATTCCGTCGCTATTGCACCAATGGGGAGGGGTTCCTTGGAAGGAAAAAGGAAAAACCTTGTGGAATTTTTGTTTACTTGCTACGTGGTGGTCTATATGGAAGGAGAGGAACTCTAGAGTCTTTGAGGGGAAAGCCATGAATCCTCATTGGATTTACTTGAAGATCATCACCTTGGTTATATCTTGGGTGAGATGCCTCCCATCCTTTCGGTTTGTATCGGCTTTTGATCTTTGGGAAGGTTGGCGGGAGGTGTGCTTTAGTGTTGAGCGCAGAGATCTTATTTTGCATAGGTGGAAGCCCCCTGCTCAAAACATGTATAAGGTTAATTTCGATGGTGCAAGTTCCGGCAATCCGGGTCCGGCAGGAGTGGGAGGGGTTTGTCACAATGATAAGGGGGATGTTATGTGGGCATACTACGGCTCTATTGGTGTGTCTGATTCCTCAGATGCGGAAGTAAGGGCGGCACATTGTGGCATTTTGAATATTGATAGAAGGTTGATGGATCAGACCATTGTTGAGGGTGATTCGCTAAATGTGATTCGTTGGCTGAAAGGTGATGTGGCTCCTCCGTGGAGATTTCTTTCCATTTTTGATGAGATTGAGGACTTAACTGCGGGGTCCGCTATCGGCTTTCAACATGTTAGAAGATCAGCAAATGAAAAAGCGGATGCGCTAGCTAAGCGTGGTGTCTCCGGTGGTTCTATTCTGTGGTTCGACCACCTTCCTCCCTGATAAGGGTTTTCTCTGTATTTTGTTTTTTCTTCGTTCCTGTGTCTTTCTTGCTTCCTATTGTAGATATGGGTGGTCCATCTCGGCCTCCTAAATTTGCTATATATTATTATTGCCATTTCAAAAAAAAAAGGAAAATCCGGTTTATTGTTTAGGGCTTGGTTAGAGAAAGTAGGGCAGTGAAGAGGGTATTGATGAAGGATGCGTAGAGAGATGGGGAAGGACGGGAAATCCGGTGAAGAGATGCAGAGAGAGGGTTTCAAAGATTTTTTTTTCTTCCCAAAATCTCCCGAGATTTTATCCCGTATCGCTGAGCGTTTTTAGATGGGGATACCAAACGGAAATCTCAAGAGAGAAAGAGAGAGAGAAAATATCGAGAGAAAAATGTCGAAAATATCAGGAGGAGATTTTCTCTCTCGAGGTAAGACGAAAGGGGGGCTGATACGCAAGCAAAGTTTCTTAAAAACGTAGAAAATATATGGTAAGACGAAAGGGGAGGCTGACACGTAAGCATGAATGAACAGTAAAATAGTCGTTCCTCTTTATTATAATAGATACAGGGGGCGAAGTTTCTGAGCTATAGCTCAGTCTGAGCAAGCCACTATAAATACACCATCTCCATGTTGTTTGACTCATCCTACGCATTCATTCCATAGAAGCTCATGCACATAGATAGCGTGTTCCTAACAAACCATCTCCATACTATCATCATAACCATTTGATCTATGGAAGCCCACTTTCTAGCAATCCATTCTGAAACTCCACAAATCAAGAGCTACCATGATCATATGGTGATGATTTCTTAGGGACACCCTACCTATGGTATGTCCTATAGAATGAACGGATTGGGTGAGTTAAACAACATGGGAGATGGCGTATATAGAGGGCTGCTCAGGCTACGCGATACCTCAGAAACTTTTTCCTTATATATATATATATATATATATATATATATATATATATATATATATATATATAGAGAGAGAGAGAGAGAGAGAGAGAGAGAGAGAGAGAGATTTTATACGGTGCCCAACCGTGAAGTACGTCAAATTTGTACCACCCTTGGTATTTGATCCAATAGTAGTGCACTTTTTAAGATGCCGCTGTTGGATCAAATATCAAGGATGGTACTTCCATCGTACCACCTTCTCGTGACTTTATGGTCGGCCATCATATAATTTCTCATATATATGTGTGTGTGTGTGAGAGAGAGAGAGAGAGCGAGTTTCTGAGCTATAGCTCAGCCTGAGCAAGCCAATATAAACACACCATCTCCATGTTGTTTGACACATCCTACCCATTCATTCCATAGAACCTCACATAGATAGGGTGTTCCTAACAAACCATCTTCATACAATCATCCTAACCACTCGATCTGTAGAAGCCCACTTTCTAGCCGTCCATTCTAAAAGTCCACAAATCAACAGTTACCATGATCCTATAGAGATGATTTCTTAGCGACACCCTATCTATGTTAGTTGCTATAGAATGAATGGGTTGGATGACTCAAACAACATGGCAGATCGTGTATTTAGTGGACTGCTCAGGCTGCGCGATACCTCATATATATATATATAGAGGAAACTGTTGGTGAGCTTAAGCGCACCAAACTTATGGTGCGCTTAAGCTCCCCAATACATGGGTCCCACATGTTCTGTGGTGATCCAAACCATTCATTTGCAAGGCCTTATGATAGATAGGGGGTGTAGCAAAAATCAGCTCCATAGGATCATCCTAACCCCTCCATTTGTGGAGGACAAAAAATGGGCAGATTTGTGTCTGTCCATTTTTGTCCTCCACAAATGGAGGGGTTAGGATGATCCTATGGAGCTGATTTTTGGTACACCCCCCATCTATGCAAGGGACTTTCAAATGAATGCTTTGGATCATCCTAACAAAGTGGGCCCCCATGTGATTGGGCGCTTAAGCTCACCAAACTTATGGTGAGCTTAAGCGCACCAACAGTTTCCTCATATATATATATATATATATATATATATATATATATATATATATATATATATAGAAAAGTGCAGCTACACATACGTGTAGCTAACTTAGCTACACCAACGGCTTAAAATACAGTGGGCCCCACATTGTTTGGGTGATGCAAACCATTCATTTGATGGGCCCTCATATAGATAGGGTGTGCTAAAAAAATCAGCTCTATAGGATCATCCCAACCATACGATTTGTGGAGGCAAAAATGGACGCGTAAAAACCTTCACAAATCTGTCCATTTTTGCCTCCACAGTTTGAAGGGTGGGGATGATCCTATGGAGCTGATTTTTTGGGCACACCCTATCAATGTGAGGGTCTATCAAATGAATGGTTTGGATCACCCAAACAATGTGGGCCCACTGTATTTTAAGCCGGTGGTGTAGCTAAGTTAGCTACACGTATGTGTAGCTTCACTTAACTCATATATATATATATATATATATATATATATATATATATATATATATAAAAGGAGGAACGCCTATTTACTGTTCATTGAAGCTGACGTGTCAACCTCCCCTTTAGTCTTACCTTATATTTTCTAAGTTTTTAAAAAACTTTGCTTACGTGTCATCCCCCTATTTCGTCTCACCTAAAGACATAAAATCTCCACCCGATAATTTACAGATTTTCTCTCCTCTTCTGGCGATATATCTTTTGGGATTTCCACAAAATATCGCCTAACTTTTCTCCTCCCTTTATTATAGCCTTATATTTTCTAAGTTTTTAAAAGACTTTGCTTACGAGTCATCCCCTATTTCATCTCACCTACAGAGATAATATCTCCACCCGATAATTTAGAGAGTTGCTCTCCTCTTCTGGCGATATATCACCTGTTCATTCATGCTTACGTGTTAGCATTATTTTCGAGATTTTCTCATGAGATTTTCTCTCTCTTTCCCCTCGAGATTTCCCTTCTTCTTATCATATATTTACTATTTTTAAAAGCGAGACTTTCCACCCCTAAAACGTCTGTCTCTTCAACTTTCCAAACGATTTATATATTTACAAAGAGAAAACATTTCCTACACACTTGTGTAGGTAAGTTACCTACACACTAGCTTAAAATACAGTGGGGGCCCACATTGTTTGGGTGATCCAAACCATTCATTTGAATGGTCCTCACATAGATAGGGTGTCCACAAAAAATCAGATCCATAGGATCATCCCAACCCTATGATTTGTGGAGGTAAAATGGACGTGTATAAACCTTCACAAATTAGTCCATTTGTTGCCTCCATAGTTTGAATGGTTGGGATGATCCTATTGATTTGATTTTTTGTGGACACCCTATCTATGTGAGGACCATTCAAATGAATGGTTTGGATCACCCAAACAATGTGGGCCCCCACTATATTTTAAGCTAGTGTGTAGGTAACTTACCTTGTTTTCTCATTTACAAAAATCATTGCAAGACTTATGGCCTTCCCACAGCTAAAGCATCTCCTCAGCTTTCCAAAACCGTCCGTCTCCAATTAAATACGTATCTTATTCCCTATCCTTAAAAGAGAGTAATTCGTTTAAGATTATCTCTCCCTCTCTCTACTATATTGTGAGCGCCAGTGCCCAGTGGTGGGTTTCTTTTGTGCTCTCGGTCTTCTTTGGTAATTCATTCATTCTTCACTAAGTTTTCAGTATTTTTTACTTTCATTACCCATTTGTTTAGGTTTGAGTATTTTTTTGTTTCAATACACCCATCTTCTATGTATATCCTCTCAATGACCACTTAATACAAAAAAAAATACACAGGCATCATGTGTGTATGTACTACCAATTTCTATATTTCAGCACCACTTTTCTATTAAACCGGCAGTAAAATCCCTTTAATCTAGCATAGTTATTATTCTGTGCTATTGTAATTTATTCGTAGCTTTTCTATTGCAATGATCAAAATGGCAATTTCATTTTCCTTTTTCCAAATAAACTGATACCACTGATGAACCAGAGAGATGATGTAAAATAAGAAATGGAGAGAGAGTGCTTTTGATTTCTTCCGATAAGAGATCTTTTGTAAATCTCAAATCGGGTATTCGGATAGCCCAAAAAATGATATCTATACTCAGACAATAGAGTTTAGAGCAATAGGTGTGTCTTTATCAAATAGCAGGGATGAGGAGTTCGAGGAAAGAGAAAGAATAAATCTGACATTACGTGAGACCTTTCTTAAGCAAGCAGGTTTGGGGTAGTTTGGTTAATATGACAATGCAAAGGTCTAATATTATAATGTCTTGGATTGATGTTAATCTGGAGTTGGGCTACAAAAAAAGGGAAGTGATATTTACGCCCCTTTTCATCACCAGGGACACCCAGCGTCAGTGTATCAATGGCAAAAAGGGGGCTCATGTACTTTATGTCAGAAAAATTGATAAAAGGGGCGTAAATATCATTTCCCTCAAAAAAGGCAACAAGTACAATGTTCTTTCCTACAAAAAAGGGTTGAGTTGGCTAAATTCTCAAAAAGGCGTGAAACGCATCCGAAGGCATGTTTAAAGACAAGAATGCCGTTGAGTTGCTTTTCCCTCCACCTTTTTTAAAAATAGATCCCAATGTATTTTACAAACCCTATTAAGCTTTTTTAGATTCTTCTTCCCCATACCAAGTGTTGATAGTCTTGCCTTTCGTAAAACTCCATTGTACAGCTCCTTTCTAGGATGAATCCAACCCATATTTTTCAAAACAGACTATACAGCCCATACCATAGGATGATCCAAACCGCCCAATTGATGGGCCACAACGTAAATAGGTTGTGCTCCAAAAATCATTTCCATAGGTTGATTCTAACCATCCAATCTAAAGAGGGACTTAGATTATGGAAACTTCTATAGATTGGACGATTGGGATCATCTATGGAACTAATTTTTGGGGCAGAACCTATTTATGTTGTGGCCCATCAATTGGGCGGTTTGGATCATCCTATGGTGTGGGCTGTATTGTCCATTTTGAAAAATACAACGTGAATTTTTCACTGCCCTTCTACAAATTGTGTTCAATTACATAAATACTTTTGACTTTCGACTAAGTGGTAGGGAAAACCTATATTGTTTCTTCATGAGAAAGAGTTTTTATATGGTGTAAACCCATATACTCCAGCATTTTTCAAAAAAGTATTGTACGGGTCACACCATAGGATGATCCAAACCGTCCATTAGATAAGCCACAATGCAAATAGGTTGTGCCTAAAATATCATTTCCACAGGGTGACCTAATGGAATACAATGCAAATAGTATTGTATGGGTCACACCTGAAGGTCGACCTTTTTACATTCTTCGCAAACAGGTGCGAATTTGCCATAATAGGTCGACCTTTATAGCATATGTACCAACAGGTAGGAATTTGCCTTGATAGGTCGACCTTTTCAACATTTGACCAAACAGGTAGGAAGACCAATTACAGGTTGACCTGCAGGTCGACCTTTCCACCATTTCGTCATACAAGTGTTCGTAAATTCATTGCAATATTGACACCCAATGAAGTACTATTAGATTGTGTGAAGCAATATTTCTACTCTGGAACCACTATTTATACCTTTGAACCCACTATTTATAGCTTGGAACCACTACATAATGGTTCCTAGGTATAATTAGTGGTTCCTAAGTATAATTAGTGGTTCCTAGGTATAATGAGTGCTTTTGAGTGTTTAAATCCCTATAAATACAGTCATTCTCACAAGTATTAGGCCATCTAAACTATGAACCACCATAACATTCGAGTGTTTAGAAAACTATTTAACCCATTGTTCATAAATTCACTGCAATATTGACACCCAATGAAGTACTATTAGATTGTGTGAAGCAATATGTCTACTCTGGAGCCACTATTTATAGCTTGGAACCACTACATAATGGTAAATAGTGGTTCCTAGGTATAATTAGTGGTTCCTAAGTATAATTAGTGGTTCCTAGGTATAATGAGTACTTCTGAGTGTTTAAAACCATATAAATATAGTCATTCTCACAAGTATTAGGCCATCTAAACTATGAACCACAATAACATTCGAGTGTTTAGAAAACTATTTAACCCATTGTTCATAAATTCATTGCAACATTGACACCCAATGAAGCACTACTAGATTGTGTGAAGCAATATTTCTACTCTGGAACCATTATTTATACCTCGGAATCACTACATAATGGTAAATAGTGGTTCCTAGGTATAATTAGTGGTTCCTAAGTATAATTAGTGGTTCCTAGGTATAATGAGTAGTTTTGAGTGTTTAAAACCCTATAAATACAATCATTCTCACAAGTGTTAGGCCATCTAAACTATGAACCACCTAACATTCGAGTGTTTAGAAAACTATTTAACCCATTGTTCATAAATTCATTACAACGTTGACACCTAATGAAGTACTATTAGATTGTGTGAAGCAATATTTCTACTCTGGAACCACTATTTATACCTTGGAACCACTATTTATAGCTTGGAACCACTACATAATGGTAAATAGTGGTTCCTAGGTATAATTAGTGGTTCCTAAGTATAATGAGAGTTTCTGAGTGTTTAAAACCCTATAAATACAGTCATTCTCACAAGTATTAGGCCATCAAAACTATGAACCTCCATAACATCCGAGTGACAATACACCATACTGTGGACCCCGATCCTAGAGAGAGATGAGGGACGAGTCTTCAAAAGTCTCTAGATCATCCACGTGAAGGAGAGCTCTACCAGGAACTCTAGAAAGAGTGCCCCTCACAGCATGAGTGACGATGTAAGGTAAGATACATCTCGATTCGGGGACTAACCCAGATTCGAGACGTACCTGAAACAAAGAAGAGTCGCCATCCAGGGAAGTCAGCCCTGTAACCCATACTATGCTCTGTTGCAATGGATAATCAGAGATACAAAAGGTTCGTGCCTGATTACGAATTTGGAAGGTCCGAAGTGCACCTCGTCCGCCCAAGTGCAAGCACCTGGTCTCTTATGAGTAATTGGTGCCCACAATTATTCCCTTTGCAGTTCGATTTTTTTATTGAGTAATTGGTGAAATTTGCGGTATGTATTTTTATACTTTTTTATTTTATTTATTAATTTTTCCTGCTTATTTTGGGGTGTTATCTTGATTTTAAAGTGTACAGTTTGCAGTGTTTGATTTACCTGCAAAGTTGATTGCAAGCTTCTATTTATTAACTATAGTGAATCCCAATCACAGATCACAATCAATTAAGTGTTTCCTTAGGAGATTACAAAGATTCAATTAGGATATATATATAGAAACCTAGCAGAATATCCAAAAGATTTACTTGGAGAAGATTGGCAAGGGTTCATAATGATGGAAGCTCTTGACAGAGCATATTTGGCAACTCCATGCTAGGGAGTAGGGACATATACATTGCATTGGGTTTTCCATGGATTATATTCAGATTGGACATAACTGTAATGTTTGTTTCTTAAATGGGTTTGGCTTATTTTATCACTTGCAGAAGAAAAGTTGTGCTTATTTGTCTTGGTTTCAGTTTCTTCATTGACTTTGTGGAATTCCGTTATATGGGTATTTTTCGTTTGTTCTTGTGATGCTTTGTATGCATTTTTAGTTGTTGTGATACCTTGAAGCATCAGGAAATTCCATGTTTGGTTGTATGGCTGTGGGTGTTTTTTTAACATAATATTGTTAAATTGAGAAAGTGGTGAGTAGAAAAGTCTGTTACAGAGGGAAAGTTGTCAAGCTCCTGATTGTAATTTGACCTCAAAAACTTCACCCATAGGTCTGGTTGATCTGGCTATTTCATATCTAAGCTACATCATACAACCGTAGTCAAAGCATTTTATTATCATCCTCTTTTTGTTGCTACTGTCGTTTTTTCATTTCCTGATTTTTTATTACTTTTTAACAGACTATTCAGTAAATAGATAAAAAGCAAGACGACGCTCATTTGTTGCACTGTGTAAAGCCCTATGTTTTTCTAACAAGAAAAGTTATTATTTGGTTGTAAGCTAAAGTAATGGAAGGAAAATGGACAGCCTTTTTCCCTTGTTTCAAAGTTTCATTTTCTATGCCATTTGGTGTGCTATTGGTTTAAAAGTTTCATTTTCTAACGAAAGTGAAATTACTTTCCATTCATCTATTGGTTTATATTTGATCATATCAGCTGATTTTTAACAACATTTGGCTGAAACTTTATCTTTTTATAGCTCTAATGGGATCATGGGTTTTGTTTTGCTTATTGTGGCTCTGGGTTTTTCACAACATTTTTCTTTTCTTCGGAAATGGTTCATGCACTTTTGTTTTTAGATTTGGATTACATCAAGTGAAATAACTTTAAATATCATATAGGATCTATTTTACTTCAAAATGAAAAAAAAAAAACCCAAGATATTTTACAACGACATGAAAAAAAGCATTTCTTTTGCCATAGTTTATAAGATGATTCTAACTATAATACTATTACTCAAGTATTCATTTTGCATACAAGAATAAATACTCATTTCTAGACAAGGGAACAACAAGTGACTTACAAATTAGAGGGAATTACAAGTCTGTTCAATTTCCATTATTGGGTTTTCTGTTAATTTATCAGAGCCCTTTCAACCTGAATGTTCTTTTGTTCAGTTTTAGCGTCCTTCCAGGCGTCAAGGAATCGACATATGTATTGTTCTTTTTTTTGGTTTTTATATTCAGGTTCTTGAAGTGACAAACAATGAACCATTGGGGTCTTGATGGCTCCCATTTAGCAGATATTGTACAGGAGACTCAGAATAATTTTATAAAAGAGTGATAATATCAAATTGATGGAGTGCATATATGATACATCTTTTACTCAGTCTGTTGCTGATGATCAAATAACGATTCCAACCACACGAATTACTAATCAAAGGAGCAGAGGCAAGCCAAGATGGATGGCTGCTTTTGTGAGGGATTGAAGATAAACAAGACTTAAGTTGGAGAGGGAAAGTCAGCTGAGATGGGTTAGAACTAGAGTTAGTTAGTAGGTTAAAATGATGTAACTAGAGTCAAAAGACAGTTGATGGTTGTAACAGAAAATAACAGAATACACTAAGGCTATAAATGTACTCATTGAGATGGGACAAATCAAGAAATTACTCAGAACTTCTTCTTTCTCTTTCTACTCTTCCTCTGTTTCTCTTCTAGGCTTTCCTTTCTTTTCTTGATTCTTTCTAATTGCAGAAGTGCAGATTGCATTATCAAAAAGATTCTTCATTAAAGAAGCATCACTGGTGCTTTCATTGTTTTCCGATCATGGCAGATGGAACTCGAGCTAGACAAAATTCTCAACCAGATGTTAACATTGATAAAATTTTCGCTCAAATGACTGCTATGCAGACACAAATGACAGAGGATTTCTTGGCTATTCTCCCCCCCAATGCAGCAGCAATTGGATAAATTGTCATCCAATTTTGAATCCAGTAAAAATCAGCAAAACCAAAACCCATCCACTTCTTCCCAAGTCCCAACACACCCAAAACCCATCCAATTCTTCTTTCCAACAAGGAGATATGCCTTCTTCTGTTCTTTCTATGCCTTTCCAGAACCATGTTAAACTGGATTTTCCCAAATTCAGTGGAGGAGATCCGACGTCATGGCTCTTCAAAGTTACCCAGTTTTTTACTTTTCATCAAACCCCAGAACATCAGAAACTTCAGATGGTTTCTTTCCATATGGAAGGTCCTGCATCAAGCTGGTTTTAGTGGATGTCCAACAGCAATCAGCTACGATCTTGGCCTGAATTTGAAGCTGCACTAAAACATCGCTTTGGCCCTTCAGCTTATGCAGATCCCCAAGGTGCGTTGTCAAAATTAACTCAGTCTGGTTCTGTTCTTGATTACCAAACCGAATTTGAGGAATTATCAACCAAAGTTTATGGTCTTAAGATGAGAAAGACATCCCAAAGAGGTCTTAACCTGCTGATTTGTTGTTTTCTATGGTCATTTTCCTTTTTCAGGGCAAGATCGCCATACTTGTCATCTATATTTATACAAATGGTAAATGATATTTCCACCCCTTTTCTAGCATTTCTACCCGATTAAGTCTTTTCCTTAAAAAATGAATATCTTTTCTGTTTGGCTTTTCATTAAAATAAAGAAAAGACAAATAAAAAGGGTTGAACATATCATTTGCCATATAGAACAACGAATATATGGTCAACGAAATGATGGTTAAGTTAATGTTATTGCTAACTTAAGATCTGTCCACTTCAATATCCTTTTCAGTCAATGCTGGATGTCTCCTTACCCATCAAAAATAAAATAAAATGTTGGATGTCTCCCGAGAGTGAGATAACATACGAGGAATCGTCAAATCCACATTTAATTCGGGTTTAATTCTAAAAAACCACATTTAATTCAAAAAATTCTAGATTAATTTTTTAATTAATCAATTTTTAAAGTTTAAAATGGGGCATAAAAATTTGTGATTTTTCAAGATTTTTTAAATTATAGAGAGAATTTTTATAGCTGTGACGCTAGGAGATTAACTAGTCTTAATCACGAAAGCGAAAATTACTATCTATTGCAAAATCATTAAAAATTTTTAATTAGAGTTGTTGATGAGTCTAGCTCGTCCCTTTTTGGCCTAATATTTTTTGCACCCAATTAATTGATTGAAACTAGTGTTTCTTCAAAACAGGGAAATTTGGATGAGCATGAAAAGCTGGTCTATGTGATTAAACAAGTAGATGTGGTGATATCTACACTTGCAGTTCCTCAACATCTAGATCAGATCAAAATCATAGACGCCATTAAAGAGGCTGGTAACATCAAGGTATTCATATCTCCCTCTTTCTCTATGTGTGTGTATTAATATTTATGTCTTAAATTTTCCATTTATGTGGTTCTATAGAGGTTTCTCCCATCAGAATTTGGGAATGAAGTGGATAGGGTTAGTGGGCTCCCTCCATTTCAAGCTCTCCTTGAGAACAAGAAGAAGATAAGAAGGGCTACAGAAGCAGCAGGAATCCCATACACCTATGTCTCTGCAAACTCCTTTGGAGCATACTTTGTTGATTATTTGCTTCATCCGCACGACGAAAGAGAAGATGCCATAGTCTATGGCAGTGGGGAAGCCAAAGGTACTTAGTACAAACATCTCAGTGTGTTTTCATGGTTTCTATTTAGGGAAATGATTTCAGCACTCATTGTTTCGAGAAGATGCGCTCAGGATCTTGTTGTTTAGTATTTAAAGGGCTTATAAGAGCTTTTTGAGAACTGTAAAATCCTTCTGAAAGCCTTTTAAATGCTAGACGATAAGATGTTTCACGCATCTTATCAAAACATTGGAGTTTTGACCTTGTGTTAGTCTTTTTCATTAATAGATACTTCTATAGCTAGATTCTTCTTAATTAGTAAGGCCTAATGGAACGAAAATTTTCCTCTTCAGCTGTGTTGAATGATGAGAAAGACGTGGCGGCTTACACGATTAAGGCAGCAACCGATCCTTGGGTTTGCAATCGTGTCATCATCTATAGGCCACCAGGAAACATCATCTCTCAGCTAGAATTGATAGCGTCTTGGGAGAAGAAGTCTGGAAGGACTTTGAAGAAGATCCATGTCCCCGAAGAAGAAATTGTGAAGCTCTCAGAATGTAAGAATATCACAATTTCTTTTCAGTTTTCTGACCATAGTAAAGGCTAGTAAGTTGTTGTCTGCACCTGTTTTTTTTTGAAGTATAAAGAATTAAATAACACCAACTCTAACAGCCTAAGCTTTTGGAGTAATTGGCTGTTTCACATGGTATCACAGCTACTGCCTCAAGGCAAACCCTGGGTTAAAAAACCAACAACTATTTGATATTAAAAATCCATGTGTAGGGCCAACCTAAAAGAGGGGCCACGTGTGTGTGTGAGAGAGAGAGGAGAGGAGAGGGGGTGAAGAATAAATAATTAAATAACATCAGCTTTAACAACTTCATTTTTGGAGTGATTGGCTGTTGATCATTTATACTTCAACAGTTTTAGACTTTAAAAATTCCCGAGTTACCCAAAATTCTTGCATTTTTTCAATTGAGCATGATTTTACGAATAGTTTTTTTTTAATGGTACTATTTTACGAATAATTCGTCAATTTCTCATATATTATTTATAAATTTTGAAAGATATACCAAATTATTACAAAAGAAATTGTAGTGACGGACTTAGTTGCAAAATGCACAAGTAAATAACCACTTCTATACAAGGAAATTTCTCCCGAGTACTTTCCTAACATTTCTAAAATTTTGAACATTTGCCTTCCGAATTATTGCCTAACCAGAGCTTTGTAACTGTTATAGGATGCAACTTGGGTCAGTCTGAACTTGAACCCAACGGCTTCAACCCGATTTCATCTCGGTTGCATTGGTGTTTCCTTAGGTTGGGTTGGACATAGCCAACCCTATTTAATTTCGGGTTGGGTTAGGGTTGATGCCTTGGGCAACTCGACCCAACCTTAACCCAATACCCTTCTCCTTAATTTTATTGGTAATATCAATATCTTAGGTTCATAGTTTCTTATATATATATATATACACACATGAGCATGCATTTGCTGCGCTCGAGCATAGAAACAGGGTGGGGCCACATTTTGGGTGGGATCCAAAGCATTCATTTGATGGGCACTTTCATGGGTAGGGTGTCCACCAAAAATCAACTCCATTGGATCACCTTAGGGTGTCCATTTGTGGGGCCAAAAATGGACAGATTTGTGGACAAACCGTATCTGTCCATTTTTGGCCCCACAAAATGGACACCCATTGGTGATCCAATGGAGCTGATTTTTGGTAGGCCCCCCATCCACGATGGGGCCTTCCAAATGAATGCTTAGGATCACCCCCCCAATGGCCCCACCCTCTTGTTTCTGTTCTCGAGCGCAGCAACCCTTCTCTCTCTCTCTCTCTCTCTCTCTCTCTCTATATATATATATATATATATATATATATATATATATATATATATATATATATATATATATATTGTCTCGAGTGACCCATTTTAGAAAATCGGGTTGGACGAATTGGGTCAGGGTTGTGAGATTAAGTTGGGTCAGTCTGAACTTGAACCCAACGGCTTTAACCCGATTTCATCTCGGTTGCATTGGTGTTTCCTTAGGTTGGGTTGGACATAGCCAACCCTATTTAATTTCGGGTTGGCTTAGGGTTGATGCCTTGGGCAACTTGACCAAACCTTAACCCAATACCCTTCTCCTTAATTTTATCTGTAATATCAATATCTTAGGTTCATAGTTTCTTTATATATATATATATATATATATATATATATATATATATATATATATATATATATATATATATATATATATATATATATATATATTGCCTCGAGCGACCCATTTTAGAAAATCGGGTTGGACGAATTGGGTTAGGGTTGTGAGATTAATTTAGAGGTCGATTCGGTTAGGGTTGACCCTCCTCAACCCGAGTTTCAGGTTGGGTTAGGTTAGGGTTGAGGTAATGCCACCCCGGGTTGGGCTAAGGTTGTCCCTCAACCCGCCCCAACCCGTCTAGAGTTGAACCCCTAGTAACTATGCTCCCATTAGCCAAACAGCAAAACTTGAAAAGAAAGAGAGGCGTGCCATAATCAAAACGATAGACGTGTGCGGTTATCAATTTTTTTTCAATATTTACTACGTTTATTAAGCTACTCTCTTTCTCCCTTGGCAGCTCTTACATATCCCGACAACATACCAATTTCCATCCTTCACAACATCTTTATCAAGGGTGATCAGATGAGCTTTGAACTGGAGAAAAAGGATTTGGAAGCTTCGAAGCCATATCCAAATTACGAATACACTCCAATCCACAGTTTCCTCGACATCTGTGTGGTCGGTGCCCCCAAACCTAAGCTCGCATCTTTTTAGCATGAGGAGAGCCATATTATCTGTTTCACAGGACAAGTTCTTCTGTCTGCTTAAGCCCTTAAGAAACAGCAAGATTCCTCAGTGTTTGCATTATTGTAGAGTGAGCAATAAGGTCTAGCCAAAGTGATGTGAAGTCATTGGAAATTGTTAATGCACTTTCCATGTGAGAGATGGATACATGATTGGTATTAAAAAATGTAATTGTTGTGTTTAATTATCAAGGAAAAAAATGTAGTTGTTCTGTTTAATTATCAAAGACTAGGGTTTCATTTAAAATTTTTTAGACGGGGAGAAGATTGTGTAGACACCCTAATTTTGCTACACTTTAACCAACAATAGCCTAATGTATTAATCTGTGAAGTTTCACTGGTAAAATAAGCATCCTCACATTCCCTAGAATCCATGAGAAGAACCCTTCTATCATGAAATTATATATTAGGTCATTAATATCTCGATCTGACTTTACGGATCATCAATCAGAACGAAATAAGCTAGGCTCACTTCACAGTCCGAGCCCTGATTCCATTCCGTGACCCGATTTCCGTAAAGTGCCAGATCGAGGGCAGATCATGACCTGGGTGTTTTTCTTTACCTAGGATTTGTGATCATTTGGTTAAAATAATATCGATCAAGGTTAATCTCAAATCTGGATTAAATACTGGGCCACTTGATTGAGTAAAAAACCAGTGAAAAGTCACGGATCAAGGCAGGACAAATGAGAACTGTCGAAATTACTCAATTCTATGATCAACAATAGATTTTAAACTCATCAATAGATGGTTTGAAGGCTCGGATCAGCGATCCAAAGTTGATCAAGTTGGTTGGTCCAATCGGAGCGCCAATTTGATCAACGGTTGGAAAAACGATCCGCTGTTAAAAACCGATGGCTCCCGTTGGGCAAAAAAATAATAATTTGGAATGTCTATGGCATTATTGGGCTCAAATTAACAAGGAAAAATCATGGGTTAGTAATTGGAAGGAATTATTTAAAACAAGTCGTGAAATCTCACAAGAAACTCCTAAAATGGCAATTTTTCCCGTTTCTCTCCACTTCTTCTCTCTCCTCCCATGGCATGTTTTTCCATCCTTGGGAAAACGTTGAGATATTTTAGGGGATTTTCTAGCTAATTTAATTAATTAAAGTTGGAAATAAGCAAAATAACCTAGAAAATTGCCATGTTGCATAAAGAGAAGATATTTCTAATTGAAAGGCTATCCGTGCTTTCCAATCTCCATGTTGCACGCCTAACTTGGGCGTTACTTTTTGTCCCAAAGGAATGAAGGATTGCCTTTTATAGAAAAAGAACATTCTAGTTCTCTCCTTATCACTCCATTGATTTTGTTGCTAATTCTTCATCTTTTAATCTCACCCCTTAATTTTTCAAAGCTAAACTTAGTAGTTCTCTCCATCCATGGCCCTATAAATTGACCCCTCACCCCTTTCATTAGCGGGACTAAAAAAAAGAAAATCCTCTCCCTCTCCATAGCTAGCCGACCACCCTTTCTCTCCATAGTTGGCCGAGCCGCCCATCCTCCATAGCCATACATCCCCATCCCCAACCTACAACCATCACACATATTATCTATTATGTCTATGCATCATCCTCACATAGGTATGCCATGCCCCTACCATACCTCACATATCCATGGCCATCATAACTAGCCTCATAACCTATTACTTGTTTCCAATAGTACCTACCCTATCCTCGTTAACATCAACAACACACTATCCACCATATTCCAAAACTACATCTTCTACTGCCTTAATTCCAGCAATACAAACCCATCAGCCCCTTTCTTTAACTTGCCAAAACCCATCAGCCTTCTTTCCTCTTTAAGTGGCCGAAACTTAGTTCTGGCAATTCGACATCAACAAAAGGAATCAAAGGACTTTACTCATTATTGAAGGGACATCATCAAAGGGATTCAAAGCAATAGAGGTTCATCATCAAAGTTTGAAAAAGAGGTAGGCCAATTTCCATGTTTCTTGTAATTTGTCCTAAAGAAATTTATATGTTTTTTTCTTTGCATATGTCTTCCCTTTTTCTCTTTTGCCTTGCTGTTCCCAATCCCTCTCTATTCTAAAGGTATCCCATGTAACCCAAAATCCTTTGTGTTAACCAACCCAAAGCCCAAACCCATGATGAATAGTCCATTCAGCCATGTTTCTTTCATCCTAATCCTGTCCTTTTTGAGAAACAAGAAGGTTGAAACACATATGGAACCGGCCATGTGCCATGTGTGTATTTAAATTAATGCAATGTATGTATGTGTAATGCATCCGTGCAACCAAACCAAGATTGAATGCACAATAAGCATTACATATGCTATGCACATCCATACGTACTGTGCGCATTTCACCCAATCAAGACCTAGGATAACCCTTAGCCTCTTTAATTCTATTTGGGTTCAACTGAACTGAACCCAAGTTGCTCCTAAACCGGTCCAACCCCGACCCCGCATCAGCCCCACAACTCTAACCCGGTGCAACCCGACCCAACTCGGTTCAGCCCCTAACCCGAACTCCAACCCAGTCCGACTAGGACCAAGACTCAGCCCCAACCCGAGTCAAACCCAAACCCGCAACTTGTAACCCCAACCCACGTGGACCTCGCTTAAGCCGCGATCCAACCTGAGTTAAACCGGACCCACCTGGTCCACCCCGGATCAAACCGGTTCAACCCGATTCCGAACCAGAACCCAAACATGAACCCGACCTGAATTCTGAACCAGAACTTGAACCGCACCCTAACCACAAGGCCAACCCGCATCCCTAAGATGTGCCTCAACCCGGACCCGCAACCTGGATCCACACCCAAAACTTGTTCCCAAAACCCACACCCCAACCCGCACCCCTAAGCCGCACTACAAGCCGCAGCCTAACCCGGCCTCACCTACGTTGCCGCAACTAATCTGAGCCTGACCCTACTCAATTCAATCCAAAGCCCACCAAAACTATTCCTTTGTGGTCTCGGCCAACATATGGTCCTTAGCCATTAGCCACCAAACTTGCCGTCCTAGTGGTCTCGGCCAACTGGCCTATGGCTATCAACCCAACCTCAACACCTACCCCATCAGACTATGCCCTGTTCATTAATCCCATCATACCTCATTTATTTCCCATAATCCTATCAGGCCTTTACCCATGTATGTATTACACGCCATCAAACTATACCCAAACCTCCATTTATTCTCCATCGGAATAAAACCTCAAACCCAACTGAACCTTACCCCCAACAGATCCCAATCCAAACGGTTCCTCCGAGTCCTGCCCAACCGGTTCATCAAATCGGACCCGCAAACCGCATTCACTCGGTTCAACCCGACCCGAGTCAACTTGGACCCACCTCGGGTTCAACTCAAGTCAACCCAAGCTAACCCGAGTCAGCTCAGGTTCAACCCGAGTCAGCCCAAACAATCCCGAGTCCTACCCGAGTCAACCTAAACCCGACAATAAGACCCACTCGGCCTAGGAGATTTCAAGCAGTCTAATGGTCCATCGAACCTAACGGCCCACCCGTTCCAAGGTTAACCCGACCCTGCAACACAAACCCCGCGACCCGACCCTGTGACCTGAACCCGGATTTGCAGCCCGCACCCCACCACCGCATGACCATCATGACACCCAAATCTACCTAGTCATGCCCCTATTCCTAACTAAGTAGCACTCCCATGTTCTCAACCCGAGTTGCACCTCAGCACAACCCAAAACTCATTCTACCCGAATCCACAGCCAACTTGGCCTTGACCCAAACCTCGGCCCGCCCAGCTTTGACCAAACCCCTGCCCCCCTTGACCTTTGACCCGGTTCAAACCCAACCCATCTATAGAACCCCCCAACCTATCCGGCCTTGACCCGAAGTCCTAAGAGCCCACTAATAGGCATCCCATCTCATAACAGCTCACCAACTTAGCCCTTCCCATAACCATAACCGAATTCAACTCTCATCCCCATCCCATGACTAATCCAATCCGTCTTGTTTTGCGTGTGTTTTCCATGATAAACACATGCATGCAAAATAATATGCACTGTGTGTATTATATTTGAGTGCAGTGTTTCTACACATGCAAAGTAATTCAAATATGCACTGTGTATACTGTCCACATGCATGCAAAACAATGCGATATGCACTTCGTGTATACACTTTATTTGATCCAATTATGTGAACATGTATTGTGTATGTAGTCAATTTCAGCCCATGCACTGTGTGGAATTGATATACTGTCTTCACCTTCCCGCCCGACAGGCTCAAATGAACTCCAACTTATAACCCAATTCAACCCCTACCCCTACTCGCTTCCTGATCCGCAACCCATACCCACAACTCGGACCCACACCTTAACCTGAGCCTAACTTGAATCTAACCTACCCCCACTCAATCAAACCCAACCTGAGTCATTCGCCCAAACCCCTAACCGAGTTGCATCCCTATGTCGAAATCCGTTTGGCCAAATCTCGCAAGTCCACCTCTTTCAAATTCCCAAAATGGTGTCCTTGTGACTCAATCCATGCTTCCAATCCAAGTCTTCAATTCCCAATTCTAGCTTCTAAAGCCAATCCAAATTCCAATTCCAATTCTTAATCTCAACCACCCCATGGAACTACTTGTCGCTTGATCCCCACCATGGGGTACGTAGGCAACTTGGCACTCCCAAGTTCAGTCGCACCTTTCTCCATCCTTCTCATTCCCCTACACCCTTTGTCGTCTCTTTCATTCTCCTTTTCACCCTTTCCTTTTCCCTAAACCTTTTTGCATGCTAGATGTTTCTTTTTTATGTTTTAGTCATATGAGTAACTGCATGTTTAGATTTCTTTGTTTGATAATTGTTCTCATCATACGCTAGAAATAATATGTTGCTTGCTTGTTATGCTTAGAAGTCGCATGCTAGGTTGTTTGTTTCTGTTAGAATAATTGTTTGTATGCTTAGTTATTTGTGCTATTGGAACTCTAAAAGAGTTCAAAAATCTAAAAGAACTTAAGAACTCACATTCATTGGAAAGTCACTATTCTAAAATTTTAAATTCCAAGAACATAAATACCTTAGGTTCTAAAACTTAAAAATTTCACTCTAGGTTTCACAATAGAACTTTTAGGGCCCAAACTTCACAAAAATACTAAAAATGCAACTTAGGTCCATTGCATTAGATCTAGGTTCATATAGCATAGGTCACTTCACCTCAAATCAATTAATCAAATTCAACTCAAGTCAAATCTCATCAATCTCAAAACAATTACATAGGCATGTAGTTGCATGTAGGATGCACTCCTGGCCCGCATGACTCTAAAATGTGAACGGCTAAACAATTAGAATGCATTTAGGTTAATAAAATTCACATTCACCCCTTAGTTAAACTTAAACAACTAAAGCATTTAAAAGGTAAAGTCTAACTTTCGTCAGGCAAGATCGATGTTGTACACTTCGTGCGGTACACCTTCCGATCTCGTAACCAGGTAACTTACCCAGAATTTAAATCGTAGACCAAATATACAGAGTTAATCATGGGTCCTAGATCCCAAATCTAGATGGCGACTCTGGTCAGTTGCTTCTTTCGTGAAGTTATGACCTTTATCCTAAATTTATGAAAAAAGCAACCATATTCAAATCCAATGGACAAAGGCACTATCATCATCATAAGAACACACCCTCGTGAGTTACCCCTCTCGGGACGGGATCTACAGATTGGTTGGTTTGGAATCATATTACTTGGTTCTCTCGAAGCATATGTACGCAATATAATTATGATAATAGGTCAAAACTAGCAATTTAATTACTGATCATCATACCATAAAATGGCTACTGATATTTGCATTACCATGTTTTAGGGTTGGCAATTTCACCCGGGAAAGCGGGGATCCGCCCCGCCCCACCCCACTTGGGGAGGGGATTCCCTGATTTAAGCGGGGGAGGGGATTTAAAAAATTCCCCAGTGTGGGGACGGGGAAGGGAAGGGGATGGAGTTGGCCCCGCCCCGCATTAATGCCATTTTTTTGTATTTTTTAAGTGTTTTTATTTGGGAAAACTACTAGAAACCCCTTGGATCGAAACATATCTACAAGATTCCCCCAAAATTTTCATAATTACCATTAGAACAGTTTTGTCCCTGAAATAGCATTTTATATTTTCTTTTACCCATAACCCATTGGGCATTGACCCTTATTATATTAGTATATTACCAGAAATCCCTAAAATCTCTCCATCGAACCATCACTAAAGGCAACATTAAATCCTTTGAAAATCTCCTTCCCTCAAATAAAGGCAACATCTCTCTGATGAGTGTTGAGATTTTATATGGTGTACACTCATATAGTCCATTATTTTTCAAAAAGTAATGTATGGGCTACGCCATAAGATGATCCAAACCGCAGTGGGGAGGGCATGGGGATTAGATATTCCCCGCGGGGAAGAGAGGGGGATTCCCCACCATCCCCGCAGTGGGGAGGGGGGAAATTCCCCGCAGAGGGGTAGGGTACCCCAACATCCAGCCCCGACCACCCCGTTGCCAGCCCTACTATGTTTTGATAATAATACAAACTAACCTTGTCTTTTAACTTTTGACCGCTAGTTAAATAACAAAAGAAGAGGGTGCTAGCAAAATGGGATTTCGTCTGGAAAATAAAGACATAAATCTTATGTTGTGACACATGCGCAAGAAGACAAGTGACCTCGAATCCCCATGAAATGTAGAAAAGTACTGTGGAAATGACCAAATTGTCGGTCAATTCAACTTTCGTCTTTATTTTCCAAACGAAATCCCATTTTGAAAGTGTTTTCCAATAGAAGAAAAGGTTTGTGTCATAATCAAAACATGGCAGTGCAAGAATCAGTAGCCTAAAAGATCTACAATTTTTGAGTTTTTATATGATGTATTTGCAAGTATGTGTGTGTATGTATATGCGTGTGTGTGTCTACACACACACACTCTGTAGAAAATATCATCGTTGATCCAAACCACTCATTTGTTTGTTCCTAATATAAGTAGCTCGTGCCCTGAAAGTCATCTCCATAAAAGACTCACAATTCTGCAGTTTTTATATGGTGTTCTCATGTAATTGCACGTTGTGGACCCCGATCCGAGATACGATGAGGAAACAAGTCCCCCAAACATCCTCTGGATCATCCACGTGTGAAGGAGAGCTCTGCCAATGAACTCTCGAAACGGTTGCCACCCTTATTACATAGCACGAGTGGCGATATGAACTAGATACCTCTTGATCCAAGGATAAATCCTCAAACCAAGATGTACCTAAAATAACTTAGAGTCGCCATCCATGGATAGGCCATGGAACCCCAAAATCAAATCTTCTGTGCAATGGATGACCAGCAATATATATGGGCTCGTGCCTGATTACGAATGGAGAAGGTCCGAAGAGCACCCCCAATTCGTCCGAGTGCAAGCACTTGGTCTCTTATGCCATTTTCATTAACTCCAAAGAATTTTGGGCAAAATCATGTGAAATGGGAACAAAATATCCCCGGGAAGACGTCTACCTAATCATGCATGACCAGGGGATAAAATAATAAGCACACACAAAATAAAATAAAAGATGTGTCACCTAATGACAACTAGGTTATGAGTGACATGCCTAACTGGTGTCTAAGTTCTGGTGAACAAACACACACGTGCTACAGCTAAAGGTATAAGGTATGCGCATGAAAGTAAGAGAACACACCAAAATACACAACATGACAACACAACAAATCCTAAGACTCTAAACGATTGACCCCGAGTCCTCGGATGGTCTGATGTTCATCCAAAGAAGCCTACGTATCCCCGCCTCCACGAGAATCAGAGCAACGTAGTTCTTCGCACCTATTCTAAGCTAGGATACCTAAGACACCTAGACCTCTATCCTATACTCGACCTAAAAGACCAGACTAGTGAGCGATCACTTGATTTCAGTGAAATGTAGATTTTAGGACACCCTATATGCCCTAACTAAATGCAAGTTAGCCCTAAGCTAATGCAGGTGGTTCCTACAACCTATGTGTAACTAGGCTGTGCTTCCTAAGGAAAACTATGTGATCACTAACGCATCTTATTCTAGTCATCAGTCGGCGATGTGGATCGCCCAACTAACCGGACGGAGGCGCTCCTATAACTCTAGGACGAACCCCTAACTCTAAAACAAACACACACAAGCACACAACAAATCAAAGACAAACCCCCTAACTCTAAAAGAAACTCTCTATCTAGGAGAAACTCCTAACTCTAGAGGAAGAGCTTTTTGAAAATACGGTTTTAAAGAAAAAATGGTTAAAGTATATTTATTTACAAAGTTTGGCTGGACTTGGGACATGGATCCCGAGCTGCGCTACGTACCTCGTGGAAGAGGATCAAGCCAACGTAGTTCGAAAATAAACTTTCCTAAACTATGCTCCTAAAACTCAACACTTCAGATTTTTTAAGGTTTTTGATATTTTCAAATGTTCCAATGTTTTTTTTGAGTTTTCAAATGTTTTTCAAGTGTTTTTGAATTTTGAATTTCTGATATTTTGAAATGTTTTTATATTTTTGGTGATTAAAAGCGTGCTAACACCCTTTCAGCTAAAGGGGATTCGATAGAGGAGCCTCTATACCCACCATATCACGATAGGGTATAAAGAGGGAAGCAGGATCTCTAAAGCCTAGGGGGAAAGAAAACAAACGAGGGAACTAAAATTCCGATACGAGAAAACAATCTCAAAGAGACGACCAAAAGCCGACGGGACTTAGCCAGTCTCCAAAGGAGAGGATATCTGACCTATGGAGTAAAACCCCTAGACAAAAGACAGATGAAAAACTTCTAGCCCTAAGGGTAAACTTCTAAACAAAAGGGACAGACAAGAACTTTATGGCTCTGTTTGGTTAGATGAGATTTTAGTGGAAGTAGTAGTCAACAAGGAGGTGACAAGGGTGGGATATGTGTAGACTTGTCTAAGAGAAGATTAGAGGGAATTTTGGGGAATTTTGGTAGTGTGTTTGGTTAGATGTCAAAGCATGTAGGAGAATGGAGGGGTGTCATTAACAAAATAAATAGTAGAAGAGAGAGAAAGAGGAGAGAGAAAGAGAGAAAAAAAGTAATGATTACACACGGCATATCATATTATACTCTTCTCCCCTCTAAAATTTACCAAAAACAAGGTTTGGCATTAGAAAAGTAGGGGAGGGGACAATCCCGCCACATAGGCCTAAGCAAAAAGCTAATAATGATGTCTCTTCCATGTCTAGTAGTCCAATGGGATTTGAGCTAAAAAATGACAACCAAACAACATTTGGTATTTCATATTCTTAGAAATGCTCATCCGTCTTCCCTACTTTTTGCAACCAAACAGAGCCTATAAGAAGAACTACTAAACAATCAGTCACCAAGGAAGGGTCCTAACTAGCTAAACACTCTAAGAAGAGGGAATCCTTTAACCTGCGTAAATACTGAGGCGGGTGTAGACACCCCATTTTGACCGTGCCCTAAACCTCCCATGTTTGAGCAAAACCTAACCAAATCAATTAGCTAGGGTCTCAAATTTCACCCTAGGCTAGCTTAGGGTCTCAGCTACGTCCCCATAAAATTTCGTCAAAATCCGAACGCGTTTGCCTAGCGAACGGGCCGAGAGAGGATCGTAGTGTAAAATAGAAAAGGGGGGCGAATTATCCTTGAGAGGGCCGATCCTAGGCCGGATAAGACACGATTCATTCGTGCGCTTATCAATTTCTTCGCAACCGCGCGCTCATCCATTTCGGTAGTGCCAGTATCACCACCCATATTTTTTTATATAAAAATCAGAAAAAATTCGTAATACGGAGGATTTTTCTTCATTTTCGTTTACAGAGAGGGGGAGAGAGGAGAAATTCCCAAAATCTGCCAAGCCCTAGGTCATATTTTCGTCTTCTCCGGCGAAATCTACCGGATTCCAGTAAACCCCGGCCATGACTCCTTGTTCTCCGGTCAGTTGTCATCATCTATCTATACTCACCTTCTTCTCCGATCATCTCCGGCGAGCTCCGACCCAAACTCCACTAGATCTTTCTTCTCCGGCCGACTTCACCGGATTCTGGCCAAGCTTTGACCGGAGCAATCCTCTTAACCTTTGATCTGTACACTTCAAGCATGGATTTGAGTAAAGATTTGAGAAAAGGAAGGAAAATCTGAGAGAGAGAGGGCAGAGGAGAAAATCTCCAAATCCTTATTGTAAGCCCAATGGTTTCCACCTTGGCATTCCCATCTTCTTTTGATGATTCCAATACACAAGTGATTTATGATCACTAATGTGTTTGATTGTCTAAGTTGTAGATCACATTGGTGCTAAGACAACATTGCTTGGATTGAGGCCAAGAAGATCTCATTGGACCACATCATGAAGGCCAAATACATCGCAGTCCAAGACAAATGAAGACTTGTAGAATCCATTGAAGACCAAAGTCATACTTAGATTGTAAAAGATCCAATCTTAGTTTTAGATTTTAGAGGCATAATTAAGTAAATAAACAAACACCCTAAATATACAAGTGATTGACTTTGTGGAGTTCCAACACCGTGGAACCCTCATAGCAATCCCAACTTGGTGTTAAGTTGGAAGCCTAAAAACAAGAAATGAAAATCTGCATGAAATAGGCTTCTCGAAACTCCGAGAAATGGTCCAGTAGACTTTTTTCCAACTTCTGTTTGTATTCCCGGAACTCCGAGAATTTTTCTCGGAACTCCGAGAATTCTCGGGACTCCCAGAAATATTCTCGGAACTCCGAGAACACTACAATGGTCGGATTTTTAGCCGTTACGAATTTTCCAGGAATTACAACAATGCCATTGAACGGTCATATTTGGTTTTTCCTATATATATGGGCATTCCAAACATTACAATGATCAATCATAACACTCTAAAACTCCATTTGAACATCCAAAGAGTAAATTAAACTTGATTATGCCTCTCATCCTCTAAAGCTTAGGATTTGGATCATAGGCTAAATTTATACATCTTCTACACTTTGTAAACCTTGTGAGGGATTGTTTTTTGTTCTCTCTTTCTTATCAAGAACTTGTATTGGGCGAGTGTTCGGAGAAGCGTAGCCCACTCTCCGTGGTGAAGATTGCCACCAAGGTTAAAGGTAATCGGAATTTGTAATCGGCACCGATCTTCGCCGAAGTTAAGAAGATCACATAGTGAAGCCATCAACGGGTTTGGTTGGTGGAGTGGAGTAGGCCTCGTGTTTGGAGGACCGAACCACTTTAAATCTTGGGTGCAATCTCTCTTACTCTTGCTCTTTATTTTGCATTTGCACTTTAGATTTAACTTGTGTGCTTGAATTTTATTGTTGATCTCTTAATTTCCAAAATTGGGTTTGAGTTTTCAAAAGAGTTAAAACTTGTTAGAAACCTAATTCTTCCCTCCTCATTTGTTGCCAATTCGGGACCACCCTTGGAATTTCACTTGGTATCAGAGCAAAGGCTCTTAAAAGATTTTCTTTTCTATAAATCTTTGGTAAATTTTTCTTTAAAAATTTCAAACAAGGGAAAGATCATAAGATCTTTGTCAACTTTCTAATTGTGAAATGGCGGATAGAAATGGAACCGGACTTCCGGAGGACCATTCCACAACTAGACCTCCCTTCTTTAATGGGTCCAATTATGGACATTGGAAGACAAGGATGCGCATCTATCTTCTTTCGATAGATGTGGAACTTTGGCACATTGTTGAAAATGGATACATGTTGCCTTCCAAACCATTTGAAGAATGGAATGTCGTAGAAAAAAGGCATGCAAATTTAAATTACAAAGCTATATATTCTTTGTTTTGCGCCCTATCTACGGAGGAGTTTAATCGAGTTGCTCTTTTTGATTCCGCCAAGGTTATTTGCGATACACTTGCCGCTACCCATGAGGGAACATCTCAAGTTAAGGATTCCAAAATAAACTTGTTAAAGAGCAAATATGAAATGTTTAGAATGGATCAAAACGAAAGCATTTCCGAAATGTATACCCGTTTTTCTAAAATTTCTAATGAATTAGCAAATCTTGGTAAATCTTATCCTACTGATAAGCTTGTGAGTAAGTTGCTTAGGTCTCTTCCTCCATATTGGGATCCAAAGGTAACCGTCATACAAGAATCAAAGAATCTCAAGACGCTAACCATGGAGGAGCTTGTAGGATCTTTCATCACCCATGAGATGCTCCTCACTAGCCGACATGAGGAGAAGAAGCCGAAAGAGAAAGAAAAAGAGAGTCGATCTCTAGCTCTAAAAGTCTCCAAAGCAAACTCATCATCCTCTAGCGAGGCGGATAGCGATGAAGAAGAAGCTTTAAGAAAATTTAAAAGCTTATGGAGAAAGAAACATAAAAAGGATAAAACGAAGAAGAAAGAAGAAAGTGAAGTAGAAGGAGGAATAAGGTGCTATAATTGCAAGAAGACCGGACACAAAAGACCGGATTGTCCTCTTCTCAAGTCATCTTCCTCAAAATACAAGGGAAAGAAGGAATGGAAGAAACATAAGGCTCTTGCCGCCGGATGGGATGCTACTAGCACCTCGGGAAAGAGTTCAAGCGAAGGGGAAGAAAAGAAAGATGATCTTTGCTTCATGGTTCTCACCCATGAAGATGAGGTAAACTCTAACCCCTCGTGTTTTTAATCTAGTAGTGATAGTGAAAAAATATCATATGATGAATTGTGCTCAACCTTGCACTCTCAAATTTCTAAAAATAAAGTTAAAAAAATCCATTTCAAAATTAGAAAATGAACTTAATTTTTTGAAAAAATGAATCTTCTTCTAAATCTCAAGCACAACTTGAAAATTTTAAACTTGAGATTGAAACCCTTAAGGGTTGTTTGGATGAGAAAACTTGCCAAATTGTAAAACTCCAAGATGTGGCAAGTTCTTCCAAATCTTATGAAGATGAATTTAATGATTTTCTAAATCAAATAACACATCTTCATAATGAAAATGAAAGGTTAAGATTATGTCTCCATGGATTCTTAAATGGTGACAAAATTATTGACATAATCTTAACGAAGACTAGTCAAAGACCTAAACATGCATATGATAGGACTAGCGTATCTAACCCTCATGTTAGATGCCATTATTGTGGAATAAATGGTCATTACCAATTCCAATGTGCATCTAAGATTAGGGATAGTGTTGGAACCAAGAAATCTTGGGTTCCCAAAGCCCCCATATGATTATCTTCATATGTGCTTAGATTAGGGGCTTTTGCATTAAGATTGAATATCTTTTTATGGATAGTTAAAAATCCCCTCCCGCATTGAAATTGTTTTCCAAATAGGGGGAGTTCTAGGTTTGTCTTTTTCCTTGAAAAAGGGGGAGCTTTAAGTTGAATATTTCATCATTTTGTTTCATTTTTACCCCAATCTTTTTGATTGATGCCAAAGGGAGAGAGAATTCTAGTGTAAGAAAAATATGTATGCTTTTAATTGGAAAATCTCTTGTACTTGTCACCATAAAAAAGGGGGAGATTGTAAGCCCACTGGTTTCCACCTTGGCATTCCCATCTTCTTTTGATGATTCTAATACACAAGTGATTTATGATCACTAATGTGTTTGATTGTCTAAGTTGTAGATCACATTGGTGCTAAGACAACATTGCTTGGATTGAAGCCAAGAAGATCTCATTGGACCACATCATGAAGGCCAAGTACATCGAAGTCCAAGACAAATGAAGACTTGTAGAATCCATTGAAGACCAAAGTCATACTTAGATTGTAAAAGATCCAATCTTAGTTTTAGATTTTAGAGGCATAATTAAGTAAATAAACAAACACCCTAAATATACAAGTGATTGACTTTGTGGAGTTCCAACACCTTGGAACCCTCATAGCAATCCCAACTTGGTGTTAAGTTGGAAGCTCGGAACTCTGAGAAATGGTCCAGTATACTTTTTTCCAACTTCTGTTTGTATTCCCGGAACTCCGAGAACACTACAACGGTCGGATTTTTAGCCGTTGCGAATTTTCCAGGAATTACAACAATACCATTGAACGGTCATATTTGGTTTTTCCTATATATATGGGCATTCTAAACATTACAATGATCAATCCTAACAATCTAAAACTCCATTTGAACATCTAAAGAGTGAATCAAACTTGATTATGCCTCTCATCCTCTAAAGCTTAGGATTTGGATCATAGGCTAAATTTGTACATCTTCTACACTTTGTAAACCCTTGTGAGGGATTGTTTTTTGTTCTCTCTTTCTTATCAAGAACTTGTATTGGGCGAGTGTTCGGAGAAGCGTAGCCCACTCTCCGTGGTGAAGATTGCCACCAAGGTTAAAGGTAATCGAAATTTGTAATCGGCACCGATCTTCGCCGAAGTTAAGAAGATCATATAGTGAAGCCATCAACGGGTTTGGTTGGTGGAGTGGAGTAGGCCTCGCGTTTGGAGGACCGAACCACTTTAAATCTCGGGTGCAATCTCTCTTACTCTTTCTCTTTATTTTGCATTTGCACTTTAGATTTAACTTGTGTGCTTGAATTTTATTGTTGATCTCTTAATTTCCAAAATTGGGTTTGAGTTTTCAAAAGAGTTAGAACTTGTTAGAAACCTAATTCTTCCCTCCTCATTTGTTGCCAATTCGGGACCACCCTTGGAATTTCACTTATCTTCTTCTCCGGCAACACCCGAGCCCCGATCTTCATTTTTCTCGATAAAATCTTAGAATCCGGTGGATAATCTTTGGATCTACAGATTTGATTCCTCTTAGCCTTGATTCAGTTGTTCTTACAAGAGATCAGATTAATTGAGACCATCAGATCGTGTTCTTGAGACCTTCATCTCCGGTAACTTCTAAAAACTTCTGGCGATCTTTGAAATCTGTGGGAAATTTAATCATTTAGGTAATTCGTTACTCTTTTATTCTTCTCCTATCATTTGAGCTAGTAATGCTAATTCCTTTGGTTCTGAATCTGTTTAGGCCATCGAGTATGTTTAGGAATGTTTGATTATGATCATCTGGAAATAATTTTCATTATGAAAAAAAATATAAAAAATAAAAAATAAATAAATCTGTGAATTCTTTTTTTTCATTTTATCTTGAAGAGATCTTTAGATCTTTGAATCTGTTTGTTCTGTGAGTAGAAGTAACTCAATATTAGTAAATAAGTTTAGATCTCTTTGATTTCACCATGAGATTAATGAAAAATGAATTAGATGATTTGATCTATTAATTTCACTTCTTTGATTTTATTCTATCATCATGACAGCAAGGTGTATGTGTTGATGAATGTATGTAGGTGTATGTGCTTCATAATTGAGATCTTTGTTTGGTTTAAGGCATTTAGCCATTGTCTTACAAGTTTATACACTAGTTCAGCTTTTAACTGGTTTGGTTATTGGTTCTCAATGGTATGCGTTGATGGTCATAGTATGAAACAACAACTTAAGATTTTCTTTGTACCCAAATAGGGCACTGATATGTATGAGAATGAGTGTTGAATACATGTGTGTTTGAGTGTATGAATGGATGTGTGAGTGAATAGGTGTGTTGGTGGTAATGTGTTTTTATATGTCTATAAGTGTACATGTCAGTATACGTGTGTGTGAGTGTGTTGAGGATATGTATGTGTGTGAATGTATACATGTGTGTGTATGTATGTGTCCATAGCAGCCCTCTCCATAATAGCTCTCATTTTGGTATCAAAACATGATTCAATCCTTATTTTACATAGTGCAAGTCTTTGATTTAGTCCCCTGTTTTGTGTAATACAAAGTCTGTCCATTCACTTATAAGTCAGTCTATGTTTTCCATGCTACCAAATCAGTCTATTCAATGCATTTATTCCCAGCTTTAACACAATTTGGCTCATGATTTGGACCCATGTTTTGGCATAAGGTCAGCCCTGATTTGACCCCAGTTTTTGCATCAACTGCAATCTGAAAATCACTCTTTGTTAGCACCAATTGTAGTCTTATAAATACCTTCTAGTAGGACTATCCTAGCAAATATCCTTTTAAAAATTTTACAAGGATTTGTAAAAGCTGGCAGTAAGGCTTGTCAGTTGAGCTTGTATGAATGGCATAACATAGCTTCATTAGAGTTAGTGCCGGAATCATAGGTTTTACTAGGAGAAGGCTTTAACTTAATTGTTGGAGAATATGTTCTTGTACAAGGCTCCGCATAACCTATTGCTCCATTGGTGTTGATAAACTTGAATATGAGGTATTAATATCTCAAGATGATTGTGATATGGCTGAAGTTGTGGAGGCAGGGCGATGAAGGAGTTATCCCAAGCCCATCTTTTAGGGAGACCTACTTGGTCTGTGCAGTATCCTTCTTCCTTTTGTCTTTTTAAAGATAGCCTCTGTAAGCCCAAGGGTCTACTCTCCTATCTTGTTTTGATGATTCTAAACATAATTGATTGTGTCATTGAATACTAATCAATTTGCCTTGAAGTGTTGTGTTTAAGATAGGATTGATCATTGAAGAAACCAACACACTACATGGTCATGTTTGAAGACGTACCAACACAAGAGTCAAAGGAGCTAAGTGGAGCTCACATCATCTCTCAAGCAAGCATACACAAGATGGAAGATCAATTGAAGACCAAGACTAAAGAGAAGTTGAAAGTTACATAGGTATCATTGTACATCCTTTCTCTTTAGATTTATTAGTTCAAGGCAAGGTTTTCAAAAGAGTTTTCAAAAACACTTAAGACCTAAAATGGTTTAGTGAATGGTTATGTGGTGGACTAACATGTTGGAACCCTCATAAACATTCCAAAATTATCATAGGAGTTGAGTTCCAAAAGCCAAAAATCAAACAAGCAATAAAAACACAAAATCTGCTGATTTTTAGGCTTCTCGGAACTCCGAGATTTTTCTGGGAGCTCCGAGCTCGGAACTCCGAGAAATGATCCAGTAGCTTCTGGCCATTTTCTCGGAACTCGGAGAAATGGTCCAGTAGAAACTTTCATCTTCTGGCCGTTCTCTCGGAACTCCGAGAATATTTCTCGGAACTCCGAGAATTTCTTGGAGCTCCGAGAATATTTCTCGGAACTCCGAGAACCTCGCAACGGCTCAAAAAATAGCCGTTGGTTTTGAATTAAAAATTGGTTTTTTGATTTCCTTTATTCCAAACGGTCATATTTTCATAAGAGGGTATAAATACACATTCAAGAGGATTATCTTCCTCTCTTGAACATTTTGAAAAACCTTCTTAAGCATTAAAGTAAACTTGCAACCCTTTCAAGCTTAAGATTTTGTTTTTTCCCAAACTTGCCTTGCACTTGCAAATCTATTGAGTTTGGATTTAGAGCTTTTACTTGCAATCACTATTGAAGAGCAATCAAGGGACTACAAAGAGCATCAAGCTTTCAAGAAGAAGCCAAGCTATTTATCTTCTATTCTTGTAAAGGTGGCTAGGGCATCCTATTGTAATACCCTAGAGAGCAATCGCTTAGAACTCGGCGAAGAAGGAGAGTCGGTGTAAAGGTGTAAGGGCATCCTTATTTAATATCCCTTGGAAGTGTAATCGCCTCGGAGCCGGGAATCGTGGAGGTCTCCAATAGTGGAAATCCTTAAGGACGATCTTAAGAATAGTGGAGTAGGGCTTTGCCCGTACCACTATATATCGGTGTGTTCTTTCTTATTCTTGCACTTTCATTCTTAATTTTGGTTTGGTATTTCTATTTGTGTTGATCTCATTTGAACTAACCAAAATCTAATTAAGAGAAGAAAATTCAAATTAGGGTTCACTAATTAATTTTCAAAAGGGCTAATTTAGTGTTAAAAATCAATTCACCCCCCCTCTTGTTTATTTCAATTGGTATCAAAGCCTCGTCTCTAATTTATTTTAAAACCCTAACCGGTCTAGAGTAAAGATTCTAAAAATGGCAAACTACCTTCAACACCATGAAGGTTACTCAAACACTAGGCCACCCTACTTTGATGGAACAAACTATGGATTTTGGAAAACCAAAATGAAAATCTTTTTAACCCAAGATTACCAAATGTTGAGAGTCATTAATAATGAATATATATTACCCACTAGAAATCTAAATGATTGGACCGAAGCCGAACAACAAGCCTCAAACTACAACGCCAAAGCCATGAATTCCCTAATTTGTGCTTTGTCTCCCGGAGAATTCAATAGAGTGTCAAATTTGAATTCGGCTAAGGAAATTTGGGACACCTTAGAAGTCACCCATGAGGGAACCAACCAAGTCAAAGAATCTAAAATGAATCACTTATTTAGGCAATATGAACTCTTTCAATTGACACCCGATGAAACTATTGCCGACATGTACACTAGATTCATGAACCTTGTAAATGGATTAAGGGGACTTGGAAAGCAATTTTCAAATAGAGATTTAGTGACCAAAATCCTTAGATCCCTACCTTTGTCATGGGAATCCAAAACCTCCGCAATCACCGAAGCGAAGGACATGAATACATTGAACCTAGATGAACTAATAGGGTCCTTGATAACCCATGAGATGATTTTCAAAACAAGAGCACCCGAAATTGAAACTAAAATTGAAAAAGGAAAAGGAGTTGCTTTTGCTTGTAATGTAGGTGAAAATGAAGATGCAAAGGAAGACATGGAAGATGAAGTTGCCCTCCTAACAAGAAGGATCAAGTTCTTGCAAAGGAACATGGGAGGCATGAGAAATAGAAGGACCAATCCTCCATTCAAGAAGAAAGAAGAGCTCGGTGACGGATCGTCTCAACCCCGATGCTATGGATGCAAGAAGCTTGAACACATTCGCCCGGATTGTCTACTCAACAATGAGCCTTCTTCAAACAACCGTTTCAAGAGAAGAGAAGGCAAGAAATGAATGACCACCACATGGGATGAGGACAATGAAAGTGAAGGTGAACAAAATGATGGAGAAGATTGCTTGATAGCCAAGAATGTTTGCTTCATGGCCTCAACAAATGACAATCAAGAGGTAAATACTTTAAATGATGTCATTATTTTAAAAGAAGTTCTTGATTCATTACAAAGTGCACATGATGAACTTGAAATAGAACTTGATAAAAATGCATCACTTGAAAATTCTCTCTCTAACATGACAAAAGAATTTGGTTGGTTAAAGAAAGACCATGAATTTTTAGATGATAAAAATGAAAAATACAAAGTTGAAATTCATGATTTAAATGCATCTATCAAAATTTTAAATGAAAATCGACAAGAACTATCCATTGAAAACAACAAGCTTAAGCATGAAAATAGTAAACTATCTTTTGAATATGATGAACTAAAGAAACTTTTTGAAAAATTTGAACATGGTTCATTGAAATTGGATAGGCTTGTTAATATTCAAAGAATGTCACATGATAAAAGTGGACTTGGACATAAATGGAATTCTACAATATCCAACTATAAAAACAAACTTGTAAAGGCCTCTTCCAGTGGTACTAAAACTTGTCATTATTGTGGTCTAGAAGGTCATTATAAAATTGCTTGCATACATGCTAAACAAGATAAAATCAAATTGAACTCTAAAGTGAAAATAAATGAACATAGCAAGATTAGGGTACCTAAGGGATCTCATTTGCCTATTCATATGTAGGTATGCCTTAAAAGCCATAACAAGAAGAACACATGGTACCTTGATAGTGGATGCTCTAGACACATGACCGGAGACCTCACTCAATTTGCATCCCTATCACTCAAGGATGGTGGAGATGTTACCTTTGGAGATGACAAGAAAGGAAAAGTCAAAGGAGAAGGCACCATAGGTAACTCTACCTCTCCCATACATGATGTGCTTTATGTTGATAGCTTATCCCATAATCTGATTAGCATTAGTCAATTATGTGATAATGGTTTTGAAGTAGTCTTCAACCCCGACAAATGCATTGTTAAAAATAAGATAAATGGAGAAGTGAAATTCATAGGTTCTAGAGACAATAACATTTACACTATTGGACTAGATGATCTTAGACTCCAAAATGTGACTTGTCTTAATGCCATTAGTGAAGACTCTTGGTTATGGCATAGGAGGTTGGGTCATGCCGGAATGGATCTCATTTCGACCCTCTCCTCAAAAGAAATTGTTAGAGGATTGCCTAAGTTCAAATACACCAAAGATCACATTTGTAGAACTTGTCAATTAGGAAAACAATTAAAAAGCTCATTTGCCCCTTAAAATATGATTTCAACCACCTACCCCTTGTAACTACTTCATATGGATCTTTTTGGACCAATGAAGACAAGTAGCCTAGGTGGAAAGAGGTACGTGTTTGTAGTTGTGGATGACTACTCACGATTTACTTGGGTCATATTTTTAGTACATAAAGATGAAACCTATGAAAATTTCCTTAAATTGTGTAATCAAATACAAAATGAAAAATGTATTGCCATATTTTACATTAGGAGTGACCATGGAACGAAATTTGAAAATGTACATTTTGACACTTACTGTAATGAACATGGCATCAAACACAATTTTTTGGCACCTAGGACACCTCAACAAAATGGGGTTGTAGAAAGAAAGAACCGAACCCTCCAAGAAATGGCTAGAACTATGTTGCATAAAAATGATCTCCCTAGATACTTTTGGGCGGAGGTGGTTAGCACCGCTTGCTATATCATAAATAGGGTATATATAAGGCCAATTTCTAAGAAAACACCTTATGAGCTTTGGAAAAACTTGAAACCAAATATAAGCTATTTTAGAGTGTTTGGTTGTAAATGCTTCATCTTAAACATTAAAGATAATTTACACAAATTTGATAAGAAGTCGGATGATGGCATATTCTTAGGGTATTCTTCACATAGCAAGGCATATAGAGTATTTAATATAAGAACCCTAGTTGTAGAAGAATCCATGCATGTGACATTTGATGAGAGAGAACCAACACCTCAAGAAATGCCACTTGATGAGGATGAACCTATTGAATACCTCTTACCTAAGTCAAATGCTCCTCCCCATGCATCTACAAGTAATAGTTTACCTAGTGAGGAAGTAGAGAATGAAGATAATGACTCATTACCTAGGGATAGGAGAATATTGGTAGATAATCCTGAATCCCAAATCTTAGGTGATGCCACATCGCCAGTAAGAACTAGATCATACTATAGAAGTGTGAGTAACAACTTGGCGTTCCTATCTGAATTAGAACCTAAGTCCATCAAAGAAGCCGAAAAAGATGAATATTGGTTGATGGGTATGCAAGAAGAATTGAGCCAATTCAAAAGGAACAAGGTGTGGAGGCTAGTGCCTAGACCTAGTGATCATCCAGTCATTGGCACGAGATGGGTGTATAGAAATAAATTGGATGAAAATGGAATTATCACTAGAAATAAAGCTAGGCTTGTAGCCCAAGGATACAATCAGGAGGAGAGAATAGACTATGATGAGACATTTGCTCTTGTTGCCCGTATGGAAGCTATTAGGATACTCTTGGCATATGCATCTCACAAAGGGTTTAAACTCTATCAAATGGATGTCAAAAGTGCCTTCCTAAATGGCTATATCCAAGAGGAAGTGTATGTTGAGCAACCTCCAGGTTTTGAGGACTACAAACATCCAAATCATGTCTTCAGGCTTGATAAAACTTTATATGGATTAAAGCAAGCTCGTAGAGCTTGGTATGAGAGGCTTTGCACTTTCCTAGTGGAAAAATGATTTGAGATGGGAGAGGTGGATAAAACTTTATTTATCAAAAGAGAAAATCAAGATATCCTCCTTGTTCAAATCTATGTGGATGACACCATCTGTGGCTCAACTAATCAAAAAATGTGTGATGAATTTGCAACTCTAATGAAAAATGAATTCGAAATGAGCATGATGGGTGAGTTAACCTACTTCTTAGGACTCCAAATTAAACAATACTAAAATGGGATATTTATAAATCAAGAAAAATATACAAATGAGTTATTAAAGAAGTATGGCATGGATAGCAGTAAAACATCAAGAATTCCCATGAGTACAACTGCTAAGCTAGAAAATGATGAATTTGGCAAATCTATAGATCAAAAGATGTATAGGGGTATGATAGGTAGCTTACTCTATTTGACAGCCAGCAGACCAGACATTATGTTTACTGTCTGTCTCTGTACTCGATTTCAATCGGATCCAAAAGAGTCTCACCTATCGGCAGTCAAGAAGATCTTCAAGTACTTAAGAGGAACCCAAAGTCTGGGACTATTGTATGAAAGATCATCTGCCTTCACTCTCATTGGATATTCAGATGCAGACTTTGCTGGATGTAGAGTGGATAGGAAAAGCACTAGTGGGACTTGTCAATTCTTGGGAAAATCACTTGTTTCATGGTTTAGCAAGAAACAAAATTCAGTAGCTCTGTCCACAACAGAAGCAGAATATGTGGCAGCTGGAGCACTGTGCACAAGTCCTATGGATGAAAAGCACATTGATGGATTATGAAATTAAAATGGAAAATATTCTCATCCAATGTGACAATACTAGTGCCATAAGTTTAACAAAGAACCCCATACAACACTCTAGAACCAAACATATTGAGATTAGACACCACTTCATTAGAGATCACTCACAAAAAGGGGATATTTGCTTAAAATATATCAACACTGAAGAACAATTGGCGGATATCTTTACAAAACCCCTTAGTGATGATAGAATATGTTATATCCGAAGTGCCTTAAACATTTGGAGTGCGGATTAAGTCAAAGAAATTGCCAAATAAATACTTTGTGCCTTTCACCTGCTTATCTATATAGTATTTATATATATCATCCCTGTTTGGTAGTATCTGCATGAATGAGATGTAAAATATTAATCTTAAAAATCACTCAATTGGTACTCTTAGCCTTCTTAGTTTTCTAAGTTGGAGAGGTACCTTCACTTTAATTAAAAATACCTAACAATTTGACTTATGTCAACATCTCGATCATGAACAGTTATATGTGCATTACTTGGTTAAATATTTTTATACCATAAGCATTGATTTAGGGGGAGTACCTAACTCAATCTTCATTTACTCCTAAATTGCTGTACATTTTAGTTCACCCTTTCTGTCGATGACAAAAGGGGGAGAAGTTTGAAATTGATTATCTATTCAATTGACTATATGCACCTTATGCTTTTAATTGTTATAATTTATCTATGTGCATATATTGAGGGGGAGTTCCAGCATTCACTTGCCTACTATGTCACTCCACACACACCTCATAATCAATTTTGTTTGTCATCATCAAAAAGGGGGAGATTGTAAGCCCAAGGGTCTACTCTCCTATCTTGTTTTGATGATTCTAAACATAATTGATTGTGTTATTGAATACTAATCAATTTGCCTTGAAGTGTTGTGTTTAAGATAGGATTGATTATTGAAGAAACCAACACACTACATGGTCATGCTTGAAGACGTACCAACACAAGAGTCAAAGGAGCTAAGTGGAGCTCACATCATCTCTCAAGCAAGCATACACAAGATGGAAGATCAATTGAAGACCAAGACTAAAGAGAAGTTGAAAGTTACATAGGTATCATTGTACATCCTTTCTCTTTAAATTTATTAGTTCAAGGCAAGGTTTTCAAAAGAGTTTTAAAAAACACTTAAGAACTAAAATGGTTTAGTGAATGGTTATGTGGTGGACCAACATGTTGGAACCCTCATAAACATTCCAAAATTATCATAGGAGTTGAGTTCCAAAAGCCAAAAATCAAACAAGCAATAAAAACACAAAATCTGCTGATTTTTAGGCTTCTCGGAACTCCGAGATTTTTCTGGGAGCTCCGAGCTCGGAACTCCGAGAAATGGTCCAGTAGCTTCTGGCCATTTTCTCGGAACTCCGAGAAATGGTCCAGTAGAAATTTTCATCTTCTGGCCGTTCTCTCGGAACTCCGAGAATATTTCTCGGAACTCCGAGAATTTCTCGGAGCTCCGAGAACCTTACAACGGCTCAAAAAATAGCCGTTGGTTTTGAATTAAAGATTGGTTTTTTGATTTCCTTTATTCCAAACGGTCATATTTTCATAAGAGGGTATAAATACACATTCAAGAGGATTATCTTCCTCTCTTGAACATTTTGAAAAACCCTCTTAAGCATTCAAGTAAACTTGCAACCCTTTCAAGCTTAAGATTTTTTTTTTCCCAAACTTGCCTTGCACTTGCAAATCTATTGAGTTTGGATTTAGAGCTTTCACTTGCAATCACTATTGAAGAGCAATCAAGGGACTACAAAGAGCATCAAGCTTTCAAGAAGAAGCCAAGCTATTTATCTTCTATTCTTGTAAAGGTGGCCAGGGCATCCTATTGTAATACCTTAGAGAGCAATCGCTTAGAACTCGGCGAAGAAGGAGAGTCGGTGTAAAGGTGTAAGGGCATCCTTATTTAATATCCCTTGGAAGTGTAATCGCCTCGGAGCCAGGCATCGTGGAGGTCTCCAATAGTGGAAATCCTTAAGGACGATCTTAAGAATAGTGGAGTAGGGCTTTGCCCGAACCACTATATATCGGTGTGTTCTTTCTTATTCTTGCACTTTCATTCTTAATTTTGGTTTGGTATTTCTATTTGTGTTGATCTCATTTGAACTAACCAAAATCTAATTAAGAGAAGAAAATTCAAATTAGGGTTCACTAATTAATTTTCAAAAGGGCTAATTTAGTGTTAAAAATCAATTCACCCCCCCTCTTGTTTATTTCAATTGGTATCAAAGCCTCGTCTCTAATTTATTTTAAAACCCTAACCGGTCTAGAGTAAAGATTCTAAAAATGGCAAACTACCTTCAACACCATGAAGGTTACTCAAACACTAGGCCACCCTACTTTGATGGAACAAACTATGGATTTTGGAAAACCAAAATGAAAATCTTTTTAACCCAAGATTACCAAATGTTGAGAGCCATTAATAATGAATATATATTACCCACTAGAAATCTAAATGATTGGACCGAAGCCGAACAACAAGCCTCAAACTACAACGCCAAAGCCATGAATTCCCTAATTTGTGCTTTGTCTCCCGGAGAATTCAATAGAGTGTCAAATTTGAATTCGGCTAAGGAAATTTGGGACACCTTAGAAGTCACCCATGAGGGAACCAACCAAGTCAAAGAATCTAAAATGAATCACTTATTTAGGCAATATGAACTCTTTCAATTGACACCCGATGAAACTATTGCCGACATGTACACTAGATTCATGAACCTTGTAAATGGATTAAGGGGACTTGGAAAGCAATTTTCAAATAGAGATTTAGTGACCAAAATCCTTAGATCCCTACCTTTGTCATGGGAATCCAAAACCTCCGCAATCACCGAAGCGAAGGACATGAATACATTGAACCTAGATGAACTAATAGGGTCCTTGATAACCCATGAGATGATTTTCAAAACAAGAGCACCCGAAATTGAAACTAAAATTGAAAAAGGAAAAGGAGTTGCTTTTGCTTGTAATGTAGGTGAAAATGAAGATGCAAAGGAAGACATGGAAGATGAAGTTGCCCTCCTAACAAGAAGGATCAAGTTCTTGCAAAGGAACATGGGAGGCATGAGAAATAGAAGGACCAATCCTCCATTCAAGAAGAAAGAAGAGCTCGGTGACGGATCGTCTCAACCCCGATGCTATGGATGCAAGAAGCTTGAACACATTCGCCCGGATTGTCTACTCAACAATGAGCCTTCTTCAAACAACCGTTTCAAGAGAAGAGAAGGCAAGAAATGAATGACCACCACATGGGATGAGGACAATGAAAGTGAAGGTGAACAAAATGATGGAGAAGATTGCTTGATAGCCAAGAATGTTTGCTTCATGGCCTCAACAAATGACAATCAAGAGGTAAATACTTTAAATGATGTCATTATTTTAAAAGAAGTTCTTGATTCATTACAAAGTGCACATGATGAACTTGAAATAGAACTTGATAAAAATGCATCACTTGAAAATTCTCTCTCTAACATGACAAAAGAATTTGGTTGGTTAAAGAAAGACCATGAATTTTTAGATGATAAAAATGAAAAATACAAAGTTGAAATTCATGATTTAAATGCATCTATCAAAATTTTAAATGAAAATCGACAAGAACTATCCATTGAAAACAACAAGCTTAAGCATGAAAATAGTAAACTATCTTTTGAATATGATGAACTAAAGAAACTTTTTGAAAAATTTGAACATGGTTCATTGAAATTGGATAGGCTTGTTAATATTCAAAGAATGTCACATGATAAAAGTGGACTTGGACATAAATGGAATTCTACAATATCCAACTATAAAAACAAACTTGTAAAGGCCTCTTCCAGTGGTACTAAAACTTGTCATTATTGTGGTCTAGAAGGTCATTATAAAATTGCTTGCATACATGCTAAACAAGATAAAATCAAATTGAACTCTAAAGTGAAAATAAATGAACATAGCAAGATTAGGGTACCTAAGGGATCTCATTTGCCTATTCATATGTAGGTATGCCTTAAAAGCCATAACAAGAAGAACACATGGTACCTTGATAGTGGATGCTCTAGACACATGACCGGAGACCTCACTCAATTTGCATCCCTATCACTCAAGGATGGTGGAGATGTTACCTTTGGAGATGACAAGAAAGGAAAAGTCAAAGGAGAAGGCACCATAGGTAACTCTACCTCTCCCATACATGATGTGCTTTATGTTGATAGCTTATCCCATAATCTGATTAGCATTAGTCAATTATGTGATAATGGTTTTGAAGTAGTCTTCAACCCCGACAAATGCATTGTTAAAAATAAGATAAATGGAGAAGTGAAATTCATAGGTTCTAGAGACAATAACATTTACACTATTGGACTAGATGATCTTAGACTCCAAAATGTGACTTGTCTTAATGCCATTAGTGAAGACTCTTGGTTATGGCATAGGAGGTTGGGTCATGCCGGAATGGATCTCATTTCGACCCTCTCCTCAAAAGAAATTGTTAGAGGATTGCCTAAGTTCAAATACACCAAAGATCACATTTGTAGAACTTGTCAATTAGGAAAACAATTAAAAAGCTCATTTGCCCCTTAAAATATGATTTCAACCACCTACCCCTTGTAACTACTTCATATGGATCTTTTTGGACCAATGAAGACAAGTAGCCTAGGTGGAAAGAGGTACGTGTTTGTAGTTGTGGATGACTACTCACGATTTACTTGGGTCATATTTTTAGTACATAAAGATGAAACCTATGAAAATTTCCTTAAATTGTGTAATCAAATACAAAATGAAAAATGTATTGCCATATTTTACATTAGGAGTGACCATGGAACGAAATTTGAAAATGTACATTTTGACACTTACTGTAATGAACATGGCATCAAACACAATTTTTTGGCACCTAGGACACCTCAACAAAATGGGGTTGTAGAAAGAAAGAACCGAACCCTCCAAGAAATGGCTAGAACTATGTTGCATAAAAATGATCTCCCTAGATACTTTTGGGCGGAGGTGGTTAGCACCGCTTGCTATATCATAAATAGGGTATATATAAGGCCAATTTCTAAGAAAACACCTTATGAGCTTTGGAAAAACTTGAAACCAAATATAAGCTATTTTAGAGTGTTTGGTTGTAAATGCTTCATCTTAAACATTAAAGATAATTTACACAAATTTGATAAGAAGTCGGATGATGGCATATTCTTAGGGTATTCTTCACATAGCAAGGCATATAGAGTATTTAATATAAGAACCCTAGTTGTAGAAGAATCCATGCATGTGACATTTGATGAGAGAGAACCAACACCTCAAGAAATGCCACTTGATGAGGATGAACCTATTGAATACCTCTTACCTAAGTCAAATGCTCCTCCCCATGCATCTACAAGTAATAGTTTACCTAGTGAGGAAATAGAGAATGAAGATAATGACTCATTACCTAGGGATAGGAGAATATTGGTAGATAATCCTGAATCCCAAATCTTAGGTGATGCCACATCGCCAGTAAGAACTAGATCATACTATAGAAGTGTGAGTAACAACTTGGCGTTCCTATCTGAATTAGAACCTAAGTCCATCAAAGAAGCCGAAAAAGATGAATATTGGTTGATGGGTATGCAAGAAGAATTGAGCCAATTCAAAAGGAACAAGGTGTGGAGGCTAGTGCCTAGACCTAGTGATCATCCAGTCATTGGCACGAGATGGGTGTATAGAAATAAATTGGATGAAAATGGAATTATCACTAGAAATAAAGCTAGGCTTGTAGCCCAAGGATACAATCAGGAGGAGAGAATAGACTATGATGAGACATTTGCTCTTGTTGCCCGTATGGAAGCTATTAGGATACTCTTGGCATATGCATCTCACAAAGGGTTTAAACTCTATCAAATGGATGTCAAAAGTGCCTTCCTAAATGGCTATATCCAAGAGGAAGTGTATGTTGAGCAACCTCCAGGTTTTGAGGACTACAAACATCCAAATCATGTCTTCAGGCTTGATAAAACTTTATATGGATTAAAGCAAGCTCCTAGAGCTTGGTATGAGAGGCTTTGCACTTTCCTAGTGGAAAAATGATTTGAGATGGGAGAGGTGGATAAAACTTTATTTATCAAAAGAGAAAATCAAGATATCCTCCTTGTTCAAATCTATGTGGATGACACCATCTGTGGCTCAACTAATCAAAAAATGTGTGATGAATTTGCAACTCTAATGAAAAATGAATTCGAAATGAGCATGATGGGTGAGTTAACCTACTTCTTAGGACTCCAAATTAAACAATACTAAAATGGGATATTTATAAATCAAGAAAAATATACAAATGAGTTATTAAAGAAGTATGGCATGGATAGCAGTAAAACATCAAGAATTCTCATGAGTACAACTGCTAAGCTAGAAAATGATGAATTTGGCAAATCTATAGATCAAAAGATGTATAGGGGTATGATAGGTAGCTTACTCTATTTGACAGCCAGCAGACCAGACATTATGTTTACTGTCTGTCTCTGTACTCGATTTCAATCGGATCCAAAAGAGTCTCACCTATCGGCAGTCAAGAAGATCTTCAAGTACTTAAGAGGAACCCAAAGTCTGGGACTATTGTATGAAAGATCATCTGCCTTCACTCTCATTGGATATTCAGATGCAGACTTTGCTGGATGTAGAGTGGATAGGAAAAGCACTAGTGGGACTTGTCAATTCTTGGGAAAATCACTTGTTTCATGGTTTAGCAAGAAACAAAATTCAGTAGCTCTGTCCACAACAGAAGCAGAATATGTGGCAGCTGGAGCACTGTGCACAAGTCCTATGGATGAAAAGCACATTGATGGATTATGAAATTAAAATGGAAAATATTCTCATCCAATGTGACAATACTAGTGCCATAAGTTTAACAAAGAACCCCATACAACACTCTAGAACCAAACATATTGAGATTAGACACCACTTCATTAGAGATCACTCACAAAAAGGGGATATTTGCTTAAAATATATCAACACTGAAGAACAATTGGCGGATATCTTTACAAAACCCCTTAGTGATGATAGAATATGTTATATCCGAAGTGCCTTAAACATTTGGAGTGCGGATTAAGTCAAAGAAATTGCCAAATAAATACTTTGTGCCTTTCACCTGCTTATCTATATAGTATTTATATATATCATCCCTGTTTGGTAGTATCTGCATGAATGAGATGTAAAATATTAATCTTAAAAATCACTCAATTGGTACTCTTAGCCTTCTTAGTTTTCTAAGTTGGAGAGGTACCTTCACTTTAATTAAAAATACCTAACAATTTGACTTATGTCAACATCTCGATCATGAACAGTTATATGTGCATTACTTGGTTAAATATTTTTATACCATAAGCATTGATTTAGGGGGAGTACCTAACTCAATCTTCATTTACTCCTAAATTGCTGTACATTTTAGTTCACCCTTTCTGTCGATGACAAAAGGGGGAGAAGTTTGAAATTGATTATCTATTCAATTGACTATATGCACCTTATGCTTTTAATTGTTATAATTTATCTATGTGCATATATTGAGGGGGAGTTCCAGCATTCACTTGCCTACTATGTCACTCCACACACACCTCATAATCAATTTTGTTTGTCATCATCAAAAAGAGGGAGATTGTAAGCCCAAGGGTCTACTCTCCTATCTTGTTTTGATGATTCTAAACATAATTGATTGTGTTATTGAATACTAATCAATTTGCCTTGAAGTGTTGTGTTTAAGATAGGATTGATTATTGAAGAAACCAACACACTACATGGTCATGCTTGAAGACGTACCAACACAAGAGTCAAAGGAGCTAAGTGGAGCTCACATCATCTCTCAAGCAAGCATACACAAGATGGAAGATCAATTGAAGACCAAGACTAAAGAGAAGTTGAAAGTTACATAGGTATCATTGTACATCCTTTCTCTTTAAATTTATTAGTTCAAGGCAAGGTTTTCAAAAGAGTTTTAAAAAACACTTAAGAACTAAAATGGTTTAGTGAATGGTTATGTGGTGGACCAACATGTTGGAACCCTCATAAACATTCCAAAATTATCATAGGAGTTGAGTTCCAAAAGCCAAAAATCAAACAAGCAATAAAAACACAAAATCTGCTGATATTTAGGCTTCTCGGAACTCCGAGATTTTTCTGGGAGCTCCGAGCTCGGAACTCCGAGAAATGGTCCAGTAGCTTCTGGCCATTTTCTCGGAACTCCGAGAAATGGTCCAGTAGAAATTTTCATCTTCTGGCCGTTCTCTCGGAACTCCGAGAATATTTCTCGGAACTCCGAGAATTTCTCGGAGCTCCGAGAACCTTACAACGGCTCAAAAAATAGCCGTTGGTTTTGAATTAAAGATTGGTTTTTTGATTTCCTTTATTCCAAACGGTCATATTTTCATAAGAGGGTATAAATACACATTCAAGATGATTATCTTCCTCTCTTGAACATTTTGAAAAACCCTCTTAAGCATTCAAGTAAACTTGCAACCCTTTCAAGCTTAAGATTTTTTTTTTCCCAAACTTGCCTTGCACTTGCAAATCTATTGAGTTTGGATTTAGAGCTTTCACTTGCAATCACTATTGAAGAGCAATCAAGGGACTACAAAGAGCATCAAGCTTTCAAGAAGAAGCCAAGCTATTTATCTTCTATTCTTGTAAAGGTGGCCAGGGCATCCTATTGTAATACCTTAGAGAGCAATCGCTTAGAACTCGGCGAAGAAGGAGAGTCGGTGTAAAGGTGTAAGGGCATCCTTATTTAATATCCCTTGGAAGTGTAATCGCCTCGGAGCCAGGCATCGTGGAGGTCTCCAATAGTGGAAATCCTTAAGGACGATCTTAAGAATAGTGGAGTAGGGCTTTGCCCGAACCACTATATATCGGTGTGTTCTTTCTTATTCTTGCACTTTCATTCTTAATTTTGGTTTGGTATTTCTATTTGTGTTGATCTCATTTGAACTAACCAAAATCTAATTAAGAGAAGAAAATTCAAATTAGGGTTCACTAATTAATTTTCAAAAGGGCTAATTTAGTGTTAAAAATCAATTCACCCCCCCTCTTGTTTATTTTAGCCTCAAGTCATTAGATCTTTCCATTCATTGCTAGGGCGATGAAGGCGCTAGCCCAAGCCTATCATTAGGGGACTTGCTCAGTCTGAGTAGCACTCCCCTCTTTGGTTTAAAAGACTTGCCTAGTCTTTTAGAAGTACATTCCTTAAATTTTAGAAACCCATTCATTGCAAGGGCAGTGAACGAGTCATCTAGAACCCAACCCTTTTAAAGAGACAAGCTATGTCTCGCGCAGAAATGTCATACACTCTTTAGATACAGGCTTTGTCTCATTAGTGAGTCACCCATAGGAGACTATCTAAGTTTCAAATAGAACACCTCCTTTAGGTTGATGACCGACTTGGTCTGTTAAAAACCTTACCTTTCTTATCATTACAAGGGCAATGGAGCCCATCTCTGTGTTTATGAGACTTATCTAGTCTCACTAGCACCCTTCTTATCTCTTTTTCTTTTAGGAGACTAGCCTAGTCTCATTGGCACTCCCCTCTTAGGGTTGTGCACTAGGAGTCAGTCCTTTCGTATTTGAGTCAATCCTTTAGCATAGGAGTCTGTCCTTAGTTAGAGAGTCAATCTTTCAGGAGTCAGTTTTATCATCATAGGGGTTAGGATTCTTTCCAACCTCTTACCAAATCATATGATTTTATCCGCTCCTGCAAGGTATAGGATGCTGTCCAACCCTTACAGAGTTGTTACTTTGTTCATTCCCTCACAAAGCATAGGATGCTATCCAACCTTTGCAGGATATCAAGAGTCTATCCCACCCTTATGATGATAGGATTCTGTCTTCTTGTGTCAAAAACATCAAAAACATCTGAAAAACCAAAAATCCCAAAAATCTTGAGTCATTTAGGAGTAGTTAGGAAAATCATTTCCGAACTACATTGGCTTGATCATCTTCTACGAGATACGTAGTGCAGCCTGAGATCCACATCCCAGGTCCAGCCAAACCTTTAAAAATAAACATTTCAAACCCTAAAAAAAATACAAAACTTCTTTAAATTTTTTCAAAAAGATCTTCCCTTAGAGTTAGGAGTCTGTCCTAGATATTTGAGGTGTTTTAGAGTTAGGAGGTATCCTGATTTGTATTGATATGGTGTGTCCTGTCATGTGAGTGTCGCTAGAGTTAGGAGGCCTCGAGTCGATCGGTTAGACATTTAGTCGAACCGATGGCTAGACTAGGAAGCATATAGTCAGCCCATGGTTTTCATTAGGTTGCACAGTCTAGATACACATAAGATGTAGGGCCCACCTGCATTAGCTTAAGGCTAAACAACTTGCATTAGTTAGGGCATATAGAGAGTCCTAAAAATTACAATTCACTTGAACTTAAACAATCGTACAAAAAGCTTTAAAAATCAGTCGAGTCTAGTGGAATCGAGTCTAGGATAGCGGTTCTAGATGGTTAGGCATCGTAGTTTAGAATAGGTCATCGAACTACGTTGACTCCGATTCTTCCCGAGGCCGGGATACGTAGAGCAACTGGGATGGACGGCCATCTTGGTCCGAGTCAAGTCCTGCATTAGAGTTTTAGGATTTGTCTTCTCCAGTCATGTATGTAATTGATTTGTGTTGTGTGTTTTGCTGTGTTTTCTTATTTTCACGTACAGATCCTATACCTTTAGCTGTAGCATGCATGTGTTTGCACACCAGAACTCAGATACCAATTAGGTATGACACTCATAATTTAGATATTCTTAGGTGACACTTCTTTCATTTATTTTGTGTGTTTTTTATTATTCGTCTCTCAGACATATATGATTAGGTAGACGTCTTCTCGGAGATATATGTTCCCATTTCACATGACTTTCGCTCAAAACTCTTCAAAATCAATAATAAATGGCATAAGAGACCAAGTGTTTGCACTTGGGCGGACGAAGTGCTCTTCGGACCTTCCAAATTCGTAACCAGGCACGAACCTTCTTTTTATATCTCTGGTTATCCGTTGCAACAGAGCATAGTATGGGATCCTTGGCCTACTTCCTTGGATGACGACTCTTCTTTGTTTAAGGTACGCCTCGAATCTGGGCTGGTCCCCGAATCGAGAGGTATTTCACCTTATATCGCCACTCCTGTGAGAGGCATTCTTCTTTCGAGAGTTCCTTGGTAGAGCTCTCCATTCACGTGGATGATCCATGAGACTGTTCGCGTGGGGCCCGTCCCCCCGCCTCTCTCGGATCGGGGTCCACAGCGGGAAGGGAAGAGATTGGCTCAAGAAACTCTCCATTGGTGCCAAACCCGACAAAGTGTTCCCAAAATCGAGAGAATCCCGAAACTCAAAAAAAAATCCCAAGGAACGCACAAAGAATGATCTTGAAAAAGATGGAATCCCTAAACCCTCTAGAAAATCCTGATGACAAGAGGATACTCTAGTAATGTATATCAATACAAAGACTGGAGGGGAAGAAGAGAAAAGGGAAGAGGAAGGGCTCTGAGTAGCCTCATCATAGCCCTTGCTTATACTTGAATGTATCACCAGCGATAAACTATAGTGGTATCAGAAATTCTCATGGAATAGTGAGACACAAACACCTGTCTTTTAAGGATTGACATCATTACCAATATGAAACAAAACATATGCGACACCTTGCCAAAGACTTGATACTCACCACATATTTGAGTGTTCAACCATGAAGTGGTCTAAGAAAGAATATGCGGAATGCCATTAAAATGCAGGATTTACCTTCCTTAAAAGAGATCAATCAATGAATGCCTCAGAACATGATGGTCCATATTCTGTAATTCACTTAAACACTTATACCTTCTAACCTTGGACACATAAATTACAAGAGGGTGCAGAGACCCTAACTCAAAGCCAAAAGGCTACACCTCACTGGATACCTTAACCGATTAGGATATGCTGACCTCTTTTGTCCAAAGGTTAGACAAAAGAGTGATGGAATATCGAAGTTTCAAAATCATATAGCGACAGATGAGGTATTAGAGCAAAAGTGCAAGAATATCAAGACATATCCAAGACAATAAATAATAGGACAAGATACTACCTATTCATTGGGAACAAATCAAAATGACTGAATTCCAGCAAAATTTACCATGATATCACTCAGTTCTTGACAAAATAATTTATTTTCACTTGCCATTTGGATAACATTGAACCTACTCAACTCCTATCAAATATTATATATATATGGCCGCAATTCCCATTCATGGAAAACAAATATAGAAACTGAACTTGAGACTCATTAAAAGAAGAAATTATTATCACGATAGCAGCACTAGTAGTCGAGCATACAAAGAAGAATCAGGGGATTGAAATCAGTGAACCCACAAAATGCAGAATCAAACAACTTCCAAAAACTAATAGGCAGTTCTACCAAGAAAATCTTATGCTTAAAAAGGAAGAGAAATAAAACCAACCTGGACAATTATCGGATCCACATATTTCCAACAAGATTTGGATCCAAAAATTTAACAATATCCAAGACTTTTGCATAAAGATGTCTACTCAGAAAATTAAATCCATATCGAAATATCAGAATGAGCTAAACTCTTCTTTGCACACAGATTTCTGCAACAAATACCTTACTTTTCAGATGATTCCAATGCCAACGGCGAGAATAATATCTGCCTGAAGCTCCAAAGCTTGCTAAATTTTGGATCTGAGCTTGTCCAAGGTAGAAATCAACAAAGAAATGATCGGGGAATAACTGCGATACTGATGAGACTGGTGGTCGGAGAAGAGGGTGCTGAGCAAAGAAGATGAGATGATGGTAGGGCTCAGATTCCAGCGCCTAAAGGGGACTCCAATGGAGTTTGCAGATATGCGAAGATAGTGATTAAGAAAGAGGTTTAAGTAGTGAGATAAGTGGTCAGAGACCAGTTAAAAATTGCCAGAGAAGAGGGTTCTGAAATGGTCTCCAAAATCTAAAGTTCAAAGAGGGGTTTTTGAAATGGGTTTCGGAAAAGGGGTCTGTGAAGATGGAAAGGGATGTGGAGAATGGAATCTGCTATGAAATGGAAGATGGGGTCTGAAATAGGCATCGATTTGAACGGACGAGATGATCAGAGATATCATGAAGATGGGCTGGAGTTTAGAGACAATGGTGGCAAACTAACAGCAACGACAGGTCTCCAAACCCTCCTCCTTGATATTCTACATGAAGTCACCGATCCTACACTTCTCCTTCTTGCTGATTTGAAGATGAAAATGAAATCGACGGTGGTTGTAGGAATGTGAGTGACCGGAAATAACGGCTGGATTAGCGTGGAAATTGTCCGAATATGGTGGAGGCCGGAGATTAGAAAGGGGTTAATGGTGGAGGTGGTTGATGATGGTGATGGTGATGATGAGCTTGGATCTGTTGGTGGGTTTGCCGGATTCCAGCGGAAGTCAACGGAGAAGGTGAAGTGGGTTTGGGTGGTAGTGATGGCTGAGGTAGGGGTGGCTAAAACAGGTGGAGGTTATAGAGGAAGTGGCTAGGGTTGGGAAAATGGAAGACGGCCAGTGAAAATGGAGGAGGCTTGCCGGATTCCGGCAAGGTTGCCGAAGAATCCCCTTCTTCCACTCTCTCTTGCGGCTGGAAATGAGGTGTGTTAAAGGGGTTAGGGATTATAGAAGAAGAGATGGGATTGTGTGGCTGAGATGGAGGTGATAGTGGCAATGGAAAGGTGGAGAGGTGGCGGTGAGGGTGGATGCGAGGGTGGCTGGCCGGAGAGATGAGGGAGATGGCCGGAGGCGGGCCGAATCTCTCTCACCCTCTCTCCTTCTCTCTTGGTGGCTGCTCTCCCAAGAAAATTGAAGCCTCTCCCCCCTTTTTCTTTTTTTAACGAAAATGGGTTCCCCCATTTGTAGCCCTAATTCGATCATCTTTTAAGAGGAAATGACATGCTCACCCTTCTATTCCTTCCCTTGGACAACCTCATCTAGTGTACTTATACTACTCTTTTGCTCTATAGGGGGGGTTAGATTAAACAATGGGGTTCAAAAAGGGAAATGACAAATTCGACACCTTTCTTTCACTTGAACAGCCCCCCCATGTGGCTATTTGCAATTTGCTTTCTTGGGAACAAGGTGGTTCAAGTAAAAAAAAAAAAGCTATGAAAATAACACTTAACTTGTCTTTTCTTTAATCTTTGCTGCTTTGGAAAAATGATATGAACGCCACCTCTGATTTAATATTTGTACACACCCTGGCCTATCTTTTCTTCATCTTTAACTCCTCTTGTGCACAAAAAGGGTTAATATCCGCACACTCATACCTTGATTGTTGCATTACTTCGGTTCATTTTTTTTCAATTGGCCCATGGGCTGATGTTGGCACTCCTTTACTTTAGTAATACATTACCTTTTACATAGCCTTGATGACAGCACAAACTTGACTTGTCTTTTCCTCTGAAATTTGTCCATTCCGAACTAAGACTTACATGTATTACCCTTACGACAATGACAATTTTCAATAGATCAGGAATCACTAAAGGGCCAGGTAAATTGATAAAACTTTGGGATTCCTCTAACATTCGGATTTGGTTTTGGGACTTTATTCGGCTTTGAAATCTTTTTTTTAGGGTTCGGTCAAAATGGGGTGTCTACACACGTATTTTTTGAAATGGTAATAATTATATAAAAACGGAGAAAAACATCCAAGACCGAGATGGTCAATAATACAAAAAGAGAAGAAAGCCATGAAAGTGCTTTTACGTTTGGGGCATAGCATATTTACGTTGTGGCCCAACTCGGACTGATGATAGTTTGTCGCAATGGGGACTCCGATAATGAGCAACTCTTGAATATATGAACAAAAGGTCTTTGTAGGCTCCAAGTTCGAAGAATCTATTGTCCATAGCCTACCCAATTATCACCCACATTGAAATACCTCAAAAATCGCAATCACAAACAACTTTGAATCCGCAATTGCTCGATAAGGAGAAACCCTCGAGGTGCCATTTTATCGACTCTGGGCGATGCCACATCACCCAAAATCCCTATTTCCTTGGTTTTTCGAGTCTATAAAAGGCATAATGCCCTATGCATTCACAAAGAAGAGCTTTCATCACTAAATTTTGAGCAAAAATGCCGGGTAAAGAGTTAGAAACCCTGAAAAGTCTCCCGCTCCTTGAAAGGATTGATGATTTAAAGCGTAGAGAAGGCATTGTGGAGTTTGAGCAACGCCCCATAACTAACGTCAGGATTCATTGACAGTCCACGTAATTAATGTCTTCCTTCCCCTTTAATTTTCATTTTCATCATGCAGTACCATACTAGGGTTAATATAATTAGAATATGAGAAAGTCACGAGGCTCTGGGATCCAAAGAACCCTAAATCTCAAGGCCTTCCTTGATTATGTAGTTACAGTAATGTAGGATAGTTGGCTTAAAATTTTATTTTAATATTTGATTTTAGCTTAGATCATCGATGAGATCAAGGGAGTAGGTTTTCTCCATAGCCTATATCCCTAAATTATTGCTAAATTTCCTTTGCTTAATTGATTTTTCTTTCTTTACGCATGTTTAAAGAAATAATGGTTAAAAAAACCTTCTCTTATTCTCTCCATTTTAATTTCATATTGAAATATAGAGAAAAGGACCAAGATAAAAATAAACCGCCAAGCGGAAGATTGCGGTCACAACCCGCAGGTTGTTGTTGCAATTATCGCATGACTTGATGATTGCGGCCGCAAACCTTAGATGATTTGTTTTTAACTTAGTCTTGTTGGATAAAAATTGTTCCAGAACAGCCCGTCAAATATGTTGATAGAAATATGGCTTTGATTTAGAGACCAAAGCATGGGGATGGTGCCTAGCACCTTCCATTCCCTTAACTAGGCAACAAACCTGATCGACGGGACTATGTATTACTTCCAGAGTCACTTGTGGGTCCTAGGCCCTACATCCAATGTGGCGACTCTAGTAGAACCCCATGAGGTTTTTTTTTTTGAAATCTCATGGAGGGGACAAGAAAGGACATTCCTCCGTTAATGTTAATTGATGAAGGGACATCCCTTCTAAGGAAAAAGAGCCAAATTTCCTAAGAAATTCCATTAGGGAGTGTCTGATTGATGTATTTTGGTGGAAAGAAAAGGATTTTGGTGCCTACTTTTCGTTGACTTTCTTGCATTCGGTTGCTGGACTTCAGCTGTTTTGGAAAATGAATTGTCTTTCTATTTCGGTGACGTGGAAGATGAGAATCCACCACCCAAAATCCTTCAAAATAATTCTTGTTTACTTTCCAGCTAGAAAGTTGCTTTGGCAATTGTACCTGCCAAGTTTTGAGATTTTCGAGCCATTGGCGATAGCCGTTGGGAAATACTGCACACCTTTTATTACCTCTTCTTCCCCTTAAACCCTAAAGACAAAGAAATATGCCATTGATGAACTTATGGAGCTACCAAATTTGCCATCGTCTTCATGGACAGACTCTGAAATCTCCCATCTTCTACATCGAATCTACCATTGACAAACCATAGCACCCTCAAATCTACCATTGACGAACTCAAGGAGCTTCGAAATCTGCCACCGTCTTCATGGTCCCTGAAATCTTCCATTGATGAAATCGTGGAGCTACGAAATCTGCCATTGTTTTCATCAAATCTTTTTGGCAAAGCTACAAAATCCTCTTCTTGAAATCTCCAATATCTGGCAAAGCTATGAACCATAGCACCCTGAAATCTAGCATTGACCATGGTGATACCCATCGTCTTCCTTCTCTAACCACAACGCAGAACGGTGATATCCATATGTCTGCCATTTTCTTCGTGTGATTTCTTCCATCGTCTTCGTATGATTTCTGCCACAAGATACAAAATCTATCATCGTCTTCGTGTGATTTTTTGCCATCTTCTTCGACCTCCATATATTTTCCGGCACCTTTGCATCTCAGATAATATTTTTGCATCTCTGCATCTTATTTGACCGCCATATATATATTTGCATTTTGCATCTCTGATTCTTCTTCGACCTCCACAAGATTTTTTTGGCATCTCTTCATCTTCTTCGACCTCCATATATTTTTCTGGCATCTCTGGCCGGTGATACCCGAAGACATTCGTAAAAAGGTGGGAGTGGCACCAATTGAAGAGAAGATCACTTAGCACCGCTTAAGATGGTTTGGGCATATCCAACGTTGGCATTTGGATGCACTAGTGAGAAGAAGTGACTCGTGCCAAGTTGATGGAGTAAAAAGAGGTAGGGGAAGACCAAAAACAACTTGGGTAGAAACAGTGAGGAAAGACTTGAGGGTTAGGAACATAACAGAGAACATGACCTTGGATAGGAGAGAATGGAAGAAAATGATCCATGTAGATGAACCCAACTAGTGTCAGGATTAGACTTTTTGGGAGATGATAAATTCACTCCTTCTCTCCCTCTCTAAAGAAGTCTTTAAGCCATTAACTTCATATGGGCCTCAATCTTGCAAATGAAATCTCCATTCAACGTCAAATTTGGAACCTGATGGCCTTTAGATGAAAGGTCCCGATCACCAAACACATTGGGCTGACTAGGTCTCCATGTGATGGCACATTAGATCAAAGGTCCCAGCCACTAAGCACATATGCCACATATATAGATCATGGCCGTCCTGTGATGGCAGATGCATTTTCTTTCATTACTCTCCATTAACTTTTTCATTTTTGAGTATGCTAAGTAAATAAACTTGCCGACACCCTCCACATATCCGTATAAGTAGGCAGCCTTGACGGCAAATATCCAAAGCAAACTAAGCTGTAGTTTCCCTCTTCTTCTTCTTCTTCTTCTTCATACTATTGTACTTTGCTACATAGACACACAAAGATGGCTAGTGCAAGCAAGATACTCATATTTGGAGCAAGTGGGCATCTCGGAAAATACATGGTGAAGGCCAGTGTGTCCTTGGGACATCCTACGTTTCTATATACTAGACCCATCAGGGCCACCACCAACTCTGAAAAGCAAGAATTGTTCAAAGAATTCAAATCCATGGGGGTGGAGGTTTTTGAGGTAACTAACCCCAATAAAATAATCTTTTTTTAAGATAAAACAAAGAAATTAATAATAGAATAGTTGAAAGAATTATTCTTCGAATATTATATTGTTGTTCTTCAAGACAAGGTTGCAAGCAAGGTTTTAAATTGGAAAATGATATGGAGACCTAGACTAGGACCTAAAACGGGACCTGCAATATGCCATGTGTTAAAGAAAAATTTACTTTTTGATTAATTTCCTAAACTTAAGGGATTACTCATGACATCACTAGTGATGTTGTGGCGTCAAACAATTTGTTCGGTCCTCTTTTAGGTGGCATCAAACAATTTGTTTGGTCCTCTTTTAGGTCCAACTCTAGTCCTCCCTAGCATTACTCTTTTGTCTTATTCATGAGGAGAGTGCTCTCACATGCAACAGGGGGTCCGCGAAATGCCTTCTAGGATGGTCCCTAGCAAATCCCATTTTTTAAAATATCGATATTTTAAAACCATGGTGCACACATCCGTATGTTCCATGCTTCACGTTGTGCCTTTTTCTAATAGGGATTTGATAAGGACCATCCCATTAAGCCATTTCGCGGGCCCGCTGTTCCATGAGAAAGAAATGGAATTCAAGAATCAAGAGGGTGTAACCAGAAATTTGTTGGGCGTGTGAGAGAGTTGTTTCCAAGTGGTAACAGGAATTCGTTTCTCACGTTTTCCAAAAGGAAATGATAAATGCGCCCTTCTCATTACTTGGGGCACCCAGGTGAAGACTGTGCAGTGTAGGGGTGGACATGGTTCGGTTTGGTTCGGTTTTAGGGTATACCCAGAACCGAACCATATATAATCGGTTCCCTGAAATTGGAATCAGAACCGAACTATATATGTTTGGAACCGAACCGAACCAGCACCATGTATAATCGGTTCGGTTCGGTTCGGTTCCGGGTTTACCCAACCTTCACCAAATGTAGATATTTTGCCTAATCGTATTTATAATCGGTTCGGTCCTATTTATATATGAACTACAAAGACTAACATGCACGAATTTGGAATAATCAGGCACACATTTGGACAATGCAAAAATTATATATGACCTATAAACATGCACAAATTTGGAATAATCAAGCACAAATTTGGGGGGTGAATTAAAATTTTAAAAGCAAAGCAACACGTTAAAGATGGGTGAATTAAAAGGGCGTGGGGTGATTTTATCAAGCGATGAGGCATTGGGTTTTAAGATGAGGGTCGGTTCTCGGTTCGGTTTTCGGTTCCGGGATCCTAAACCCAGAACCGAACCGACTTTCCATCGGTTCCAGGATATCAGAACCGGAACCGAACCATATAAATATGGAACCAAACCAAACCGAACCGAACCATATGTGCCGGTTCGGTTCGGCTCCTCGGTTCGAACCGGAACCATGTCCACCCCTAGTGCAGTGTAGGATGCCAATGATCAGGTCCCTTCAATCCTTCCCATGCCTCTTCATAGTCATAGATAAAGTGCACCTGGGTGTCCAAAGTAATGAAAAGGGGCGTATTTATCCCTTTCCAAACCAACTGCCGTTTTTCTCTTTGGTCACTTTCACGCAATGTCTGCTAGCGAGGACATGGGCATGGATTTTTTTTTTCCCATGAAAATTAGTGTCTCCAAATGTTAAGGGAGGGGTAGGGCGGGTGGGAGAAAGAGAGAGGCTTGAGAGGGCACGGTTGAGATGAGAGTGAGAAGTGGCTAAAAATTATGACAAGGTCGATCCTACTTTGATCACAGTTTTTTGTTTCTTGATTCTTAGCCACTTATCACCATACACTAGTTTAGTGATTTTTGGTTACTTCACCCGCCCTACTTCTCTGTCACCACTTGGAGACACTAGTTTATCATGGAAAAAAAAATTCATGGTAGCCAAATGTGTCCTCAATATTTGGTTTTTTCTTTCTTTTAAAAACCCCATAGAAAGTCTACAAATCGAATATTTGGATTTTTTCTTGGTTCATCCAGCTAATGGCCATTTTCATGCACCTCTCTTGAGAACAATTTCAAATGAACTGGGTGTATTTGTTGCAAACACAATCATCTAATTATCCTTCTCTCGATCTGTCAAAGGGCATTTTTGTTGATGAATGTACATTTCTTGAGAGCGTTGAGGGCGTGGGTCGGGTGATAGTACAAAATGGCAGAAAAATATGGAACCCTCCCCAGAGTAGAGCAGAAGCTCAAGGATGAGTATGTCCTGGATTCCTCGATTCATTCTCGTCCTGATCCACCATGGAATTTTCGGAATCTACAAAAACAATGTAGGAGACGGCTCGTCACAATAACAAAGTGCTTAGTGGCAGATTTTGTCTTATTCATTTAATTCATCTAGGTGTCTGCTCTATCATGCAACAGCCTGCCTCAAAATGTCCTGCTAAAGTCCCTAGCAAATCCGTTAAAAAAAATTAGTTTGGAACTTTAATCTTAAATATTTAAATCTTATTTTTTTTAAAGAAAAAATAATTTAATTTATCAACACCGACCCCTTAAGAACAAGGCTTTACAGCCTTAGATTTTGATATTTTATGCACAGTAATCAATTTTCAATCTGAGGAAAGATCATAACCCGACAGAATCAAGCATTTTCTATGTATAAACGAGAGTTGTTGTAGCTAGCCTTGCCCATGATGTATGGGCCCACAACTGTCATTATCAATTAACGCCTGTGCAATATAATTTTTTTTCTTCATTAGTACATTGATTCCTCTTTGTTTTCATTAGTATACAAGTAGGCAACCTTCAAGGCAATGATCCATACTAAACTAAGCTATTCTTTCCTCCTCCTCTTCTTTCTCTGGTTTCTATAGTTTTCAGTTTTTATTTTCTTCATCTTCTTCTCCTTCCAAATCTTTTTCTTCTTCCTCCTCCACCTCTAGTTTCCTCCACAGACACATATACATAGAGATGGCTAGTGAGAGCAAGATACTCATATTTGGAGCAAGTGGGTATCTTGGAAAATACATGGTGAAGGCTAGTGTATCCTTGGGGCACCCTACGTACGCTTTTAGTAGACCGATCACGGCCACCACCAACTCTGCCAAGCGAGGAATGCTCAAGGAATTCAAATCCATGGGGGTGGAGGTTTATGAGGTAATATTTATGCTAAGCACATTTGCAAAGTTTGGCTTATGGAATAATTTGGAGAGGCAAATGTCTACTCTGAATAGTTGTTATTTTTCTTTTGAACCTCATATAGATAGGTGTTCCTAACAAACCATCTCCATACAATCATCCTAACCACTCGATCTGTAGAAGCCCACTTTCTAGTCGTCCATTCTAAAAGTCCACAAATCAACAGTTACCATGATCCTATGGAGATGATTTCTTAGGGACACCCTACCTATGTTAGCTCCTATAGAATGAATGGGTTGGATGACTCAAACAACATGACAGATCGTGCATTTAGTGGACTGCTCAGGCTGCGAGATACCTCATAAACCTATATATATATATATATATGAGGAAACCATGTGATTGGGGAGCTTAAGCGCACCATAAGTTTGGTGAGCTTAAGCTCACCAACACTTTCCTCATATTTATATATATATACCCATGTGATTCGGCGCTTAAGCTCACCATAACTGTGTGTGTATATATATATATATATATATATATATATATATATATATATATAGTAACGGGACCAAAACCCGCTGTCTTACCACTTGGCCACGCCCCATTTAGATTTCAATTCGACACTAATAAACACTAATATTGTTATTGGTTATTCGTCAATTCCAGTATATATATATATATATATATATATAAGTGTTGGTGAGCTTAAGCGCCCAATCACATTGGGGCCTACTTTGTTAGGATGATCCAAAGCATTCATTTAAAAGGCCTTTACATAGATGGGGTGTGTACCAAAAATCAGCTCCATAAGATCATCCTAACCCATCCATTTGTGGAGGTCAAAATGGACAGACATTATTTGTCCACAAATCTGCCCATTTTTGTCATCCACAAATGGAGGGGTTAGGATGATCCTATGGAGCTGATTTTTGGCACACACCCTATCTATGATAGGGCCTTGCAAATGAATGGTTTGGATCACCACAGAAAATGTGGGACCCATGTGATTGGGGCGCTTAAGCTCACCATAAGTTTGGTGAGCTTAAGCTCACCAACACTTTCCACATTTAATTCGGATTTAATTCTAAAAAATCACATTTAATTCAAAAAATTCTAGATTAATTTTTTAATTAATCAAATTTTAAAGTTTAAAATGGGGCATAAAAATTTGTGATTTTTCAAGATTTTTTAAATTATAAAGAGAATTTTTATAGCTATGATGCAGAATCATAGACTAATCACAAAAGCCAAAATTACTATCTATTGCAGAATCATTAAAAATTTCTAAGTAGAGTTGTTGATGAGTCTAGCTCATCTCTTTTTTGCCTAATATGTTTTGCACCTAATTAATAGATTGAAACTAATGATTCTTCAAAACAGGGAAATTTGGATGAGCATGAAAAGTTGGTTTATGTGATTAAACAAGTAGATGTGGTGATATCTACACTTGCAGTTCCTCAACATTTAGATCAGATCAAAATCATAGACGCCATTAAAGAGGCTGGTAACATCAAGGTATTCATATCTCTCTCTCTCTCTCTCTCTCTCTCTTTTTGTGTGTGTATTTAATATTTATGTCTTAAATTTTCCATTTATGTGGTTCTATAGAGGTTTCTCCCATCAGAATTTGGGAATGAAGTGGATAGGGTTAGTGGGCTCCCTCCATTTCAAGCTCTCCTTGAGAACAAGAAGAAGATAAGAAGGGCTACAGAAGCAGCAGGAATCCCATACACCTATGTCTCCGCAAACTCCTTTGGAGCATACTTCGTTGATTACTTGCTTCATCCGCACGAGGAAAGAGAAGATGTCATCGTCTATGGCAGTGGCGAAGCCAAAGGTACTTAATACAAACATCTCAGTGTGTTTTCAAATTGGTATTCATGGTTTGTATTTAGGTAAATGATTTCAGCACTCATTGTTTTGATAAGATGCGCTCAGGATCTTGTCATTTAGTATTTAAAGGGCTTATAAGAGTTTTTTGAGAACTGTAAAATCCTTCTGAAAGCCTTTTAAATGCTAGACGATAAGATGTTTCGCAGATCTTATCAAAACATTGGAGTTTTGACCTTGTGGCTAGTCTTTTTCATTAATAGATACTTCTATAGCTAGATTTTTCTTAATTAGTAAGGCCTAATGGAACGAAAATTTTCCTCTTCAGCTGTGTTGAATTATGAGAAAGACGTGGCAGCTTACACGATTAAGGCAGCAACCGATCCTCGGTTTTGTAATCGTGTCATCATCTATAGGCCACCAGGAAATATCATCTCTCAGCTAGAATTGATAGCGTCTTGGGAGAAGAAGTCTGGAAGGACTTTGAAGAAGATCCATGTCCCCGAAGAAGAAATTGTGAAGCTCTCAGAATGTAAGAATATCACAATTTCTTTTCAGTTTTCTTACCGTAGTAAAGGCTAGTAAGTTGTCTGCACCCTGTTTTTTTTTTTGAAGTATAAATAATTAAATAACACCAACTCTAACAACCTAAGCTTGTGGAGTAATTGGCTGTTTCACATGGTATCAGAGCTATTGCATCAAGGCAAACCCTGGGTTAAAAAACCAGTAACTATTTGATATTAAAAATCCATGTGTAGGCCCAACCTAAAAGAGGGGCCACGTGTACGGCCAACCCAAGAAAAAAGGGGACCACACGTGTGTGTATTGTTATGAGATTTTCCTCTTAATATAAATAATATGGCGTACTTGTTTACTGATTTCTGTGAAAAACAGAAAGAATAGATGATTAGTATAACCTTTTCGATGCGGCGAGTTGAGGCACGGACTAGGTCGCTCTCTTTAAGGTGATTTTGCGCCTCTGCGGAAAACCCTCCGGTGCAACAGATCCGAACGCAATCACCCCCAGGATACAACAGCCCGACGCACCGTCGCTATCTATCTGAAGTGCATAATCAGATAGATCCGAACCAAACAGCGAACACTCTGAATGCCCAACAAATAAAACAGAACAGAGAAAAGAAAACAAAAATAACAGAAAGGAAACTGTTCTGTTTTTGCAAACGACTCAATAGAGATGGAAAAACGAATCAGCAGAGATGAAAGGCTCGTCTATCTGTTTTTTTTAAAACCAAAGAGAGATTCTAAAACAGATGTAAGAACTGTATTTCAAGACGTTGGAAACAATCTCTTTTTATAGAGAAAACGTGTCTGTTGAAGACACCTCTTTAAAACAGTAGAGACACCTTTTTAAAAACGTCATTTAAAAAATTACCGTTTTTTTTTTTAAACGTTACTTAAGAGGGTTGTAACGGTTGGATTAAGTTAAAACTAAAGAGACATGACCGTTGGATTTATAAAAAAAAATTCGTTTAGAAAACCCAACCCAACACACACACACGCACCCGCACCCACGCCCCGACCCGACCCGGGCGGCTCGGCTCGGCTCGGCGCGCGCGTGCGTGTGTGTGTGTGTGTGTTTTTTTTTTATTTGATCTTGTTCTTTGTAAAACACCAAAGGCAAACAAATTGAATGCCCTTGAAAGGCCCAAGCCTTTGCTCAACACTCCCTCTTATATGGATGGAAGAATTTTTCTCAACTTCCCATCTTGGACTAAACTTTTAAGAGGTAAGAGAGCTACCTTCAAAAGTTTAAATGATTTTGGTGGGAAAGTACAAGAGAATAGAATCAATTTGACATTTTGAATTTTGGGTGGGAAGTTCAAAATTAAAAAGAAGCTTTTGCAAAAGCAAATGTCTTTTCATTTTAATTTTCTTTAGTATTAAAATACTAACAATCCCCCACTTATTTTAATAGAAAAAATACTCGTAAAACTTTACGCTGGGCAATCAGCAAAGTATCACGTATAATAAAGGTGACTATGTCTTGAACCTTTACTTAGTGTTAGTGCATTCTAACTGTAAGGAATTGATAGTGATTATGTCTTGAACTACAATCCTTGGGTACAGAGAGACGTACACCACACACATGATACATAAAGTATTCAGTTGGTTCCAAAAAAGCTCGCACATTACGGCCATGTGCTACATCCCAGTTTTCATGTAAGCATAAGAGAACAAGCCCTTATTCTCTTTGGAAGCGGCCCACTTCCACGCTAACATGTAGGTGAGTCTATCAAGGATGCTCCTGTAGCCTATACATCCCACTCATACGAGCTATAGATCTCATTAAGAGTAATAACTCAACCTTCCAAACGCTTCAAGATATCATGCTTGAGTTACACCATAGGGATGGACTTTGAGATAAACTTGAAAACAGCATGATCGTCCACAAGTTACACTATGACTCGTTTTTCCCATTGAAAACCTAGTTCTTGGGATCTCCAGTCCCTAGGTTGGGTATCCATCATAGGTAACTATTTATAAATGGGCTTTAGTCCCATCCCCCTCGATGTATCGCAGATTTTCTCCCTTGACAAGGCCTTAGTTAAGGGATCTGCCAAATTATCACCAGATCTCACAAAGTCAATAGTGATTGATCCATTAGAAATCAATTCTCTCACAGTACTATGTTTCCGGTGTATCTGTCGCGATCTTTCCATTATAGTACTTATTATGTACTCTTCCAATAGCAGCTGTGCTGTCACAGTGAATCAAAATAGTGGGAACAGGTCTTTCCCAAATAGGTATATCAGATAAAATATTTCTCAACCAACTAGCCTCTTCACATGCAGAGGTTAGTGCAATCAACTCAGATTCCATAGTGGACTGAGCAATAATAGTCTGTTTCTTGGATCTCCAAGAAACCGCACCACTACCAATAGTAAATACATACCCAGTGGTAGCCTTGGAATCTTCTGACAAAGTATTCCAATCGGCATCACTGAAACCCTCTAGAACAGCAGGAAACCTATGGTAGTGAATCCCATTATTAATGGTTCGTTTAAGGTATCTCATGACTCGTGATATAGCATTCCAATGTTCTATACTTGGATTACTAGTATATCTACATAATATGCCTACCGCATATGCTATATCAGGTCTGGTACAGTCTGTAGCATACCTTAAACTACCAATAATACTAGCATACTCTTTTTAATTAACACTATCACCTTCATTAGAATAGAATCTAATACTAGGATCAAAAGGAGTACATACTGGATTACGATCAAAGTACTTATACTTTTTAAGTATCTTTTCTATATAATGGGACTGGTCTAAAGATAGACCACTATCAGATCTTGTAATTTTAATCCCTAAAATTACATTTGCTTCTCCTAGATCTTTCATATCAAAGTTTTGCTTTAATAGATTTTTGGTTTGTTTAACTATTTCCAAGTTAGAACCAAAAATTAAAAGATCATCAACATACAAGCAAATAATAATACAATAAGTATTAATATACTTATAATATATACACTTATCACTTTCATTGATTTTAAAACCATTTGATATAATGACATTATCAAATTTTTCATGCCACTGTTTTGGTGCTTGTTTAAGTCCATACAGTGACTTCACCAACTTACATACTTTATTTTCTTGACCTGGAGATATGAAACCACTAGGTTGGTCCATATATATCTCCTCTTCTAGACTACCATTTAAGAAAGCAGTCTTTACATCCATTTGATGAATTACCAGATTATAGATTGCAGCCACTGCAATCAAAACTCTAATGGATGTAATCCTAGTAACCGGAGAGTATGTATCAAAGAAATCTATATTTTCTTTTTGCCTAAAGCCTTTAGCAACAAGCCTAGCTTTATATTTGTCTATGGTTCCATCTGGTTTCAATTTTCTTCTAAGAATCCATTTACACCCTATGGTCTTAAATCCTGGTGGTAAATCTACTAATTTCCAAGTCTGGTTTGACATCAGAGACTCCATCTCATCATTGACAGCTTCTCTCCAAAAGTCAGCATCTGACGAGGACAAAGCTTCCTCTAAAGAAGAAGGATCTCCCTCCAAACTAAAGACATAGAAATCAGAGCCAAAATCCTTGGCTATTTTGGATCTTTTACTTCTCCTAGGTTCAATTTCTACTTCAGGGTTTACCTCAATCCTAGGCTTGGTGCCCCCACTATCTCCAATAGTCACGGTACCCCCACTATGTCTAGATTTAAAAGGAAATTTATCTTCAAAGAATTCAGCATCCACTGACTCTATTATTACACTGTTATTTAGGTCTAAAAACCTATATGTTTTGCTTGTAAGTGAGTAACCCATAAAGGCACACTCTATGGCTCTACTTCCTAATTTGGGTCTCTTAATATTAAGAAGTCCCCCTTAAGTCTATTAGTAATGCAGACTTAGGCTTATGGGGGAAGATGAAGGAAGGGTGGGATGGTGATCTGGATGCGCTGGAAGACTGGCTCTCTCGCAATAGCAGGACTGAAGCTGTGGTGTATAAAATTGCTCCTTTAGAAATCCAAATTTCCATCCCAGCGGGCGCTAATCGATCTCACTTAATCAGAGATTGGTGCTCTCCATCCCATTCTCCTCTGGAAGATCTACAGAAGTGGGATACAAAATTTCCTAAGGCGGGGAAGCCTTCCTGGTGGAAAATAGAAGGAGTTCCGCCTGAAGCATGGTGCGCCGATAATTTTCAGCGTATAGGGAGGAAAATAGGCCAGGTGGTGGAGGTAGATTTGTCGTGTTATGCGGGTTTCAGATATGAAGTGGGTAGGATGCTGATAATGTCTGAAGGACGCCCCGGAAGTGAACTATCTCTCCAAAGCTCTATCGATGGCACAATTCGTTGGATTCTAGCCTCCCGGGAAAGAGTTGACGACGACTCTGCAAAAATCTCCTCTCCTTCTCCGGCTGGGTAGATGGTTTCCGAAGAAGAGTTGGGTCTTCCTTTAAATACTCCTACTGAAGGGGTAAGTGAAGCTGAAGTAGTTCACCATCCCATAACTGCAATCCATGATGTCTTCAATGCCATCAATGAAGCCTCAGCATTGCTGTCGGTGCCGGAGATAAATGCTGGGGTCGTCGGGTTGGTGGAGTCGGAGATTCCTTCACATTCAGCCTATTGTGCGCAGAAAGCGGCACCGGTTAGCAGCATCTCACCTGGAAAAAATGTTGAATTTCAAAAAGGGGGTCCCTCACATGCATAGAGGTGGTCCAGTGTAGCTGGTCCTATTCAAGACTCATCAGCAACAGCTACTCCTTACTCTAAGGTCAACAGCTTTGAAGATATTATCTCAGCCTTATCCCCTCCGCACCACAGCGACTCTCCTCGAGTAGATGTAATCAACGTGCCCGATTCGGGTCCAATGGAATTTTCTGAAAGAGAAGTTGCTTCAGAGGACCTTTGGGCTTCTCCACTGGTGAGTCCTGGGAACCAGGAGGAGAGCCTCATCCACGACTCAAGCACAATGGGCGCTACTCGCACGTATTCTGAGACTGAGGAGGAGCTCGGTGACAACCGGGTGTGGGGGCATAGTCTGCAACGTCACAAGAGTAGGTGTATCCTTATCTCTCGTGATGACCGTTTCTTCATTCAGTGCCGGGTGGGGCAAAGGAAGGTGATCATTGATTATAGTGGTTTGGGAGGTATGAAGCATTTATTCTCTGGTGAAGTTAGGGAGTGGTCTTTTCGCTCGCTCGTCAGGGTATCGCTTGGAAGTTTCTCCCATCTTTGTCCACTGAGATGGTGTAGCAAGGCGGATTTTCAGCTCCTGCCTTGTGACTCAGAACTCTCTTATGTCCCTCCACGGAATGACTCGGGCTTGGTTTCTTCCCAACAGGTGCTTGAATTGATGGTGGATCATACCATGCACATTAGTTCTCATCTGGGTCTAATATTTCCGGGTCCCGTTGAGGAATATAGGTCTAGCATAAAGGCGGCAGAACTACGAGAGGTCGCTGGAGTGTCATCTCCAGTTTCCATATCCGAAGTAAACCTGAAACGCACGGAGCGCGAATTGGTGAGACTTCAATCGGATATCAATTATGATTCTGGATCGCATAGCAAAGGTCTCACATCCCAGAAAAAAGGAAGAAAGTCTGGTATCAGGGCGGGGAGGAATTCATCGGAATAGAGTTGTTAATGAAGATTTTATCCTGGAATATAAACGGCTTGGGCTCTCGGGAGAAAAGAATTCAAATCAAAGCATTAGTTAAACATCGGCGCCCTGAGGTTGTTTGTCTTCAGGAAACAAAGATGGAGCAAATCCGTAACATAGATATGAGAAGCATGGGGTTCAATACTGACTGGAATTTTGCTTTCTTAGCATCCAAAGGAGCTTCAGGGGGCATCTTGGTGGCTTGGGATTCAGTCTTGTGGGACAGCACGAATGTTTGGCGTGGAGTTTTCTCTCTCTCCGTTGCTTTCCGAAAATGCAATGATAATTCAGTCTGGTTCTTCTCAGGCGTCTATGGTCCTTTGTCATCCTCTGAGAAGTGTCTTTTTTGGGAAGAATTAAATCAGACGCGACGCCTATGTTCCACTCCTTGTTGTATCGGGGGGGATTTCAATGAAGTTCTAGGATCAAGAGACCGACTTGGGGGTCAGCGAGCCACTGCGGGCATGAGATCTTTCGCTGATTTCATCGCAATCAACGAGCTCGCAGATTTACCTTTGGGTGGCTCCTCTTTCACCTGGGCCAGAGGTTCGAACCGGAGTCGGCTTGACCGATTTCTTCTCTCGGGTGACTGGTTGGCAATTCTTTCTGAAGTTTATCAGCAGGCTTTACCCCATTCAGTTTCCGACCATTGCCCTCTCCTTTTGTCTCCTAAAATGGAGTTCTGGGGCCCGCCCCCCTTCAGATTTGAATTAGCTTGGCTGGAAAATCCCCAAATGGAGGCTCTCTTAGTCCGATGGTGGTCTGAAAGCGTCTTTGAAGGTCCAGGGGACGTAGTTATAGGCAAAAAATTACGCTTCATTAAGGGGAAATTAAAAGAGTGGGATAAGGAGCAGAAAGAAGTGGACCAAGGCAGGAAGAGGATTCTTGAGGACAGATTGATGGAGATAAATACATTGGCAGAGAGTGGTTTGGCCTCGGCGGAGGATTATGAGCAACAAGGAAGATTAATTCAAGAGCATAAAGAGTTGTTGATGCTTAAAGAAATCTCTTGGCGCCAAAGATCTCGAGTCAAGTGGTTGTTGGAGGGAGATAAAAACACAGCCTTCTTCCATGCCATGGCTAGTGCTCGCAGAAGAAGGAACAGAATTGAATCCTTAGAAGTGGAGGGGGAGATTGTATCTGACAAGGAGCGAATTATTGAAGAAATTATTGAATTCTACAGATCTTTATACTCAGCTGATGGGATGTTACGCCCAATTCCTCAAGACATTTGTTTTGCTAGCTTAAGCCTGGAAGCCTCAGCCGGATTGGAAATCCCTTTCTCTGAGGTGGAAATCCGATCAGCACTATTTTCTCTGGCAAAAGATAAAGCCCCTGGACCCGATGGTTTTTGTTTGGCTTTCTTTCAAACTTGCTGGGAAACAGTAAAATCGGACATTCTTCGATTCTTCATAGAATTTTTTGAGGGAGCCATCCTTGACAAAGGGACAGGTGCAACTTTTCTCGTCCTCATTCCAAAAATTGAAGGAGCAACAAAAAGCTCGGATTTTCGCCCGATTAGCTTGGTGGGCAGCCTTTACAAAGTCCTCGCAAAGGTTCTGGCGGATCGTATCAAAGTGGTTCTTCCTTCAATTATATCGGTCTGTCAAAGTGCCTTTATAAGCAACCGGCAAATTCTTGATTGTTCTTTAACAGCCAATGAAGCCATTGACTATTATCGGAGGAAGGGGGAAGGCGGCATTCTATGCAAGCTTGACATGGAGAAGGCATATGACCGAGTGGATTGGGCAGCATTAGATTTTCTCATGGGTCGTATGGGCTTTGGAGGTAGGTGGAGAGGGTGGATCCGGAACTGCTTATCGTCCGCCTGGTTTTCTATCCTCATCAACGGATCAGCAAAAGGATTCTTCAAATCTTCTAGAGGATTGCGGCAGGGCGATCCTCTCTCTCCTTTTCTTTTCCTGATTGTGGCCGAATCACTGTGCAGACTGCTGAAAAAAGGAAGTGAGTTGGGGCTATATCAAGGGTTCCTTATAGGCGAGAGTAAGGTGGAAGTATCGCTTCTTCAGTTTGCGGATGACACTCTTCTGTTCTGTTCTCCGGTCATATCCCAGATTCTTAACCTTAAAGCTATGCTTCGTTGTTATGAGATGGTTTCGGGTCAAAGATCTAATTTCGCAAAATCTCGGTTGTTCGCGATCAACGTTTCTGAGAGCGATGCATCCTTTTTCGCCGGAATTATGGGGTGTGGTTTAGATGTCTTTCTAGCAACCTATCTGGGTCTTCCTCTTGGTGTGGGTCGACCGAAACACAATCTATGGGCTCCTATTATTCAAAGGATTGAGCGACGTTTGGCCACCTGGAAGCGCCGGTTGGTTTCCAAAGGAGGTAGATTGGTGCTTATAAAGGCCGTTCTATCCAATATGCCGATATATTTTCTATCTCTTTTTCAATGTCCCGCCTCGGTTGCTAAACGCATCGAACAAATTCAGAGACGCTTCCTGTGGGGCGGATCAGGGTCTTCCAAGGGGGTCTCCCTGATTAAATGGAGTATGGTCTGCTTGCCTACTAAAAATGGAGGTTTGAGTATCAGGAGGGTTCAGAGTTTTAACCAGGCCCTTATGGGCAAGTGGCTGTGGAGATTTGGCGAAGAACAATCCTCTTTGTGGGTCCGGGTCATTGGAAGTAAGTATGGTTCAGATCATGGGCATTGGGACTCTGTTGATAATTTTAAACTCAAAGGTCTCACGGCTTGGAGGGACATCTTGAAGTTGAAGTCGTTATTTGCTCCTGGCGTCCGATTCAGAGTATATAGGGGGGATTGGATTCGGTTCTGGCAGGATCCTTGGTGTTCGGACGATCCTCTTCAAGTGATGTTTCCTGACTTATTCATCGTTTCATCTCAGAAAGAGGCCTGGGTATCGGAATGTTTTGTAAGGGAACATGGGAAGGTGGCTTGGTCTCCTAAGTTTCGCAGAGACTTCTTTGTTAGGGAGTTAAACTCTTACAGCGCCCTCCTCTCCTTATTGGATTCTTGCTTCATCAAGTCTTCGGGCGTAGATCGTCGGATTTGGATTTGGAATCCTTCGGGGATATTTTCAGTCAAATCTTTTTATAACCATCTGATCCCTTCTTCAGTGGAGCATGTGTCCTCCTCGGTTTGGAGACAATCTTGCCCTCCGAGAGTTGCTTTCTTTGGGTGGTCGGTTAGCTGGGGCCGCATTCAAACTATGGATTTTTTGAGGAAACGAGGAATGTGGTTGGTAGATCACTGTCCTCTATGTTTATCCGCTGGGGAATCCATTGACCACCTTTTCATACACTGTAAGGTTGCTCGCCATATTTGGGGTCTTATTTTTTCTCGTTTTGGAATCAGTTGGGTCCCCTCCAACTCTATGGCTGAATTCATTCAGAGTTGGGCCTGGACTCCTTGGAAAAAGAAAGGCAGAACGCTGTGGAAGATGTGTCTCCTGGCCTCATGGTGGTTCTTGTGGAAAGAGAGGAATGCTCGTATCTTTGAAGGGAAGGTTAGATCTCCCTATTGGATTTATATTCAGTTGATAGTTGCGGTCATATCCTGGGCTCGAAGCCTTCCTCTGTTTCGTTTTGTTTCAGCTTTCGACCTCTGGGAAGGATGGTCAATCAGATGCTTGGAATCGGCTACCAAAGTGAAAATCCTCCCCTCCTGGATTCCTCCTCCTCCGGGGTCCCTGAAACTTAACTTTGACGGATCGTCTATCGGCAATCCAGGAATGGCAGGAGTAGGGGGGTTATGTAGAAACCACAAAGGGGAAGTCCTCTGGGCCTACTCGGGGCCTATCGGAGTGGCAGACTCAAACGAGGCAGAGGTCCGAGCCGTTCATAGCGGGCTTCTCTCGATGCCTCGTCTAAAGTGCGACAAAATTATCGTCGAAGGGGATTCCTTAAATGTTATTCGCTGGCTTTCGGGTAACGCTTCTCCCCCTTGGCGATTTTTGCCTCTCTTAGAGGAAATAGAGGACAGGGCTAAGGGCTCCTCAATAGTTTTTCGCCATGTCAGGAGATCAGCCAATGCGGAAGCAGACACCCTTGCCAAGAAAGGAGTCTTTCGGGCCGCGTTTGAGTGCTTTGACTATCTACCTCCTTGAATTATTGTACTGCTATCTTTGTATTATCTTTGTTCCTTCAGGACCACCTCGGTTCTGTTTTTACATATATATATATATATATATATATATATATATATATATATATATATATATATATTCTGTTGCCCTTTTCAAAAAAAATATTAAGAAGTCTTACATAAGCTAAGCATTCCCAAACTCTAAAGTAACTCACATTGGGTTTCTTATTTTTCCAAAATTCAAAAGGTGAGACTTTAGTTTTGTAATTAGGAATTCTATTAAGAACATAGCAGGAAGTTAGAATTGCTTCTCCCCATAAGTTAGAAGGGGCTCCTGAACTTAGGAGTAAAGCATTCGTAAGTTCCACTAGTGTTCTATTTTTCCTTTCTGCAACCCCATTTGAAGCGGGAGAGTAAGGAGCGGTTGTTTCATGTATAATTCCTAATGACTTAACAAAGTCAGTGAATTCTAATGATTCATATTCACCTCCTCTATCACTTCTTAGTCTCTTAATCTTCCTATTGAATTGGTTCTCTACTTCTAATAGGTATTCCTTAAACATTTTTAAGGCTTCACTCTTATGTCTAATTAAATAAATGATTGTATACTTAGAAAAATCATCTATAAAGGTTATAAAGTATCTTTTACCACTACGGGTCAAGATACCGTCTAACTCACAAATGTCACTATGAATTAAGTCTAAAAGTTCTGAATTCCTTTCAACACTTTTGAAAGGCTTTCTAGAAATTTTAGCCTTACTACATATTTCACATTTGTTAAATTCTTCTAAGACTACTTTAGGAATCATACCTAATACACTCATGTTATGTACATATTTCCTATTTATATGACACAACCTAGCATGCCATGAATTAACAGAAGAAAGCATGTAAACAGAAGAATCACTTTCATTCATTATTTCAACATTCAGTTTGAACATTCCATCACATGCATATCCTTTACCAACAAAGGATCCAAACTTGGTTACAACATACTGGTCAGACTCTATGGTTTGTTTAAAACCAGCCTTGTTAAGAAGAAAACCAGAAACTAAGTTCTTCCTCATGTCTGGAGTATGAAGAACATCCTTCAGTATCACTTTCCGCCCTGAAGTGAAGCAAAGTTCAACGTCCCCAACACCGAGTACCTTTATTGTATGCGAGTCCCCTAGAAGCACCTTCTTCTCATTATCTGCATGAGCATACGTCTTGAACCACTTCCTGTCAAAACACACATGACGGGACGCACCAGTGTCGACCCACCACCCTTCAGATCCTCCAACGATATTCACTTCAGTTATCATAGCCACAAGTGGCTCTTCTATCACGTTGGCTTGAGGGATTGGTGCAGTCTTCTTACGTCGACACATCCGTGCAATATGACCCTTGAGCCCACAAATATAGCACACAATTTTGGAATAGTCATTCTTTCCAGAAGTTGTGTTTTTGTTCGGACGCTTGAAGGTACCTCGGTTTTGGTTCTGTTGCTTTTTCTTCAACTTCTTTTTGGGCTTCAGATTCACTTGCGGTTTCTGATTTTGGTTCTTAACTTCAGAAATGGCATTCACATTAGTTACAATTTCAGTATTCCCTTCTTTCTTATCTTGGTTACGGTTTTCTTCTTCGATCCGAAGACGAACAAGAAGACCTTCCATAGATAATTCCTTAGTTTTATGAAGAAGGGAATTTCTGAATTCTTTCCAAGAAGGGGGTAATTTGTCAATCACGGCTGCAACTTGAAATTGTTCACTTATGATCATTCCTTCTGCTAGAATGTCATGAACAAGTTTTTGCAACTCGTGAGTTTGAGAAATCACCGTCTTCTCATCTACCATGTAATATCGAAAATACTTACTTACAGCATATTTTTTAGACCCGGCCTCTTCCGTATCATACTTCTTCTGTAAGGCTTCCCAAAGTGTCATGGAATCCTTACAGTCACTATAAAAATCGTATAATTCGTCGGATAGGCAATTGAGAATAAAGTTTTGGCATAGGAAATCAGAATCTGTCCAGTTCTTTTTCAAAGTAGATCTAACTGGTTCAAGTTCTGATCGCCAAGGCTTTGGGTCTTCCAAAACATGGGCTACTTTCTTGGTGGATAAATAGAAAAACATTTTCTTCTTCCATCTCTTAAAATTAGCACCACTAAATCGAAAAAGCTTATTCGGATTTGAGGAATCCGATATAATCTCATCATGGGATGCCATATTTTAGAAAGAGGAAAACAGAAACGAAAATCACCTTAAAATTGTTATGAGATTTTCCTCTTAATATAAATAATATGGCGTACATGTTTACTGATTTCTGTGAAAAACAGAAAGAATAGATGATTAGTATAACCTTTTCGATGCGGCGAGTTGAGGCACGGACTAGGTCGCTCTCTTTAAGGTGATTTTGCGCCTCTGCGGAAAATCCTCCGGTGCAACAGATCCGAACGCAATCACCCCCAGGATACAACAGCCCGACGCACCGTCGCTATCTATCTGAAGTGCACAATCAGATAGATCCGAACCAAACAGCGAACACTCCGAATGCCCAACAAATAAAACAGAACAGAGAAAAGAAAACAAAAATAACAGAAAGGAAACTGTTCTGTTTTTGCAAACGACTCAATAGAGATGGAAAAACAAATCAGCAGAGATGAAAGGCTCGTCTATCTGTTTTTTTTAAAACCAAAGAGAGATTCTAAAACAGATGTAAGAACTGTATTTCAAGACGTTGGAAACAATCTCTTTTTATAGAGAAAACGTGTCTGTTGAAGACACCTCTTTAAAACAGTAGAGACACCTTTTTAAAAACGTCATTTAAAAAATTGCCGTTTTTTTTTTTTAAACGTTACTTAAGAGGGTTGTAACGGTTGGATTAAGTTAAAACTAAAGAGACATGACCGTTGGATTTATATAAAAAAAATCCGTTTAGAAAACCCAACCCGGCGCGTGTGTGTGTGTTTTTTTTTATTTGATCTTGTTCTTTGTAAAACACCAAAGGCAAACAAATTGAATGCCCTTGAAAGGCCCAAGCCCTTGCTCAACACTCCCTCTTATATGGATGGGAGAATTTTTCTCAACTTCCCATCTTGGACTAAACTTTTAAGAGGTAAGAGAGCTACCTTCAAAAGTTTAAATGATTTTGGTGGGAAAGTACAAGAAAATAGAATCAATTTGACATTTTGAATTTTGGGTGGGAAGTTCAAAATTAAAAAGAAGCTTTTGCAAAAGCAAATGTCTTTTCATTTTAATTTTCTTTAGTATTAAAATACTAACATATGTGTGTGTGTGTGTGTGTGTGAGGGGGGGGGGGGGGGGGGGGGGGATTCCACTTTAAAAATTCCCGAGTTACCCAAAATTCTTGCATTTTTTGAATTGAGCATGATTTTACGAATAGTTTTTTTTAATGGTATGATTTTTATGAATAGTTTGTCAATTTCTCATCTTTTATTTATAAATTATGAAAGATATACAAAATTATTACAAAATAAATTGTAGTGACGGACTTAGTTGCAAAATGCACAAGTGAAATAACCTCTTCTATACAAGGAAATTTCTCCCGAGCACTTTCCTAACATTTCTAAAATTTTGAACACTTGCCTTCCGAATTATTGCCTAACCAGAGCTTTGTAACTGTTATGGGATGCAACTTGGGTCAGTCTGAACTTGAACCCAACGGCTTTAACCTGATTTCATCTCGGTTGCATTGGTGTTTCCTTAGGTTGGGTTGGACATAGCCAGCCCTATTTAATTTTGGGTTGGGTTGGGATTGATGCCTTGGGCAACTCGACCCAACCTTAATCCAATACCCTCCTCCCTAATTTTATCGGTATTTTCAATATCTTAGGTTCATAGTTTCTTTTATATTTTTCCTTTTTTTGTGCCTCGAGCTAACCCGAGCCCAACCTGACCCATTTTAGAAAATCGGGTTGGACGAATTGGGTAAGGGTTGTGAGATTAATCTAGACACTGATTAGGTTAGGGTTGACCCCCCTCAACCAAAATTTCAGGTTGGGTCCAGTTAGGGTTGAGGTAATGCCACCTCAGGTTGGGCTAGGGTCAGGAGTGGAGCCAGGAATGCTCCGCCCCTGCCTAGGGTTGTCCTCAATCCTCCCCAACCCATCTGGCGTTGAACCTCTAGCAACTATGCCCCCATTAGCCAAACAACAAACTTGAAAAGAAAGAGATCGAGGTGTGCCATAATCAAAACGATAGAGGTGCGGCTATCAATTTGGTTCAATATTTAATACGTTTATTAATCTATGCAGCTCTTACATATCCCGACAACATACCAGTCTCCATCCTTCACAACATCTTTATCAAGGGTGATCAGATGAGCTTTGAACTGGGAGAAAATGATTTGGAAGCTTCGAAGGTATATTCGGATTACGAATACACTCCAATCCACAGTTTCCTCGACATCTGCGTGGTCGATCCCCCCAAACCTAAGCTCGCATCATTTTAGCATGAGTAGAGTCATATTATCTGTTTCATGGGACAAGTTCTTCTGCCTGCATAATCCCTTAAGAAACAACAAGATTCCTCAGTGTTCCAAACAATACTGGTTGTTTGGAATCATGTTACTTGGTTCTCTCGAAGCATACACAATATAATTATGATAATAGGTCAAAACTAGCAATTTAAGTCATCATACCATAAAATGCTCTACTGATGTTTGTACTACCATTTTTTGATAATGATACAAACTTACCTTGTCTTTAAGCTTTTGACCGCTGGTTGAATAACAAAAGAAGAGGGTTGCTAGCAAAATGGGATTCCGATTGGAAAATAAAGACGAAATCTATGTTGTAACACATGCGCAAGAAGACAAGTGACTTCGAATCCCCACGAAATGTAGAACAACAATGTGGAAATGACCAAGTTGTCGGTCAATTCTACTTTCTTCTTTATTTTCCAAACGAAATCCCATTTTGAAAGTGTTTTCCAATAGAAGAAAAGTTTTGCGTCATAATCAAAACATGGCAGTGCAAGAATCGGTAGCCTAAAAGATCCACAATTTTTGAGTTTTTATATGATGTATTTGCAAGTATGTGTGTATGCATATGCGTGTGTGTCTATACATACTGTAATAAATATTATCGTTGATCCAAACCACTCATTTGTTTGTCCCCAATATAAGTAGCTCGTGCCCCAAAAGTCATCTCCATAAAAGACTCACAATTCTGCAGTTTTTATATGGGGACAAACACGTAATTGCACGTTTTTTTTTTTTTTTTGAAAAGGTAATAATTATATAAAAACTGAGAGAAACCTCCAAGACCGAGATGGTCAATAATACAAAAAAAGAGAGAATAAAGCCATAAAAGTGCTTTTACGTTGTGGACACAACATATTCACGTTGGGGCCCAACTTGGACTGATGATAGTTTGTCGCGATGGGGACTCCGATAATGAGCAATCTTGAATATATGAACCGAAAGTCTTTGTAGGCTCCAAGTTCGAAGAATCTATCGTCCACAGCCTACCCAATTATCACCCACTTTGAAATACCTCAAAAATCTAGAAATACCTCATTTCAGAAAAAATCAGTTTTCAAAACGGTTGCTATCGCAGTTGTCGCAAACCACAGAAATTAGGGTTAACTTGCAATCACAAATGACTTTGCATCCGCAATTGCTCGATAAAGAGAAACCTTAGAGGTTCCATTTTCTCTACTCTGGGTGATGCCACATCACCAAGAACCCATATTTCCTTGGTTTTCGAGTCTATAAAAGGCACAATGCCCTAGGCATTCACAAAGAAGAGCTTCTACCACTAAATTTTGAGCAAAAGGCCCAGGTAAAGAGTCTGAAACCCTGAAAAGATCTCCTGCTCCTTGAAAGGATTGATGATTGAAAACACAGAGAAGGCATTATGGAGTCAGAGCGGCGCTCCATAACTTACGTCATGATTTCATCGACAGTCCAAGTAATTAATCTCTTCCTTCCCCTTTAATTTTCATTTTCATCATGTAGTACCATACTAGGGTTAATATAATTAGAATATGAGAAAGTCATGAGGCTCTGGGATCCAAAGAACCCTAAATCTCAAGGCCTTCCTTGATTATGTAGTTAAACTAATGTAGGATAGTTGGCCTAAATTTTATTTTAATATTTGATTTTAGCTTAGATCATCGATGAGAGCAAGGGAGTAGGTTTTCCCCATAGCCTATATCCCTAAATTATTGCTAAATTTCCTTTGCTTAAATGATTTTTCTTCCTTTACGCATGTTTAAAGAAATAATGGTTAAAAAAACCTTCTCTTATTCTCTCCATTTTAATTTCAGATTGAAATATAGAGAAAACGACCAAGATAAAAATAAACTGCCAAGCGGAAGATTGCGTTCACAACCTGCATGTTGTTGTCGCAATTATCGCATGACTTGATGATTGCGGCCGCAAACCATAGATGATTTGTTTTTAACTTAGTCTTGTTGGATAAAAATTGCTCAGAACAGCCCGTCAAATATGTTGATAGAAATATGGCTTTGATTTAGAGACCAAAGCATGGGGATGGTGCCTAGCACCTTCCATTCCCTTAACCATGCAACAAACCTGATCAACGGGACCATGTATTACTTCCAGAATCACTTGTGGGTCCTAGGCCCTACATCCAATGTGGCGACTCTAGTAGAATCCCATGAGGTTCTTTTTTGAAATCTCATGGAGGGGACAAGAAAGGACATTCCTCCGTTAATGTTAATTGATGAAGGGACATCCCTTCTAAAGAAAATAAACGAGCCGAACCCGAGCCCAAAAATTAGGCTCGCCAAAATAAACGAGCCGAACTTGAGCTCTGTATAGTTCGGCTCGTAAAAGCTCATGAGCTTTTTAGGCTTGGTTCATAAAGGAGCCGAGCCGAGCTTTAAAGTTTGGATTGTGTTTGTTTTTTATATATAAAATAAAAGAATGTGGGTTGTTTATCACAAATGAAGGTTTTGCCGAGTGGTTAAGGCGCTAGATTTAGAGGGGGCTTGGGTTCAAATCCCATAGCTGTATGTTTTTATCATTCTTGAGACGAGACGAGCTTAAGCTGAGCCGAGCTTAAGCTCGGTTCCTTCCACTTAACGAGCCCGAGCCGAGCTTTTTCGAAAACTAAACGACCCGAACCAAACACGAGCCTTTTCGAAAACTAAACGACCCGAGCCAAACACGAGCCTTCTTAAAAACTAACGAGCAGAGCCCGAACACCCCAAAGCTCGGCTCGGCTCGCTCGTTTGCAGCCCTACTCAAATCCCCATACAACAATAAATACGTCCAGAAAAGGGTCAAATCAACTGTCTTATCACTTCCGTTTTTAATTTCCAAACGGGATCCTGTTTTCAAAGTGTTTTCCAAATGGTTATGACAAACTTTAAAGATTTTCATGGAACATTAAATTATTGTTTTTTGGGTGACAAGATTTTGATTTCTTGGTGTGTGTGTGTGTGTGTGTGTGTGTGTGTGTGTGTGTGTGTGTTTTAGTTTTGTTTACAGGTGGCCGTGGCACATACAATCCGGCATGTTGCAGCGATCATGGTGAGAATTTTAGGTGGGTGTTTCCTTTTCATGTGAGATGTATGTATCCTAGAGGAGAGTGAGGTGGAATTTTTTGTTCAATACATCCATTTATAGATTACCTGTCCTCAATTAACCTGGACTGATATTTATGGTAATACCCCATACGGAGTAAATTAAACCAGATTTTCCATACTTTCATTTCATAATAAAGTGAAAAGGCACTGGTCCGTTTAAAAATTTTGTCCAGTTCACGTACATAGTCGATGGGCAGTAAAACCTGCATTCTGTGCTTTCTACAAATTCATAGTGTGTTCTGCATGAACTTTATTTTTCTATTGAAGATGTAATCTATGGGCATTGTGTATTATTCTTCTTCTTTGCATCTGCTTTGAAGCTTCATTCGGAAACAATTGCAAGTTAGGGTTTTTCCTTCTTGGAGGTTGGGTTTTTTTTTTTTTTTTTTTTTGCAACTCCAAATTGGGTTTATTTTGAGGGTCAACTGTGACTCCTAATTTTTTTTTGTGACTCCAAATTGCTGTTTATGGGCGACTCCAATTTTGTTATTTTTACATATCATTGATTTCAAATCATTTTATGTTTTCTATACCGTTTTTGTAATTTTTATTACGTATTCTCAAATTCTGGATTTGTATCATTGAGTTTGAAACAACCTTATTCAAAAAAATCATTGAGTTTGAAACAATTGCTCTTTCTTAGGTGTCTATTTACAGGCTTTTAGTTGGGCTATTGTGCTACATGTATGATGGTGATGGGAGGGGTGCACATTGACATTCCAAATTCATCTTCTTTGTATATTTATATCACTTTAGTTTGTGTCTCGCTATAACAAACTGGATCCAACCTTTGATTGACCCTATCGGTTTATCTGATTATTTGTAATCTTTTTAACCTCTAACATAGCTTATATTGTCCACGTTACTTCATCCCTTTGGGCTTTTACTAAAGTTTTGTGACTAATCTTCTCACCATGTTGTTGGATTCCTTATATTTTTAGGCAGTACTTCATACATATTGAGCCATTTCGGGTTTCATTAACCCATTCTTTTGGGCGTCAAACTCGCTTACAGACAAAAATAGTTATGATCTTTTTAAATGGATCCAAATCTGGGAAAAAAATCCAAAGACAGCTCTGAGATATCCAAAATATAAGTGGAAACATCATTATTCTTCAATGTATATAAACATAACACACTTGTGGACTTGGAATTTCAAATAGCAGTCTTAACCTTGATATGAGAACAGGGCCTTAGGACTACTTCACAGATTTCTTTTGGGATTAGGTGATGCCAATGCAATCCCCTTAATTCATCAGGAATCTATTTTATACTATTTCTGGAAATAAATTCATCTCAATAACAAATCAATCAAAACAAATAAAGGGGATTGTTTCTAGGTCCATGCAACTGACACAAAGCAAAGCAAGTTAAAATCCAAGCTTACTTTAATAACTGGGTAGTCATTAACAAATGCTTATAGGCTGAAGGTAATTTAACTCGATTTATAACTCGATTGTTTCTGGGTCCTATCGGAATAATACATGTCAAAAGTATCTAATTTGGGTATAGGAACCAGTCTCCTCCCTTCCCATTTCCTTTTTTGGTAAGTTTTCCAGTAGGTGTTGAAGCAATATCTTTGGTATCAATAATTATGCAATTATCTAATTTACTTCATTTCTAAATTTTTTAATGCTTCTTTAATCAGCCATTAATTTTTCCTTTGTCATCCGTACTGCCCCAGGTTTCTTACTAGTATACTATATAGCAGAAGAAAAAATGAGAGAATTATTTGAATTTCTCCCAAAATTCTAATAGAATTACACATCACTTTTTTTTTACCTTTTTTAAGAAAAGCACCCATTCAACCCACATATTTTCAATCCAACCCCCTCCTTTTTGCTTTTTAACAAAGGCACCCATTAAAGCCACATAATTTCAATCCTACCCATTTTCGGAATTATTTGAAAAAGCAAATCATGATTTGCTAGCCACCTTCTCCAAAGGCTACATCTCGCCCATCCGTTGCAATTGTATGTGTTCAGAGATTTGTCTTATTAGACATGGTGAAAAACTGCACAGAAATAGTATTTCTTGAAAGGTGGCTAGCAATAATAAGTACCCAAAGAAGCTAGCAATAATAATCATTGCTTAGGAAAGTTTTGGAGGGAAATTACGGACAACGGGTACCTGTATATGACAATTACGGGAAAAACTACAAATAAGAGGTGTTGAAATATGACAATTATGAAAAAATTACTTTTGCTTAGTAATTTTTTGAGGATATTACGAATGCCGCACACCTTTAAAAATATTTACGAATTCTGGGCACCTTAAGAGGAACATATTATTGAAATGTCTATAGATTGGAGGGCTAGGATCAGCCTATGGAAATGATTTTACGGGCACAACGTATTGATGTTGTGTTCCATCACATGGACGGTTTGGATCAACCTATGATGTGGTCCGTATAGTTCTTTGTCGGCCCATGCATCGCACGGGGTTTTTTATTGGTATACTTTATAGCATAAGAGAAAAGGAGAGAAGTATTTGAATTTCTCCCAAGATTCTATGAGAATTACACATCACTTTTTTTGACTTTTTCTAATAAAGGTACCCATTCAACCCACATATTTTCTATCCTACCCTCTCCTTTATGCTTTTCAACAAAGGCATCCATTAAAGCCACATAATTTCAATCCTACCCCTTCCTTTATGATTTTTTAATTATGGAAACCTCTGTAGATTGGAGGGCTAGGATCAGCCTATGGAAATGATTTTACGGGCACAACCTATAGATGTTGTGTTCCCTCACATGGACGGTTTGGATCAACCTATGATGTTGTCCGTACAGTTCTTTGTCGGCCCGATCGCACGGGTTTTTTTTACTAGTATATATATATATATATATATATATATATATATATATATATATATAGTTTAGAATTGGTTTTCTACAATTCCAGCCACTTTCCAGTCAACAGAACACCCAAATTTGATTTTCCTACAACTTTCCAGCAACTTTCCAGGTAATTTTCCAGTTATCAAAAGACCCACTTCACAGGCTTTCCATTCCTTTGCTTTCATTCTCTTTCTAGTATGCCACGTCACTTCACTTTCCTTTCCCATAACCACATAGCAACCAAACACTCCCTTTCGTATAAAGAGAAAGACAATGCTCAAAAAGGGACCATCTCTCCAAGAGTGGGCCGACCATTTACGCATCTGTACGACTGTACCTTGCACGCCCGCGCACTACCAAATTAATGAGAGGCGTAAATCCTATATATATATATATATATATATATATATATATGAGAAAACGGTTCCAACACATGTGTAGAAAGTTCTCTACACACTAGCTTAAAATACAGTGAGGGCCCACATTGTTTGGGTGATCCAAGCCATCCATTTTAAAGGCCATCACATAGATAGGGTGTCTACAAAAAATCAGATCCATAGGATCATCCCAGCCCTACGATTTGTGGAGGTAAAATGGATGTCTTTAAACCTTCACAAATTAGTCCAATTTTTGCCTCCACAGTTTGAATGGTTAGGATGATCCTATGGATCTGATTTTTTGTGGACACCCTATCTATGTGAGGGCCTTAAAAATGAATGGTTTGGATCACCCAAATAATGTGGCCCCCACTGTATTTTAAGCTAGTGTGTAGATAACTTATCTACACATGTGTGTAGGAACCGTTTTCTATATATATATATGAGAAAAGCATATGTACACAATATAATTATGATAATAGGTCAAAACTAGCATTTTAATTACTGGTCATCATACCATAAAATGCTCTACTGATGTTTGCACTACCATTTTTTGATAATGACACAAACTTACCTTGTCTTTAAGCTTTTGACCGCTGGTTAAATAACAAAAGAAGAGGGTTGCTAGCAAAATGGGATTCCGTTTGGAAAATAAAGATGAAATCTATGTTGTAACACATGCGCAAGAAGACAAGTGACTTCGAATCCCCACGAAATGTAGAACAACAATGTGGAAATGACCAAGTTGTAGGTCAATTCTACTTTCTTCTTTATTTTCCAAACGAAATCCCATTTTGAAAGTGTTTTCCAATAGAAGAAAAGTTTTGTGTCATAATCAAAACATGGCAGTGCAAGAATCGGTAGCCTAAAAGATCCACAATTTTTGAGTTTTTATATGATGTATTTGCAAGTATGTGTGTATGCATATGCGTGTGTGTCTATACATACTGTAATAAATATTATCGTTGATCCAAACCACTCATTTGTTTGTCCCCAATATAAGTAGGTAGTGCCCCAAAAGTCATCTCCATAAAAGACTCACAATTCTGCAGTTTTTATATGGGGACAAACACGTAATTGCACGTTTTTTTTTTTTTGAAAAGGTAATAATTATATAAAAACTGAGAGAAACCTCCAAGACCGAGATGGTCAATAATACAAAAAAGAAGAAGAAGAAAGCCATAAAAGTGCTTTTACGTTGTGGACACAGCATATTCACATTGGGGCCCAACTTGGACTGATGATAGTTTGTCGCGATGGGGACTCCGATAATGAGCAACTTTTGAATATATGAACCAAAGGTCTTTGTAGGCTCCAAGTTCGAAGAATCTATCGTCCACAGCCTACCCAATTATCACCCAATTTGAAATACCTCAAAAATCTAGAAATACCTCATTTCAGAAAAAATCAGTTTTCAAAACGGTTGCTATCGCAGTTGTCGCAAACCAATAAAATTAGGGTTAACTTGCAATCACAAATGACTTTGCATCCGCAATTGCTCAATAAAGAGAAACCTTAGAGGTTCCATTTTCTCTACTCTGGGTGATGCCACATCACCAAGAACCCATATTTCCTTGGTTTTCGAGTCTATAAAAGGCACAATGCCCTGGTATTCACAAAGAAGAGCTTCTACCACTAAATTTTGAGCAAAAGGCCCAGGTAAAGAGTCTGAAACCCTGAAAAGGTCTCCTGTTCCTTGAAAGGATTGATGATTGAAAACACAGAGAAGGCATTATGGAGTCAGAGCAGCGCTCCATAACTAACGTCATGATTTCATCGACAGTCCAAGTAATTAATCTCTTCCTTCCCATTTAATTTTCATTTTCATCATGTAGTACCATACTAGGGTTACTATAATTACAATATGAGAAAGTCACGAGGCTCTGGGATCCAAAGAACCCTAAATCTCAAGGCCTTCCTTGATTATGTAGTTAAACTAATGTAGGATAGTTGGCCTAAAATTTTATTTTAATATTTGATTTTAGCTTAGATCATCGATGAGATCAAGGGAGTAGGTTTTCTCCATAGCCTATATCCCTAAATTATTGCTAAATTTCCTTTGCTTAATTGATTTTTCTTCCTTTACGCATGTTTAAAGAAATAATGGTTAAAAAAACCTTCTCTTATTCTCTCCATTTTAATTTCAGATTGAAATATAGAGAAAAGGACCAAGATAAAAATAAACTACCAAGCGGAAGATTGCGGTCACAACCTGCAGGTTGTTGTCGCAATTATCGCATGACCTTATGATTGCGGCTGCAAACCATAGTTGATTTGTTTTTAACTTAGTCTTGTTGGATAAAAATTGCTCAGAACAGCCCGTCAAATATGTTGATAGAAATATGGCTTTGATTTAGAGACCAAAGCATGGGGATGGTGCCTAGCACCTTCCATTCCCTTAACCATGCAACAAACCTGATCGACGGGACTATGTATTACTTCTAGAGTCACTTGTGGGTCCTAGGCCCTAGGTCCTAGGCCCTACATCCAATGTGGCGACTCTAGTAGAGCCCCATGAGGTTTTTTTTGAAATCTCATGGAGGGGACAAGAAAGGACATTCCTCCGTTAATGTTAATTGATGAAGGGACATCCCTTCTAAGATAAAAGAGCCAAATTTCCTAAGAAATTCCATTAGGGAGTGTCTGATTGAAGTATTTTGGTGGAAAGAAAAGGATTTTGGTGCCTACATTTCGCTGACTTTCTTGCATTCGGTTGCTAGACTTCAGCTGTTTTGGAAAATGAACTGTCTTTCTATTTCGGTGACGTGAAAGATGAGAATCCACAACCCAAAATCCTTCAAAATAATTCTTGTTTACTTTCCAGCTAGAAAGTTGCTTTGGCTATTGCGCCTCCCAAGTTTTGAGATTTTCGAGCCAATGATTTTAAATTCTTTTGTAAAATGTATAGAGCACTGCTAAGAAAACGGGAATCCTTTATGTGGAAAAAAAATGAGCATTGACCATTGGAGCCATGTCCATTAAAAGATAAAAGAAGATAAAAGAAAAGACCTCAAATCTAGGGCTGCAAATGAACCGAGCCGGCTCGCGAACATGTTTGGGTTCGGCTCAGGCTTGTTCGTTTACTAAACGAGCCAAACCCGAGCCCAAAAATTAGGCTTGCCAAAATAAACGAGCCGAACTTGAGCTTTGTATAGTTCGGCTCGGAAAAGCTCGTGAGCTTTTTAGGCTCGGTTCATAAAGGAGTCAAGCCGAGCTTTAAAGCTTGGATTATGTTTGTTTTTTATATATAAAATAAAAGAATGTGGGTTGTTTAGCACAAATGAAGGTTTCGCCAAGTGGTTAAGGCGTTAGATTTAGAGGGGGCTTAGGTTCAAATCCTATAGATGTATGTTTTTATCATTCTTGACACGAGACGAGCTTAAGCCGAGCCGAGCTTAAGCTCGGTTCGTTCCACTTAATGAGCCGAGCCGAGCCGAGCCCGAGCCGAGCTTTCTCGAATATTTCACGAGCCGAGCCGAGCCGAGCTTTTTTGAAAACTAAACGACCCGAGCCGAACACGAGCCTTCTTAAAAACTAAACGAGTAGAGCCCGAACACCCCAAAGTTCGGCTCGGGTCGCTCGTTTGCAGCCCTACTCAAATCCCCATACAACAATAAATGCGTCCAGAAAAGGGTCAAATCAACTGTCTTATCACTTCCGTTTTTAATTTCCACACGGGATCCTGGTTTCAAAGTGTTTTCCAAATGGTTACATGGAACAGTAAATTATTGTTTTCTGGGTGACAAGATTTTGATTTCTTGGTGTGTGTGTGTGTGTGTGTGTTTTAGTTTTGCTTACAGGTGGCCGTGGCGCATACAATCCAACATGTTGCAGCGATCATGGTGAGAATTTTAGATGGGTGTTTCATTTTCATGTGAGATGTATGTATCCTAGAGGAGAGTGAGGTGGAATTTTTTGTTCAATACATCCTTTTATAGATTACCTGTCCTCAATTAACCTGGACTGATATTTATGGTAATACCCCATACGGAGTAAAATAAATCAGATTTTCCATATTTTCATTTCATAATAAAGTGAAAAGGCACTCGGCCGTTTAAAAATTTTCTCCAGTTCACGTACATAGTCGATGGGCAGTAGAACCTACATTCTAAGCTTTCTGTAAATTCATAATGTGTGTTCTGCATGAACTTTATTTTTCTATTGAAGATGTAATCTATGGGCATTGTGTATTATTATTCTTCTTTGCATCTGCTTTGAAGCTTCATTCGGAAACAATTGCAAGTTAGGGTTTTTCCTTCTTGGAGGTTGGGTTTTTTTTTCTTCTTGCAACTCCAAATTGGGTTTCTTTTGAAGGTCAACTATGACTCCTAATTTTTTTTTGTGACTCCAAATTGCTGTTTTTGGGCGACTCCAATTTTGTTATTTTTACATATCATTGATTTCAAATCATTTTATGTTTTCTATACCGTTTCTGTAATTTTTATTACGTATTCTCAAATTCTGGATTTGTATCATTGAGTTTGAAACAACCTTATTCAAAAAAATCATTGAGTTTGAAACAATTGCTCTTTCTTAGGTGTCTATTTACAGGCTTTTAGTTGGGCTATTGTGCTACATCTATGATGGTGATGGGAGGGGTGCACATTGACATTCCAAATTGATCTTCTTTGTATAGTTATATCACTTTAGTTTGTGTCTCGCTATAACAAACTGGATCCAACCTTTGATTGACCCTATCCGTTTATCTAATTATTTGTAATCTTTTTAACCTCTAACATAGCTTATATTGTCTACGTTACTTCATCCCTTTGGGCTTTTACTAAAGTTTTCAAACTAATTTTCTCACCATGTTGTTGGATTCCTTATATTTTTACGCAGTACTTCATACATATTGAGCCATTTCAGGTTTCATTAACCCATTCTTTTGGGCGTCAAACTCGCTTACAGACAAAATTAGTTATGATCTTTTTAAATGGATCCAAATCTGGAAAAAATCCAAAGACAGCTCTGAGATATCCAAAATATAAGTGTAAACATCATTATGCTTCAATGTATATAAACATAACACACTTGTGGACTTGGAATTTCAAATAGCAGTCTTAACCTTGATATGAGAACAGAGCCTTAGGACTACTTCACAGATTTCTTTTGGGATTAGGTGATGCCAATGCAATCCCCTTAATTCATCAGGAATCTTTTTTATACTATTTCTAGAAATAAATTCATCTCAATAACAAATCAATCAAAACAAATAAAAAGAAAATAAAGGCAATCTCAAAACATCAAAATCATGAAATGATGCAAATCATTCTCAGAACCAATCAACCATGCAACTGATACAAAGCAAAGCAAGTTAAAATCCAAGCTTACTTTAATAACTGGGTAGTCGTTAACAAATGCTTATAGGCTGAAGGTAATTTAACTCGATTTATAACTCGATTGTTTCAGGGTCCTATCGGGATAGTACATGTCAAAAGTATCTAATTTGGGTATAGGAACCAGTCTCCTCCCTTCCCATTTCCTTTTTTGGTAAGTTTTCCAGTACGTGTTGAAGCAATATCTTTGGTATCAATAATTATGCAATTATCTAATTTACTTCATTTCTAAATTTTTTAATGCTTCTTTAATCAGCTATTAATTTTTCCTTTGTCGTCCGTGCATCGCACGAGGTTTCTTACTAGTATACTATATAGCAGAAGAGAAAAGTAGAGAATTATTTGAATTTCTCCCAAAATTCTAATAGAATTACACATCACTTTTTTTTACCTTTTTTAACATAGGCACCCATTCAACCCACATATTTTCAATCCTACCCCCTCCTTTTTGCTTTTTAACAAAGGCACCCATTAAAGCCACATAATTTCAATCCTACCCATTTTCAGAATTATTTGAAAAAGCAAATCATGATTTGCTAGCCACCTTCTCCAAAAGCTACATCTCGCCCATCCTTTGCAATTGTATGTATTCAGAGATTTGTCTTATTAGACGTGGTGAAAAACTGCACGGAAATACTATTTCTTGAAAGGTGGCTAGCAATAATAAGTACCCAAAGAAGCTATCAATAATAAGAAAGGTGGCTAGCAATAATAAGTACCCAAAGAAGCTAGCAATAATAATCATTACGTAGTAAAGTTTTGGAGGGAAATTACAGACAACGGGTACCTGTATATGACAATTACGGGAAAAACTACAAAGAAGAGGTGTCAAAATATGACAATTACAAAAAAACTACTTTTATTTAGTAATTTTTTGAGGATATTTCGAATGCCGCACACCTTTAGAAATATTTACGAATTCTGGGCACCTTAAGAGGAACATATTATGGAAAACTCTATAGATTGGAGGGCTAGGATCAGCCTATGGAAATGATTTTACGAGCACAACGTATTGATGTTGTGTTCCATGACATGGACGGTTTGGATCAACCTACGATGTGGTCCGTACAGCTCTTTGTCGGCCCATGCATCGCACGGGGTTTTTTACTAGTATACTTTATAGCATAAGAGAAAATGAGAGAATTATTTGAATTTCTCCCAAAATTCTATGAGAATTACACATCACCTATTTTGACTTTTTCTAACAAAGGCACCCATTCAACCCACATATTTTCAATCCTACCCCCTCCTTTATGCTTTTCAACAAAGGCATCCATTAAAGCCACATAATTTCAATCCTACCCCTTCTTTTATGCTTTTTTAATTATGGAAACCTCTATAGATTGGAGGGCTAGGATCAGCCTATGGAAATGATTTTACGCCACAACCTATAGATGTTGTGTTCCCTCACATGGACGGTTTGGATCAACCTATGATGTTGTCAGTACAGTTCTTTGTCGGCCCGATCACACGGGGTTTTTTACTAGTATATATATATATATATATATATATATATATAGTTTAGAATTGGTTTTCTACAATTCCAGCAACTATCCAGTCAACAGAACACCCAAATTTGATTTTCCTACAACTTTCTAGCAACTTTCCAGGTAATTTTCCTTCTATCAAAGACCTACTTCACAGGCTTTCCATTCCTTTGCTTTCATTCTCTTTCTCTTATGCCACGTTACTTCACTTTCCTTTCCCATAACCACATACCAACCAAACACTCCCTTTCGTATAAAGATAAAGACAATGCTCGAAAAGGGACCATCTCTCCAAGAGTGGGCCGACCATTTACGCATCTGTACGACTGTACCTTGCACGCCCGCGCACTACCATATTAATGAGAGGCGTAAATCCTATATATATATATATATATATATATATATATATATATACTATAATAAGCTGGGTAGAAAAGCCAGGCTTTATTTAATTTTTTAATTTCACACGTGGAATTTTATGGGCTTTTTTAGTCGCTTCTTTCTGGTCGAACCCTCAAAACAAATTATGATTTCCTTCAGTACCCCAATTTACCACGAGTGAGATATTTTTATGCATTAGAGATATTTTTTACATTAGCCTTAATCTCAAACATATATATCTATATAGTAGAAAGGAAAGTCCTGAATTTTTTTTAATTTCTTTCGTAAAATTACACCTCTAGATGCGTGGATTTTTTTATCCGTTGCTTTTGACGTCTCTCTCTCTTCCCCCTCCTCTCTCTCCACGTGTAAAGAAACAGCGAGACCATTGATTTTTTTTTCCATTTTAATGCCCTTACGATTTCCTAAAATCCCTACTCCTCTCTCCCTCTCCACCATGCGAGAAACACAACTGTTTCTCTTCTTTTTCCTTAACAGAGCGGTTGAAGTGGGTTCGAATGTAGATCTTCCGACCATACCATAGCTTGATGGTTACACCATTTGGATGCACCACTCTTAGATTAATGAATTTCTTGGTAGAATTCAAATTTTTTTCTTTCTATTTTAAGTTTTATATTGTTTTTGGAACTTATTTATTTTGGAGAATTATTGTCAAAATGCTACTAATATTATGATTCACTTGCACTTATAGTGGTCAATCCATTTGAAGATGATTTCTTTAACAACCCTGTTCTTAAGGGATATTATAAGAACCATGTTAAGGTAAGAAATAGAATGCAACTATTATTAATTATTATTCATAATTTCAACTCTTCTCTTGGTTTTACCTATTCATTTTATGACTTCTTCTAACGTTCTGTTTTTACTAAAAGATACTCTTTCGCTCTTATTTGCGATTAATGATTTCTTCATAAGCCCAAGGGTACTATTAAAACTATATTTTGGTGAATGGTCTTATAAGCGTTCCTAAACTCACGTAATTTAGTTTTGTTTGCCGATTCTTCATAAGGGGTTGTCTTTTTCTACAGTAGTTTTGGGCCTCAGAACATGGGATTCATGTCCTATGTTATGAAAGATTTGTTAGATAATGCCAGTTGTTTTTATAGGCTCAAAACTACTCCAGTCACACATTTCATTACTCTCTTTTGACAGATACGGGTAATACATTAACTTTTTAGAATGTTGTTCTATTTTTTTTCTTCCTATTTCTTTATTTATATTTTTTTCCTATTATTCTCTCTTTTCGTTTTGCTTAGTTGTTTTGACTATTGCCTCAAAACTACTCCAGTCACACATTTCATTATTCTCTTTTGACTGATCCGGGTAATACATCCACTTTTTAGTATTTTTTTCTAATTTTCTTTTCTCTTCCTATTTCATTTTTTTTCCCCAATTATCCTCTATTTTTCATTTTGGCTTCTTTGAGTTGATTTGACTATTGCCATCTTATTTGTATTTCTGTTTTTTAAAATATTTCCATCAATTACTTTTTCTTTCTCGGCCCGTGCGATGCACGGGGTCTTTTACTAGTATATATATATATATATATAAAGCGGAATCCTACAAGCTATGGTGCGGCCACATGGCAGCCCCTCCTCTATCCTGCAATTTTACTAAAAATTCCAATAGGCATTCAATTTTTATGGTCAATAATTGCAATACGTTTTTGAAAGTTTACACCCTCCTATACACGTAACTTTGGGTTTCGTTTCTTAAGAAAGTAAATCTTTTCATATTCTAAACGTATAACTCTCTCTCTCTCACTCTCACTCTCACTCTCAAAATCTTCCTTAATGAGGACACTATTTAAAGCTCAACTTCCAAACGTTTTCTTTCACGCTAAAACGGCAAAATCGAAAATAAAAAAGGACGCAAGTATATACGTTTCCTTTCTGAATTTCAAAGGACTCCTAAAACTTCTCCTTTCCATAAAGGTTTACTCCTAAGACATCTCCTTTCTAAAATATTACTCCTAAATAGATTTCGTTCGATTCATTTCTATAAGCTCTCTCTCTCTCTCTCTCTCTCTCTCTCCTTGAGCGAGGACATGGCTATATCATCCTCTCTTCTGATCAGAGTTCAAGGATGCCACATTTACATGTTTACACGGCTTCTATCCATGGAATTTCCTGCTTATTTGATTAGTCACGCAGTGGTGACGATCTTTTTGTGATTTTTTTTAATTGCAGCCTCCTGTGATGTGTGAGTGCCACATATGCAAGTTTTGCCAATTGACTCAAATGTTGAATGCATGTGAAATTCATAGAAGATTTTCATATATGCTTATTTGATTATTTTGCTTTGCACAAAACCCACTTTGCTATTATGATTAATGGTAAATTTCTCAACAGTAAAAATAGAATACCCTTTTTTATTTCCTGTTGTTCTTTTATATGCTTATATACGTATTTTGATTAATTATTTATTTCTAATTGTATTTTTTTGGTGTTAGTTCAAGGAGCCAGGTGTAAGATAAAAAATATAGCCATGGAGGCTACAAGGTTCTCTTTTGTCTTATTCTCATTTTACGGGAAATAGTTGAGCATATGGGTCGTTTTTGTGTTTGGTGAATAAAATTTTAGCTTTTAATTGTTCAGATAAACCCATGAATGTTATGTTACAGTAAACATGGGCTGATTGGCCCACCATACTTGATATGAACCGACCATTACAGTAAAACACTTTTGATGAAACTATTGCATAATTTACCCAAATGGGATTCAATCCCATGACATCGCATAGCACATGAATCTTACCACAAATCATCTATTTTTTATTCATTAACTTATCCTAATATATTTCATGATTTGCCCATAGTGGGATTCAACATCACAAGGCACATGGGACATGAATCCAACCACAAATCATGCACATGTCACAAACTCACAATATAGGTCTTTATCTTCCAAACGAAATTCCGTTCTGCGAGCAGCACTCTTTTAAACGTATCAAAAACGTTTTCATTACTACTCTTTTAGCCAATACCGTATTAAACTTCAATTTTTTCCGTCCTGTTTTTTGCCATATCTCATTTTGCTTACTATATTTCCCACGAAAACATTGTCACAAACACATATTTTTGGGAGATGATAAATTCACTCCCTCTCTCTCTCTCTAAAGTAGTCTTTAAGCCATTAACTTCATATGGGCCTCAATCTTGCAAATGAGATCTCCATTCAACGTCAAATTTGGAACCTGATGGCCTATTAGATGAAACGTCCCGATCACCAAACACATTGGGCTGACTAGGTCACCGTGTGTTGGCACATTATATCAAAGGTCCCAGCCAGTAAGCACATATGCCACATACATAGATCATGGTGGTCCTGAATGGCTGATGCATTTTCTTTCATTACTCTCTATTAACTTTTTCATTTTGGAAATGCTAAGTAAATAAACTTGCCGACACCCTCCACATATCCGTATAAGTAGGCAACCTTCACGGCAAATATCTAAAGCAAACTAAGCTGTTTGTTTCCCTCTTCTTCTTCTTCTTCATACTATAGTACTTTGCTACATAGGAACACAAAGATGGCTAGTGAAAGCAAGATACTCATATTTGGAGCAAGTGGGCATCTCGGAAAATACATGGTGAAGGCCAGTGTGTCCTTGGGACATCCTACGTTTCTATATACTAGACCCATCACGGCCACCACCAACTCTGAAAAGCAAGAATTGTTCAAGGAATTCAAATCCATGGGGGTGGAGGTTTTTGAGGTAACTAACCCTTTTTAACATAACACAGAGAAATTATTAATGGAATAGTTGAAAGAATTATTCTTCGAATATTATATTGTTGTTCTTCAAGAAAAGATTGTGTTGCAAGCAAGGTTTTAAATCCTCAGCCGAAATTCGAAATCCGAAATCCGAAATTTCGGTGAGGACCGAAATCGAAACGTTCCGAAACCGAAATTTACCAAATTTCGGTCGAAATTTCAAATAAAATTTTATTTTTAATCCTTTACGGAATTTCAGCCGAAATTACTAAAATTTCAGCCCAAAAAAATGCCATTTCGTGCTCCTTTACTGAATTTTGGCCAAAATTTCGGGATTTCACTAAAATTTCGGTTGGGTTACCCCCAAAACCGAAATTTAAAACCTTGGTTGCTAGTAGAAACCATCTATATTTATATGAGAAAAGAGTTTCTACTCTCTAGAGTAGATAACTTATCTACTCCCTAGGCTTAAAATACTATGGGGGTACATTGTTTGGGTGATACAAACCATTCATTTGATGGGCCCTCACATAAATAGGGTGTGCCCAAAAAATCAGCTCTGTAGGATCATCCTAACCCTTTGTACTGTGGAGGCAAATAATGGACAGATTTGTGAATGTTTATACCCGTCCATTTTTACCTTCACAAATCGAAGGGTTGGGATCATCATATGGAGCTGATTTTTTGGGCACACCCTATCTATGTGAGGGCCCATCAAATGAATTGTTTACATCACCCAAACAATGTGGCCCCTACTGTATTTTAAGCCTAAGGAGTAGATAAAGTATCTACTCATAAGAGCTCTTCTCTATTTATATAAATGGTAAATGATATTTCCCTGATTTTATATGGTGAGTGCATGTGAAGTCCAATACTTTTCAAAAAGTATAGTGGGCCCCACTTTACAAGATGATCTAAGCAGCTAATTTGTTTTTTTTTTTTTTTTTTGAAAGTTGATAAATGTATATTTATACTATGAGAATTACATTTGAGACCAGAGGTCCCAACTTGCATTTACATAGCATGTCTGTTCAAGAGCATACTCCTCTTTTTTTTTTTTGATCGGTAAGCTGGGGTTAGGCAAGAACCCTACCAGAATTCATTGAAAAGAAGAAAAATTACAACTAGGGGGGCTTAAATAGCCAGAAAAAGAAAGGGGAACATGCTCCCAAAAAGAGAGGACTCCAACAGAATACCATCAAACAGAGATAAGCAAGAGAAGAAGAGCCAAATGCACACATCGTCTAAAAGTGAAGGGGAGTAACACATAATTATAATCTGTTGTACAAGTTGCCTTCTCGGTCAGAGTTGAGGCAAGATAACAAGCTCTGGGGGCATAGGGGGGGAGGAATAGGCTCACCTTTCCACGGCTAATTCCTCTTGGATAAAAGGTGAGCAGGAGAGTTAGCTTCCCTCCAAATGTGGGAAATTCTCCACGACTCCAATCTCGTGAGATCATTTCGAATCTGATCAGTGATGTCCTGTAATTTCCAAGGGATTTTGGACTTACCTTTGATGATATCAACAGCAAAGCTCGAGTCTGATTCAATCCAAAGCTTACCGATGCCTGAATGAATAAGAAGCGAAATTCCTCTCTGAATGGCCATAATCTTCAGCTCATAGATCTCTTTTTTTTGCAGTGTTTGTTGAAAACATGGAGATCAACATGCCTTTTTCGTCTCTGATAAGCCCTCCTAAACCTCCTCCGTCGCTGTCCAAAGAAGCATCAGAGTTGAGCTTAAATTCACCATGGCATGGGGGAATCCACGAACAGTATTGGGGAGCAGTCTGCACTGCATTGAATCTGTAGCCAATGGTCTCCGCTATGTTCATCTTAGCCGCTGAATATTCATCTTGAATTTGGAGCCAGTTAATTCTATCTTTGATATCTCTCAAGATCATTTTCAGGACAGCAGTTTTATGAAGAGATTTGTTTTCAACGTGTCTGCTGCTTCGCTCCTTCCAGATTCTGAAGGTAGTAGAAGCTAAAGCAATTCTTAAGGCTGTGGCAGCTTGACCCTTTCCCGGTCTGTTTGTGCAGATCCATTCTTCTTCCTTCTTCAGAGAGTTGGGAGACCTTCTTCTAATGTTAAATCTCCATAAAACTAACTTCCATATCCAACAAGAATAACCACATTGAAAAATCAAGTGGTCAATAGATTCATTTTGTGTATGGCAAAGGTTGCACCTTGTGTCAATCTGGGGCATGAAAACTTGTAACTTGTCTCTGGTTAGAAGCTTGAATTGGAGCGTTTTCCATAGAGCCATAGAATGCTTGGATATGTGCCAGAGAACCAGCAGGAGTTAGCCCAAGGAGTTTGAGGAAAATGGCTCCGAATGACATTTACGGCACTTTTAATTGAGAAGACACCATCTACTGTAGGTTTCCAAATTGCCAAATTCCTTTTGTCTTTGGCAAATACACCTTTGAGCAGGAGCGATTTTTCCTCCCGGAGGGAACAATTATCTAGCAAAGGATTCCAGCATCCTGCACTTCTGATTTCATCCAGCATTTTAATATTGGCAAGGGAGGGATCGATATTATCCTTTGAAATTTGGAGAGACATCTTACCATCCGGATGCCAGGGGGAGTTCCAGAAATCAATTTCATCTTCTTTGCCAACTGCATAGCAAATGTTATTGGCAGCTTCATCACGCACTTGAAGGATGCCTCTAAGAGCCCAGGAAGGCCTGGCCGGGAGTTTAATGGTCCAAATGCTCTTGGATTTGATGTATTTGGCTTTACGCCACTGATTCCACAAGGAGTTGCTGTCCTGCAGAACTTTCCAAAGAAGCTTGAACTGAAGAGCCATGCTAATGTGCTGAATTCGACGCGACCCCAAGCCTCCTTCTAGCTTGGGACGACAGATATCATTCCAAGAAACAGTGTGAATTTTTTTCTTCATTTCAGCTCCACCCCAAATGAAATCTCTTATTAATTTTTCAATTTTTTCAATGACACCTTTTGGAATCTTAAAGGCAGAGGACCAGTATACATTGAAAGAGTAGAGAACAGTTTTCACTAACTCAACACGACCAGCTTTGGCTAGAAATCTGTTGGACCAACATTGAATTCTTTTCCTGATTTTATCAATGATGGGAGAGCAATTTGCAGAGGTCATTCTCCCAGAAAAGAGAGGAAGACCCAAGTATTTGATTGACAGAGTTCCCTTTTCCATTTCAAACTGCCGAATGAATTTTCTTTTGTCTCGAGTAGAGACCTCAGAGAAGAATATCTCACTTTTGTGGATATTAGCTTTAAGACCAGTGCAATTTTCAAACTTTTTGAGGCAGTCATTGATGCCTTGAACCGAGATTCTGTCAGCTGAGGAGAAAATCATGAGGTCGTCAGCAAATAAAAGATGGGAAATAGATATCTCACCTTTAGAGAAGGCAGGTGTAATTTTCTTGAGGCTAATGGCATCATCAAGGAACTTGGAGAGAATTTCCATAACTAAGCAAAAGAGGAGAGGGGAGCGGATCCCCTTGTCAGAGCCCATTTTTGTAAGGGAAGTGACCCTGGGGAGAGCCGTTAATAAGGACAGAAAAGGAGGAAGAGTTTATACATTCAGAAACCCAGGAACACCAGGTCTGATCAAATCCTTGAAGGGCCATGAAAAAGTGCAGAGTTTCTCGAATGACATTGTCAAAGGCTTTTGGCAAATCAATTTTTAGGCACATCACAGGCTTTCGGGAAGGAAGGTGGAAATTGTGGAGGAGATCATGAGTTAAAATGATGTTATCCTGAATTTGTCTACCTTGAATGAAGGCAGATTGGGAGGAGCTGACAAACTTTCCAATCACCTTTTTGAGTCTAGTTGCAAGAATTTTTGTGATGGTTTTGTAAACAAAATTACAAAGAGAAATTGGCCGGAATTTGGAAGGAGAAGAAGCATCAATTCCTTTCAGGATCAAGGCAAGAAAGGTAGCATTGCTTTAAGCATTCTTTTTTTGGTAAAAAAATTTTGAACAGCAAGAGTAAAATCAGGACCATCCAAATACCAGAATTTGTGAAAAAATATGCCATTAAAACCGTCTGTGTCCAGGAGCTTTGTCTCCTTTCATCCTAAAGACAGCAGCTTTGATCTCATCAGCAGAAACAGGGGATGAGAGGGAGGCGGCTTCATCAGGGGTCAGAAAGCTTTTCAAGAGGGGAGGAGCCTGGCTGCAGGTATGAGTATTGTTGAGGAGGCTTTGGAAGTGACTCACCAAAATTTCAGAAATTTGCTGAGGGTCTGAAGTGGAGTTGCCTTGGTCAGTTTCCATTGAGACAATGTGATTCCTGTGCATCTGCTCTTTATAGCAGAATGAAAAAAGTTGGTGTTAGAGTCACCCAAATTTAACCAGTCCACACGGGCTTTTTGGCGGGCCAAGTTCTCTTCAAAAGCAGCAACTCTTATAAACTCTTTTCTCAAAATATTTTCCTCTTCGATGAGACTAGCATCAGTTGGGGCTGTTGCGAGCTCAATCTGAAGATTCTCGAGCCAGGATCTGATGATTGGGAGCTTAACATCAATGTGACAAAAAACATTCCTATTCCAAACTTGAATTTTACTTTTTACCTCTCTGAGCTTTTGAGATAGCCTGTACATTGGGTTTCCCCAGATTTTCACATTCCAAGCCATTTCAACAATGGGGTACAGGGATGAGTCGTCGAGCCACATATTCATGAACCGAAATGGGCCAAGACCCAATTTTTCTTGTTTTTCAAGGGTAATAATGATCAGGTTGTGAACAGAAAGACCAGCAAATTTGTATGTTGCGAAAGAGAGAGGGTGAGCATTTATCCAAGAATCGTTAACTAGGGCTCTATCGAGCCGGAAAAGCTTTCTGTCTTCACTGGAACCTCTGTTGTTCCAAGATAAGCACTGCCCGTTAGATCTTAGATTAACAAGGGAGCAATTGGAAATGCAATTGTTGAATTCCTCCATTTGGATTGGGTAAATAGAAGACATTCCAACTGTTTCTTCGGAGAATCTAGTGGAGTTAAAATCCCCCACCACAATCCAAGGGTCAGTAACCCCAGTGGCAATTTGCTCTAGGTCACTCCACAGGTGTCGTCTAGCTCCTCCATAGTTGAATCCATATACAGAGGTTAACAAGAATTTCTGATGTAGCTGGAGAAGGTGCACTTCAGAATGAATGTATTGATTTGATTCCTGCAGGATATTTACCGCAACTTTAGAAGGATCCCACATTAACCAGATGTGGCCTTTCAACGACATGATCGTAATTTCCATGGACATTCCATTCATCGTTTATTTCTTTGGCGTACTTCTCCATTTTATCAACCTTGGCTTTGGTTTCCATGAGACAACAAAGGGGAATACGATTGGAGCTTAGAAAGTGATTAACTTCCTTTCTTCTCGTATCAGAGCACAAACCTCTTACATTCCAGGCACCTAGAATATTCATTGGGAAATGTTTTGAAGGAGTTGTTGAGGGACTTCTGAGAAGTCAAGAAAAGAGACAGGGAGTATTGGGCCTTCCATGGTTTGGTTTTCTGGTATAAGATTTGGGAGCTGAAGGTTTTTGGATATGCCAGATTTAGGACTTCATGGGTTGGATGCCGGGACTATGTGGGTAATTTCTGGTAACTGAGAAGAATTCACACAATCGGGCTCCTCTTGATCTTCAAGGACAAGAGCAGCATAGGGGCTGGTTGAGAAGAAATCAGAAGAATCAATCTGGTTAGGCAGATTTGTCTCCTTAGAGGGGTTGCAGGAAGTGCCTGCCAGAGAATCAATGGGATTTTTGGTTTGGGCAGAGGAGCAGATTTCAGTTCCTTCCTCTGAAGTTATGTGTTTAGCAGCTGCCAGTCTCCATTCTTGTTTTGCCTTTGGATCCTTCTTAGTCAAAATTACAGGGCATGCAGAAGAGGTGTGACTGAATACCTTGCAATTTTGGCAAGCTGTCGGCCTCCATTCATATTGAACCAGTTGGTTATGGACGACATAGGGAGTGTGAATAGGAATGGTGTCTGGGAGAGGGGCTCCGGCCTCAACCTCTACACATAACCGCGCGAAATTGAGTCTTGTTTCTTCAGTTGTTTGAGAGTCAATGTAAAGGGGGGTTCCAATGGCACTAGCAAGTAGCAATCTTGCTGATACCATTGGCATTCCAAAATTGGAGAGGTAAACCAAGAAATTTGATCCAAACTGGAACAGAAGTTAGGTTGACCTTTTCCTGAGCGTTAATCTGAGACCATTTTCTTAGAATCATAGGCTTTCCTGCATAAGTATGATCCTCCATTTCAAGAACGGAATCACAATCTTCTTGATTTGTGAAACTGAACAAATAAAATCCATTGTTCAGAGTGAAAATAGATAAGTCTCCTTTGATTTTCCACTTTTTTAGCAGATTCTCCCTCAAGTGAAGAAAGTAGGGTCTCTTTCCAATGAAATAGCCAGTGAGACAGCTTTCCCATTTTTTTCCTTCCATTTTGATTTCTTCTTAGAATTTGATCAGAATATTTCCTTCACTGTCATTTGGGGGAATGATGTGACGGAGTTTAGAGGATGACTGAGCTTTTGGTTTAGCAAGTATTGAGCTCCAGGATTTATTTGGGTTTGGCTGGTGGGGGTTGATACTAAGGCTACAGGCTTGGGAGGGCCTTGGAGGGTACAAGGATGGGTCTGGGATATTGGGGTGATGGGAGAGAAATTTATCTTTTCTAATTCCAGAAAATTCGAAACTTCCCGCCTTGGCTAAGCGAGAATTAATGATGGGGCTCACAGACCGAGGATCAGAGGGAGAAATATTGTCATATTGGGATAGGGGAGACCAGATGGGGAGGGGGGGGGGGGTAATTTCATTTGACAAGGCTGCTTGACGAGGTGGGGGGTCAGGTTTAGAACTATTTTTTTGAGGTGGTTTTCAGGGAGAGATCTGGTTTGTTGAGGTTTTTTCTTGACATTATTTATCTTTCCATTTCATTGGATACGGGTTCAAAATCTGCAGGCCAAGTAGGATTATTTGTTGGCGACAACATAAATAAGTTGTAACCCGTAGATCATCTCCATAGGATGATCCTTACCCGGAGGGTTAGTATACATAGACATCATCTACAGGTTAGTATCATCCTATGGATATAATCTACGGGTACAACCTTTAGTTTGACACCTATGGCCCAACAAATGAATGGTTTAAATCATACTTTAAGTGGGCTCCTCTGTACTGGACTTTGCAAATTACAACAACCTGAGACAGCTAATTTGAGAGGTTTAAAAATCTAAGTAGATGAATTGAATGTCTAAATTGTGGAAATGACTTCTGTTTTCCGAATTCTACCTAAAAACCACTCAGGCTTTGGAGATTTTTGGTATCACAAAATACCTAAATCTCACTCGCCAGACCATTAATTCGAAGAGCATAAGAAGCTTATTGCTCTGTTTGGATGCTGGTAGATGTTTGGGGGATTTAGAGAAGAAGAAGTCAAAGGGAAATCAAAAGGAAATCAGTCACCGGGGAGATTGTGAGCAAATCTCCCCGATGTTGTTTGGTTGAGGGTAGGAGATGTGCAGGAGTTTTTTTACCGTATTTTTTTAAAAAATTTTGGGGAATGTTATCAGCACTACTGTTTTTTTATGAGGGCACTCCTCACTTTAAAAAAAGTACGGTATGGCCCGCACCATAGGATTATCCAAACCGATAATTAGATGGGCCATAGCCTAAATAGGTTATGCCCCAAAATTATTTCCATTGGTTGATTCTAACCCTCCGATCTATAGAGGGTTAGGATCAACCCTCTAACATTCAGATTGGAGGGTTAGGATCATCCTATGGAAATGATTTTTGGAGCATAACCTATTTAGGCTATGGCCCATCTAATGGACGATTTGGATCATACTATGGTGTGGGCCATACCGTACTTTTAATAAAGTGAGAGTGCCCTCATAAGAAAACAGTAGTGTTGATAACATTTCCTTTTTTTTTATTTATAAGAATTTGCTAGCAAACTTTTCTTATGTCACTTCTCGGCATGTGGCCATCCTTGTGCAAAGATACGCACATGGGCAAAGGTTGCCAGCAAAAGTAAAAATAAGCAAAAAAAAGTAATCATTACAAAAAAAAAAGTAAAATAGGTTATAAAGTTTTAAATGAAAAATTACCTAGAATGGTTTTAAAGTTTGAAAATTACGAAAAAAATACTAACAAAATGTAATAAGATATGACAATTACGGAAAAAACTACAAGCAAAAGTAAAAAGTTATAACAATTACGGTGAAAAAGAATTTCCCTGATAAATTCTCCATTCTTTCCTTCGATTTGGAGAAATCCGTCTGGCGAATTTCGAGGGTTCCACGTCACCCGACAAGCGCCCGACATAACCGGCGGTCAAAATTCCAATTTCTGCTAAATCCCTACCAAACACCCATCGGGTAATTAGGAGAGTTACATTCCCTGCTATTTTACTCAAAAAAACGTAACCAAACAGAGCATATGTGAAACAGCATCCATGAGAGATTCTTACGCCATTTTGGCTTTCCTATGTAGGTGACTTTCTTTGTTGGTGGTTTTTTTCGGCCACAAAGTGCTCGACGAAATGCTCCTTCAAGGTGTGGGATAGACCATGGTTTCTACTTAGGAGCCTTCACCCGGGGAGGCTTCTCCCCCCACCAGAGCCCTTTCCCCTCCTGCCCAGACCACAAACTGCTGGATATCTGGTCTCTCCACCAGCCCCTCAAGCACCCAGAACACAATACTCAACAAAGCCTTTGTCCCAAACTAGTTGGGGTCGACTAAATGAGTCCTTAAGAAAAATTTCATGAAGAAGGTGAAAGGAAACTACCCGGCTCTAATCCTGGCTCTAGTTGGGTTTTTCTACACAATAAAACATTATAATAAAATAATTTAAATGATCTAACCATATACAAAGAAAGATTAATCGAGTTAGATGGCAACAGAGACCAACCCTATATTTATAAAAAAAGGCCTCCAAGAGTTCCACCCATAATAGAATTTTATTTGGCTTAATCTATTCAGACGTAACTGTATGTGCTACACACTAACCATCCATGTCTCAATAGGGATGGGTTCCACTGATTACCCTTATACCATTTACTGGTCATTGTCGCAACAAGTAACTCTAGTCATTTCGCTCTTAATCTCATTCTTCAATCTAGACCGTCAATCTTAGATCAATGATTGATGACATAAGATCTTTCATAACCTCCTTTTGAAACAAAAATCCCCTGAAACGCTCTATTCGGTATCAAAAAATCCCAAACCATATCGCAGTTGGACTACATCCCTCCTTCCACCCGTGGAAATGGATCCAAGTTCATTAAGTTCGAAGGGGACAGTTTCATTGAAGCCGAATCCAGATGGGCCAACCTCCTCATGGGCTATTTCCTGGGAAAGGGCCCATACTTCCTAACACATAGAGACCATCTTGCAATAATGTGGAAATTAAGGGAGGAAATGCAACTTTTTGCTCTTAGTAATGTTTTTTTCTTATCCAAGTTTAATGATGCAGAGAATTGTGCTCAAGTGCTTGAGGTCAATAACCACAGCTATGGAGGGTGACCCCTTCTTTGCAAATGGTCTTCAGATATATCTATTGAAACGATATCCCTCACTTCTGACCCAATATGGATCAGGCCTGTTTGTGACTTGTGACAAATGTGGCATTCTTCAGCCCTGTTTGTTTAAGATTATGAGAACCGATTGTGAGTGCCAGACCAATTATAGGACTCACAATTACTTTTAAATTTTGAGTCTGATAAATGGTTTATAGGGTTTTCATAATCTTAAAGGAACAGGGTTTATATTATAAAAATTAAATGACTAAAATACCCTTTGATGTGTAATAAAAGTTAATATGCATAAAATATTAAAACATTCTAATTTCAATTGTAAGTGAGGCTCTAGAACATCTTTTTTTTTCCTAATATTTTCTATTTTTTCTATTTTTGCACCCAATTACTCAAACTAGTTGTTTAATTTGCAAGGGAAATTTGGATGAGCATGACAAGCTCGTCTCTGTGATTAAAAAAGTAGATGTGGTGATCTCTACACTTGGAGTTCCTAAGCATCTAGAACAAATCAAAATTATAGATGCCATTAAAAAAGCTGGTAACATCAAGGTATTCTTCACCCACCCTCCCTCTCCCTTTTGTGTTTAATATTTATGTCTTATATTTTTCATTTATGTTGTTCTACAGAGGTTTCTCCCATCAGATTTCGGGAATGAACTGGATAGAGTTAATTTGCTCCCTCCATTTCAAGCTCTCCATGATAACAAGAAGAAAATTAGAAGGGTTACAGAAGCAGCAGGAATCCCATACACCTTTCTCTCTGCAAGCTCCTTTGGAGCGTACTTTGTTGATTACTTGCTTCATCCGCATGAGCAAAGGGAAGAAGTCATCATATATGGCAGTGGTGAAGCCAAAGGTACTTAACACTGGCCTCTCAAGCAGCATTGTCACGCGCCTAGCCCGTGATCTCGGTTTGGGGTGTGACAATTGTTGACATGTGCAGATAGTTTTATAGATAGATATATCAGAAAAGTGTTTCTGGTCTGTCGACTAGAAATTCAAGGGGACCCACATTGTTTGGGTAATGCAAACCCTTCATTTGATGGGCCTTGACATAGATAGGGTGTGCCCAAAAGATCGTCTCGAGAGGATCATCCTAACTCTTGATTTGTAGATGAGCAAAATGGACGGCTATGAAATCTGTCCATTTTAAGGGTTAGGATGATCCTATGGAGCTGATTTTTTTGGGCACACCCTATCTATGTCAGGGCCCATCAAATGAATGGTTTTGATCACCCAAACAATGTGGGTCTAGACAAACATAACCATGTCTATATAAATATTTATTTATATGTATGTATGTATACCATTATGGAACATCCGATCCTCAAATGGTTCTTCATTAATAGGTAGTTAGATAGTTTGATTAAGGACTAATGGAGCATAAATTTCATGTTCAGCTGTTTTGAATTATGAGGAAGACATCGCCGCTTACACGATTAAGGCAGCAACAGATCCTAGGGTTTGCAATCGTCTCATCATTTATAGGCCACCAGAAAACATCATCTCTCAGTTAGAATTGATCACATCTTGGGAGAAGAAGACCGGAAGGACTCTGAAGAAGACCCACATCCCGGAAGAAGAAATTGTGAAGCTCTCAGGACCTGTCATGAGGCAAAAGCTTTTAGGCCCTGTTTGTTTGAGATTGTGACCACTGATTGTGAGCTCCCAACCGATTATTGGAGTCAGAATTACATTAATTTTGTGTCCAACAAAAGAGGTGCACCAATACCAAAATGGTGGAGATACACTTATCAGTCTGGTTCGATATTAATTTACTAGGTTTACTAATTAATTGTCTTTTTTTCCCATGGCAGCTCTTCCACATCCTGACAACGTATCACCCTCTATCCTTCACAGCATATTTATCAAGGCTGATCAAATGAACTTTGAACTGGAGGAAAACGATTTGGAAGCTTCAAAGCTATATCCAGATTATGAATACACTCCAATTGATCGTTACCTCGATATCTGCCTCGTCAATCCCCCTAAACCTAAGCTTGCATCGTTTGTATGAAGAGAGCATATCATCTATTTCATGGGAAACATTCCTCTATCCGCACATATAAGCCCTTACGTAAATAACAAGATTCCTCGGAGTTTGTATTATTGTAGGGTGAGAAATAAAGTTTAGTCCAAGTTATATGACTGATATCGGCACTCACTATGTGAGATGGACTGATATTGGCACTCACTATGTGATTGCCAAAACCGTAACACCCCTCCCTCCTCTGCATATTATAAGTCTATTTGTAATTGAGGATCAGATACTATCCTCTATTATTTTAATTGGTCAAGCAAGTTGATCTCCTTTAATATCCTACTATTGATATCGATATTATATAACTAGAAAAGTAGGGTTCCCACTTCCCATGAGTGACCCCAAAATCTTAAATACCAATATAAATAAAAAAAATGGGAAAAATCAGCATGTCATGCACTGAAATACCCCAAACGTATTTCGGTTTTAGTAGGGGAGGGTATTTTCATAAATTCCCCTAAAATCCATCAGAAACCAGAAATCTTAAACCAAGGAGGAGAAAACATTTTGGAGAGCAACCAAGAGCCGCTGGAGTTTTCCCCGCCAGTGGAAGGAACGGATCGAGGTAATTAAGATGAAGTCTTGATTATAGTTTTGTGTCATCATGAAAATCGGATAAAAATCGCTCCAAAGAGAAAAAGCTCCGTTCGTCGATCCGGAAGCCCGAACCGTCTTCGGACGTCTGAAGGAAAACTTCCAGGCACCCTCCCCAATGAGACTGATAAAATTGGCTCTCTCGTTGCGAGAGTCCAGAATGGTTCGGGCTCCTGAGGGTTCCCTTCGGACGTCCGAACCATGTCGCTTGTGTTCATCGAGGAGCGTCTTCAACGGTTGGATCACGTGCATCTTCAGCTTCTATCTGATCATCATGGTCTGAGGTAACAATCTATTTTCAATTAAGGTTGATTAAATTTCTAACACTGGTTAAGAGCTATTGCCTCAGGGCAGTTCCTGAGTTCAAAGCCCAACAACTCCTTGATATTAAAAATACATGTGTACGGCTAACCTAAAAGAAGGACCACATGTGCCATGTGTACGGCCACCCAAAAAGAGGGGCCACAGTGCTAATTATAAATGATTAAATAACACCAACTCTATCAGATTGAGCTTTTGGAGTGATTGTTCACATGTCTTTCTCCCCATCGATCTCTCAAAAGGCATGTCCGTTGATGAATGGACATTTTATCTTTTCATTTTTAAAGACAAATTAGCTTGAAGAACATTCAATTTTGAGTTTTTGGCATTAACAAGCACCAAAAGCCGATAAATATATCCAATCTCACAACATATCGTCCCCATCCCCATCAACATAATAGATTCAGATCGAAGACTAAGAGTCTCCGTTTGTAGGGAATTAACCCCTAAAAGCTAGCTGTTAGAGGGAGGGTGCCCATTCCCTTATAACCCATCCACATCCATTTCACATGTCCGATGTGGGACTATTGCTTTTGCGTGGAACCCCAACAATCTACCCCTCCACGCGGAAGCAACGTGGATCATCTCGCCCCTCCACGCGGTGGCAACGTAGGAACCACGAGATAACTACACCGGGGTTTCCGAGATCTTCCCCGAGAGACATTCCCGCCCTCGGAGGAAAATCGTGGTTACCACGCCCTAGCTCTGATACCATTTGTAGGGAATTAACCAGGTAGAACTCACCCCTTAAAGCTAGCTGTTAGAGGGAGGGTGCCCATTCCCATATAACCCATCCACATCCATTTCACATGTCCGATGTGGGACTATTGCTTTTGCGTGGAACCCCAACACCGTTGATTGCCTGGCTATGCCATTTGCGAAGAATTTCTCAGCTAATAATATTTCTCCTAGTCTTGCAAAAGGCATATATGTTAATGATATATTTCATCATCTATTTAAAGACACGTAATTAAAAAGATAGGGAAATGTTATCAGCACTACTGTATTTTGATGATCTCACTCCTCACTTTATTAAAAGTACAGTATGGCCTGCACCATAGGATGATCCAAATCATCCATTAGATGGGCCACAGCCTAAATAGGTTGTGCCCAAAAAATTATTTCCATAGGTTGATCCTAACCCTCTGATCTATAGAGGGTTAGGATCAACCTTCTAACATTCAGTACCTCTACAGATCGGAGGGTTAGGATCAACCTATGGAAATGAATTTTTGGGGCACAACCTATTTCGGCTGTGTCCCATCTAATGGTCGGTTTGGATAATCCTATGGTGCGGGCCATACTGTATTTTTAATAAAGTGAGGAGCGCGATCATCAAAATACAGTAGTGCTGATAACATTTCCCAAAAGATATAGTTTGGCATTTTAATCTTAATTTTTAAGAAAATAAATTTAATTGATCAATGCTGACCCGGTGAGTGATGTAGTCTCACTTGGCCAACTGTGGCTTATTAAAATTAAGAAAATTTACAAAGTCCGAATCAAATTAAACTAATGGTAAGAATAAGTTCATTCAACCCTCGATTTTGATAGTCTAATAAATTTTCAATCTGACAATCATAACCTGACAAAATCAAGCATTTTCTATGTGCAATGAGGTTATGTTTACTAAATTTGGAAAAAGAAAACAAAACAAAACTCCACTATTGTCCCATTGATCCTGTTTAAATGTGACTTGTTGTAGGCAGCCTGTCATTATCAATTAATGCCTATATTTTTCAAAAAAAATCAATTAACGCCTATGGAATATAACTTTTTCATTAGAATTTTCATTCCTTTTTGTGTTGTTCCCATTCTAGTTTGGAATTAATACTTCACTCTTTTTGTTTTATGTTTCGATATGAATTAGTTGACTACTTTTTAAAAAGTTAAAATATTCTTTCATTGACAGATAAATATATCTTATCCGTCTCATCGTTGCATTGGGTTGAGATCTCACCGCCGAATAGGCTTAGAAGAGGTGACCTAGAGAGATTAGGAAAGTGGATTGTGCTAGGATTGTCTCTTTCCATTCTACATTCCATTCTGTGTTTCTGTCTAAGTGTTCTATATAAGCTATAGGGAACTTAACCGGGTAGAAGTATAACTCACCCCTAAAAGCTAGCCATTAGAGGGAGGTTGCCCATTCCCTTATAACCCATCCCCATCCAAGTCACTTATCCGATGTGGGACTATTTGCTTTTGCATGGAACTCCAACAATCTCGAGATACTACACCGAGGTTTCCGAGATCTTCCCCGAGGGACATTCCTACCCTCGGAGGCAAACCGGGGTTAACACGCCCTGATACCATTTGTAGGGAATCTAACTGGGTAGAACTCACCCCTAAAAGCTAGCCATTAGAGGGAGGGTGCCCATTCCCTTATAACCCATCCCCATCCAAGTCACTTATCTGATGTGGGACTATTTGCTTTTGCGTGGAACCCCAACATAAGTATATTTTAGGATTAATGGAAACGAACTAATATTGGTAGGGATCTTCTTTGATTTTTGGCTATCAAATATTGGAAAATGTTTGAAATAAAGAGTGGTAGTTGGCATGTAGATATCATCACCAATAAGCTTTTATTGTTGAATAGGCTAAAGTAAATTAACTGGCCGATCTCCTCAGAGTGTCTATATAAGTAGACAACCTTCTAAGTAAACTAGGCTCTTCTTCCCCTTCTTTCTCTGGTTACTATAGTTTACTCAACAGACACACAGTAGAGATGGCTAGGGAGAGCAAGATACTCATATTAGGAGCAAGTGGGCATGTTGGAAAATACATGGTGAAGGCCAGTGTGTCCTTGGGACATCCTACAAATGTATATACTAGACCCATCACGGCCACTACCAACTCTGAAAAGCTCGAATTGTTCAAGGAATTCAAATCCATGGGGGTGGAGTTTTTTGAGGTAACTAACTCCAATAGAATAATCTTGTCTTTTTAACATTAAAAAAGAAATTAATGACTATGCTAAGCACACTTAGGAAGTTCAGATTCTGGGATAATTCTACGATGCAAATGTCTTAAGAATTCATAAAATGCCGTGGAAAGTGTTTGGGAAAATTTATAAAAAATGCATGTTATTTTTTTTTCTGTTGAAAGTAGGTATCTTGACTAAGAATAAATGAATATATCTTATCACGCCCCGAACCCAAAATCCGGGGTCTGGCACACGTGACAGCCGCCGCACGCCCATAGGGTCACCCCCACAAGCATGCAAGGCTTCCTCACAACCAACTATTCTCAATATTCAGCTCAATTAAAGCTCCAATGAAATATATCTATAGCTCCATAATTATAAATCCAACAATAATTATTCTAAAACAATCACCTTAATAAAATAACAAAAGTTTCTAAACTGGAATAATGAAATAAAGAAGGAAATCTCCTAGGCTCCAATCCAAGTGCCTGATCTCAGCAAGTCTACTGCCGCTCCTCTGTGTCTGAAAATTATTAAACCACATAATGAGCTAACAGCCCAGCCGGTTATCCAAATCCAAGCCAGCTAGTAGGAAAACAAAAACAATGCTGGTGCGAAAAAGAAGTAACATGCCATAAAATTTTAGTCTATGGAGAAATTGCATTGGGCTGCCCTAATTTTTTTTTTTTTTGTCAACTTTGTGTTTATGTTGCATGCACAGAAAAAATCATGGTTGTATAAGAATTTTTTATTTATTCATTGAATAATTGATTGATTATTCTTCGAATATTGTTGTCATCACATGTCCCCATGACCCCTCATCGGATGATTCTAGACCTTTGATCCAGCATGATGAGAAAGATTCCTAAAGATGTCTTAAAGTCATTTTGTTTTTTTTGCACACCTAAGTTCAGCATCAGACCTGGACCCTCTAGATTACCCTATGATGGCCCATTAGATCAATAGTTTCAATCACCAAGAACATATACCATGCGTGCATATATTGGATCATGGTCGTTTTCCTTCTTCAAGACAAGTTTGTCTTGCCAGTCTTCTCATTATATCGGGCCATGGCGCTATGTATGAGTGTAAAATGGTGGACCCCACTCTATGCTTGGATGTGGCAGAGGTGGTGGCCCTATATCAAAACTGGAGGTGTAAAATGGTAGGCCTCACCCCATAAAGAAACAGTAAGCGTAAACCGGTGGCTCCTTCCCATCATTAACATAAGGTGTAAAATGGCGGGGCCCATATACCCCATAAAGAAACAGGAAGCGTAAAGCGGTGGCTCCTTGCCACCGTTAACATAAGGTGAAAAATGGCTTTGCCCATATGCATGGGTTGAGCTACATAATGGTGGCCCCCATCCATGCTAGACATGGGTATAAATCGTTGGGCCCCACCCCACCTTAACCATGCTGTATAAATGGTTGGGCCCCACCCCACCTTAGCATCATAGTGGAAAATAAAAACGAAAAATGGATGATAGAGAGGTAAAAGAGGGGTGAAAGAGGTTATTTCTAGTGGAAAAGGTTTATTACTAAAAAAAATTCTTTGAGGCTCCATTCCTTTCGACGTAAAAAATGGACGTACCTCGAAAGGAATTTATGTCGAAAAGGAACGGACTCTCAAAGAAAACAAATGACAATGGAAAGAAAGGTTAGTGCATGTTATAAATGCTTTACTACAGATGGATAATATTTCCATCACCTTTTCCTATATTTCCACGTCTCTTGTTTGTCCTTTCCTAAAAATGAACATCTTTTAACTTTACACGAAAAAACTTTATTTCCAGTCTAGGAAGACAAATAGCTCCGTTTGGTTGCCAGTAAAATTTTTATCCTAGGAGCTTTTTAATCCGTTTGGTTACCAGTAAATTTTTTATCCTAGGAGCATTTTAATCCCAACAGTGAAGTCAACGGGATTTGTTAGGCTTTTTTTTCCCTATAATTCCTAAAATTTCTGCCAAAATTTAGGGATGTCATTACCAAATATGGGAAGGGAGGAGAGAGAAAGAGAGAGGACATCATTCCCTAGGAAAGAAAAAGAGGGGACAAGGAGTCCATGTCATACTCATAAGCAATCATTACAAGAGTGGGATTAAAAAAATTCTAGGTTTTACTAAAACTTCCTAGGTTTTACATTTCACTGGCAACCAAACATTTAACCCAACGGTTGGATTGGGTTAAATGTGAACTCTTCTTTGGTAATCTTAAGAAGAAGTAACTATTGGATTTAACAAGCGAGGATGAAAAGAGATAAAACAAACATGCTTTGAGATGTGCAAAACCATAAAAGAACACACTCTTCAACGTAAATTGCACTATGCCGTGGAAGCATTCTCGGAAAAACGTTAAAAGCACTAACAATTTTATTCACTTCAAAAACAGTTTATATACATCTGCTTTTTTTAATAATAAAAAGACTTTGATCAAATATCTACTATGCTAGCTATCTCTAGTATTCTATATAAAATAAAACACTTCGACCAAATCTACTATAAGTCCTACAGAAATAAAACTCTCTAACAGCTATCCAAACATTTATGCAAACTACAAAACAAAGACTCTAACGATAGAGTCGGTGGTAACGTTAACATTAAGATCTCACCGTTGGATCATCTTGGAGGTAGATTGGGAACTGGGGAGTTAGTTAGATGGGGTAATATAGATAGATTAAGCAACTAGATTGGATTTGAATAACCACTTTCCATAGTTATCAAGATTTGATGTTTTGTTATGGTATAGAGCTAATGCCCCATGGCAGGTATTGGGTTCAAAACCCAACAACTTGTTGATATTGAAAGTCCATGAATGAGGCCAACCCAAAAGAGGGACCATATGTGCCAAGTGTACAGCCAATCCCAAAAAGAGGGCTATACACGTGAAGGGTAGTGTTGAAGTATAAATGGTTAAATAACACCAACTCTAATAGCTTAAGGTTTTGGAGTAATTGGTTGTTTCACAGTGAGCTTGTGTGCTTTTCTCTTCTGTGTAAGTGAGCCGGAAAATGGCTTTATGCAAATTTGTCTAGCAAATCCATATACATATATGAGTTCTTATATGGTGCCTGACCGTGAGTACCTTGCTAGCATTACCACCCTTGATATTTGATCCAATAGCATACCACTTTTTCTGAGTATGCTGTTGGATCAAATATCAAGAGTGGTACTGCTAGCAAGGTACTTCACGGTCAAGCACCATATAAAAACTCTGTATATGTATATCCTAAACATAAATAGCACCAATGATGACTAAGTTGATCATGTGATTGCTAAATTAGGATCTGTACACAAAGGTTAAAAATAACATATGAGATTCCTAAACGATAACAGCATGAGGATGGTTAAGTTTTTTTTTTTTTTTTTTAAAAAAAAAACTTGAAAGGAATGCATCCCTAGGGCGGACCGCCAAAATTTAATATATAATAAGACACATACAAGCGAAGGGCAAGCCTCCTAGCCTCAGAAGAAGAGGAAAATCCTAACAAACCGCTAAAAGCATAAAGAGAAAGCTGTCAACCATCGGGGAGAATGTAGCAGCCCTTCTTGCTCTGGGTCCTACTGCTTCACTCATTCCTAGTCAGACCTTCAATTAATTACCAAAGTTTTTTGTTTATCCTTGTTGCTTTTCGAATCCAGGCGAGGAGATGAATCTTCAATGACAACATCTGAAATTTATTCACAATTGCCTTAATCATTTAGCAAAGAAAACAGAGAGGACCTTTTCAGAGAGGACATTTACTCTTTCCTCAAAAAGGTCTAGACCCTCTAGCAAACCCGCTCTAGATGGGAGCTTTGACCTCACTTCTCCCGCCAAGGAAGCTCCCAAAAGAGTGTGAAGGATGGTTAAGTTCATTTGATTGTTAAATATCCTACAATGTCATAGATGGCCACCATCAATGCACCTGTGATACTTATTTGATGATTGATACCATTAACTTGGTGGGTGTTGTGCTTAATTTCATGGTTTTAAAAAAGTCAAAATTATGATCTATTTTAAGAGATTGTTTCATTTCCAGCATGACTAAGTATGTCCCTTCACTTCTTTTTTTTAGTGAAGGACTGAGATTAAAAAACATGTTTTCAGTTAAATTAATCTCAGCCATCCACCAAAAAGTGAACCAGCTGATTTGGGGTAGTAAACTTGGTCGTGACGAGGTGAAAAAGCCTCCTATTTTAAAAGCATTGAAAATTTCTAATTAGAATTGTGAGTGAGTCTAGCCAATCTTCTTCTTGTCTAATATTTTTCTTTTCTAATTTAATTCTTTTGCACCCAATTATTAAAACTAATGTTTTTTGCAAACTAGGGAGATTTGGATGAAGACGACAAGCTCGTCTCTGCGATTAAACAAGTAGATGTGGTGATCTCTACACTCGGAGTTCCTCTACATGAAAAACAGACCAAAATCATAGACGCCATTAAAAAGGCTGGTAACATCAAGGTATTTGATCAGCCCTCTCTCTCTCTCTCTCTCTTGTTAAAGTATAAAAGATTAAATATTGCCTTTCTCCAACAGCTTGAGCTATTGGAGAAGTTGGTAAGTTAACATGGTATCAGAGCAAATGCCTGGGTTCAAACCTCCTTGATGGCAAAATCCACATGCAATGGCTAAACCCAAAAGTGGGGCCACATGTGCCACGTGTAGGCCAACCCTAGAAAGTGGGGCCACACGTGAGGGGGAGTGTTAAAGTATAAAAGATTAAATATTGCCTTTCTCCAACAGCTTGAGCTATTGGAGAAGTTGGTAAGTTAACATCTCTATGTGGTATGCGTGTGTTAAATATTTATGCCTTAAAATTTTCATTTATGTTGTTCTATAGAGGTTTTTCCCATCGGATTTCGGGAATGAACTGGATAGGATTACTACACTCCCTCCATTTCAAGCTCTCCTTGATACCAAGAAGAAGATAAGAAGGGCTACAGAAGCATCAGGAATCCCATACACCATTGTCTCTGCAAGCTCCTATGGTGTATACTTTGTTGATTATTTGCTTCATCCGAACGAGCAAAGGGAAGAAGTCATTGTCTATGGCAATGGCGAAGCCAAAGGTACTTAAAACAGACCTCTCAACTGTTGGATATTTTCAAAATATTTTATTTTTTTAGAATAGGAAAATAAGTTCTTTTAAAGAGAGACTTCTTTTTTGTGAAATGGTATTTCCATTCAAAAGACACTTGTGCTATGAAAATGTGTTATTTTAACTGAAAAGGTATTTTCATTTGAAAGGGTGCCTTCATGTCTTTTTATCTTCTATAAAAGATGGCTTAGGGTTTCATTTTGAAATGACTCTTCTCCTCTTTAACTCCTCTCTTTTTCTCTAAATACCGGCATAGTGGTGGTGGGGTGCAACCCTTGTTCCTGGCGTAGGTATTGTACCCTTGCGACTTATTTCCATGTAGCCACCTGCCTTGCCTACCTCTCATTTCTAACCCTCTTCGTGTTTCTTACTTTGATTATTTGTGTCTTCACCATTTGATCGTTCATACCGATTTGTCCCACCATCAACTATGCCTATTTAGGCTTCAATCCTTCCATAAACATGGAAAGAGGAGTGTTTTCAAATTGTCATTCATGGTTTCTATTAATTTTTGAAATTTATATGTAGCCTTGTGGTTAGTTCTTCACATATTGGCAGTTGCATAGCTTGATTCTCCCTCATTAGTAAGGCCTAATGGAACATAAATTTACATGTTCAGCTGTGTTGAATTATGAGAAAGACATCGCCGCTTACACAATTATGGCAGCAACAGATCCTAGGGTTTGCAATCGTCTTATCATCTATAGGCCACCAGGAAACATCATCTCTCAGCTTGAATTGATTGCATCTTGGGAGAAGAAGACTGGAAGGACTCTAAAGAAGATCCATATCCCCGAAGAAGAAATTGTGAAGCTCTCAGAGTGTAAGAGTATCACAAATTTTTTTGATTTAATTTTTGCCAGTCTGATAGAATTAATTTTTTATGCATTTTTAATGCTTTATATGTTTACATTTAAGTGCCAATGTTTTGATTTTATTCTTTTCATGGAGAGAGAGAGAGAGAGAGAGAGAGAGAGAGAGAGAGAGAGAGAGATTTCTTTCTTGGTGGATGGGAAAAATCTTCACTCCTATCTCGCTTTCTCCTCTATACACTTTTTTACAAGATCTTGATCTTTCTCTGTTTTCAAAGCACAAGAGATTTTCATTTGGGCAAATTGTTTAATAACAATTGTGTTCGCTAGGTTTGATCTGGGGCATGCCGAGTAGTCCTATTATAATCCTTGTATTTTATTATCTCGTACTTGAAGATCATGTTCTTGCTTCTAGATGTAGGCATCTTGGTATAACCACGTAAAATCTCGGTGTGTATCTTGTGGCTTGTTTCATTTTACTATTCCATTTAATTCTACACAATCATATTAGGGCCCGTTTGGATGCCGAGAAGATTTTGATTTGGATTTGGAATTGAGTTTTAAATAAAAAATGAATAGATCCGCCAGCTCATGTTGAGGGTGACAGAGAGGGAAAGGGGTACTTCCTACTAAAGAGGAGAGGTTGAGGAGCAAAGAGGGTGAATGAAACTGCCAGATCTGTGGATTTCCAATTACTTATTTCCACAGCATATTTGGAAATCTGATTTTTTCACTGTCAGTCGCTGAATTGGAAATCCAAGAATTTGATCCGGATCCAAATCACAATGCAAAAATGTGATAAATTCAAATCAAAATCTTCTCGTCCTCCAAACGGGCCCTTAAATTATTCCCAAACCCAAACTTTGTAACTATGCTCCAAGTTTGTAAAAGTTTAAAAGAAATAAGTGTGCCAATACCAAAATGGAGGAGATACAAATATCAGTCTGGTTCGATATTTATTACTACGTTTACTAATTAATTGTCTTTCTCCCAATGCAGCTCTTCCACATCCTGACAACATAACACCAGCTATCCTTCACAGCATATTTATCAAGGGTGATCAAATGAACTTTGAACTGGAGGAAAATGATTTGGAAGCTTCAAAGCTATATCCAGATTACGAATACACTCCAATTGATCGTTACCTCGATATCTGCCTCGTCAATCCCCCTAAGCCTAAGCTCGCATCGTTTGTATGAAGAGAGCCATATCATCTGTTTCATGGGAAACGTTCCTCTATCCGCACATATAAGCCCTTACGTAAATAACAACATTCCTCGGAGTTTGTATTATTGTAGGGCCAGAAATAAAGTTTAGTCTAAGTTTATATGACTGATATTGGCACTCAATATGTGAGATGGATACATGATCGGTATAAAGAAATGTAATTGTTGTGCTTAATTATAAAAAAATACGAATAGGTTTTCACTAAGCCGTGGTTTTGTTGTGTTTAATTATATATATATAAAGCGGAATCCTCTAAGCCGTGGTGGTGCCACGTGTCAGGCCCTCTCCATCCCGTATCTATATATATAATAAGGAGGAAGTTTCGTCCCTGATTTATTTCCATAAATAAATGTAGCCCATCTGTTTTCAGCTTCCGTTTGGCTAACGTTTTCTCGTCCCTAATTTATTTCCTTAAATATAGCGCATCCCTTTTCAGCTTTCTCCGTTTCTAAATTTCTGATAAACACAACGAAAACAACCCAACAACACTCCAGCTTGGCCTTTTTTATTCTCTCTCCCTGCATCTCAAGATTTCCATGGTAATTTCTCTTTATAATCTGTTCCTCCATCTTTGAAGAAAAATCACAAAGTCTGGGTTTCTTATACTTCTACTGATCGCGGGGTTCATTGCTAGGCAAGAGATCAATGTATATGACATGCTATAAAATATCTTAACTGCTCATGAACTTTTTTGTCTACATATGTGTTCAAGTGAGTTGGTTTACTGGATGCATATTTTAAAGGCCCTCTTTACTCCCATTTTTTCTACCCTTTCAATTCTTAAGTTTTTCGTTTAGTTATGGATTTATGAGGACATGTATGGAAGTCTGAGCATAAATGGTTCTTTCATTGACTTCTTGCTGCAAGGGCATCTCTCTTGAATCTCGGACTTAACATAGATGCACTTCACATATATACTTATTGCCATACATATGCATGCACTTCTTTTTTAATCTTGATCATGGTAGTTTGTATTAAGAATAACACTTCTTTTAAAAAGGTGTTTAAATGGACTTTACTCCATTGATGATAATAGCACCCTTTACCATTTTCAATGTCTCCTGCCTAAACATCATGCTTCAATTTGAAAAAAAACACCCACTTCCGAGCAATTATTCCTAAACTCGATTTTGGTAATGGCACTCATTCCAATGAAATTAATCTTAAGTTCATTTGATATTAACACCCATTTCAAGTAGTTAAAACATGTTCAAGCATTGGGGCTGGGTGTTACACCTTCCGTGTACTTTAGGATTTGCGAAGGATTTGAATGGTTGTCCTTAAAATAATAGAAATTGACGCAAATCATGCAATAGTGTATCAAACTGGAAAAATAAAAATAAATCGAAGAAGCCCTAGTTTTGCCAACTGAGAATTGAATCTGGAACAAAGTGAACCCATGAACCAGGTAACATAGGTTGGAACAACATTGGCCATAAACTTTGGATAAAGTAGTTCTATGATCCAAATATTGTAAAACGTAATGGTTGGGACCACTTCTTCAATGATGTAAGCCGTTCATCTGTGTTTCAAAAAGCTCTCTATCCATTTATAGGCCACAAATCGAATGGTTTGGATCATCCAATGGATTGCCAAAACCGTAACATCCCTCTTGTGCATATCACAAGCCTATTTGCAATTAGGGCTGCAATTAAATGAACTGAGCCAGATCATGGACATGTTTGGATTCGGCTCATTAAAAGCTCGGCTCGGACTCGGGCTCGTTCGTTCACTAAACGAGCCGAACCCAACTCAAAAATTAGGCTCTTCAAATAAACGAGCCGAACCCGAGCTTTGTATAGTCAATTGGGCTTGGACAAGCTCGTGAACCTTTTAGGCTCGGTTCATAAAGCCGAGCCGAGCTTTAAAGCTCGGATTATGTTTGTTATATTACTAGATATTTTATATATATATATATATATATATATATATATATATATATATATATATATATATAGAGAGAGAGAGAGAGAGAGAGAGAGAGAGAGAGAGAGAGGAAAGTGAAGTTACACCGCCGGTGTAGCTAACTTAGCTACACCGCCGGCTTAAAATACAATGGGCCCACATTGTTTTGGTGATCCAAACCATTCATTTGATTGGCCCTCACATAGATAGGGTGCCTATCAAAAATCAGATCCATAGGATCATCCCAACCCTACGATTTGTGGAGGCAAAAATGAACGTGTAAAAACCTTCACAAATTTGTCCATTTTTGCCTCCACAGTTTGAAAAGCTACACCGCCGGTGTAGCTAACTTAGCTACACCACCGGCTTAAAATACAATGGGCCCACATTGTTTTGGTGATCCAAAGAATTCATTTGATTGGCCCTCACATAGATAGGGTGTCCACCAAAAATTAGCTCCATAGGATCATCCCAACCCTACGATTTGTGGAGGCAAAAATGAACATGTAAAAACCTTCACAAATTTGTCCATTTTTGCCTCCACAATTTGAAGGGTTGGGATGATCCTATTGAGCTGATTTTTGCTGGACACCCTATCTATGTGAGGGCCAATCAAATGAATGGTTTGGATCACCAAAACAATGTGGGCCCATTGTATTTTAAGCTGGCGGTGTAGCTAAGTTAGCTACACCGGCGTTGTAGCTTCACTTTCCTCTCTCTCTCTCTCTCTCTCTCTCTCTCTCTCTCTCTATATATATATATATATATATATATATATATATATATATATATATATTACTTAATGGTATTTATTTGATGTGTTTACTAAATGAGTTGAACCCGAACCCAACCAAGCTCGAGCCTGGCTCAGCTTGGCTCATTAAAAGCTCGGCTCGGGCTCGGCTCGTTCGTTTACTAAACAAGCCGAGCCGAGCTCGAGCTTTGTTGAATTTTGGCGAGCCGAACATGAGCCCATAGTATAAAGCTCGTCACGAACATGAGCCGATGCTCAAACTAAGCAAGCCTAGCCCGAACACACCAAAGTTCGGCTCGGCTCGGCTCATTTGGAGCCCTATTTGTAATTGAGGGGCAAATATTATCATCTATTATTTTCATTTAAAAAAAATTATCATCTATTAATTGAGGGAAGTGATATTTATGCCCCTTTTGATCACCAGAGACACCCAGCGCCAGTGTATGTGGCAATCAAATCCACTGGATTCTTCTGATGTCAAGAACATTAGTCCCCCTTTAGTCATTGATACACTGGAGTTGGGTGTCCCTAGTGATAAAAATGGGCGTAAATATCACTTCCCTTATTTTAATATAATTTTTTTTTAACACAAGCACTTTTTTCATGGTGGATTTTTTATTCGTCAAGGAAGTTGATCATCTCCTTTAATATTAAAACCCTCTAATTTGAACACCTCTATTATATATAATTAGAAAAATATGGGTGATTCTTCAAAAAACATGGAAAAAGACCCCAATACCCTTCTGACATCAACATGATTCTCCTTGCAGGTTCCTTTTTCATTTTAGAAAATCCCACTGTATTTAATGCCCATTAAATTGGCGTGCTTCACAAGGCTTTAATATTAAAACCCCTCTAATTTGTACACCTCTATTATATATAATTAGAAAAATATATAGGATTGCCATGAGCGACACCAAAATCTTTAATACCAATAAAAATAAAATAAATGGGAAAAACTAGCTTGTCATGCACATGCCCCTAAGTTATTTAAATCAATAGAAATGGAAGTCTACATATGAAATACTTTGTATATTAAAAAATGTTATTTAAAACCTTATAAATGCAAACTTCTCTATAGATATAAGATGCCTTAAATAAAAACTAATTAAAATAAGGGAATCTATATATATTATAAACTATACTATAATCATGGTTTTAAATTTCGGTTTGAGTCGAAATTCAAAAATTTCAGCCGAAATCCAGTAAAAAGCTAAGAAAATTCGTTTCGTTCGGCCAAAATTATCGAAATTTCGGTTTCAGTGCATTCCGGTTTCAGTATTGAAAGAAATCTGAAATTTCAGATTTCGGACTAAATTTAAAACCATTGCTATAATGTGATTTAACTACTTGGAAAAAAGAGACAAAACAGCAAAAAGAAAAGTGAAAAGCAGCCCGTGCATGCCTATAATTGTTGATATGGTATGCAACCACACAAGGCCAGCCTGCTCGAGTTGCTCCCACCATGATATATGATGTTAGAGCCTTGATCACTACGGTTGCTGTAAAGGGCTTATAAAAAAAATGGGAAATGATAAATGCACCCTTTTTTATCACTAGGGACACCCGGCAGCAGTGTATCAATGACTGCAAAGGGGCTGATATACTTCACGTCAAGAATTCAACGGATTTGATTGCCACGTACACTGCAGTTGGGTGTCCCATGTGATGAAAAGAGGCGCATTTATCATTTCCCAAAAAAAGCCATGTCTCCCTGCTTAATTTTGATCTCAAAAATGATTGTCCAAGAATTATTATTAGACTAAAAAATAAATGTAATTTTGAGTCAAGTAACTAGTTTTGACCTCATAATCGATTCTCAAAATCCAAAACAAACAGGCCTAAACCATTGATTAGTTTTAGAAATTGATGATACAAATGGGGTGTTTATATGGCATGGGACCACCACTCTATGTGACTACTACCATATAAACAAGATTCCGGCATTCCTTTTGTAAAGTAGGTCTTTTGATTCGTAACTAAAGTTTACACAAAAAGACATATATGAGGAACATGGAAAAGACGTATCAAATGAATGAATAAATCTCCTCCCAACTTCAGAAGAATTAGGGGTGCAACTTGGTCGGGTTTTCTGACCTGCATTGACCCAACCCGAAAATACCTTGGGTCAGGTTCTTAAATCATGGGACTTGGTCGGGTTTTCTGACCTGCATTGACCCAACCCGAAAATAAATCTCCTATTTGTAAGGGACATCACATTAAAGAAACACATTGCAGTATTAGGATCATCATATGATCCAGGTGGGTCTCCGGTCGGTGTGGACCTAGATCAATGGTTCATACTTAGCAGAATACTAGTAGGATATGCGGGCCCAAATGGGAACACTGCAGATCATTACACATGCCGTTTTCAAAACATATGAAATAGATGTGTAACATGCATAGAAAATTATGTTGAAGGTGTGCATGCGATGTGATGATGCAGGACGAATTCTAGTACTAATCAAATATTCCTAATTAAAATTAAATTAGAAGTCCTAATAGGGGTTACCTTAAGAGTACTGGTAGGACTTAGATGAAATTTGAGTAACACAATGGATTATAACTTAATTAAAGATTTTTACTGAGTTTGGATAGATTCAAATTGTATTATTTTTGGAAACTTGAATTTTACTATTTTAGAAACTTACTATTTTTAGTTAGTATACAAACTTATTACTTTTAGGAGGTCTATGCATAGGAATTGAAGAAGGCACTCAGACTTGGGGGTTTGGAGGAGAAGAAGAAGAAGAAGAAGATCCCCTTATTCGTCTCTGAAAACATATATACACTGGGACCACTAGAGGAAACTCAATTTTTATCGACAGGCATGACTGCTGGTACAAGGCTAAATATCCGCTGGTAATGGTTGTACCAGTGGTCACTTAAAATCGCAGGTAAAAAGCTCTCCAGCCAAGACTTACTTTCCAGCCTCCTCAGCTCCCTCCTTTGTTTTTACAGTCGGTCACTTAAAATCCCCATTAGACAAATCTCTTACTTGCAGTTTTAAGCAAAGTTTTAAATTTCGGTTTCAGAGGTAATTTCGGGATCGGTCCCAGCCGAAATCCCGAAATTTCAGGCGAAATTCGGTAACGGGCGCTTGAAATGTTGTTTTTTGAGCCAAAATTTCAAGCGAAATGGATCGCTCAATGGCCTCCTGCATGTGAGCCAAATCTTGGCGAGTGCAGAACTGAGATGTATCTTGTGACGGCTGAGGTGCCGGTGCAGCCTGGTCCTCGGCTTCGTAGCCTCCTCCATCGTCATAATCGATGCCAATCGCTGCTTCATTAAGAGCCATGCGGTTAAAGGTCTGAACATCAAACGGGGCAGTAGGAGTCATGGTCATCTCTCCTTCCAAGATGATGCCGAAGTGGCGGAAGACACGGGTGAGAATCATGCCATATGGCAAGGAAGAGCGGTAGCGTCCAGGGGTCTGAAACATGTAGCGAAACATGATATATGACAGACAAAGTTGGCTGCCCTCTAGGATGCTGTAGATAATATATGCCTCTAAGGGTCTTAGGGCTTCACGCATCCCAGCACAAGGTATGAAGATGTGGTACATGAAGTTATGGAGCATGCGCGCAACCGGAATGAGGTCGGCAGATTGTACGGGCATATTAGGGTGGTAGCATCGTGTTATCCGACCATAGACAGTGTCATGATCAATATCATCAAGTGAATGCGTCCCATTTTCCGGCCAAAAATAGTGTAAGAGGCCCTCATGGCTAATCCCAAATACTGTGGCAAAAGTCTGATAGTTGAGTTTGATGACAGTTTTATTGATCTTAGATTCGATTTTGAAGAAGGAAGGGGAAATGGTGAGATTGGCATAGAAGAGACGCACCAATCGAGGGTAAACGGGTTCGTTGATGTGAAGGATGGGTGTCCATTGAAGAGCATCAAATTTGGCCTTTAAATCAAAATTTTGAAGGACAGGGGGGTCAATGTACCTACCGGTGAGTATGCCCCTAGTGCCGACGTCGGCCCAGAGTTTCTTGGCCTTATCCCCAGTGAAATAGGAGTTGGACACAACCTCGGCAGCCACAGCCTTGGCCTTCGCCTTCTTCTGTGAAGGCCCTTCTTCCTCCGAACTACTTCAGGAACGTATTCGGGGTCTTCAACTTGGGAGGAGCCTCCGATGTTGAGATTTTTGGTTTTAGGAGGCATGGTGAGAGGAAATGTGGGTGGAGAGAAAAGTAATATGTAAAGAAGAAGAGAAATAGCCCTAAAATGGAGGAAAAAATGAGAAATAGAGAAGGGAAGAAAGAAAAAATGAAAAATGGGTGAAATGCTAGGGTTTTAGGAAGAAGAGAGGGATTTGGAAGGGAGAAGAGGGTTTTGGAGGAAGATGTAGGGAGAAAATGACGGAAAAAAAGAAAAAGTGGAGTTAGGGTTTGAAGAGAAGTGGAAGGAAGAGGGAAAGAAAAGAAGAAAAGTAAAAAACCCGAACCGGGTCCAGGGTTATAACGCTCCTGGGCCGATTCTCGGAGTTCCGAGAAATTTTCTCGGAGTTCCGAGAACAGACGGAAATTTTTTTCTTCTCCTGGCCCTAATCTCGGAGCTCCGAGGTTAACCTGGACGAAATCTCGGACTTCCGACAAATTGTGTCGGACTTCCGAGAATAGACGAATTGTTTTCATATTCTACTGGCCCGAATCTCGGAGCTCCGACTTGAACCTCGACGAAATCTCGAACTTCCGAGAAATTGTCTCGGACTTCCGAGAACAGACGGATTTTTTAAATTTCTACTGGCCCGAATCTCGGAGTTCCGAGAAATTTTCTCGGAGCTCCGAGGTTAAGCTGGACGAAATCTCGGAGTTCCGAGAAATTGTCTCGGACTTCCGAGAATCTTTCGAGGTTCCCTCTGTCCATATTCTCGGAGTTCCGAGACAAAATCTCGGAGCTCCAAGATGTTTTTTTTATTTTTTTTATTTTTTTATTTTTTATGTAAGGAGGACATAGCAAGTACAAACCATGATGTAAATGCATGAATTGTCTTTTGCCACACAACCTATTTAAATTGTGGCCCATCAAATGGACGTTATGGATCATCCTATGGTGTGGGGTGGACAGTCCATTTAGAAAGAAGGGGGTGGCTGTTGTAAGAAATGGTGTTCAATTTATCAACAACTTTGAGGAAGAATTTTATTCTTCCCAACAGTTCAAGCAACCAAACAAAATCGGGAAATTTTTTTTACCGGGATAACTTTTTTTCCCACCAATCTCTCAGGGAGATTTTTGTTCCACAAAAGTCCCAAGAACGGGCAATTTGGGGCTCTATCAGACAATGTCCTAACATTTTCACCTACAATAAAAATATAAATACCCGGAAAAGCACAAAAAACAGGGGTCCCATTGCCAACTATGACGATGAAATTAAAAACTAGAGAGAATAACCACAATTAAATACAAATAAATCATATTTCCATCCAATAGAAATATAAATTCCCCCAAAACTTTATGAACAAATATTTGATGATTTTCAAAGTCCTTTACCATATTTCGCAATGAACCCAATGCCACAACTACCATCACTTCACAGAACTTGATTTTTAATTACAAATACATAGTTGTTAGTATGCTGAGATACAAACAAACCCTCCCTCTGTGTCTCTACAGCCTGCTTTCTGTCCTATACAGATGCGCCCAACAATTACAAATAAATTTACCCCATTTTACCCCATTTTGCTTACAAATAGACACAAAACTTCACTGCAATGACCATCAATGTCCATCCTGTTTACAACATCCATGAGAACTTTAAGAGTTCTTCTTCATTTTTCACTCATATATCCCCCTTAAGAAAATCGCCACAGTCCCCGAACTCTCCGCGCAAGAATCTTTCGCACAGCTGCAGCCGATAAGCAGGAATGTCACACTTGCTGAAAGTGAATGGATCCTTTGCATACAAATGGTCGATCGCTTTAAGCACGAACAAACCACAGTCGAACCTGCATAACAACGGTTGTATTGAGCGAATCAAATTCATACCCTAGAAAAATAAACATTTAAATATACTGACCCATTGGCCTGTTGTGGGAAATTGTCCATCTGAGCATATTGAAAATGGTCTATATCACAGCCCCTTTCCTTGAAGTACTCCTTCAACAACGCTACCTGCAAGTGGTTAACATTGACAGGTTTAGGAAACATAATTGTTATACGTATAGATTTATAAGTAGGAAAACATTGAAGATGCTAACCCACTTACGGTCAATCCTCCTCGTTCCTGGAACTCCATTCCTTTACACGAATTGCATTCGTGGAAGATTTTGGTGACCATATCGACAATGAGAAGAACCCAGTGGCTGTCTTGACATAATGGTAATAGTACTATTTGTACTGCTTCTAGCTGGTGGTCTATAAGTCTACCGTGGAGAGCGTCCTTCGCCGTCTTCCACTTTTCTACCCTCAGCTCCTCAGTCACTTCGGTCCCCACTGCAGTAAGAGTTCCCTAAAAAAAAGGAATTCAATGGGATACTACAGATATAATCTTATGTAAACTGAAATGTGGGATGATAGAAATTACACTTACATGTACCACCGAAGGAACGAAGACAATTCCGCCCCTAGGATCTACTAACCCATCCTCGTTGGAGGACTGTACGTGCTTCCCATATATATCCACGATCTTCAAGGAATAGAAGTAAATGTGAGATGTGAGGTAATGTAGATTTTATTGATAAAAAATGACACTTACAGTGCCAGTCAGGTATTGTCTGACATTCCAAAGATGTTGTAGGTCTTCGGCTATTACGTGTACATCATCCTTTTCCATGAGAATATCACTGCAGAATTGTATTAAATTGTTAGTTAATAATTGTAGACACCCCATTTTGACCGTGCCCTAAATTTTTCTTGTTTATGCAAAACCCCGTCGAATCAATGAATTAGGGTTCCAAACTTCACCCTAAGCTAGGTTAGGGTCTCGTCTAGCTCCCCGCAAAATTTCGTCGAAATCCAAGCGCGTTTACCTAGTAAACGAGTCAAGCAATGTCCGTAGTGTAAACCACAAAAGGGGGGTGGATTATCCTAGATGGGGCTGTCCAAGGTAATAGAGGGGGTGCGAATTTGGCATTTTCTTATATAAAACCCGTTTTTCGTTACAAACAGAGGAATTCATTTTTTTCTAAAAAAAATTCGTTCGAAAGAGAGAAATCCTCAAATATCAAAACCCAAACCCTTTTCTTTTCTTCTCCGATCGCACCTCTGCCAGATTCCGGCCAATGTTTTCCCTCCAATCGCACCTTCTTCTTCCTCTCCGATCTCCTCTTCTCCGGCAAATCCACCTCCTCCGGTGAGCTTAAGTTCCGGCCAAAACCCATTTTCTCCTCTCCGATCAAGCTCCAACCAGATTTCACCGGATTCTGGCATAGCTCCGGCCGATTCATCTTCTTCTAGGTATTCTCTTTTCCTTTTTGCTAATTTCTGCATTTTTTTTTCTCTATTTGTTTCTCAACTCAAACCCTCGGATTTTCGCTCGAACAGATCTAACAGAGGGCGAGAGAGAGAGAGAGAAACTCATTTTACTTCGATCTTCTTCTCCGTCCAGCCATCCTCACCTCGCACATCTTTTATCTCCTTTCCGGTGGATCTTTTCTTCTCCGGCTAACTCTAATGGATTCCGGCAAGCTTACCTGTGCTCCAGCTGATAGCCGGCTAGCATAATCTTCCTGATTGCTTTGCTAATTTTCTTTGTCCTCTCATAAGAAGACCTAAGTATTTCCGTTTTCCTAGTTTCAAAATCTCATTTATGCACTTGATTCTGCATGGTTGTCTCTTTTGTGTCTGATTTCCTCTTTAAATAATCATCCAATTTTTGAGCTTTAAACTCAAGCCATAACCTTAGGTCAAGTTGTTTAGTTCAGATCCGTTTGTCTTTGATCAATGAGAAGATCAGATCTGAGAATTCTTGAGTTAAACCAAGCAGATCTCGTCTAAATCATTTGTTTTCACAAATTAATTTGATTCAAGTTTCGTAGCAAGATTATGTTTGTGGAATTTAGATCGAACAGAGGAATTCATTTTTAAACAGTAGTAAATCAAAAGAGCTGGAGAGGAGGGAAAAAGACTCAAGAATTCTTCAAAATAATCTTGAGGAAATAGGTATGTTTATTTGATTCATTTATTTCATAATTTTAGTCTATATTTGTGAGATTTTCTAAGAATAGTAGATAGTATTTGAACTTCTAATTCTCATCAGGTGTTGTTAATGCATTCTATGAATTTGCTCTGAATTTTTGTGGTTTTTGACACTTGTGTTTGAACGATTGGGCATGTGTCTTGTGGATGTTGCTCAAATTTCGCAGTATTGTCTTTACTCTTAAAAATGATGTTAGTTTATGTGCATTTGCTTTGTGTTGGATCTCCGGTCTTATTTAGTGTAGAAAAGTTGCTGATTGTACAGATGTATATACTCTATAGTTTTGATTTTTGCTTGATTTAAAGTGTATACTTACTGCTAATACAGAAGTAAACAGCTAGCTCTAAGGAGAGTGTATTCAAAGGGTACCAAATAGAATTTGGCTTATGGTTATGAAACTATTGAAACAGTTGGGGTTCCATGGATGTGTTCAGGTGATTCATAAAAGTGAAATTATTTTTTCTTGATATTTCAATGATTTGCTTTCATCATGACTAAAGTTCTTACTGTTGAATGCCCTGATTGAGGTCATTTTTTTTATAATGAAAAGGATAGTATGGTGAAAGTTCTCTGTCTTGTTAGCATTCCAACCCATCCAATTGAGCCTGTCATTTGTGAGTTAAATCCCCACAATTCGAACCTTAACAGAAGAAGTTAGTGACGGAAGAGCTTGTTATACACTCGGGTCCAAATGTGTCAGCAGTTGTTCAAATAGCAGTGAAACTGCTCAAATGATATATATTTTTTGGTTAATAGTTTGCTCATCTTACCTAAATTATGCTGAAATGATATGATTGTCTTCAAGCAATTATGTGAATCCAACCTGATTTTTTTTTATCAGTCAAGCTGCGGAAATCTTAGAAAAGTTAATTGCTTCTAAGATGATTGATTATTGGTTATACCATCTGGTTTTGGTAGTTGCACAAAAATGAAATGTCTTTCTTCTATAAGTGTGGGTATTAAAGTCTCCTATAAAAATGTTATAATTTTGAGAAATCACTCTAGCAGTGAAAGGCAAGGTAGGTCAGTGTATTGATGAAAGGAGGAATGTTACAATCCTTGTCAACAATGGGAAATAAGGAGGGGTTGGGTCAATGTACTGTTCGTAATTAGTGTGGTCTATTATTGGTGTTGGACATCGCCAATTTAGATAGTTGCGTCCCTCAATTTGTTTTTCCTAATTTTTTTTTTTTAGACTAGTAGCTTTTACCCCATTCATATGATAATTCCAAAAGAATTTCAAACGCACTGTTTGTTGAATCATCCCTATTTTGAATGTGTGTCTTAGCAATAAACATGGGAATGAAAATAAGATTTGTTTGCTAGTCCTCATTTGGTCTTGGTGTTGGTCCTTATGCATGTATTTTACAATCACAAAACTGAACAATTTTCACTTTCTTTCATCTTCATTTTTACTTCTATCACCACCATCAAATTCATTTTTCTCCCCATCCCTTCACCACCATCTCTATTACGTCTCACAAGTTGCACCCTTACTGGTTGAAGACCAACTTGGTCTGGCTTGCCCATACTTTTTTTCTATTATTGCAAGGGCAATGATGAGGATACTTGGAGCCCACCTCTCTGTCTAGGAGACTTGCACAGTCTCACTAGCACCCTTCTTTATCTCGTTTTTTTTTAGGAGACATGCCTTGTCTCATTTGCACTCCTCTTAGAGTCACTAATCTAGGAGTCAGTCCTTTAGCATAGAAGTCAGTCCTTCGGTCGAGGAGTCAGTCCTATCATCGTAGGGGTTAGGTTTCTGTCCAAACCTTTTATCAAATCATGTGATTTTTATCCACTCTTGCAAGGTATAGGATGCTGTCCAACCCTTGCAGAGTCGTGATTCTGTCGTTTTTCCCCCGCAAAGCATAGGATGCTGTCCAACCTTTGCGGGATATCATGAGTATGTCTTACCCTTATGATGATAAGGATTTGTCCTCTTGTGTCAAAAATAACAAAAACATTTCAAAAACCAAATATCTTAAAAATCTTGAGTCATTCAGTGTAGTTAGGAAATTCTATTCCGAACTACGTTGGCTTGATCCCTTTCCACAGGGTACGTAGTGCAGCTTGGGATCTATATCCCAAGTCCAGCCAAACTTTTCAAAATAAGCATTTCAAACCTTCCAAAAATATAAAACTTTTTTCAAAACCTTTTCAAAAAGATCTTCCCCTAGAGTTAGGAGTCTGTCCTAGATTTTTTGGGGTGTTTTAGAGTTAGGAGATTTTCCTGATTTGTATTGATATGGTGTGTCCTGTCGTGTGAGTGTCCCTAGAGTTAGAAGGCCTCAAGTTGATCGGTTAGACACTTAGTCGAACCGATGGCTAGACTAGGAAGCATATAGTCAGCCCATGGTCTTCTTTAGGATGCACAGCCTAGTTACACATAGGATGTAGGGCCCACCTGCATTAGCTTAAGGCTAATCAACTTGCATTAGTTAGGGCATATAGAGAGTCCTGAAAATTACAATTCACTTGAACTTAAGCAATCGTACAAAATGCTTTAAAAATCAGTTGAGTCTAGTGAATCGAGTCTAGGATAGCGATTCTAAATGGTTAGGCATCGTAGTTAGAATAGGTCATCGAACTACGTTGACTCCGATTCTTCCCGAGGCCGGGATACGTAGAACAGCTCGGATGGACGGCCATCTTGGTCCGAGTCAAGTCGCATTAGAGTTTTAGGACTCATCTTGTCCAGTCATGTATAGAATTAAATTATGTTGTGTGTTTTGCTGTGTTTTCTTACTTTCATGTACAGATCCTATACTTTTAGCTGTAGCATGCATGTGTTTGCACACCAGAACTCAAACACCAAATAGGTGTGATACTCATAACCTAGCTATTATTAGGCGACACTCATTTCATTTTCTTTATGTGTGCTTATTATTCATCTCCGAGACGTGCATGATTAGATAGACGTCTTCTCAGAGATATTCGTTCCCATTTCATATGACTTTCGCCCAAAACTCTTCAAAATTATTAAGTAAATGGCATAAGAGACCAGGTGTTTGCACTTGGACGAATGAGGTGCTCTTTGGACCTTCCGAATTCGTAACCAGGCACAAACCTTCTTTTATATCTTTGGTTATCTGTTGCAACAGAGCATAGTATGGGATCCTTGGCCCACTTCCTTGGATGGCGACTCTTCTTTGTTTAAGGTACACCTCGAATCTGGGCTAGTCCCCGAACCGAGAGGTATCTCACCTTTGTATCGCCACTCATGCTGTGAGGGGCACACTTCTTTCGAGAGTTCCTTGGTAGAGCTCTCCATTCACGTGGATGATCCTGAGACTAGTTCGTGTGGGGCTCGTCTCCTCGCCTCTCTCGGATCAGGGTCCACAATAATTTTCATTTATGATCACCTTAAATCATGGTCTAATATAATTCACATCTACTTGCCTTTTCTCATGCTTTAGGAGTCTCTCTATCAGAGTTGTTCTCCTTCCCTTACGCAACTTCCCGTCATCCCGTTTCTTCTTGGGGGGTGGTTTAGGTATGTTGGGGTCCTCCCCCTCTTCCTTCCCTTCCTTCTACCTTCTCTTTCGGGTCTTCCCTGATAAGTAGGGGCTTTTTCTGGCTCTCCCAGGTTTCCTACTCCTTCCATCCATCTTCACACCCCTTACAATGCTCCCTAATTCGGAATCCAGCACCACTTTCAGCTCAACTTCAATAGATGGTGCCACTTCCTTCCTCACCTCCATTTCGAACAATCGTTGCAAAGGTTTAACGATCACCCCGTGTGTGGTGCCGAATCTTTCTTCATGTGACTTGGGGTACTGAGACGATACATCTATTAGGGTGGCGGCTGCATCCATGTCACATCCAAGGTCAGCTAAATCCGTCCAATCCTCGCACAGCTGCGAAGATAATCGTGCACCTTGAGATGCATTTTCGCCCTTCCTCTCCTCCTCAACCCCCTCCATTCTTCCCCCTGTCCCTTCATTTGTTCTCTGCATACGCTCCATTCCTTTTTTCAATTCCTCCTCTATCTTTCCCACATCTTCCTCTCTTTTTCCAACATCTTCCTCTCTTTTTCTTATTTCTTCCCATTCTGCTCTAATCATCTACCACTGTCTATCGACTACATCTCTCTCTCTCTCGCCAAAATTTTTATATGCTTCCAGTCATCTTCACTACTTCCTTTCTTCAATTCACTTTCTACTCCCAAAACTATCCCCTCGGACTCCAACTGTTCCTTATCGGCTTCCATTGTCTCCTCAACATCCTAATGTTTAAACATGACAGTCAATGATCAAATTTTAAATATCAACAAGTAAAATAAAATAACGTACACAACATAGTCCTGCTCGACTGCATTACCTCATCCTTTAGGTACTGTGACTTTCAATGTCACCAACACCTGAATATTTGGAAAACATAGTCAGTTAACAAGATAGTAGTATTGATATATACGTTAACAAATTTTTAATATCTCACCTCCGATTTCTTTATCTGCTTCTGCTCCACTAATCAATATGTCTTTGATTCGTTTGCTTTCCAGTCCCATTTAAGCATACGTGGACGAGCAGTTGGATTGGTGGGAATCCAAAATGTGGTATGCTCGTATAACCATACCTGCATACATATGAAACACCATGTTAATCATACTATAAAAAGCGCAGTTAGAATATTAAACGTCATGAGTCCATATTACCTGAATCACCAATGAGCAGCCACCAAGGTACCTGCCACCCTTGCTGACTCTGTCTAGGTAATCTACGAGCCAGTCATACACTGTCATCGCCCAATTATACTTCCCAATCTTTCCTATGTCGTCGATGTAGGGCCAGAACAGCTCGTCAGCTCGATGTGCGCTTTTTGTGAAAAGGACAGAGGCAAAAAGATGCAGGAGAACATATTTGAGGGTCTTCTCTATCGAAGCTTGATTTCGTTCTCTAACTATTGTTGTAATCTCATTGTCGATAACCGATACCTTCACGTTGGCCTCTAGAAATAGCCACCCAGGCACTTTAGGTTGGGGTTTTGTCCTGTCGGATGACAGAACCCTCACCACCTCCATTCTCTCTCCAGTAAGTGGCAGTCTTAATGCCAATGCAACATCTCTTGGAAGGAAGGGGACATTTATACTCCCTAACGTGAACGTCTTACTGCCAGGAGTCCACTTATTGTGGATAGCTCTTACGAGAGGCTTGTGCATGATAATGTCCTCCATGCCAAACAGATGTCGAAAAGGAGTCTTTTCTATGGCATCAAAATGGACTGGCTTGAACTTTATCCTGTCCATTGCCGATTTGAAAGAAGCTGGAGAACATCGTGCTGGGACGTATGGAGCCTGCAAAACAAATTACATCGCCAAAATATATGTGGAAAATGAATTAACTTACTATGATTGATACAATTAACAACATACACACTTACATATGTTTGTCTCTTCTTCACAGCTCCCATTTTCGTCTCCTCCCCTTTTAAACTCCTTTCTGACCTTCTTGGAGGCTTTGTTACTTTCCGTCTATCACTCTTTCGCATCAACATCTTTCAAGGCTTTGCAATGGCTCCTGACCGGATAAAAACTGTATGGCAATGAACAACCAAATCAAAATCACCGAGATCAATTCATAACCCAAAAACTCAGTTATATTGACCATCATTAAAATTCTGATCCTCATCATCTCTAAAAGAAATTACAAAGAAAATCAATAAAATCCAACCCATAGCATAAACTCATATTCCCAATCACTACAATTATGAAGAAAAGCTAGCAAGCAAACCAACAATTATTACAATTCTCATACTAGGTTGAAAATATGTATCGTGTCTGTAACCCCATAGAGGGCCATCAACTGCCCACCATGGTCCTCAAGTTCACAGAAAAGGGTTTTCAGCTACCGAGGTGGGGTTACTAGTACCTAAAGAGGATTTTGAAGGGCAATATAGGGGAGCTCCACATGGTATTGAAGAAGGTGTTATGGGTCCTTAAATGGGGTAGAAGAAATCCCCGTAGAGGGGCCATCAACTGCCCACCATGGTCCCCAAGTTCACAGAAAAGGGTTTTCAGCTACCTAGGTGGGGTTACTAGTACCTAAAGAGGGTTTTGAAGGGCAATATAGGGGAGCTCTACATGGTATTGAAGAAGGTGTTTTTGAAATCCCATTTCTCCACTCCACAAATTGTAAAAATAAAAGCCTAGCATAAACAAATAGTAGACGAGCATTTGCATTTATTTAACTCTGTAGGTGGAAATGCGGTAAGTGATATGTACATGAAATGAAATCGCATTTCTCCATTCCACAAATTAACGTAAAAAATAAATCCCTAGCATAAATCCAGAAGATGGTCCTGAAGTTCAAAGTCATGGGTTTTCAGCTACAAAAATGGGATTACTAGTACCTAAGGGGGGCTTCTCATGGGCAATATAGGGGAGCTGTGCATGGTATTACAGAAGGGATTATGGGCTCTCAAATGGGGTAGAAGAAGAATCCATGGAGGGTCCATCGAATCCAGAAGATGGTTCTCAAATTCAAACCCAGGGGTTTTCAGCTACATAAATGGGGTTACTAGTACCTAAGGGGGGCTTCTCATGGGTTTTCAGCTACCGAGGTGGGGTTACTAGTACCTAAAGAGGGTTTTGAAGGGCAATACAGGAGAGCTCCACATGGTATTGAAGAAGGTGTTATGGGTCCTTAAATGGGGTAGAAGAAGTCCCCATAGAGGGGCCATTAATTGCCCACCATGGTCCCCAAGTTCACAGAAAAGGGTTTTCAGCTACCTAGGTGGGGTTACTAGTACCTAAAGAGGGTTTTGAAGGGCAATATAAGGGAGCTCTACATGGTATTGAAGAAAGTGTTTTTGAAATCCCATTTCTCCACTCCACAAATTGTAAAAATAAAAGCCTAGCATAAACAAATAGCAGACGAGCATTTGCATTTATTTTACTCTGTAGGTGGAAATGCGGTAAGTGATATGTACATGAAATGAAATCGCATTTCTCCATTCTACAAATTAACGTAAAAAAATAAAACCCTAGCATCAACAAATACCATAGCATGCAACTCTATTTTACTCTATAGGTGGATACGCATATATGAAATGAAATCCCATCTCCCCATTTCACAAATTAATGTACAAAATAAAACCCTAGAATAAATAAACAGCAGAACGTTTCTCCATTTCACAAATTAATGTAAAACATAAAACCCTAGCAGCAACAAACAACATTTACAACTATTTTACTCTGTAGGATGAAATGCAGTAACTGACATGTATATGAACTGAAAAAAATAAAAAACATGTTGCATGAAAAAGGATTTCCCCTCCCCCCATTTGCATCTCTCTCAACCTGATTTTCCTTTTAAAAAATAAATAAAAATGAGATTGAATAAAGGAAGGGAAGGAAACGACGTACCAGGTAGGGTTTCCTTCAAATGTGAGGTCTGATACGTGCTTCACCTTCGTCGAGATCGCTGGAGAGATCGCTGGAGAGATTGCCGGAGAGATCGCCGGAGGAGAGGACGAAAAAAAATTAAACAGAGACGAAAGGAGAGAAGAGGGAAGAGAGAAGAGGGAAAACTTAAATGTTTTTTATTTTTCAAAGTCAAATCACTCTATTTTTGCCAGAGGGGCATTCTCGTCATTCGAATTTTCGTAAACCGGGTTTTGACCCCCTTCTGTGATTTTCAACAAACACTTGACCCCTGTGATATTATGTCATTTATTTGTCCCCCCTGTGTCAAATTTTCTTATCTTTAAACATGCCTTGGGATGTGTTTTACCCCTTTTTGAGAATTTAACCAACTCAACCCTTTTTGAGATTTTCAATTAAAAATCACATTTTTTTTAGAATTTTCCCTGTAAACTATACTATAATTATGGTTTTAAATTTCGGTTTCAGTCGAAATTCAAAAATTTCAGCCGAAATCCGGTAAAAAGCTAAGAAAATTCGTTTTGTTCGGCCAAAATTATCGAAATTTCGGCCAAAATTTGATAAATAATAAAAATTTAATATTTTAATGAAAATTTGGTTTCAGTGCATTCCTGTTTCAGTATTGAAAGAAAACAGATTTCGGACTAAATTTAATACCATTACTATAATGTGATTTAACTACTTGGAAAAAAGAGATAAAACAACAGAAAGAAAAGGGAAAAGCAGCCCGTGCATGCCTATAATTGATGATATGGTATGCAACCACACAAGGTCAGCCTGTTCGAGTTGCTCCCACCATGATATATGATGTTAGAGCCGTGATCTCTACGGTTGCTGTAAAGGGCTTATAAAAAAAATGGGAAATGATAAATGCACCCTTTTTCATCACTCGAGACACCCAGCAGCAGTGTATCAATTACTGCAAAGGGGCTGATGTACTTCACGTCAGAAGGATTCAACGGATTTGATTGCCACGTACACTGCAGTTGGGTGTCCCATGTGATGAAAAGGGGCGCATTTATCATTTCCCAAAAAAAGCCATGTCTCCCTGCTTAATTTGGATTTCAAAAATGATTGTCCAAGAATTATTATTAGACTCAAAATTAAATGTAATTTTGAGTCAAGTAACCAGTTTTGACCTCATAATTGATTCTCAAAATCCAAAACAAACGGGTCTAAACCATTGGTTAGTTTTAGGAATTGATGATACAAATGGGGTGTTTATGTGGCATGGGACCACCACTATACGGGACTACTGCCATATAAACAAGATTCTGGCATTCTTTTTGTAAAGTAGGTCTTTTTTTATTGGTAACTAAAGTTTACACGAAAAGACGTATATGAGGAACATGGAAAAGACGTATCAAATGAATGAATGAATCCCCTCCCAACTTCAGAAGAATTAGGTGTGCAACTTGGGTCGGGTTTTCTGACCTGCATCGACCCAACTCGAAAATACCTTGGGTCAGGTTCTTAAATCATGGGTCTGGGGTAGGGTCGGGTTTCAGGTTGAAAATCCCAACTCAATCTTAGGTAGGGTCGGGTTTCAAGTTGAAAAACCCGAAACCTGACCTAACTCAAAACAGATAAATTGAGTACTGCACATGTTAGTAAATATTATTGAATTTAACATCAACACTACTATTGCTGCATGTTTAAATGAATTATTTATGTGGTTATATGAAGTTTACTCTTTGGTTTGCTATATGATTACGAGTGGAGTTTCAAACATTGTCAATAATTATAGAACTACCATCCTCTGCAAACCGGTTGCATGTTTGCATTTTCTTGCTAGTGAGTCCTTGCTTAATAAGCATGAACGAGTGTTTTGTATAAAAAAGCTTAAATGCAAGCATCTAAGCACCCATACACCTGTATATACCTTTATGTTATCCCATGTCACTAAGTTTGTTTCTATCTACATTTAATCTCAAGGAGTTGAAGTTAGACAATGTAAAACAATGCGCCAATGTGAAAAAAACCCGACCTGACCTGACCTGCGAATTATCATGGGAAGGGCCAGATTTGGGAATCGTTGGTTTTCCGAACAGTGGCGTCTTCTAATAATACCACATCTCTGTATGAGATTCTGCCGGCGTACCCTGCATTCCGCTGAGGTATACTCTATTTCCGCTTACACCCTATTTCGGCCGGTGTACCCCTTGTTATTCCGGCGGCATACTCTAGAATCCGGCGGCGTATTCGATATTCTGGCGGCGTACTCGATACATTTTGAACACATCTTTGAACCCAGAAAATCAGGCAGCGTCTCGATATTCCAGCGGTGTACTCTAGAATCCGGCGGCGTACTTGGAATCTTTGAACGATGGATATATTTTGAATCTGGCGGCATACTTGATATTTCGACGGCGTACTCAAGAATCCGACGGCGTTCTCAGCCAAAAGAGACATGAGAAATAATAAAATATTCAATAACGTCGTCGTTCTAAGCCCAAAGAGACGTCAGAAATAATAAAATATTCAATAACGTTACTGTTCTCAACCAAAAGAGATGTGTAAATAATAAAAATTTTCAATAACGTAGCCGTTCTCATCCAAAAGAGAAGTGATAAATAATAAAATATAACTTTAAAGATAATGTTTGGCGTTCTCATCCAAAAGAGAAGTGAGAAATAATAAAATATTACTTTAAAGATAATGATTGACGTTGGGTTGTGAATTTATTACGAAGGGCAACATACTAGACTCTGATCATGTCATAAGGGTATTGGGGTCTTTTTTCCACCTAAAATTTGAAGACAATTGTTATAAAATGTACCCGGAATCCATAATTGCTCCAAATATTACACCATTCCATACTTTTAACGTGATTTGACGTCAAATCACATTAAAAGTGAGCGCATTCGTACTGCTGGGGGTGAAAATATCATCTCACATTTTTCTCCCTCAGACTTGGACCCACTAGGTTCAAATCACATTAAAAGTGAGCGCATTCGTACTGCTGGGGGTGAAAATATCATCTCACATTTTTCTCCCTCAGACTTGGACCCACTAGGTTACCATGTGACACACATGCCACATGAATTAGATCATGGTCTGCCTGTGATAGCTGATGGGATTTCTTTCACTGTGCATCAATCTTTTTATTTTTTAATTAATATACCAAGTGCATACTAAATCTAAGCTATTGTTTCTATGTGCCCTTTCTTCTTCTTTCTTTCTAGTTTCTCTAGTTTTCGCCCTTTCTTTCCGTCTTCTCCTTCTTTCTCTTTGTACTATATTTTCCAGTTTATCTCCTCCTCTTCAAACAGAGATGGCTCAAAATACTCATATTTGGAGCAAGTGGGTATCTTGGAAAATACATGGTGAAGGCCAGTGTGTCCTTGGGACACCCTACGTATGTGTATACCAGACCCATCACGGTCACCACCGACTCCGTGAAGCTAGACTTGCTCGAGGAATTCAAATCCATGGGAGTGGAGATTTTTTAGGTAAATAACTCCAATAAAATAAGGGAAATGATATATTCGCCTCCTATAAGAAAAGGGGGCAAATATATCACTTCCCTAAAATATTCTCTTTGTTTTAAACATAAAACAAAACAAATTAATTAACTGGAATAATTCAGGGAGGCAAATGTCTGAGAAATTCTTGAAATGCCTTGGAAAGTGTTTGGGAAAATTAAGAAAAAAATACTTGTTATTTTTCTGTTAATACTTAATAGTACCTGTATATACTGAAAAGTGCTTTTCAATTTAACCGGTTGTATGTACAATGCATATGCTTATTTTTCTGAAGGACACAATAGAAGGTGTGGAATAATTCGTCAATTATTTTTTTTTTTGAGAAATGTTTAAATAAAATGGGGATTCACGTATTCGTCAAATTTTTTAGTTCATTATTTATAATAATTTTGTGAGATTTGCTAGCGTCCTTCCCAGAAGGCATTTCGTGGATGGGCTGTTGCATGTGAGAGCAGCAACTTCATGAATGAAGACAAAATCTGCTGAAAAGTGAGCCTGTGTGGTTGCTCTCACATGCAACAGTCCATCCGAGAAATGCCTTGAAATCTACCAAATCCCTAACTTTGTATTTCTAAATTATTATAATATTTTTACATCAGGATTTTTTCAATTTTGGTTTCGTGGTTGTGTTATCTAATTTGCAAGTTCCATTTTTTTTTTTTTTTTTTTTTTGAAAGTTAAAAAACCTCCACTAGACCCACCTACGAGGAATCCTCTATAAATCCTGAATTTCATCCACCTGCAAGCATGGGGATCGAGTACCATTTTTATTGTAATATTTTTCCACTAATTTTGGACTACTCATGAGATTTACAAACAACATATGAGAAATTGATGAATTATTTGTCGAACTTTTCTTTTACATTGCAAATAAAAAAAAAAGGTTACATGATTACGAGTGGAGTTTCAAACATTGTCAATAATTATAGAACTACCATCCTCTGCAAACCGGTTGCATGTTTGCATTTTCTTGCTAGTGAGTCCTTGCTTAATAAGCATGAACGAGTGTTTTGTATAAAAAAAGGTTAAATGCAAGCATCTAAGCACCCATACACCTGTATATACCTTTATGATATCCCATGTCACTGAGTTTGTCTCTATCTGCATTTAATCTCAGGGAGTTGAAGTTAGACAATGTAAAACAATACGCCAATGTGAAAAAACCCGACCCGACCTGACCTGAGAATTATCATGGGAAGGGCCGGATTTGGGAATCGTGGGTTTTCCGGAAAAAAAACCCAACCCGACCCGAGATATTTCTTGGGTAGGGCCTGTTCTTCAAAACACGACCCGCCAGACCCAAGTTGCAGCCATAAGAAGAATGCCTATGCCGACTCACGCGCACACCCACATGTGCAGTGCTAGATTAAGGTCACTGGTTCCCACAAAGCCACTAATCACAAAAGCATATACTTTTGGGAGGACGATAAATTTGGTCCCCCATTTTCAGCTCTTGTCCTCCTACAGATGTCTTTAAGCGTAGATTTTTTTTAGGGCATGATATTTTCACAAGTACAGAATGTTGGTAAGGGTTCAAGAAATTACAGATTTTGAGTACTTTTTAAAACAATCATAAAACATGGGTGATTCTTCAAAAACAGTGGAAAAAGACCCCAATACCCTTCTGACATCAACATGATTCTCCTCGCAGATTCCTTTTTCATTCTAGAAAATCCCACTGTATTTAATGCCCATTAAATTGGCGCGCTTCACAAGGCTTCTTTTGGTTCATCTGAATGTGTATTTGAACCGACAGAACCTTGTGTTTGTTTCTATCCTGCCCGTCGGAAATAACTTGAGACGGATTGATGCTTGACACGTGTTAAAAAACTTTTTTGAACGGTTGTGCCTCTATACACGGGTGGTTTGGTTTGGATTTGAAATTTTCCTTTGAACCCAGAGTCCTTTGGGTTTGTTTAGATCTTGGTCGTCGCCAATATGCATAGACGGTCGGATCCACGACACGTGGACATCAATATGGAACAGTAACATCTTCTAATAATACCGCCTCTCTATATGAGATTCCGCCGGCATACCCATTATTTACGCCGGCATACCCTGCATTCCGCTGGCGTATACTCTATCTCCGCTTACACCCTATTTCCGCCGGTGTACCCCTTGTTATTCTGGCGGCGTACTCGATACATTTGGAAAATGAAGTACGCATTCTTTAAAAAAATTCATGGCTGCCAAACATGACCTTAATGACAATGAAGTACGCATTCTTTAAGAAGATACAACTTAGAAATGCAGGTAAGCCTAAATCATTATGTTGAAGATTCGAGAGCTATCAAATCCTTTTGTATAAGGAAAGAGAATCGTTAGAGACTTTTTTAAGATGATATGCCACGGGGTGTCAAAAGAAACTAACGTTTAAAAATAGAGAAAATAAATTCAATAAGAAGAAATATGGTAAAAATATATATAAATGTAGTTTAATGTTATGATTTATTGGAGAAATACAGCCAACACTTCCTAATGTGTCATATTTAAGCGTATACAAACCTTGAATCAAAATAGCCTCATCAGTGTTGAGAAATCATTATATTGTATGAAAACATTTGTTTAAAATCAAAATAAATGGTCCTAATTTAATAAAAATACTCACATAAAAGTATGAATAAATGTGACAGACGATAGCATCATATCATATTACCATTTAAAAAAATATGATACTTCAAGCAGAATCCGATTAACGATGTGTTGAATGATCCGATTCAATGCATGAGGAGTAAGGTACAAATACAATCAGACCCAGATGTGGATGGCCTAATAATTAAACAGCAAACCATATCTAAATTCAAAGCAAGCAGCAAATTAATTTTCATAATCTTACTCAAGCACCAAACGGAAAATAGCATGACATATTTTCAGATGTAGTCATATATAAAAGTTTGTTTTTTAATGTTATATAAAAGTTTGGTATCATCGGCCACATTATGATTGTCAATGTTACTTGAAGCAGTATGAATCCAAACCACGCCGGCAAGGTCCTTGTAACGCCGTTATCGATACTACACCTGGTGGATTAATCTGTTCCAATGGCCATAGTATCATAAAATAGAAATCAATAATGCCCATAGTATAATAGGCATACTTGCTAGATGACAAATAGTGAGATAGAAGTATACTTTAGATACAGAAGTATCTAAAGTATCAAATGAAGCGAAATTAGGCGGATGCATTTCTGGGAGTTGCTTCATACGGGGAGGAAAACAGAAGTTGCTGTTTTAAAGAAAGCATAACAGAATCATAGAAAAAGAGAAATGCAGAATAGAAATATTTCTGGAAGTATAGAGACGACAATACATAGCCTTAAAAAATGCCAAGAAAAGTAAATATAAATGTAAGAGAAAGGGCCGGACCATTTTAAAAACAAAGAAAGAAATTGAAAGGGCTGCTACTGTTACGTGGATGGGCATAATCTAGCAAAAACCCCATGAAGAAACCATAGTGATATGGTGGGAGCTAATTGTGCTTGCATTTTCACCATCACCCTGATCCTTCTCCCAAACCTATGCTACAGGTGGTTGATGTTCCAATGACACGAATTGTAGAAAAAATAATAAAACCAAACTGAAACTTCGATTGAGGATAAAAAAAACGGATGAGCCTAAAAGAAGCAAACACAAAAATTAAATCTAGGAAACAAAATGCAAGGCTTCACACCAGAGATGGTTAACGAACAAAATGAAAGAAACCAAAACGCATTGGTGAATAATAAATGGAAAAATTTTATGCATTTAAATTAGGTTGTCAAGATAACGACCAGCCATGAACAAAAATGAAACACACATTTTTTTATAAAAACATGAAATTGTCAATTTTCAGTACTGAGTGATTTGAAGTTATACAAAATCAAAACCCAGTTCAAAAGGACCTTCAAAATGTGAGATTTTAGGATTATTTTAGGGCTTTTTCTTGCATTAATATGAAAAAAAGTGGATTAAATTTTTATCAGAAAATGTACAGAACCATTATTTTTTCAGAACATAAGTGCTAAATAACAAATGGAACTAAAGGAAAAATGGAGTTATGTTTTTGGAGTCGATCCATTATTACCTTATTAGAAATGATTTAAAAATTGAAAGTTCAATTGTAAGCATGTTGGATCAAACAATTGAATTGTAAAATTGAATCATAAGCTGCGCATCTTTTAAAGAATCCTTTTGAAATTGAATTTATTCTCAATAAGCAGCCAATACAAACTATAGAGTCAAAAGTATTTCTTCCTCCTATAATTAAGAACCACCAAATTCTCAGCCTCAAGGCCCCCAACACACACAAGTCCAAAAAGCGAAAAAATAGGAAATGCAACGGGTTGGACCAATTAGACATGAACACTCAAAAAGTTTGTTGGTCTAAGAAGAAAGAGAAAATGATAAACCAAATAACCTTCAATTTATCTCCAAAATGATTTTTGGCTCCCAAAAACAGGATATTCAACGGATAAAATGAAACATGGTGGAACCCCAAAAGACAGTTAAAAAACACCACATATAAAAATAAATAATGACACGTGAATTCAGCTAAAAGTTTCAAAATTCAAATACAATGGAAACTTCAAAAGTACCGAAAAAGGAAGTGAACTTGATAGAAGTAAATTCCAAAATGACATTGATAGAATTTCAAAATGCCAAGGCATAAAAGGAGAAATTTCAGAAGGTCTACTAATCTATTTTGTGACTAATGGCCTTTCTCTACATGCCGAAACGCAACATGTCCTAACTCATCCCAGAGTGTTAAATTAATCTCTAAGCCTATATGACAGCTATAGTCAGATAGTAATATATTCAGTATAAAGGGAAAAATGACAAATATTTGGCCTGAAGAGATACAGGAGCAGACATTTCAAAGAGGAGGCATCTGTTGAGATCTTCAAAGATGTTATCTATAATGAGAATTGCAAATATCCAAGCGTTTTCAATCACAGAGGCAAATGTAATGTTGGGATTAGAACATTGCAACATGAACATAATAAACCATAAACCGGTGATGAAGAAGGAATTTATTAAAAAAAAAAGGCACATCCTAAAATTTAAGAAAGCAATCCAAGTGCTGATTGTTGAGAAAAACTAACATATTGGAGATTTCAGTTTGGTACTGTGCATAGTGTAGCATTCCCACTCGTTTATCACTCGTTCATCCACCATTCAAAAGAAAGAAAAAGATGCGTGTGGTGGAGAGAGGAAGGACGGAAAATCCGGTTGATGCAGAGATGGGATTGAGGTATGGGGAATGAAGGAAAATCAGGGTTATTGTTTAGGGTTTGGTTAGAGAAAGTAGGACAGGAAAATCCGGTTTATTGTTTAGGGCTTGGTTAGAGAAAGTAGGGCAGTGAAGAGGGTATTGATGAAGGATGCGTAGAGAGATGGGGAAGGACGGGAAATCCGGTGCAGAGATGCATAGAGAGGGTTTCAAAGATTTTTTTTTTCCCCAAAATCTCCCGAGATTTTATCCCATATCACTGAGCGTTTTTAGATGGGGATACCAAACGGAAATCTCGAGAGAGAAAGAGAGAGAAAATATTGAGAGAAAAATGTCGAAAATATCGGGAGGAGATTTTCTCTCTCGAGGTAAGACGAAAGGGGGGCTGATACGCAACCAAAGTTTCTTAAAAACGTAGAAAATATATGGTAAGACGAAAGGGGAGGCTGACACGTAAGCATGAATGAACAGTAAAATAGTCGTTCGTCTTTATTATAATAGATATAGGGGGCGAGGTTTCTGAGCTATAGCTCAGTCTGAGCAAGCCACTATAAACACACCATCTCCATGTTGTTTGACTCATCCTACCCATTCATTCCATAGAAGCTCATGCACATAGATAGCATGTTCCTAACAAACCATCTCCATACTATCATGCTAACCATTTGATCTATGGACACCCTACCTATGGTACGTCCTATAGAATGAACGGATTGGGTGAGTTAAACAACATGGGAGATGGCGTATATAGAGGGCTGCTCAGGCTGCGCGATACCTCAGAAACCTTTTCCTGATATATATATATATATATATATATATATATATATATATATATATATATATATATATATATATGAGAAAACGGTTCCTACACATATGTGTAGATAAGTTATCTACACATTAGTTTAAAATACAGTGGGGGCCACATTATTTGGGTGATCCAAACCATTCATTTTTAAGGCCCTCACATAGATAGGGTGTCCACAAAAAATTAGATCCGTAGGATCATCCTAACCATTCGAACTGTGGAGGCAAAAAATGGACTAATTTGTGAAGGTTTAAAGACATCCATTTTACCTCCACAAATCGTAGGGTTGGGATGATCCTATGGATCTGATTTTTTGTAGACACCCTATCTATGTGAGGGCCTTTAAAATGGATGGCTTGGATCACCCAAACAATGTGGGCCCCCACTGTATTTTAAGCTAGTGTGTAGAGAACTCTCTACACATATGTGTAGGAACTGTTTTCTCTATATATATATATATATATATATATATATAGGGAAAGGTGTGCGTACTCGGTCGAGTAGATAAGCTTATCTACTCGGTCGGGTTAAAAACAGTGGGGGCCCACATTTTTGGGGTGATCCAAACCATTCATTTGAAAGGCCCTTACCTAGATAGGGTGTCCACAAAAAATCAGCCCCATAGGATCATCCTAACCCATGCAACAGTGGAGGGAAAAATGGGGAAAAATGGACAAACACAGCTTGTCCAAAAATCTGCCCATTTTCCCTCCACTGTTGGATGGGTTAGGATGATCCTATGGGGCTGATTTTTTGTGGACACCTTATCTAGGTAAGGGCCTTCCAAATGAATGGTTTGGATCACCCCAAAAATGTGGGCCCCCACTGTTTTTAACCCGACCGAGTAGATAAGCTTATCTACTCAACCGAGTACGCACACCTTTCCCATATATATATATATATATATATATATATATATATATATATATATATATATGAGGAAAGTGTCTCTAGTCTCTCCCCTAGATAAGCTTATCTACTCCTCCCTTTAAAAAAACACAGTGGGCCCACGCTGTTTGGATGATCCAAAGCATTCATTTGATAGGTCCTAACATAGATAGGGTGTGCCCAAAAAATCAGCACCAAAGGGTCATCCTAGAACTTCGTTTTGTGGTGCCTTGTGGTACCCAGAATGGACACATATAAACGTCGACGTTTATATGCGTCCATTTTGGACACGGTGTGTCTCTAGTCTCTCCCCTAGAAAAGCTCTCGCTAATTCCATTTTGTTGGGCACACCGTGTCCAAAATGGACGCATATAAACGTCAACGTTTATATGTGTCCATTCTGGGTACCACAAGGCACCACAAAACGAAGTTCTAGGATGACCCTTTGGTGCTGATTTTTTGGGCACACCCTATCTACGTTAGGACCTATCAAATGAATGCTTTGGATCATCCAAACAGCGTGGGCCCACTGTGTTTGTTTAAAGGGAGGAGTAGATAAGCTTATCTAGGGGAGATACTAGAGACACTTTCCTCTATATATATATATATATATATATATATATAAATCTCGGTCTTCTTTGGTAATTCATTCATTCATTCTCAGCATTATTATTCTGTGCTATTGTAATTTATTCGTAGCTTTTCTATTGTAATGATCAAAATGGCAATTTCATTTTCCTTTTTACAAATAAACTGAGATGATGTAAAATAAGAAATGGAGAGAGAGTGCTTTTGATTTCTTCCAATAAGAGATCTTTTGTAAATCCTAAATCGGGTATTCGGATAGCCCAATAAATGATATCTACACTCAGAATATAGAGTTTAGAGCAATGGGTGTGTCTTTATCAAATAACAGGGATGAGGAGTTCAAGGAAAGAGAAAGAATAAATCTGACATTACGTGAGACCTTTCTTAAGGAAGCAGGTTTGGGGTAGTTTGGTTAATATGACAATGCAAAGGTCTAATAATATAATGTCTTGGATTGATGTAAATCTGGAGTTGGACTACAAAAAAGGCAACAAGTACAATGTTCTTTCCTACAAAAAAGGGTTGAGTTGGCTACATTCTCAAAAAGGGGTGAAACGCATCCTAAGGCATGTTTAAAGACATGAATGCCGTTGAGTTGCTTTTCCCTCCACCTTTTTTAGAAACGGATCCCAATGTATTTTACAAACCCTATTCAGCTTTTTAAGATATTTCTTCCCCATGCCAAGTGTTGAAAGTCTTGCCTTTCGTAAAACTCCATTGTACAGCTCCCTTCTAGCATGAATCCAACCCATATTTTTCAAAACAGACTATACAGCCCATACCATAGGATGATCCAAAATGCCTAATTGATGGGCCACAACGTAAATAGGTTGTGCCCCAAAAATCATTTCCATAGAATGATTCTAACCATCCAATATAAAGAGGGAATTAGATTATGGAAACTTCTATAGATTGGACGGTTGGGATCATCTATGGAAATAATTTTTGGGGCAGAACCTATTTATGTTGTGGCCCATCAATTGGGCGGTTTGGATCATCTTATGGTGTGGGCTGTACTCTCCATTTTGAAAAATACGACGTGAATTTTTCACCTCCCTTCTACAAATTGTGTTCAATTACATAAATACTTTGGCTTTCGACTTAGTGGTAGGGAAGACCTATATTGTTTCTTCATGAGAAAGAGTTTTTATATGGTGTAAACCCATATACTCCAGCATTTTTCAAAAAAGTATTGTGTGGGTCACACCATAGGATGATCCAAACCGTCCATTAGATAAGCCACAATGCAAATAGGTTGTGCCTAAAATATCATTTCCACAGGGTGATCTAATGGAATACAATGCAAATAGTATTGTATGAGTCACACCTGAAGGTCGACCTTTTTACATTCTTCCCAAACAGATGCGAATTTGCCATAATAGGTCGACCTTTATAGTATATGTACCAACATGTGGGAATTTGCCTTGATAGGTCGACCTACAGGTCGACATTTTCAACATTTGACCAAACAGGTAGGAAGACCAATTACAGGTTGACCTGCAGGTCGACCTTTTCACCATTCCGTCATACAGGTGTTCGTAAATTCATTGCAATATTGACACACAATGAAGTACTATTAGATTGTGTGAAGTAATATACCTTTGAACCACTATTTATAGCTTGGAACCACTACATAATGGTAAATAGTGGTTCCTAGGTATAATTAGTGGTTCCTAAGTATAATTAGTGGTTCCTAGGTATAATAAGTGCTTTTGAGTGTTTAAAACCCTATAAATGCAGTCATTCTCACAAGTATTAGGCCATCTAAACTATGAACCACCATAACATTCGAGTGTTTAGAAAACTATTTAACCCATTATTCATAAATTCACTGCAACATTGACACCCAATGAAGTACTATTAGATTGTGTGAAGCAATATGTCTACTCTGGAACCACTATTTATACCTTGGAACCACTATTTATAGCTCAGAACCACTACATAATGGTAAATAGTGGTTCCTAGGTATAATTAGTGGTTCCTAAGTATAATTAGTGGTTCCTAGGTATAATGAGTACTTCTGAGTGTTTAAAACCATATAAATATAGTCATTCTCACAAGTATTAGGCCATCTAAACTATGAACCACAATAACATTCGAGTGTTTAGAAAACTATTTAACCCATTGTTCATAAATTCATTGCAACATTGACACCCAATGAAGCACTACTAGATTGTGTGAAGCAATATTTTTACTCTGGAACCACTATTTATACTTCGGAATCACTACATAATGGTAAATAGTGGTTCCTAGGTATAATTAGTAGTTTCTAAGTATAATTAGTGGTTCCTAAGTATAATGAGTAGTTTTGAGTGTTTAAAGCCCTATAAATACAGTCATTCTCACAAGTGTTAGGCCATCTAAACTATGAACCACCGTAATATCTGAGTGTTTAGAAAACTATTTAACCCATTGTTCATAAATTCATTGCAACATTGACACCTAATGAAGTACTATTAGATTGTGTGAAGCAATATTTCTACTCTGGAACCATTATTTATACCTTGGAACCACTATTTATAGCTTGGAACTACTATATAATGGTAAATAGTGGTTCCTAGGTATAATTAGTGGTTCCTAAGTATAATTAGTGGTTCCTAGGTATAATGAGAGTTTCTGAGTGTTTAAAACCCTATAAATACAGTCATTCTCACAAGTATTAGGCCATCAAAACTATGAACCCCCATAACATCCGAGTGACAATACACCATACTGTAGACACCCCATTTTGACCGTGCCCTAAACCCTTCCCATTTTGTGCAAAACCCCATCAGATCAATGATCTAGGGTCCCAAACTTAACCCTAGGCTAGCTTTGGGTCCCAGCTAGGTCCCCGCAAAATTTCGTCAAAATCCGAGTACATTTGCCTAGCGAACGAGCAGAGAAAGGACCGTAGTGTAAACCAGAAAAGGGGGGTGAATTATCCTGGAACGGTGCAGAGCAGATTTCGAATAAGACACGATTGGATGGTGCGTCCATCAATTTTTCCGCCAATAGTGCGCCCATCAATATTGGTAGTGTCAATATCACCACCCTGTTTTTATAAAATAAAAAAAAAATATATATATATATATATAATGTGGGACCCGCTTGTGTGGGGCTCACTTGTGTGGGACCCGCTTGTGTGGGGCCCGCTGGTGTGGGACCCGTTTGTGTGGGACCCGTTGATGTGGGATCCGATTATATTCAAAGAAAGAAGAAAGGGGACATCATCATTTTCTTTTGATTTTTAAAATTTGTAAGCAATGATTATGTTTTTTGTTTTCTTTTGGTATCCTATGCATGTAATGATTTTTTATTTTATTTTTTTAAAAAAAAAAAAAAAAAAATTAAGAAAATGGGGGACATGAGGGGGACAACCACTCTCACTTTCTCTCCCCCTCATGATGACTCATGATGGTTTTCTTCTCTCTCGCGAGGAGAAACCAGAGGGGGGAAGGGAGAAAAAAAAAACACAGAAAAAAGAAAAACGAGAGGAAGAAAAGAAAGGAAAAACCAGAGGAAAAAAGAGAAAGAGGAGAGAGAGATCTGCAGAGGAGAGAGAGAGAGAGAGAGAGAGAGAGAGAGAGAGGAGAGATCTGTAGAGAGAGAGAGAGAGAGAGAGAGTCTTCTCCTCCGGCAACCCAGCCGGAATCCGGCGAGGCCAAACCCATTTCCGACCGGCCATCCACCGATCACCACCACCATCATCCGACCCTCCATCCACCACAGACCACCACCTCTTCTCCTCCGGCAACCCAACCGGATTCCGGCCACCTTCTCCGACATCCTCCCAACCAACCACCGGAGCTCCACCGGCATCCACATCTCCTCCACCCCACCTCCAGCGGGCCCCACCTCCAGCGGGTCCCACATCAGCGGGTCCCACACAAGCACGACTCTGTCAACACCTTCCTGGATCTCTTGTGGCGTAAGTTCATTTTTTTTTATTTTTTAATTATTCATTCTTTGCACTACACACACGGGTCCCACAGCGGGTCCCACAGCGGGTCCCACATCCGCGGGTCCCACAGCGGGTCCCACAGCGGGTCTCACAAGCGGGTCCCACAGGGGGTCTCACATCAGTAGGTCCCACAGCGGGTCCCAGCGGGTCACAGCGGGTCCCACAACAGCGGGTCCCACAACGGGTCCCACAACAATGGGTCCCACAGCAGTGGGTCCCACATCAGCGGGTCCCACATCAGCGGGTCCCACATCAGCGGGTCCCACAACAGCGGGTCCCGCAGCGGGTCCCACAACAGCGGGTCCCACAACAGTGGGTCCCACATCAACGGGTCCCACATCAACGGGTCCCACATCAGAATGTCCCACATCCGCGGGTCCCACAGCGGGTCCCACATCAGCGGGTCCCACAACGGGTCCCACAACGGGTCCCACATCAGAATGTCCCACATCCGCGGGTCCCACAACAGCGGGTCCCGCAGCGGGTCCCACAACAGCGGGTCCCACATCAACGAGTCCTACTATGAATAGTAGTTTTGAATAGTACTTATAAATAGTAATTATGAATAGTAGTTTTGAATAGTACTTATAAATAGTAATTATGAATAGTAGTTTTGAATAGTACTTATAAATAGTAATTATGAATAGTATTTTTGAATAGTAATCTTGTATAGTAATGATAAATAGTAATTATAACAGTCTTCAGCACAGGAGTCAGTCCTTCAGTCAGTCCAGGAGTTTTTCCTATCATCATAGGGGTTAGGATTCTGTCCATCCTCTCATCAAGTCGTGATCTTTATCCGCTCCTGCAAGGTATAGGATGCTGTCCAACCCTTGCCGAGTTATTTTCCTGTTCGTTCCCTCGCAAAGCATAGGATGCTATCCAACCTTTGCGGGATTCCAGAAGTCTCCCTACCCGTATGATGATAGGATTTTATTCTCTGGTGTCAAAAAACAATAAAAACATTTCAAAAATACTTGAAAACAACAAAAACATTCCAAAAAACACTTGAAAATTCAAAAACATCTCAAAAACAATTCAAAATCCAAAAACATTTTAAAAATCAAAATTTCAAAAAAAAATCTTGAGTCATGTGCAGAGTAGTTAGGAATTCTGGTCCGAACTACGGATGGCTTGATCCCTAGCTGAGGGGTACGTAGGCAGCTCAGGCGTGCTGCTGGCACCCTGAGTTCAGTCACCATTTTTACACCCTTTCACCATTTTCAGTCACCATTTTTTGTAAATATTTCTCACAACTTTCACCATTTTTCATAACTTCAAAACCTCCAAAAAATACAAAAAACTTCAAAACCTTTTCAAAAAGATCTTCCCCTAGAGTTAGGAGTCTGTCCTAGATATTTAGGGTGTTTTAGAGTTAGGAGTCGGTCTTGATTTGTATTGATGTGGTGTGTCCTGTCGTGTGAGTGTCCCTAGAGTTAGGAGGCCTCGAGTCGATCGGTCAGACACTTAGTCGAACCGATGGCTAGACTAGGAAGCATATAGTCAGCCCATGGTTTTCTTTATGTTGCACAGCCTAGATACACATAGGATGTAGGGCCCACCTGCATTAGCTTAAGGCTAAACAACCTGCATTAGTTAGGACATATAGAGAGTCCTAAAAATCACAATCCACTTGAATTTAAGCAATCGCACAAAAAGCTTTAAAAACTAGTCGAGTCTAGTTGATCGAGTCTAGGATAGCGGTCCTAGAGGTTTAGGCATTGTAGTTTAGCATAGGACACCGAACTACGTTGGCTCTGATTCTTCCCGAGGCCGGGATACGTAGTGCAGCTAGGATGGATGGACATCCTGGTCCGAGTCAAGTATTGCATTAGAGTCTAGGGTTTGTCGTGTCGGGTCGTGTGTCGAGTCGTGTTGTGTTGTGTGTTTTGCTGTGTTTTCTTATTTTTTTGTACAGATCCTATACCTTTAGCTGTAGCATGCATGTGTTTGCCCACCAGAACTTAGACACCAATCAGGCATGGCACTCATAACCTAGCTATTCTTAGGCGACATATCTTTCATTTCTTTTGTGTGTGCTTCTTATTCATCTCTGAGACATGCATGATTAGCTAGACGTTATCTCGGGGATATCCGTTCCCATTTCGCATGATTTTCGCCCAAAACTCTTCAAAATTAATAATAAATGGCATAAGAGACCAGGTGCTAGCACCTGGGCGAATTGGGGGCGCCTAATCCCTTCCCCATTCGTCATCAGGCACGAACCCTATTTTATATCTCTGGTTATCCGTTGCAACAGAGCACAGCATGGGATCCAGGGCCCACTTCCTTGGATGGCGACTCTTCTTTGTTTAAGATACGCCTCGAATCTGGGCTAGTCCCCGAATCGAGAGGTATCTCACTTTACATCGCCGCTCATGCTGTGAGGGGCACTCTTTCGAGAGTTCCTTGGTGGGGCTCTCCTTCACGTGGACGATCTAGAGAGACTCGCGCGGGGGCACGTCCTTCCACGCCCGTCCTCGGATCGGGGTCCACAGACTGGCGACTCTGCTGGGGATTTCTTAAAACATTGCCTAACTCTGTAAAAATGCCATTGTTACTAATTTTGAGGAAATTTGGGCCAAAATCGAGTTAAATGGGAACTTTATCGTTAGAAATCCAGGGGCACCAAGTAGGCGCGTAAATAAAACAAGGGATTCACACATCGCACATCATACATTGTCATATTCTTTATTTCTTTCATCATTTTCATTATTGGCCTCAGGGAATAGATATGACGCGTACCAGATGGGAACCGTTGTATCTATTTCCGAGCTATGCGCCGGAGCTGCAGCCGTAGACACTGGGTGTGCTGGTGTTCTACAGCAGCCGATGAGCAATGAACATACTCTGTATAATGCTGGGTGTGCTGGCGTTATACATCAAGGGTATGGTCATAGGCATAGTACCCTGCAGAAATGCCTGGGCCCTACTTTCATTTCATTATATTATGTATATATATTAGTTGCTCCCTTTAGAACCAAAATTAGGGAACCCTTGCTAGGACACTATATATATGTACTCATATAGGACGAACATATGTTGCTTACACATGTGAAGCTTAGAGTTAGGAGCCTTGTCCGATTTGTAGACTAGGGTAGCTCACCTTGTGTGGCTACAACGCGGTCCTAGTACACTCATCAGTCTGTCACGAGTCGAGACCTCTTTGGCTCCGCTAGATCAGGTTAGGGCCGGTGCCCCTGGTTAGGATGTATATATATGTATACATATTTGTTATTAGATTAGGGTTTACTTCCTAGTTAAGTTTTCCTTCATAATCTAATCAATTATTCTTCTCTATCCATTCTGTGGATTATCATCAGATGCTTGGCTCTCTTAGCCATGATCTATCTCCCATGAGTCTGATCCTTCGATTGATCCTGATCAGACCGTGTTCCACATGTCGATTGTGAGTCTATCTTGCCATTATCATTATCGGAGTGTGTGTTCTTGCTGAGAACCCTGCTTTATCTTGACCATGACGGCATACTCTTCATGTTTAGTTGCTGAGACCCTCCTAGTATAGCCGTCATGCTGCCAATTTTTTTTTTTTTTTTTTTTTTTTAGAACCCTTGAGCGTAATCATTATCCTTTTGGGTTCATTGACAAACCATGTGCTTACCTTACCACATCTCCTGGTATAGCCGTTATGCTGCCGAATTTTCTCTAAATACCTTGAGTGTGGTCATCATCCTTTTAGGCTTGTTGACAAACCATGTACTTGTCGTACCACATCTTCATGTACAACCATTAAGCTGTCGGATTTTGATCCAAGGGAAGGATGTGTTGGCGCTACCTTTTGTCTCAACTTGCGCATTACATTGTCATGCGATTAATTCTCATTGAGCCTAGTGTTTATGGTGTCCATGACAGGAGTCTTAGTCACTCGTCTACCATCAACCCCAAAAAAGCTTTCATCTCTAAACTCGCTTGGTCTAGCCCACTATACCTTTTTCCTCTCACATTGCCCAGATGGCCGAGTACACTGAAAATATCATCTTGACAGAAATGAGAGAGACGATGATGACATTCAAGACCTGATAGACAGGGATCCCCTCATTCTTCTTGAACTCAAATGCTTCTGAGAACCCTGCACATAACCGTGTTGCACCTCCTACACCCACCATGGGAACCATTTCACCCATTCAACCCTTCATATATCTTACCACCTTTACCTGTACCACCTCTGGGCTGGAAAATGATTGGGAAGAGAAAAGAAAAATATCATACCAGAGAAAGCCTTGCCATTGTCAGGTGCCAAAGAACAATTTGAGCTGGGTCAACAGAAACCGAAGAGGCCCTCCCTTCTGAGATTCTAACTCTAGGATTACTCTTTCCGATCATTATCGCCATTAATGAAGGCACGTTGTCCTTGAACTTTCAGCGCCAATCCGTTGCCTCCGATAAAGTGTCTCATCTTTGAAATTTGTTTTGAAGTGTGTATACCAACCCTCCTGTCAAAGTTGGTAAGTCTAACCATGTCAGTATCAATTCTAAGTATGTTGTGTTTACCGGTCTCTCTCATTGTGAGCCAATGTCCAATCTTTTGCTGAATTTGATGGAGAGCCTATCGTGGCGCATCAAAAATCATTGTATGTACTTCAAACATTCAATGAAAAGAACATTTGATTCCAGTGTCGTCAATATTCTTGTATATGTTCACTCTTGGATCTAATGTTAATAAACAAATTAAGACACCCTCCTCGAATGAGGATGCCGATGAAATTCTCCTCGTGATTTGAAAGATAATCAAACGAGAGGAAGAGCGTCGAGCAAAGCCACTTGCAGATGAAATCGATACCGTGGATAGTGGTATCGAAATCCGAAACTCGGGAAGTAAGGATTGGCAAAATCTCCCGAAGAGCGCAAAGAATCGATAAACCTATTTAGAGGGTTCAAAGAAGTGTTGCTTGGTCCTATGAGGATAAACCAGAAGCGTGCCTTGGCATCGTTCAATGTGAGTCACCCTCGGCTTCAGACAGGTCAAAAAAGCAAAAAAATTCAAATGAAGAATACCAAACATCAAATGCAGTGAATGAAAAATTGAGAGAAGACTTTCAGACAACAAAGTCATGAGCATAGAGCATGAACCCCAAAAAGAATACTTGGGCTATACATTGCGATGGAATTTCAAGTTAAAGCATTCCAGGCGTAGGGGCATTCCCCACATCCAAGCAAAAAAATAAAAATCAGAATGAACAAAGAAAAATAAGATAGAATCCAGAGAAGAAAGGAGAAGGGAGCATGCCCCACGTCAACTCCTCAAGAACTTCAGAATCGCAGGAAGCAGAGTCGATAAATGGATTGAAAATTTCAAAATCATCTTCAGCATTCATAGAAGACCCAGAGCCGTAGAATCCCGAATATCAGTGCTAGATCCCAAAGAAAAAGTGGGAATTCAATCAGTCTAGCTTGCACAGTGCAGATGAAGTCTTGCCAGGAAATGCCGCCAGACTCCTCAAAAAAAAAAAGAGAAAGGAAAAAAGTTCAAAGCCATTGAACCTTAGCCATTCAAGAAGCTTGTATGCCAAAACATCAGAAGGCCATCCTTGGACGCCTGAGCCTTAAACGCCAAAAATCCCAAGTTCAAAAAAAAATCCTTTTGCGAACACCTTCGAGCCTCAACAAAATCAAACATTCTTTTCAAACACCCGCAAATTAGGGGCATTTCGGTCCGAACTACGTCTGACCTGATCCCTTTCTACAGGGTACGTAGGCAACCTGATCAATTCAGGTTCGGTCAACCTTGGGAATAAAAGTCAAATTATTCCCTTTCAACCTTTGGAATAAAAGTCAAATTATTCCCTTTCAACCTTTGGAATAAAAATCAAAATATTCCCTTTCAACCTTTGAGCTTAAACCCAAATCATTGTGTTCCAAACCCCAGGAAACTACGCGAACCTGATCCTCCATTTTTGGGGTACGTAGGCAACCTGACCAATCCAGGTTCGGTTGAAACTTTGAAATCCAAAGGAAATATCCAACCCTTTTGAATCCAAGCCCACCTAGAAAGTCCTTCTGGTGAACAAGCAGAGGTTCAAAGTCAAGAAGAAAAAATGATGGAGTCTGAAGACCCGCTAGGCTGAAAACCCGAGAGGGCGGTCTAGGCAAAATTTAGGGTCATTCACCCGCTAAGTTGACAACTGAAAAGTCGGCTTAGGCAAAAATTAGGGTATCAAGCCCGCTTGATTGAAAACCCGAAAGGGCGAACCAGGCAAAAGTTAGGGCAAGCGGTCCGTCAGATTGAAAACCTGAAAAGGCAATCTGGTCAATGGCAATGACTTCCAACAAAAAGCGAATCATCGAGATGGAGAAACAGTCTTCAACCAGGGTAAAATCTCGGAGTCCAAGTAGTGCCAGCAACTCTAAACTAGGGGCATTGAAACCGAGCAATCTGAAAGGGGTAATAACCATGACATAAATACCGAAAGAGGAGAATAGTGCCTCTTGACATGGTCTTCGAAATACTCTAAGAGTGGCTAAGCCATACCCTTGAAAAATAACACATCAGATCCAAGAGTGAGTCGAAAGCGAGTCGAGTCCTTAAAGCAAAAAGAGTCTTCTTTGATTGAGTCCTTGGAAATCTGTTCCTCCATATTTGTGTTCCCTCTCCTTGCAAAGTCCAAACTGTCGGGTGCTGGAAGAATGGGAGCGTGTCCTCCAAAATGCAAAGAAAATTCAGAGTAAATCCTGGTTTAGGTATCAGAAGGGGCGAGAGACATCTTATTCAAACCTACCAGAGACCTTAAGCCTCCAAAAGTGAGCAATGCAAAAAAAAGGGATTCTCAGACCCAGCCATCATGGTGATTGTCCTACTCTCTCCATACAAAAAAAAACTGTGCAACCTCAAGCCTTCATGAAATGAAACATCTTTTCTTCAACCATCATTGTCCTGCCTCCTTAAAACTCCTGTCATGGAAACACAATATACTAGGGGCATCTTTTATGACTCGCGTCATAAAAGATGTCAAGCACACAAAGGCAATCAGTAATAAGGCCTCCAGCAAGTTAAGATAAGAGGGGTACGAGCACATCTCAAGCCAAACCTCTAAACTCCTCAGTTGATTCCACTCTTCAGAAGAGTCAATTCTCCAAGAAAATCAGTTTCCCTAGCGAAGTCTAGAATTTGCTCACGCAGCCTTCAATCTCCAGCAAAATTCAGTTCTCTCAGAAGAAATGATCAATACTCAGAACCTCAGCAGATCATGTGAGTCTGGTCCTCAGCAAAGAACTCGCAATCCCATTTTCTCGGCAAGAGACAAAGCAATTTTCAAATGAATCAATCTGAATCAATAAATCAATCAATCAAAATCAAAAGAAATATCCATCCCTTCTGTGTAAGACCCCTGAGGCATCCCATCCGTGTAAGACCCCTGAGGCATCCCATCTGTGTAAGACCCCTGAGGCATCATCTGTGTAAGACCCCTGAGGCATCCCATCCGTGTAAGACCCCTGAGGCATCCCATCTGTGTAAGACCCCTGAGGCATCATCTGTGTAAGACCCCTGAGGCATCCTATCCGTGTAAGACCCCTGAGGCATCCCATCTGTGTAAGACCCCTGAGGCATCATCTATGTAAGACCCCTGAGGCATCCTATCTGTGTAAGACCCCTGAGGCATCCCATCTATGTAAGACCCCTGAGGCATCATCCGTGTAAGTCTCCCTGAGAGCACCTCACTAAAGTCTCCCTGAGAGCACCCAACCAAAGTCTCCCTGAGAGCACCCGCACTAAAGTCTCCCTGAGAGCACCTCACCAAAGTCTCCCTGAGAGCTCCTCACTAAAGTCTCCCTGAGAGCACCCACCCAAAGTCTCCCTGAGAGCATTCAACCAAAGTCTCCCTGAGAGCACCTCACTAAAGTCTCCCTGAGAGCACCCGCACTAAAGTCTCCCTGAGAGCACCTCACCAAAGTCTCCCTGAGAGCACCTCACTAAAGTCTCCCTGAGAGCACCCACCCAAAGTCTCCCTGAGAGCACCCCACCAAAGTCTCCCTGAGAGCACCTCACTAAAGTCTCCCTGAGAGCACCCAACCAAAGTCTCCCTGAGAGCACCCAACTAAAGTCTCCCTGAGAGCACCGCACTAAAGTCTCCCTGAGAGCATCCAACCAAAGTCTCCCTGAGAGCACCTCACTAAAGTCTCCCTGAGAGCACCTCACTAAAGTCTCCCTGAGAGCACCTCACCAAAGTCTCCCTGAGAGCACCTCACTAAAGTCTCCCTGAGAGCACCCAACCAAAGTCTCCCTGAGAGCACCTCACTAAAGTCTCCCTGAGAGCACCTCACTAAAGTCTCCCTGAGAGCACCTCACCAAAGTCTCCCTGAGAGCACCCAACCAAAGTCTCCCTGAGAGCACCCGCACTAAAGTCTCCCTGAGAGCACCTCACCAAAGTCTCCCTGAGAGCACCTCACTAAAGTCTCCCTGAGAGCACCTCACCAAAGTCTCCCTGAGAGCACCTCACTAAAGTCTCCCTGAGAGCACCCACCCAAAGTCTCCCTGAGAGCACCCACCCAAAGTCTCCCTGAGAGCATTCAACCAAAGTCTCCCTGAGAGCACCTCACTAAAGTCTCCCTGAGAGCACCTCACCAAAGTCTCCCTAAGAGCACCCAACCAAAGTCTCCCTGAGAGCACCTCACTAAAGTCTCCCTTAGAGCACCCATTCCGCTGTTGTCAATCTGTCAAGATGCTGTCTTTTCAGATCCCGATTCAGGTTTGATCATGATGCTGTCTAATCATTCCGCTGTGTTCATCTGTCAAGATGCTGTCTTTTCAGATCCCGATTCAGGTTTGATCATGATGCTGTCTAATCATTCCGCTATATTCATCTGTCAAGATGCTGTCTTCTCAGATCCCGATTCAGGTTTGATCATGATGCTGTCTAATCATTCCGCTATGTTCATCTGTCAAGATGCTGTCTTCTCAGATCCCAATTTCGGTTTGATCATGATGCTGTCTAATCATTCCGCTGTGTTCATCTGTCAAGATCCTGTCTTCTCAGATCCCAATTTAGGTTTGATCATGATGCTGTCTAATCATTCCGCTGTGTTCATCTGTCAAGATGCTGTCTTCTCAGATCCCAATTTAGGTTTGATCATGATGCTGTCTAATCATTCCGCTATATTCATCTGTCAAGATGCTGTCTTCTCAGATCTCAATCCCGGTTTGATCATGATAACTGTCTAATCATTCCGCTTCGTTCATCTGTCAAGATGCTGTCTTCTCAGATCCCAGGTTTGATCATGATAACTGTCTAATCATTCCGCTTCGTTCATCTGTCAAGATGCTGTCTTCTCAGATCCCAATTCAGGTTTGATCATGATAACTGTCTAATCATTCCGCAACGTTCGTCTGTCAAGATGCTGTCTTCTCAGATCTCAATCCCGGTTTGATCATGATAACTGTCTAATCATTCCGCTTCGTTCATCTGTCAAGATGCTGTCTTCTCAGATCCCAGGTTTGATCATGATAACTGTCTAATCATTCCGCTTCGTTCATCTGTCAAGATGCTGTCTTCTCAGATCCCAATTCAGGTTTGATCATGATAACTGTCTAATCATTCCGCAACGTTCGTCTGTCAAGATGCTGTCTTCTCAGATCTCAATCCCGGTTTGATCATGATAACTGTCTAATCATTCCGCTTCGTTCATCTGTCAAGATGCTGTCTTCTCAGATCTCAGGTTTGATCATGATAACTGTCTAATCATTCCGCAACGTTCGTCTGTCAAGATGCTGTCTTCTCAGATCTCAATCCAGGTTTGATCATGATAACTGTCTAATCATTCCGCTTCGTTCATCTGTCGAGATGCTGTCTTCTCAGATCCCAGGTTTGATCATGATAACTGTCTAATCATTCCGCAACGTTCGTCTGTCAAGATGCTGTCTTCTCAAAATCTCAATCCAGGTTTGATCATGATGCTGTCTAATCATTCCGCTGTGTTCATCTGTTAAGATGCTGTCTTCTCAGATCCCAATTCAGGAATGATCAAGATGCTGTCTAATCATTTCGCTTGTCCCAGATCCAAATTTAGGTTTGATCATGATATTGTCTAATCATTCCGCTTTACAATCTCCAAATCCCTGAATGGCTTAAATAGATGCTGTCTAATCATTCCATTCTGCATTGTGTGAGAGTCTGTCTCATTACCACTTGAGAGTCCATCTCAGTTTTCTTTTCGAGATTCTGTCTCGTCAATTCATCTTATCATTCCTTCTCGATGAGAATGTGTCTCGTCGATCCATCTCGCCACCCTTTTGCATCCCTTCTGTTCGAAATCTTGGGCCAGTCAAAATGTGTTGTCTGTTCAGCTTTGACATTCGCGCGACAAGCGCGCTCTGCCAAAGAGGGGCATCTGTAGACACCCCATTTTGACCGTGCCCTAAACCCTTCCCATTTTGTGCAAAACCCCATCAGATCAATGATCTAGGGTCCCAAACTTAACCCTAGGCTAGCTTTGGGTCCCAGCTAGGTCCCCGCAAAATTTCGTCAAAATCCGAGTACATTTGCCTAGCGAACGAGCAGAGAAAGGACCGTAGTGTAAACCAGAAAAGGGGGGTGAATTATCCTGGAACGGTGCAGAGCAGATTTCGAATAAGACACGATTGGATGGTGCGTCCATCAATTTTTCCGCCAATAGTGCGCCCATCAATATTGGTAGTGTCAATATCACCACCCTGTTTTTATAAAATAAAAAAAAAATATATATATATATATATAATGTGGGACCCGCTTGTGTGGGGCTCACTTGTGTGGGACCCGCTTGTGTGGGGCCCGCTGGTGTGGGACCCGTTTGTGTGGGACCCGTTGATGTGGGATCCGATTATATTCAAAGAAAGAAGAAAGGGGACATCATCATTTTCTTTTGATTTTTAAAATTTGTAAGCAATGATTATGTTTTTTGTTTTCTTTTGGTATCCTATGCATGTAATGATTTTTTATTTTATTTTTTTAAAAAAAAAAAAAAAAAAATTAAGAAAATGGGGGACATGAGGGGGACAACCACTCTCACTTTCTCTCCCCCTCATGATGACTCATGATGGTTTTCTTCTCTCTCGCGAGGAGAAACCAGAGGGGGGAAGGGAGAAAAAAAAAACACAGAAAAAAGAAAAACGAGAGGAAGAAAAGAAAGGAAAAACCAGAGGAAAAAAGAGAAAGAGGAGAGAGAGATCTGCAGAGGGGAGAGAGAGAGAGAGAGAGAGAGAGAGAGAGAGGAGAGATCTGTAGAGAGAGAGAGAGAGAGAGAGAGTCTTCTCCTCCGGCAACCCAGCCGGAATCCGGCGAGGCCAAACCCATTTCCGACCGGCCATCCACCGATCACCACCACCATCATCCGACCCTCCATCCACCACAGACCACCACCTCTTCTCCTCCGGCAACCCAACCGGATTCCGGCCACCTTCTCCGACATCCTCCCAACCAACCACCGGAGCTCCACCGGCATCCACATCTCCTCCACCCCACCTCCAGCGGGCCCCACCTCCAGCGGGTCCCACATCAGCGGGTCCCACACAAGCACGACTCTGTCAACACCTTCCTGGATCTCTTGTGGCGTAAGTTCATTTTTTTTTATTTTTTAATTATTCATTCTTTGCACTACACACACGGGTCCCACAGCGGGTCCCACAGCGGGTCCCACATCCGCGGGTCCCACAGCGGGTCCCACAGCGGGTCTCACAAGCGGGTCCCACAGGGGGTCTCACATCAGTAGGTCCCACAGCGGGTCCCAGCGGGTCACAGCGGGTCCCACAACAGCGGGTCCCACAACGGGTCCCACAACAATGGGTCCCACAGCAGTGGGTCCCACATCAGCGGGTCCCACATCAGCGGGTCCCACATCAGCGGGTCCCACAACAGCGGGTCCCGCAGCGGGTCCCACAACAGCGGGTCCCACAACAGTGGGTCCCACATCAACGGGTCCCACATCAACGGGTCCCACATCAGAATGTCCCACATCCGCGGGTCCCACAGCGGGTCCCACATCAGCGGGTCCCACAACGGGTCCCACAACGGGTCCCACATCAGAATGTCCCACATCCGCGGGTCCCACAACAGCGGGTCCCGCAGCGGGTCCCACAACAGCGGGTCCCACATCAACGAGTCCTACTATGAATAGTAGTTTTGAATAGTACTTATAAATAGTAATTATGAATAGTAGTTTTGAATAGTACTTATAAATAGTAATTATGAATAGTAGTTTTGAATAGTACTTATAAATAGTAATTATGAATAGTATTTTTGAATAGTAATCTTGTATAGTAATGATAAATAGTAATTATAACAGTCTTCAGCACAGGAGTCAGTCCTTCAGTCAGTCCAGGAGTTTTTCCTATCATCATAGGGGTTAGGATTCTGTCCATCCTCTCATCAAGTCGTGATCTTTATCCGCTCCTGCAAGGTATAGGATGCTGTCCAACCCTTGCCGAGTTATTTTCCTGTTCGTTCCCTCGCAAAGCATAGGATGCTATCCAACCTTTGCGGGATTCCAGAAGTCTCCCTACCCGTATGATGATAGGATTTTATTCTCTGGTGTCAAAAAACAATAAAAACATTTCAAAAATACTTGAAAACAACAAAAACATTCCAAAAAACACTTGAAAATTCAAAAACATCTCAAAAACAATTCAAAATCCAAAAACATTTTAAAAATCAAAATTTCAAAAAAAAATCTTGAGTCATGTGCAGAGTAGTTAGGAATTCTGGTCCGAACTACGGATGGCTTGATCCCTAGCTGAGGGGTACGTAGGCAGCTCAGGCGTGCTGCTGGCACCCTGAGTTCAGTCACCATTTTTACACCCTTTCACCATTTTCAGTCACCATTTTTTGTAAATATTTCTCACAACTTTCACCATTTTTCATAACTTCAAAACCTCCAAAAAATACAAAAAACTTCAAAACCTTTTCAAAAAGATCTTCCCCTAGAGTTAGGAGTCTGTCCTAGATATTTAGGGTGTTTTAGAGTTAGGAGTCGGTCTTGATTTGTATTGATGTGGTGTGTCCTGTCGTGTGAGTGTCCCTAGAGTTAGGAGGCCTCGAGTCGATCGGTCAGACACTTAGTCGAACCGATGGCTAGACTAGGAAGCATATAGTCAGCCCATGGTTTTCTTTATGTTGCACAGCCTAGATACACATAGGATGTAGGGCCCACCTGCATTAGCTTAAGGCTAAACAACCTGCATTAGTTAGGACATATAGAGAGTCCTAAAAATCACAATCCACTTGAATTTAAGCAATCGCACAAAAAGCTTTAAAAACTAGTCGAGTCTAGTTGATCGAGTCTAGGATAGCGGTCCTAGAGGTTTAGGCATTGTAGTTTAGCATAGGACACCGAACTACGTTGGCTCTGATTCTTCCCGAGGCCGGGATACGTAGTGCAGCTAGGATGGATGGACATCCTGGTCCGAGTCAAGTATTGCATTAGAGTCTAGGGTTTGTCGTGTCGGGTCGTGTGTCGAGTCGTGTTGTGTTGTGTGTTTTGCTGTGTTTTCTTATTTTTTTGTACAGATCCTATACCTTTAGCTGTAGCATGCATGTGTTTGCCCACCAGAACTTAGACACCAATCAGGCATGGCACTCATAACCTAGCTATTCTTAGGCGACATATCTTTCATTTCTTTTGTGTGTGCTTCTTATTCATCTCTGAGACATGCATGATTAGCTAGACGTTATCTCGGGGATATCCGTTCCCATTTCGCATGATTTTCGCCCAAAACTCTTCAAAATTAATAATAAATGGCATAAGAGACCAGGTGCTAGCACCTGGGCGAATTGGGGGCGCCTAATCCCTTCCCCATTCGTCATCAGGCACGAACCCTATTTTATATCTCTGGTTATCCGTTGCAACAGAGCACAGCATGGGATCCAGGGCCCACTTCCTTGGATGGCGACTCTTCTTTGTTTAAGATACGCCTCGAATCTGGGCTAGTCCCCGAATCGAGAGGTATCTCACTTTACATCGCCGCTCATGCTGTGAGGGGCACTCTTTCGAGAGTTCCTTGGTGGGGCTCTCCTTCACGTGGACGATCTAGAGAGACTCGCGCGGGGGCACGTCCTTCCACGCCCGTCCTCGGATCGGGGTCCACACATACTGTGGACCCCGATCCTAGAGAGAGATGGGGGACGAGCCTCCAAAAGTCTCTAGATCATCCACGTGAAGGAGAGCTCTACCAAGGAACTCTCGAAAGAGTGTCCCTCACAGCATGAGTGGCGATGTAAGGTAAGATACCTCTCGATTCGCGGACTAATCCGGATTCGAGACGTACCTGAAACAAAGAAGAGTCGCCATCTAGGGAAGTCAGCTATGTAACCCATACTATGCTCTGTTGCAATGGATAACCAGAGATACAAAAGGTTCGTGGCTGGTTACGAATTTGAAAGGTCCGAAGAGCACCTCGTCCTCCCTAGTGCAAGCACCTAGTCTCTTATGAGTAATTGGTGCCCACAATTATTCCCTTTGCAGTTCGATTTTTTTAATTAGTAATTGGTGAAATTTGTGATATGTATTTTTATACTTTTTTATTTTATTTATTAATTTTTCCTGCTTATTTTGGGGTGTTATCTTGATTTTAAAGTGTACAGTTTGCAGTGTTTGATTTACCTGCAAAGTTGATTGCAAGCTTCTATTTATTAACTATAGTGAATCTCAATCACAGATCACAATCAATTAAGTGTTTCCTTAGGAGATTACAAAGATTCAATTAGGATATATATATATATATATATATATATATAGAAACCTAGCAGAATATCCAAAAGATTTACTTGGAGAAGATTGGCAAGGGTCCATAATGATGGAAGCTCTTGACAGAGCCTATTTGGCAACTCCATGCTAGGGAGTAGGGACATATACATTGCATTGGGTTTTCCATGGATTATATTCAGATTGGACATAACTGTAATGTTTGTTTCTTAAATGGGTTTGGCTTATTTTATCACTTGCAGAAGAAAACGTTGTGCTTATTTGTCTTGGTTTCAGTTTCTTCATTGACTTTGTGGAATTCCGTTATATGGGTATTTTTCGTCTGTTCTTGTGATGCTTTGTATGCATTTTTAGTTGTTGTGATACCTTGAAGCATCAGGAAATTCCATGTTTGGTTGTATGGCTGTGGGTGTTTTTTTAACATAATATTGTTAAATTGAGAAAGTGGTGAGTAGAAAAGTCTGTTACAGAGGGAAAGCTGTCAAGCTCCTGATTGTAATTTGACCTCAAAAACTTCACCCATAGGTCTGGTTGATCTGGCTATTTCCTATCTAAGCGACATCATACAACCGTAGTCAAAGCATTTTATTATCATCCTCTTTTTGTTGCTACTGTCGTTTTTCATTTCCTGATTTTTTATTACTTTTTAACAGACTATTCAGTAAATAGATAAAAAGCAAGACGACGCTCATTTGTTGCACTGTGTAAAGCCCTATGTTTTTCTAATAAAAAAAGTTATTATTTGGTTGTAAGCTAAAGTAATGGAAGGAAAATGGACAGCCTTTTTCCCTTGTTTCAAAGTTTCATTTTCTATGCCATTTGGTGTGCTATTGGTTTAAAAGTTTCATTTTCTAACGAAAGTGAAATTACTTTCCATTCATCTATTGGTTTATATTTGATCATATCAGCTGATTTTTAACAACATTTGGCTGAAACTTTATCTTTTTTATAGCTCTAATGGGATCATGGGTTTTGTTTTGCTTATTGTGGCTCTGGGTTTTTTACAACATTTTTCTTTTCTTCGGAAATGGTTCATGCACTTTTGTTTTTAGATTTGGATCTATTTTACTTCAAAATGAAAAAAAAAAAAAAAAAACCCAAGATATTTTACAACGACATGAAAAAAAGCATTTCTTTCAACCTGAATGTTCTTTTGTTCAGTTTTAGCGTCCTTCCAGCCGTCAAGGAATCGACATATGTATTGTTCTTTTTTTGGTTTTTATATTCAGGTTCTTGAAGTGACCAGCAATGAACCATTGGGGTCTTGATGGCTCCCATTTAGCAGATATTGTACAGGAGACTCAGAATAATTTTTTAAAAGAGTGATAATATCAAAATGATGGAGTGCATATATTTTGGATCACAATTTTTGCATGAAAAAGTTTAGAGAATAAAACCCAATAAGGTAAACAAAGCTCCCAACATCTCATATTAGCCCCATGTGGCCACGTGACTTTCTATTTGAATGTTTCCTTTTTAACTGAATGTCTCTTTTTTTGGTATTTTGGCGTCTGGGTGCTCATTTCCCGTTTCCTCTTTTCCTTTTTTGTGTTTGGGCCATTATTGTTTTTGTCTGTTTATTGTTTTATAAGTATTGCTTCTACTAATTATTGCTTTTGGGTTTCTGTCGAGTGGGTTTTTGAAGATAGTTGCTTTGATTTCTCCTTGTTTCTGAGGAGGGAGCAAAACCATGGGTTCTTTTTTCAACTTCCTCTAGACACTGTTTGAAAAAGTCTTGCTGGATATGTTTCTCAATTGCTGGTGAGGCTGTTGAACCATAAATCTATTATATATGCGGGCAAACTTTTTTCTATATCAGTTGCTTTTTTGCATTGATTTTTCTTATTGATTTTTCTTCTGAAATGCATTCGGTTGTGCCAATGTAGATCATTATAATTCACTACAAGCTAACTTATCCAAGTAGCACTGCCACGGCTGTTCTCATCAATGGCTTACTCCTAACGAAGATAAAATGGCCAAGTACTCATCTAAATTGACTCATATTCTTTGTGAAATCAAAACCCGCATACATCTAAATTGACTCATCTTCTTTTTAAATCAAAACTCACATATCATATGGGTTTGAAACTACTGACCCTTTGGCAACTAGCAGGTCCATAGGTTTGCGATGTTCTTCTCAAACCACTACGATAACTATGCAAGTTTAGAACATCTTTTCAGAAGTTGCCTCCCTTTGAGCAGCGTAGTTGGAATTAGGATATTATCTAAATCTTGGATGGTTGTTTCTCTTCCTTCCATTTCTAAGTTGCGAGAATAGAAATATATATCCATCATCTTTCATATTTACTGCTCTATTCACTTTGAAAAAAGGTACATTTCTTTCATGAGTTTTCAATTTACTACTATTTTTCTTTCTAACTCTAAAATATCTTCCAAATTCTTTGTCGCCCCTTGCATCGCACGGGTATCTTACTAGTATATATATCTTTTAAGATGAAGATCGTTTTCGTAGTAATTACAAAGTTAGATGAAGTACTTTTCTATATATATCTTTTAAGATGAAGATCGTTTTCGTAGTAATTACAAAATTAGATGAAGTTCTTTTCTATTTAACCAAATGCATTTACTGTACATATACTTACTTTAATTCTGAACGAAGCAAGATAATAAGTGTGGAATAATTCATCAAATTCATTTGTGCAATTTTACAATAATTTTGCATTTCTAAATTGTTTTAGTATTTTTTACATGGGGATTTTTTCAATTTTGATTATGTGAATGTCTTCTATAAATTTTAAGCTATGAGTTCCATTTTAATATAATACTTTTCTAATAATTTTGGACTACTTGTGAGATTTACAAAATGAATATGAGAAATTGATGAGTTTTTTTGTTGGCTTTGTGTTTATATGGGCATGAAAAAACACGATTTTATAAGAGCTTTTTAATTATTCATTGAATAATTGAATGATTATTCTTCAAATGTTGTTTCCATCACATGTCCCCTTGATCCTACCCTCATCGGATGACTCTTGACCTTTGATCAAGCACAATGGTAAAGATGTGCCTTAAAGATGTCATGATTTTACAAGAAAACTTTAATTATTCATAGAATAATTGAAAAGTTATTCTTCGAATATTGTTTCCATCACATGTTCCCTTGATCCTTCCCTCATCGGATGATTATAGACTTTTAATCAAGTATGATGAGAAAGACATCCCAAAGATGTCTTAACCTGCTGATTTTTGCACACCTAAATCTTGGGATGGGATCTCTTCGGCATCGGACTTGGACCCACTAGCTAGATTACTCAGAGATGGACCATCAGATCAATGGTTCCAATCACCAAGCACATATAATGCGCTGCCATTGGATTGAAGTTACGGATCAAATTAGATACCAGAAGGATCACCATATATAACACAAAATTTGATTCTCCTCCAATTCTTCCTACTTGAGCTTGTCGATCTGTTATTATACCTCGAGAAGTAGAAAGAATTACAATACCTATTCCACCTAGAATCCTAGGAATTCGTTTACGGTTGGAAAAGTTTCATAGACCAGGTCGGTTGACACAGCCGGAATATTTCTATTGGCTCCTTTTCGATTCTTTCTATTCGTCGCAGGGTTAAAACCAAGAAATATTTGTTGTTTTCTATGGTCATTTTCCTTCTTCAGGACAAGATCGGCGTACTTATCATCAATATTTATACAAATGGTAAATGATATTTACACCCCTGTTCTAGCATTTCTACCCGATTGTTTGTCTTTTCCTTAAAAAAATGAATATCTTTTTTGTTTGACTTTTCATTAAAATAAAGAAAGACAAATAATAGGGGTGAACATATCATTTACCATATAGAACAACACATATATGGTAAACGAAATAATGGTTTAGTTATTGTTATGGCTAACTTAGAATCTGTCCACTTCAATATCCTTTTCAGTCAATGTTGGATGTCTCCTTACCCATCAAAAAAAAAAAATGTTGGATGTCTCCCGAGAGTGATCAAATCCACATTTAATTCGGGTTTAATTCTAAAAAACCACATTTAATTCAAAAAATTCTAAATTAATTTTTTAATTAATCAATTTTTAAAGTTTAAAATGGGCATAAAAATTTGTAATTTTTCAAGATTTTTTAAATTGTAGAGAGAATTTTTATAGCTGTGACGCTAGGAGATTAACTAGTCTTAATCACAAAAGCCAAAATTACTATCTATTGCAAAATCATTAAAAAAATTTGATTAGAGTTGTTGATGAGTCTAGCTCGTCTCTTTTTTGCCTTATATTTTTTTTGCACCCAATTAATTGATTGAAACTAGTGTTCCTTCAAAACAGGGAAATTTGGATGAGCATGAAAAGCTGGTCTATGTGACTAAACAAGTAGATGTGGTGATATCTACACTTGCAGTTCCTCAACATCTAGATCAGATCAAAATCATAGACGCCATTAAAGAGGCTGGTAACATCAAGGTATTTTTATCTCTCTCTTTCTCTATGTGTGTGTATTTAATATTTATGTCTTAAATTTTCCATTTAAGTGGTTCTATAGAGGTTTCTCCCATCAAAATTTGGGAATGAAGTGGATAGGATTAGTGGTCTCCCTCCATTTCAAGCTCTCCTTGAGAACAAGAAGAAGATAAGAAGGGCTACAGAAGCAGCAGGAATCCCATACACCTATGTCTCTGCAAACTCCTTTGGAGCATACTTCGTTGATTACTTGCTTCATCCGCACGACGAAAGAGAAGATGCCATCGTCTATGGCAGTGGGGAAGCCAAAGGTACTTAATACAAACATCTCAGTGTGTTTTCATGGTTTCTATTTAGGGAAATGATTTCAGCACTAATTGTTTTGATAAGATGCACTCAGGATCTTGTCGTTTAGTATTTAAAGGGCTTATAAGAGGTTTTTGAGAACTGTAAAATCCTTCTGAAAGCCTTTTAAATGCTAGACGATAAGATGTTTCGCGCATCTTATCAAAACATTGGAGTTTTGACCTTGTGGTTAGTCTTTTTCATTAATAGATACTTCTATAGCTAGATTCTTCTTAATTAGTAAGGCCTAATGGAACGAAAATTTCCTCTTCAGCTGTGTTGAATTATGAGAAAGATTGGCGGCTTACACGATTAAGGCAGCAACCGATCCTCGGGTTTGCAATCGTGTCATCATCTATAGGCCACCAGGAAACATCATCTCTCAGCTAGAATCGATAGCGTCTTGGGAGAAGAAGTCTGGAAGGACTTTGAAGAAGATCCATGTCCCCCAAGAAGAAATTGTGAAGCTCTCAGAATGTAAGAATATCACAATTTCTTTTCAGTTTTCTTACCATAGTAAAGGCTAGTAAGTTGTTGTCTGCACCCTGTTTTTTTTTTTTAAGTATAAATAATTAAATAACACCAACTCTAACAGCCAAAGCGTTTGGAGCAATTGGCTGTTTCACATGGTATCAGAGCTACTGCCTCAAGGCAAACCCTGGCTTAAAAAACCAACAACTACTTGATATTAAAAATCCATGTGTAGGGCCAACCTAAAAGAGGGGCCACGTGTACGGCCAACCCAAGAAGAAGGGGGACCACACGTGTGTGTGAGGAGAGAAGAGAGAGTGAAGAATAAATAATTAAATAACATCAGCTCTAACAGCTTCATTTTTTGAGTGATTGGCTGTTGATCATTTATACTTCAACAGTTTTAGACTTTAAAAATTCCCGAGTTACCCAAAATTCTTGCATTTTTTGAATTGAGCATGATTTTACAATTAGTTTTTTTTAATGGTATGATTTTATGAATAGTTCGTCAATTTCTCATATGTTATTTATAAATTTTGAAAGATATACAAATTATTACAAAAGAAATTGTAGTGACGGACTTAGTTGCAAATTGCACAAGTAAATAACCTCTTCTATACAAGGAAATTTCTCCCGAGCACTTTCCTAACATTTCTAAAATTTTGAATATTTGCCTTCCGAATTATTGCCTAACCAGAGCTTTGTAACTGTTATAGGATGCAACTTGGGTCAGTCTGAACTTGAACCCAATGGCTTTAACCCGATTTCATCTCGGTTGCATTGGTGTTTCCTTAGGTTGGGTTGGACATAGCCAACCCTATTTAATTTTGGGTTGGGTTAGGGTTGATGCCTTGGGCAACTCGACCCCACCTTAACCCAATACCCTTCTCCTTATATACATCTGCGTGGTCGATCCCCCCAAACCTAAGCTCGCATCTTTTTAGCATGAGGAGAGCCATATTATCTGTTTCACAGGACAAGTTCTTCTGTCTGCATAAGCCCTTAAGAAACAGCAAGATTCCTCAGTGTTTGCATTATTGTAGAGTGAGCAATAAGGTCTAGCCAAAGTGATGTGAAGTCATTGAAAATTGTTAATGCACTTTCCATGTGAGAGATGGATACATGATTGGTATTAAAAAATGTAATTGTTGTGTTTAATTAACGAGGCAAAAATTTTATTGTTCTGTTTAATTATCAAAGACTAGGGTTTCATTTAAAATTTTTTAGATGGGGACAAGATTGGTTGGTTTGGAATCATGTTACTTGGTTCTCTCGAAGCATATGTACGCAATATAATTATGATAATAGGTCAAAACTAGCAATTTAATTACTGATCATCATACCATAAAATGGCTACTGATATTTGCATTACCATGTTTTAGGGCTGGCAATTTCACCTAGGAAAGCGGGGATCCACCCCGCCCCACCCCACTTGGGAAAGGATTCCCAGATTTGAGCGGGGAATGGGATTTAAAAAATTCCGCAGTGCGGGGACGGGGAGGGAAAGGGGATGGAGTTGGCCCCGCCTCGCATTAATGCCACTTTTTTGTATTATTTTTAAAGTTTTTTTTTTTGGGAAAACTACTAGAAACCCCTTGGATCGAAACATATCTACAAGATTCCCCCAAAATTTTCATAATTACCATTAGTACAGTTTTTTCCCTGAAATAGCATTTTATATTTTCTTTTACCCATAACCCATTGGGCGTTGGCCCTCATTATATTAGTATATTATCAGAAATCCCTAAAATCTCTCCATCAAACCATCACTGAAAGGCAACATTAAATCCTTTGAAAATATCCTTCCCTCAAATAAAGGCAACATCTCTCTGATGAGTGATGAGATTTTATATGGTGTACGCTCGTATAGTCCATTATTTTTCAAAAAGTAATGTATTGGCTACGCCATAAGATGATCCAAACGGCAATGGGGAGGGGATGGGGATTAGATATTCCCCGCGGAGAGGGGAGGGGGATTCCCCACCATCCCCGCAGTGGGGAGGGAGGGAATTCCCCGCAGAGGGGTAGGGTACCCCAACATCAGGCCCCGACCCGCCCCGTTGCCAGCCCTACCATGTTTTGATAATAATACAAACTAACCTTGTCTTTTAGCTTTCGATCGCTAGTTAAATAACAAAAGAAGAGGGTGCTAGCAAAATGGGATTTCATCTGGAAAATAAAGACAGAAATCCTATGTTGTGACACATGCGCAAGAAGACAAGTGACCTCGAATCCCCATGAAATGTAGAAAAGTACTGTGGAAATGACCAAATCGTCGGTCAATTCAACTTTCGTCTTTATTTTCAAAAAGAAATCTCATTTTGAAAGTGTTTTCCAATAGAAGAAAAGGTTTGTGTCATAATCAAAACATGGCAGTGCAAGAATCGGTAGCCTAAAAGATCTACAATTTTTGAGTTTTATATGATGTATTTGCAAGTATGTGTGTGTATGTATAGGCGTGTGTGTATGTGTCTACACACACACACACACACACACACACACGCACACACACACACTGTAGCAAATATCATCGTTGATCCAAACCACTCATTTGTTTGTCCCTAATATAAGTAGCTCGTGCCCCGAAAGTCATCTCCATAAAAGACTCACAATTCTTCAGTTTTTATATGGTGTTCACATGTAATTGCACGTATTTTTTTGAAATGGTAATAATTATATAAAAACGGAGAGAAACATCCAAGACCGAGATGGTCAATAATACAAACAAGAGAAGAAAGCCATAAAAGTGCTTTTACGTTGGGGACACAGCATATTTACGTTGGGGCCCAACTCAGACTGATGATAGTTTGTCGCGATGGGGACTCCGATAATGAGCAACTCTTGAATATATGAACAAAAGGTCTTTGTAGGCTCCAAGTTCGAAGAATCTATTGTCTATAGCCTACCCAATTATCACCCACATTGAAATACCTCAAAAATCACAATCTCAAACAACTTTGCATCCGCAATTGCTCGATAAAGAGAAACCCTCGAGGTGCTATTTTATCGACTCTGGGCGATGCCACATCACCCAGAACCCCTATTTCCTTGGTTTTCGAGTCTATAAAAGGCATAATGCCCTATGCATTCACAAAGAAGAGCTTCTATAACTAAATTTTGAGCAAAAATACCGGGTAAAGAGTTAGAAACCCTGAAAAGGTCTCTCGCTCCTTGAAAGGATTGACGATTTAAAGCGTAGAGAAGGCATTGTGGAATCTGAGCAACACCCCATAACTAACGTCAGGATTCATTGACAGTCCAAGTAATTAATGTCTTCCTTCCCCTTTAATTTTCATTTTCATCATGTAGTACCATACTAGGGTTAATATAATTAGAATATGAGAAAGTCACGAGGCTCTGGGATCCAAAGAACCCTAAATCTCAAGGCCTTCCTTGATTATGTAGTTAAACTAATGTAGAATAGTTGGCTTAAAATTTTATTTTAATATTTGATTTTAGCTTAGATCATCAATGAGATCAAGGGAGTAGGTTTTCTCTACAGCCTATATCCCTAAATTATTGCTAAATTTCCTTTGCTTAATTGATTTTTCTTCCTTTACGCATGTTTAAAGAAATAATGGTTAAAAAAACCTTCTCTTATTCTCTCCATTTTAATTTCAGATTGAAATATAGAGAAAAGGACCAAGATAAAAATAAACTGCCAAGCGGAAGATTGCGGTCACAACCTGCAGGTTGTTGTCGCAATTATCGCATGACTTGATGATTGCGGCCGCAAACCATAGATGATTTGTTTTTAACTTAGTCTTGTTGGATAAAAATTGCTCAGAAATATGTTGATAGAAATATGGCCTTGATTTAGAGACCAACGCATGGGGATGGTGCCTAGCACCTTCCATTCCCTTAACTAGGCAACAAACCTGATCGACGGGACTATGTATTACTACCAGAGTCACTTGTGGGTCCTAGGCCCTACATCCAATGTGGTGACTCTAGTAGAACCCCATGAGGTTTTTTTTTAAATCTCATGGAGGGGACAAGAAAGGACATTCCTCCGTTAATGTTAATTGATGAAGGGGCATCCCTTCTAAGGAAAAAGAGCCAAATTTCCTAAGAAATTCCATTAGGGAGTGTATGATTGATGTATTTTGGTGGAAAGAAAAGGATTTTGATGCCTACATTTCACTAACTTTCTTGCATTCGGTTGCTGGACTTCAGCTATTTTGGAAAATGAACTGTCTTTCTATTTCGGTGACGTGGAAGATGAGAATCCACCACCCAAAATCCTTCAAAATAATTCTTGTTTACTTTCCAGCTAGAAAGTTGCTTTGGCTATTGCGCCTCCCAAGTTTTGAGATTTTCGAGCCATTGGAGGTAGCCGTTGGGAAATACTGCACACCTTTTATTACCTCTTATTCCCCTTAACCTTAAAGACCAAGAAATATGCCATTGATGAACTTGTGGAGCTACCAAATTTGCCATCGTCTTCATGGACGGACTCTGAAATCTCACATCGTCTACATCGAATCTGCCATTGACAAACCATAGCACCCACAAATCTACCATTGACGAACTCAAGGAGCTACGAAATCTGCCACCATGAAATCTTCCATTGACGAAATCGTGGAGCTACGAAATCTGCCATCGTTTTCATCAAATCTTTTTGGCAAAGCTACAAAATCATCTTCTTGAAATCTCCAATTTCTGGCAAAGCTATGAACCATAGCACCCTGAAATCTGGCATTGACCATGGTGATACCCATCATCTTCCTTCTCTAACCACAACACAGAACGGTGATATCCATATGTCTGCCATTTTCTTCGTGTGATTTCTACCATCGTCTTCGTATGATTTCTGCCACAAGATACAAAATCTATCATCGTCTTCGTGTGATTTTTTGCCATCTTCTTCGACCTCCATATATCTTTCAGCACCTTTGCATCTCAGATAATATTTTCGCATCTCTGCATCTTATTTGACCGCCATATATATATATATATATATATATATATATATATATATATTTGCATTTTGCATCTCTGATTCTTCTTCGACCTCCACAAGATTTTTTCGGCATCTCTTCATCTTCTTCGACCTCCATATATTTTTCCGGGATCTCTGCACGGTGATACCCGAAGACATTCTTAAAAAGGTGGGAGTGGCACCAATTGAATAAAAAATGAGAGACCACCGCTTAAGATGGTTTGGGCATATCTAACATTGGCATTTCGATGCTCCTGTGAGAAGAAGTTACTCATGCCAAGTTGATGGAGTAAAAAGAAGTAGGGGAAGACCGAAAACAACTTGAGTAGAAACAGTGAGGAAAGACTTGAGGGTTAGGAACATAACAGAGAACATGACCTTGGATAGGAGAGAATGGAAGAAAATGATCCATGTAGATGAACCCAACTAGTGTCAGGATTAAACTTAGTCAATTTGAGCCGGGGAGATCCTTTCACCTTCTTCATGAAAATTTTCTAAAGGATTTATTAGCCGACCCCAACTAGTTTGGGACAAAGGCTTAGTTGAGTTGAGTTCTGCATGGTGATACCCATATATTTCTACCATCTTCTTTTACCTCTATATATTTTGGTGGGATTTTTGCATCTCTGCATCTCAGATAAAAAAAATTCTATCCCCTCTCTCTGTAAAATATTGAAGATTTCCACTAATCTATGCTTTTCTTGATTGATTACAATTAGCCCTAATGAGTGTTTAAATAGAACACTCAAAGGGATAAAGATGGCAAGAGATTAACATAATCAGGAAAGAGATAAAGATGGAAATCCTAACTTCTAAATCTAGCTTAGATGTTATTCTATCCAAAATACCTAATCTACCACACACCAATCCAACAGTCAAGTTTTCCTTTCAATCAATTGCCAAGATCTCATCTACTCTAACATGCCCCCTCAAACGTATATAGATTGAAAATCAATATACGTTTGATTACAATAGATATCCCCAAAACACAATGTTAAATTTTTGATGCACACGGCTACGATTGATGTCCCTTGTTGTTGATATTGTTGAAGATGAATTGCCGCCTGTTGTTGAAGAATGCGTCGCATGAGAGAAGAGCCGCTAAGAGCCTCGAAGAGCTGAATTGGACTCAAGCCGGAATGGGCGAGTCTTTAGGCCAGTTTTGAATATCGAACCTTATGGAAATGGGTCACAACGGACCAATGCCGGAATGGGTAGAAATTCATCACAATGGATGAATGCCGGAATGGGCAAGAAATAGCCTTTATGGGCAAAAGAAAGCCTCAATGGGTAGACTTCACGGGTCAGCTTGAGATACCGATCTTTATGAAAGAGAGAAATTGCTCTCTCAGGCACGAACCTCAAGGAGAGATGCCCCTCAACTGAGTAGAGCTCCTATTTCAGGCACGCACCACAAAGAGGTACCTCAACCGAAATAGGCGAAAGACAAAAATATAAAGAAAGAGAGGAAAGAAATAGAAGAGAAAGTGACAAATAGCGGCTAAGAATGGTGGCAACAATTATCGACGAAAATTTGGACATTGGGAAAAAGTGTGCAAATATCAAATATGTGTTTTGAAAATGCAAATCCCTTTTTTTTATTTGTCAAGGTGTTGACAGCAAAATAAGAAGACCGTGTAATTGGCACAAGATGATGAGACGGGTGCATTCAAGAAGATGAGGGGTTATTGAAGGCAACCAAGAAAGTCTTGAAAATTAGATGAGAAAAGAATACAAGGAGATTGAAACTAATGAAGCTGGTAAGGAAGGCAGTACTAGTGGTGTTAATTTGAGAAAGAGAATGTGGGAGCGATGGTGGCCGGACGGACGGTTAGATCGGCCGCCGGAGAGAGCAACTATTTGTTTTGTGGTCACTCCAAGGTCGGTGGCTCTGATACCATGTAAAATATTGAAGATTTCCACTAATATTTGCTTTTCTTGATTGATTACAATTAGCCCTAATGAGTGTTTAAATAGAACACTCAAAGGGATAAAGATGGCAAGAGATTAACATAATCAGGAAATCCTAACTTCTAAATCTAGCTTAGATGCTATTCTATCTGAAATACCTAATCTACCACACACCAATCCAACGGTCAAGTTTTCCTTACAATCAATGGCCAAGATCTCATCTACTCTAACCTAAAATCAATGGTCAAGTTTTCCTAACACTCTCTATTTGATTTTACATTACATGAACTAAGTATCTCTCTGTTTCTTTATATCATGTTTAATACTTCGACTATGCCATTTCTTACTTAATATGTGATAGATCTCTAACCTAAAATTCGATGATGCTATATATGAGTATGGGGAATGATTAACTTATATTTATAAAGCTGGGCTGCTTTCTTTGTTTGTGGTAATACTTTAATTTGAGTATTCATGATGCTAGTTATACGAGTCTGGGTAATAATTTAGATATTGTGATAGTATATCGGGAGATTTTCCTGCTTGTTTAGGACAATCTGACTTTAATTTGGTGGCATTCTCATCTTATTTTATTTATTTATTTTACTTTTGGCGTTTAGATTATTGTTGCCACTCGTTTTTATGTAATTTAAATGTTTACATTGTATGGGCTTAAAAGTAGATGTTTAACTGGCCATATTTGTTATATATATATATATATATATATATATATATATATATATATGGGGAAAGTGATGGTGAGCGGTCGCTCATATAGCTTATATGCGCAGTCGCATAATAACCGTTGATTAGAAACGATCCTGGCCATTCTCTCACCTTTTCAGAAACAGAAAAGAAAAACCCATTCGACGGTCTCTCTCATTCGCTCATTCTCACCCAAAACCAGAGGGCATCTCCGACAGAGAAATCTGCCTCTCTCCGCACCGTGCCATCTCCGTAGCCATCGACGTTCTCCCTCTCTTTCTCGACAGATGCTCTCCCCGCACGGTGCCATCTCCTTAGACGCAGCCAAAATCCGCCCTCCCCTTCCTTCTCGACGGTGAAATCTGCCATCTCCGCACGGTGTGGTCTCCTCCAACGAACCAGGAGTCGTTCTCCTCCCCAGGTAAGTTCTATATTTCATTTTTTATCTTTTTTTCCCTCTTCTAGGGGTTTCATTTAGGTATTTTTTGTTTCTAGGGCAAATACGGTGATGGATTTTTGAGATTTTCTGGTTATTTTCCCCCTCTCTTTGTAAGTTCTACACAAGCTCACTTTCTTGTTGTTTTCTGTCTTCTCTGTCTAGTGTTTTTGGGTTGTGGATGAATAAATAAGTAGCCTTTAGAAGAATGGGTTTTATAGTTCTGTGTTTTCTGTCTTGTGTTTTTGGGATGTGGATGAATAAAAAAGGAGTATTTAGAAGAAGGGATTTTAATGCATTATCTTTCGTTGTGTATAAATGAATTATGGATGGATGGTCAGGTTTATAATGTTTGGATTTGATATTGGGTTTGAGTTTCAGTGTGATTCAGATGGGTACTTGATATGGGTCTCACGTGCATAGGCCCAGTTATGGGCTGCGCCGAGTCTTGTAGTCTTCGAGTCTGTTAAGGTCTGTCAATTGAATTTTATCCAATTCCCAATTCTTTCAGACAACTGGTTCTGCTATGGATGGATGAATTGATGGCTTTATATTTTCTCTAACAGGAGCCGAAAGGCTTCTTTGCAAACATGCCTTTGTTATCTGGCTCCGATTGAATTGGATGTAATATAATTTTTGAAGAAGTTTATTTTGTTATGAAATTTTTTATTATGTTTTCTTTCATGTTTGACTAGATGTACTCTTTTCATTTTCTATTGGGTAGTATCTGCTCTATGGACCTCTTCTTGCAATGGTTCTTTATTTATATCCTTGACTTGGAGGAAGTTACTAGGCCATGGCAAGGAAGAGAAGTTTCTTCATGGGGAATACAAGGTCGATCGAGTAATCATATATAACCAATTTCTGATCTCTCTCTTTTTTCTTTTTTTTTGGTTGGTATATATTTTTAAAATTGTTGGATGATTTGGTATTGGTCTGTTGAATTTTTTGTCCAAATTTTCTGTTTTGTTTCTTTGTTTTTTGTCTTTTGAGGAAAATGTGAATGTGGTGATTTAAAGTAGTTTTACAGTTATTATTATTTTTCTTAAATGATCTGAAATGGGCTGAAACTATGCCATCTCATCATTTTCTTGTCATTCTTATGATTACTACTTTGGTTTAAGGAAAAAGGAAGGTTTGATTTTTTTAATAATTTTTCCTTCAAAAAATACTGGCCATACGAGCAGCTTCAATGGCGATGAGGAATTTGTGGGATTTAGTGATTTTTTTTGTGGGATTTAGGGTTTGTGGGATTTTGTGATTTTTTTTCTTCTGTGTCTGTGTCTGATGTTATTTGTAGTTCATATTATATTTCCATTGGTTTTATGCAGATTCAGAGAGACTCAATTAATGGCATCCTCTCGCAATAGTAGTTCTAGCAGACGTGGTATCAGAATTGCTACAAGAAATTGTAAATGTGAGAAGAAAGCTTATATCCAAATAACGCAGACGGATGAGAATGGCAATAGAGGCCACCTGTTTTACGCTTGTGCCTTCTTCTGTGTAAGTAAGCAATGAATAATTCTAATTTTTACTAGTATGTGAAGTTTCAAATTCCTAACTCTTATACAACACGCAGGAAGGAAGTACAAAGAAGTGCAATTGTTTCCGTTGGTGCAAAGAAGATATGGATGACAATGAAGTTGGTTCGAATAGGGATGATATAGCCGAATTGAAGAATGAAATAGCCGAATTGAAGAATGACATGGGCACATTGGTAAATTTATTATAAGAATTGAAGGTGCAATCAGGCAAACGCTTCGACGGATTGAAGGTGCATGGAGGCAAACGCTTCCAAGTTTTTGAGAACCAACTTCAATGGATTAAAGTTGCAATTGTTGGGTTGTTTATCTTGATCCTTTTTGTGTCTCTGTTACTTAATGATCTAGGGCAGTGTTGTTTAGTTGGAGGTGTGGGGTTGTTTATCTTGTTTCTTTTTGTGTCTATCCATTAGTAAGTGATCTGGGGTACTGTTGTTTAGATGCCCTTTTCTGAATGTAGGATGCTTAACTTAGCCTGTTTAACTTGCTATTCCTGAAATTGGTACTTATATGTACTTTGAACTTAAATCAATAAGATTTGAAATGACTTGGTGGACTACCCAAGTTTTCTCATTTGGGAAATGATATATTCACCCCCGTTTTTACTCGGGATAGCCCTGCCCTCCAGTGTAAAAGAATAGTCATAGATACAGTAGAGGGGGCTTCCGCGAGTAAAAAAAGGGGCGAATATATATATCACGCCCCCTTATATAGTGTTGATTCATCATAAGAGAGGAGATTTTTTGTGAGCTGTGATTTAGAAAGCCTTCCTAAATTGCAGCTTACGTTCAAATTGCAAACAAAATGGAAATGGCTTAAATATTTGATTATACGCAGGAACTGTTATTGTGGCCAATTTGGGTAGTTCTGAGGGATAGAAGGCCTCTTTGGGTAGTTCTAAAAATTATTTGCATACATTCTTATATTCAAATAGTATTGAAGTTAAAAAAGAAAAAAATTGCCAATGAGAAGTGCTAGGAAAAGGGATCTGAAACTGTCATCATGTGTGTAAAAGTGACAAGGGATCTGAAACTGTCATCAATTTAGAAAACCGGCAAGCCATTTTGAAAGTCTCTTCCTTTGATTGAATTGTTGAGTTTTTTTTTTTTTTTTTTCAATTAGAAAACCGGCAAGCCAAACCATTAGAGCACAACCTATTTACATTGTGGCCCATCGAATGGACGGTTTGGATCATCCTATGGTGTGGGCTGTGCTGTTTATTTTGAAAATAGGGGGTGAATATTGTAATAGAAAGGGGTGAATTTATGACTGCCCTATTATTTAATTGAACAAAATGTAGGTAAAACTTATATTATTGAGAGAGAGAGAGAGAGAGAGAGAGAGCATGATAACAGAATAACGACCAGCTAAAAACGTGTGGGGCTGTTTGCTATTGTGGGTGCCTTTACTGCCCCTAAACAATTCTGTTTTCTTTTCTTGGAGGATACCTTCACCTGTGATGAGATTTTAGATCTCAAGCTGAGTCATTTCTTCTTTGTCAGAACTCAGAACTACGACTCCTAGTGCAAGAAGCAATTGTATCTTTGATATGATCTTCAAACTAGGAACTTCAGTTCAAATTCAAGGGCTAATTTTGGTATTGCTTATCCATGGTGGAGCACAATCGGTGAATGGTTTGGATCATACTCGATGATGACGATGAACAGTGGTCTCCACCTGTACTTTCAAGATGATTTTTGCAAGGGGTGCCAATACCAATCTTGCGTATCTAATCTTCTTATAGCTACAATAATACAATACATCTCTATTTTTCTTATGTTGCAGAAGATTTTAAGTCTGGAAATATTTCATGCGACTTTGAGATAGTTTTTAATATGTCAAATGTGAGCACATTGGCAAAAAATGACTATTTTTCTTTAAAACGAATGGCTACATCTGAATTCAAGCTTTGGGCTACTTCTATTTTCTCTTATCTTGACAAACAATAGAGCCGGAGGAATACATGCTGAAAAGGAAAAATACACTTGTATTGGGTAGCTTGCATGGAGAAATACACCTGTATATGACCCCACAAAGACTTTGAACTTCAGTTCAAATTCAAGGGCTGCTTTTGGTACTTCATATTGAGCACTGAGCAGTATGAAAGCAATCTGATCATGCTAAGGCTATAAAAAAACCTGGAAATTTGAAGAAAGGAAAGAGCATTAAAAACCACATTCTAAATAAAAAAGCTGGCTTTGACAATTGAAGTGGGTTCAATCATCTCAACCAAAATAGGCAATTAACTGATTTTCATTCCATTCAGAGTGAGAACTGTTCCGATCTTGCTAGAGCTATAAAAAAGACTGGAAATTTTAAGAAAGGAAAGAGCATTAAAAACCCAATTCTAAACATCTGTACTGGTTTTGCCAACACAAGTGGGTTCAATCATCTCAACCAAAAGTCAAGTAGAATAACCATCAACATCAAAATATCACAACCATGTGAATTTTTCCATTTATCACACCCTTGTCACAGCAGGATTTTTACTTGCATACAGACCAGCAATCTTGATAAGCTAAAAAGGATCCCATCTTCAAACAGACAAAAAATAGGATGGCAATAACTAATTCAGCATTTCAAGAAAAACTCCAACTTCCATCAGGAGAGAAAAATTGAGAGAGCATGAGATGGGTATGAAAAACATGAACAAAGAATAGTTTCTAAATTGTTATAATCAGTTTTACACATGACAGATGGGCAATCTTGATCCACATAAAGTTCTCATCCATTACCCACATTGCAATACAAACCTTCGTCACATTTCAAGTTCAAAACCTAAAAAGAAAGAAACCTTCGTCAAACAGATGCGATGTGGAAGTGAACTTCACCATTGCCTTCTCACAAAATTCTCTGCAAATTATCATTGCCTTATCAACAAAATTTCATATACATAGGCTATTGAAGCAATAAACAATTATTCTATTACCGAAACAAGCTACCACATACCTACGCGAATCTGCAAAATCACGAAGCAATACCCACGTGCATTGACTCTCATGTTCGTCATCCTCTTGCTCATCCCTTAAAGTCATCTATTTCGAAGCAAGAAAAATGAAAATGGTGCAAAAGGCATTCTAAACCTGTTCGTCCTATACGTTACATCAAACACAATGACATCACTAAAGGTTAGATATGCATCTCTAGCTCGTGAATCGGCCCAAAACATTGATCGCAAGTTACCATTAATATCCAACTCCATTTTGAAAAAAAAGTTTGGGTCCTCTGATTGTTTCGCTTGGAATTTCTGTGCTACCAAAACGCCTTCTTGCCCCATATTATTCACCCTCTGTTTTCTCAAATGGCAAACCACCTCATTTGTCGTTATAGAACTACCTGATCCTTTATATGAAACATTAATGGCCTTTGCAATATTAGCAGGATGGATTGAGGCTGTACTCAGGTCGTCCATCAAATTCTTAACTACCTGAGTCTTGATAAATTTGTTGTGCGAATGATGCATTTGTCGTTTCAGTGGAGAAGTAAGCTCATGACAATGTACATCTTCAAAAGCTTTAACTTTCCACTTCCCATCAATTAATGAGATATCCATTTTCGCTTTACAACCCTCCCTGACAGTCCGACGTGGCTTCACAACTCTATCAACCACCATATTTTTAACTTTACTGCTTTTGAACCCTGCTCTATCACAAACAAATCTCTTAAATATCACTTTCTGTGTTATCTTCGACTTATAAGTTGATGATTTCCGTACTCCAAAACCGGTGGCCAACCCATATATATTATAAAACTCGTATGCATCATTTTCACTATCAAATATCTGATCCAAAAAGGGTTTCTTACCCAGATTCCTCTCACCACCATCATCAATATCAACAAATTCTACACCGCCCTCGTCATTTGGGTCTCCCTCCTCATTTGGGTCTACCTCCTCATCAACAGATATATATCCCACCTCACTTTCATCATTTCCTAACATATCGCCAACCATAATCAGTCTATTAGCGTCAATATCATCAATTGATAAACCAAAATCTATACAGTCTCTATCATCCATTATCTTGAGTGCACTTCTTCAATCCCTTCACTTCAAGACAATCAAATAAAACAAAAAACATGTAAGCCAAATCAATGTCAATTACATAATAATAAACGAAGCATAAACATAAGCACAAATCTATAGAAATGCTTGGTCTATCAAAATCACCAAATAACCAACAGGAACAGCAGAAAAACCCTAACAGTTAAAAACCTAGAAACAAAAACAAACCTAACTGAAACCCCTAGAAGAGGGAAAAAAATAAATGGCAGAGATTGAAACTTCAGCTACTTGAAGGAAAAAACAGCGAAAAACTGTGGATGAGATGGCATAGTTTCAGCCCATTTTAGACCATTTAAGAAAAAAAATAATAACTGTAAAATTAATTAAAATCACGACATTCACGTTCTCCTCAAAAAAAAAAAACAAAAAAACAAAACATCAAAACCAGACAAAAAATTCGACACCATTCATCTCAGAGAGAGGGGGAAAATAACCAGAAAATCTCAAAAATCCATCACCGTATTTGCCCTAGAAAAAAAAATATAAATGGAACAGTTAAAAACCTAGAAACAAAAAAAACCTAAATGAAACCCCTAGAAGAGGGAAAAAAAGATAAAAAATGAAATATAGAACTTACCTGGGAGGAGAACGACGCATGGTTCGTTGGAGGAGAAAACACCGTGCGGAGATGGCAGATTTCACCACCAGATAACAAAGGCCTATTTGCAAAGAAGCCTTTCAGCTCTTGCTAGAGAAAATATAAAGCCATCAATTCATCCATCCATAGCAGAACCAGTTGTCTGAAAGAATTGGGAATTGGATAAAATTCAATTGACAGACCTTAACAAATGTACTGTCCTCTAACAGTGGTAGCAACTTATGCACTATCCTCTAAGACTGGTAGCAACTCAAATGCACTTAGAATCTGCCTAAAGTTTGGAATGTCCCCGAACAAAATGTCCTGCAGATGAAGTAAATTTGCAACCACCATCAAATCTCATCAAAATATGTAGTTATAAATTTAATAAGAAAAATCCTTCAAATAAAAGCAGAATATAATAAGAAACAAAACACCCAATTTTTTTACATAAGAATAATACTTTGCATAAGATAAAAACAAAGATCTAAAACAAAAAAAAAAACCTAGAAACAAAAAAGAAAAACCCATTCATCTCAGAGAGAGACCTTAACAGACTCGAAGACTACAAGACTCGGCCCAGCCCATAACTGGGCCTATGCACGTGAGACCCATATCAAGTACCCAAAGCTTGAATTCAGATGTAGCCATTCTTTTTAAAGAAAAATAGTCATTTTTTGCCAATGTGCTCACATTTGACATATTAAAACCTATCTCAAAGTCGCATGAAATATTTCCAGACTTAAAATCTTCTGCAACATAAGAAAAATAGAGATGTATTGTACTATTGTAGCTATAAGAAGATTAGATACGCAAGATTGGTATTGGCACCCCTTGCAAAAATCATCTTGAAAGTACAGGTGGAGACCACTGTTCATCGTCATCATCGAGTATGATCCAAACCATTCACCGATTGTGCTCCACCATGGATAAGCAATACCAAAAGCAGCCCTTGAATTTGAACTGAAGTTCCTAGTTTGAAGATCATATCAAAGATACAATTGCTTCTTGCACTAGGAGTCGTAGTTCTGAGTTCTGACAAAGAAGAAATGACTCAGCTTGAGATCTAAAATCTCATCACAGGTGAAGGTATCCTCCAAGAAAAGGCACCCTCAATAGCAAACAGCCCCACACGTTTTTAGCTGGTCGTTATTCTGTTATCATGCTCTCTCTCTCTCTCTCTCTCTCTCTCTCTCTCTCTCTCTCTCTCTCTCTCTCTCTCTCTCAATAATATAAGTTTTACCTACATTTTGTTCAATTAAATAATAGGGCAGTCATAAATTCACCCCTTTCTATTACAATATTCACCCCCTATTTTCAAAATAAACAGCACAGCCCACACCATAGGATGATCCAAACCGTCCATTCGATGGGTGTAGACACCCCATTTTGACCGTGCCCTAAACCACCCGTTTTCATGAAAAATCCCATCAAATCAACGAGGTAGGACCCCAAACTTCACCCTAGGCTAGCTTAAGGTCCCAGCTAGGCCCCTGCAAAATTTCGTCGAATTCCGAGCGCGTTTGCTTAGCGAACAAGCTAGGAGAGTGTCCGCAGTGTAATCAGACAAGGGGGGTGTATTATCCTGGAGAGAGTAGAATCAAGTTGGAATAAGACACGATTCTGTGTGCGTTTATTAAAAAATCGCGCAACCGCGCGCCTTATCAAAGTAGTGTGCCAATATCAACTAAAAATTTTTTTATATAAAAACCAAATTCGAGCTGATTTTGGGAGGGAGGTTTTTCTTAAAAAAAGAACCCAAATCAGAGAGAGAGAGAGAGAGAGAGAGAGAGAGAGAGAGAGAGAGAGAAAGAGAAAGAGAGAGAGAAAGCTCCGGTCATCCTCTCCGATGAGCTCATCGGAGCTCCGTCCGACTTCCCGGCAAGCTCGTCGGAGCTCCGTTTCCGTTTCCACTGCTGTATTTCGCTCCAGATCTGTATGATCTATCATTTTTTCTCTATTTTGCCTTTTCATTAAATCCTATAATCTTATGATTGAAACCCTAGCTAAGCAAAGAGGGATTATATAAAGGGATTGGAGTAGAGATCGAAGAAAAGGAAAATGATTAGGGGCTGATTTAGATTTTGTAAGCCCAAGGGTTCCCCATGGGTTCAGTCAATCACCTTGTTTTGATGATTAACAAATACAAATTGATTAGTCGTTTATGGACTGATCAGTTGCCTTGAGTGTTGTGTCTTAGACAGGAACTTGACATGCTTGACATGTCATATCGCCATTACACAATGCAACACAACACATGCTTGAGGATCAACATGCAAAGGAGCTTGAACACATTGGTGGCATCATCCTTGGAAGATGTTAAAGCAAGGAGCTCAAGTGAAGATCCCACAAGCAATCCAAGAACCACATTGAAGATCAAATGAAGATTGGCTCAAGAGTTCATTCAAGAGAGTGTTCAAAAGGGTAGTATGTATCACCTTTCTCTCTTGTGTTTTCTCTTGATCAAGGCACATCTTAAAACCTCTAAAATATGTTTTTCAAAGAGACTAACACACCCTTTAAGGACTTAAATGGATAAGTGAATGGCCATGGTGGTGTACCAACATGTTGGGACCCATATGGCATTCAACACAAGAAAGAACAAAACAGAGTTCCGAAGCAACAACCTGGACCAGCAACTAAATCCTATCAAATCTTATTTAAAACATTTTCAAATATTTTTGAAAATATTTTTACCAGATAGCTCTCATTTTTCTCATATCCGTAGAGTATAAGAACATCGAAATCTGACGAGAAATGAGGGAGATATGAATTTTTCAAATGAAACACTGTTTGCTGGAAATCCAGGCTCAGAACTCCGAGAATTATTCTCGGAGCTCCGAGCTCGGAACTCCAAGACCATTCTCGGAGCTCCGAGAAATGGTCCAGGTTCTAAAAATAAAGGCTCTGTTTGGATTCTCGGAACTCCGAGAATTTTGCTCGGAACTCCGAGAAATGTCTCAGAACTCCGAGAACACTATGAATTCAAAAAAATATAGCCGTTGTTGTCCAACGGCTAGTTGAATTTTTGACCCAGTTTTGACTGTTTTGCCCCCCAAACGGTCACATGGAGTTGGGACACCATATATACCCATCTAATGGGTCTAAAACAAGAGAGGAACATTGTCCAACTTCAACAAACCATAGAAAATCATTTGTGAACTATTTTTGGTTAAATTCTCTCACCAACCAAACTCTTTGTGCCTTGATTTGAGAAAATCTTTTGAGATTGGTTTAGGCTTAAACTTGTTTATTCTTGAGAGCATCTTTGGAGCTTCAACTTGCATTGTAGCCTACATAGAGGCAAAGCTTTTATCTTCTTCTTTATTCTATCGGTGGCAAGGGCATCCGTGTTTAATTCCCTTGGGAGAAAGCGCTTAGAACTCGGCGGAGAATGAGAGTCATTGTAAAGGTGGAAGGGCATCCTTATCTAATTCCCTTGGAGTGTAAAAGCCTCGGTGCCGGGCGTCATGGAGGTCTCACTAGTGGAAATCCTCAAGTGCGACCTTGAGTAGAGTGGAGTAGGCCGTTTGCCGAACCACTATAAATCTTTGTGTCACTTGTGTTGGTATTTCTCTATCTTTCTCTCCCTCTCACTTTCTTATTTATTTGTGCTTGCATTCTTACATATTTGGAATTGAGTGAGTAGTTAGCATTTTGGTTTTGATTGAATATTGGTACCTTGCTAACTAGGCTATAAATCACCTAATTAAGTTTGCTAATCAACAAGGGTTTTTGAACTTATATTAATTTGTAATATTGTTTAAGTTCAACTATTTCAAACTTAATTAAACAAGAGATAAGTCTTAGGTGAAATTTTAGTAAAAGTTTTCAAAAGGTAAAAGTTTTATAAACATCCTATTCACCCCCCCCTCTAGGTTGCCAAACCAAGTCACTACTTGGATTTCAATTGGTATCAGAGCTTGGGCTCTTGATTAAGACCCTAACCGGTTAAGAGTTAAAAGATCAAACTTTTTGGCAACTCAAAAGATGGGATCTAGACTACCTATTTTGGATGGTTCGGATTATGGATCATGGTTGATCCATATGAAGACATACTTAAAAGGTCTAGATAAAGATATGGTAAAGATAATTGAAAATGGATTTATGTTAAATGCTAAATCTAAAGGATTAAATGAATATAATAAAAAATTATCTTTACTAAATACAAAAGCCCTAATTGCAACATGTTGTGCATTACCACCACACATTTATGAGAAAGTATCCTCTTGTAAAAATGCTAAAAATGTTTTGGACTCTATTGAAAATCTTCAAAATCAAAACATGTGCTTAATGGGATTATCTAATGAAGACCCCTTGGATAATGCCGAATTCACACTTGAAGAACTTGTTGAAAATGTCCAAGAATTACATAAGAAACTTGAGGATCAACTAGCTAAGAATTCAAACTTGAAAAATAATTTAGCTAGTATTCACAAGGAGTTTAGGTCACTAGAAATAGACCATGCACATCTTAGTGAAGAGAATGAAATGTTTGAAAATAATTTTATCGAACTAAGTGAAACCATTAAATCACTAAGAGAAGAAAATGAACTCCTTAACGAAGAAGAAGATAAAATCAAGAATTCCTCATCTCTTGAAACAAATAACTTCAAAATGGAAATCAATGATTTGAAAATCAAGAATGAGAAACTTGAGTTGGAAAATTACAAACTACAAGAAAGTGTAAAACATAATTGCCACCATGACCATTCTTGTAGATCATCATGTTCATCCCGTCCATCTACCTACTCATATATGTCTTGTGATTTTTGTGGTAGATTTGGAAATTACAAATCTAAATATATGTTTAGATTTGTAAAAAGCAGTAAGTTTGTTTGGGTTAAAAAGGACTTATCACCTAGAGCAAACTTGCTTGGAACCAAGATAGTTTGGGTTCCAAAAACCCCAACATGATATGTATTGTGTTTATCTTAGATTAGGGGATGTGCTTTAATTTTATATCATATGAAAATTTGTTTGGATACAATATACTTGTCTTGCTTGAATGCCATGTATCCATATTTTGTGCTTCAAATGATCATCCTTGAAAATCCAAAGTCTTTATGCTTGAAACTTGATAAGGCTTTGATATCTTGCATTAAAATGTTATATCTATTGGAAGAGGTCCCCTAGATATTTTATGTTTAATATCTAGTTGATATATGCTTCATGATCAAATCATTTGTGACGAAACAACCTATATATACAATATACTTATATTGTTTGACTTGTATGTATCTATATGTATTTTTGCTAAGTGCACACACTATGACTTAAATCTTATCGCACTTAGAATATGTCTTTCATCCACATGACAACCACAATAGAGCATTAATGTGAAAACCATAAATTGTGCTTACAGGATATTCAACCACACCTTTGTGCCCTTGTGTTCAAATTGTACTCACAAGTATATCATCATATTTGAACATTATTTTGGTAGTTGCTAGAAGCTAGGTTATACGATCTATCACATCTCTCTAGCAAAACCAAAAAGAGAAGAAACCCATAGGTTTAAAGACTTGAACTTAAATGGAAATTTTTTTTGGCAATTAAATAGTTTTTAAGTGAAAGTTGTGAATATGCCAAAATATTATTCTTTAAACTCTATTTTCCTTAGATCTTTCCCTAGAATCACAAAATGATATAATATGTAGGGAAGTTGAAACATGAATCTAGATTCAATGTATGACTTGAAATGACAATATCATAGATATCTAGAATCATATTTGGGCATTTACTCACTTGAGTAAAATTAAAATTCATTAAGGTGGTTGTATACATTAGATTGTGATGGGAACATGTGCCTCCCACACATTTTTGGTTTTCAATAGGGCTTATGCACCTTGTGCCTAATGCCTTTTCATTTTACATGTGGTTGTGGATGTAGATGTAATGTTTGGACCATGCACATTATGTGTTATGCCCTTTGTGTCCAAACATGGTAGATTATCCATGGAAACCTTGATGATCATATCTTTCTCATAAGGTATACTCTCACCTTCATGAATCATGGATGTCTCTCTAAGACATGGTATTTTATTGACCATTCTCACTATGTCTCAGTCCTATAGAATTGAACTCAAATTGGTATATATATATATATATATTCTATAGTTATCACCCCTTGTTTGATAATATCTACACGTATGAGATGTTAAACCATTAATCTTAAAAGTCACTCAATTGGTGCCCTTAGCCTTCTTAGATTCTAAGAGGGAGATGGTACATTCACCTTAATTAAAATATCTAACAAATTGGCCTTGTGCCAACATCTCAAACATGAATAGGTATACATTTATATGTGATCTCCCTAGCTAGTTATGTATGTTACATACTTAAGGAAGTAAAGCGTGAATTTGAAAATATGATATCACATTTAGGGGGAGCATGAGCCAAAGATTGAAAATCTTTTGTGCTATGCATGTTTATCATGATGAGCTAAACTATGTCTATCATTTTATCATGATAAACCGACACTTGGAGAGTAAGTGTCATTGTAGCCCAAGGGTTGAGTTTAACTTGGTATCTTTTAGAAAATATATCCAAAAACCTTTGGAGTCTATGCAAGGACATCCCTTTGGATTCATGCATTGCATGATTCATTTTCAAAGGGGGAGCTTAAAGGTCAAGATTTGTCCTTAGTGGCTTATCATATGATACTCAATGTATATATCATTTGGATTATGATAAGTACACCCATTAGGAGCCATGATTGCTCCATATGTGGTTAGTTCGGGCTTGTCTTATGCTCCTAAATTGGTATCATCTAGCATGTGACTGTTTTAAGGCAAAAAGCCCATAGCCGAGGACTTAAAGTCATATCTTTTAGGCTTTTAGACTTATCTTGGATGATCTAGATTGGTATCATCTATTCCAAGAATAAGTTTTGATGGCCAAGCATTCAATTGTCATATCTTTGGCCTATTGTGTAATGTCATACCTTGTTTTTATATAAGGCAAATGACAAATACAAAGGGGAGAGATTACCTTTGCTATATTCATGTTTAAAATGACTATAATGACTTGCTTATATAGTTCATTTTTTCATTCCCCACCTATATGTGCTTATATGTTCATACTTTAACAAAAAAACAAACAAAAAAAAAAACAAAAAAAAAAGGCTTAAATGTTCATCTTTTTGAATTTTGTGCTCAATCTTGAATATCTTTCTTGTTTCCCATTCATAGGAGAAAATTATACTTTGTAATCTTAATCTCTATGAATTTGATTGCTTATCATGTGTACTTTCACTTGAAAATTTGTATTTTCATGATAAGTTTCATTGTCATGCCATATATCCTAATAGTTAGCCATATTAGGATCAAATGTCCATTTCTATGCATGACAATTTAAGAATATATTTTTAACTTGAAATATATATATATTCTTGCTTATCATGATGAGTCTATACTTACACATCACCTCATGATAAGATTCTAATAGGAATTTTAAAAACAAAAGGGGGCTTATCATGCTAAGTCTAAAACTTGCTTAATTTCTTTCATGATAAGTAAAATATAAGCTTTAACTTTCTAATCTATTACTATATTATGGGTCATAGGGAAGATTTATATTGGAATTATATATATACTAAGATATACCCTAAAAAGTTGTGCTAAATTTGGAATGTCTCTTTGTTTTTCCAACATAGGCTTGATTTGTTTTGTGTCATTCCTTTCCTATGTTGATTATCTCTTATCATGCCATATATACATTAATTTAATTGGTAAATCATGACAAGAAACTAGGGGGAGCATCATATTCTCATTGTATATCTTGATGCTTTATGTATTGTGCTTAAGTGCTTAATTCTTCATTTTTGCTTATGCCAAAAGGGGGAGAATTTGTATAATTGATTAGATCCATTATCATATGCATTCTTGTATTATACCTTGTTGAATATATCTCATGCATATGTTGAGGGGGAGTAGTCATGATTAAATTGTCCATCTAATCCTAATAAGAGGTTCCTCCCACCTATCTAATCAATTTGGTTTGTCATCATCAAAAAGGGGGAGATTGTAAGCCCAAGGGTTTCCCAAGGGTTCCCCATGGGTTCAGTCAATCACCTTGTTTTGATGATTAACAAATACAAATTGATTAGTCGTTTATGGACTGATCAGTTACCTTGAGTGTTGTGTCTTAGACAGGAACTTGACATGCTTGACATGTCATATCGCCATTACACAATGCAACACAACACATGCTTGAGGATCAACATGCAAAGGAGCTTGAACACATTGGTGGCATCATCCTTGGAAGATGTTAAAGCAAGGAGCTCAAGTGAAGATCCCACAAGCAATCCAAGAACCACATTGAAGATCAAATGAAGATTGGCTCAAGAGTTCATTCAAGAGAGTGTTCAAAAGGGTAGTATGTATCACCTTTCTCTCTTGTGTTTTCTCTTGATCAAGGCACATCTTAAAACCTCTAAAATATGTTTTTCAAAGAGACTAACACACCCTTTAAGGACTTAAATGGATAAGTGAATGGCCATGGTGGTGTACCAACATGTTGGGACCCATATGGCATTCAACACAAGAAAGAACAAAACAGAGTTCCGAAGCAACAACCTGGACCAGCAACTAAATCCTATCAAAACTTATTTAAAACATTTTCAAATATTTTTGAAAATATTTTTACCAGATAGCTCTCATTTTTCTCATATCCGTAGAGTATAAGAACATCGAAATCTGACGAGAAATGAGGGAGATATGAATTTTTCAAATGAAACACTGTTTGCTGGAAATCCAGGCTCGGAACTCCGAGAATTATTCTCGGAGCTCCGAGCTCGAAACTCCGAGACCATTCTCGGAGCTCCGAGAAATGGTCCAGGTTCTAAAAATAAAGGCTCTGTTTGGATTCTCGGAACTCCGAGAATTTTGCTCGGAACTCCGAGAATTTGCTCGGAACTCCGAGAACACTATGAATTCAAAAAAATATAGCCGTTGTTGTCCAACGGCTAGTTGAATTTTTGACCCAGTTTTGACTGTTTTGCCCCCCAAACGGTCACATGGAGTTGGGACACCATATATACCCATCTAATGGGTCTAAAACAAGAGAGGAACATTGTCCAACTTCAACAAACCATAGAAAATCATTTGTGAACTATTTTTGGTTAAATTCTCTCACCAACCAAACTCTTTGTGCCTTGATTTGAGAAAATCTTTTGAGATTGGTTTAGGCTTAAACTTGTTTATTCTTGAGAGCATCTTTGGAGCTTCAACTTGCATTGTAGCCTACATAGAGGCAAAGCTTTTATCTTCTTCTTTATTCTATCGGTGGCAAGGGCATCCGTGTTTAATTCCCTTGGGAGAAAGCGCTTAGAACTCGACGGAGAAGGAGAGTCATTGTAAAGGTGGAAGGGCATCCTTATCTAATTCCCTTGGAGTGTAAAAGCCTCGGAGCCGGGCGTCGTGGAGGTCTCAATAGTGGAAATCCTCAAGTGCGACCTTGAGTAGAGTGGAGTAGGCCGTTTGCCGAACCACTATAAATCTTTGTGTCACTTGTGTTGGTATTTCTCTATCTTTCTCTCCCTCTCACTTTCTTATTTATTTGTGCTTGCATTCTTACATATTTGGAATTGAGTGAGTAGTTAGCATTTTGGTTTTGATTGAATATTGGTACCTTGCTAACTAGGCTATAAATCACCTAATTAAGTTTGCTAATCAACAAGGGTTTTTGAACTTATATTAATTTGTAATATTGTTTAAGTTCAACTATTTCAAACTTAATTAAACAAGGGATAAGTCTTAGGTGAAATTTTAGTAAAAGTTTTCAAAAGGTAAAAGTTTTATAAACATCCTATTCACCCCCCCTCTAGGTTGCCAAACCAAGTCACTACTTGGATTTCAGATTTGTTTGTCTCCATGCAAGATCCGATCATTTTCCTGATAGTTCCGGCCATTTTCCGTCCATTAATCATCATCTTCGGCAGATTTTTCCGGATTCGGTCAATTTCTCGGCCAAGTTCTTCCATTACTACATTCATTTGACTGATTTTTGTTTCCTTTGGTTAAAATCCTTTCCTTCCCTCAGATCTTTGTTTCCTTTTTTAGATCAATCATTTCTTTTCTCTTTCAAACCCTAGCTGTTTTCAAATCTTAGATCTGTCCTTAATCCTACAATTTTACCTTTGTTCATTCTCATTATCATCTAAGTACCTATTATTAACCCAGATCTGAGTGCTTTGGAGATAAATCTTGGTCATATTCTTCTCTGATTCTTTGCGGCATCAGCGGATCTTTTCTGGAGATTTATTTTTTAGCAAGTTTCACTGATCAGGTAAGTGTTCTATGAAATTTTATATGTACTTGCTAAGAGTGTCGTTTGTAAGTGAGCAGGGTTTTGATTTGTAGTGATAGATTTCTATATCCTTAGTATGATCAGATTCTCATAAATGTCATGGAAATTATGTTGATTTATCTTTTGAATTGTTGAATTCACTTGTGTATAGACTATTTAATTGGAGTAATTTCATTTGTATGATAAAATTTTCAATCAGTGAGGTGAACAGGTGAGTGTCGGATATATCTAGTATATTATTAAAAACATTACCTGTATGTAGCCACGTTCACCTTTCCATATATCATCTGGTTGTGATAGCGCCAGTATAATTTTAACACCAGAAGATTCCCAATCCTCGAACCTATCCTGCAGGCAGAGAAAGGAGTACAAAGAGACAATTCATTTTTATTTTATATGGATTACAGAATTAAGTCAAGATTTAAGAGAGTAAAATTGAAACATAGTGAATACCATATGTCAAACCTGATAGGCCATTCTCTGAAGGTTTCTAGCCCCATAATAAAGCCTTACATCTGATTTCTTTTGGGCATTGAAACCTGACTCGATAAGGGATCGAATTGGAATGTCACAAGAAATTACAAGCAAATGAAATACTATTAAAAGATAAAACACTGTACATGTCTACAGGTAGAATTGTAGCGTGTTAAAAATTGTAACATTCGAAGCAAATCTGCTTGCAATTTTGAAACACCACTAGATAATAAAGAAAAGGAGTTTTAGATAATGAAGAATGTGTGGAAGTAGCTTAACAGCACTAAGAAACTGGGAATGTTGACAACTCACTCCTCTGTATTGCAAAGAAGAGTTCACTGCCTGGAAGTGCGTAGCTCATGGGATAAATCATTTATATGAGCGTTTTTTAGGGGTGAAGTAAGTACAGTTATAACATGTGCATTTGGTTAACTTGTTGGTTTATGCTTAGTCATCTGAATATTACATTGTTTAGGCATGTCTTGACATTTACATGGATGGAATGTAAGTTTTAAAGTGAAATTTTATCAAAATCTGCAGTCATATGTTCAATTTATCCTTCCTTTTAATGGTTTTGTAAGATTCTTGGGGCTGAGAAAGTTACAGGTGTTAGTACGCATAATGTACATAATCATGCTAATATTTTCTTCTCAAAATGGCATGACTGTGTTGATAGCATTTTTCTTTAGGAAGTGCGTGCTACAGGTTTGATAAAATCCATGAGGGCATTGTTAAAAATTTAATGAGTGTACTGTCATTTCATTTGGTCTATTGGATATAAAGTTCATTTAATTATGTCAGTGTATTGCTGAACCTTTATTAGATTCATTTAGTTGCATTGACAAGGGTTTAATTGTTTATTGTCTAGAGCCATTGTACATTGTTTCATAATAGTCATTTTGGAAATGGGATATAAAGTCTACCAATTTATACAAGGTATTTGTTTGAAATAGGGTTGTGATGTTTATACCTTTGAGGCATATTGTAGGCTTTTGGTCTCGGCGATAAGGGCGATGAAGACGCTAGCCCAAGCCCATATTTAGAGGGGCATACCTTGTCATGATAGTGCCCCCTGTTATCTTTCTCCTTCTTTAGATAGAAGTTTCTTAGTTTTTTTTAGACACCCTTTGAACCCTTACCCTTTCTCATTATGAAAGGGCGATGAAGGCGCTAGCCCAAGCCTACCATAGGGGACTTGCTCAGTCCAAGTAGCACTCCCCTCTTTCATTTAAAAGACTTGCCCAGTCTTTTAGATGTATACCCTTGAACATTAGAAACTCATTCATTGCAAGGGCAATGAAAGAGTTCTCTAGAGCCCTCTCAGGGAGACAGGCTATGTCTCAGGCAGAGAAAGTTGTATCCTTTAGAGACAAGCTTTGTCTCATTAGTGAGTCCATCCTTAGGAGACATGCCATGTCTCATTAGCACCTCTCTTGGAGCCCACCTCTGTGTCTAGGAGACTTGCATAGTCTCACTAACACCCTTCTTTATCTCATTTTCTTTTAGGAGACAGGCTTTTTCTCATTAGCACCTCCTTCTTAGAATCCTAATTTCAGAGTCAGTTCTTAGCATAGGAGTCTGTCCTTAGCTAGAGAGTCTATCTTTCTTTCAAGAGTCAGTCCTATCATCATAGGGGTTAGGATTCTTTCCAACCTCTCATCAAATCATGTGTTTTTCTATCCGCTCCTGCAAGGTATAGGATGCTGTCCAACCCTTGCAGAGTTGTTATTCTGTTCATTCCCCCGCAAAGCATAGGATGCTGTCCAACCTTTGCGGGATATCAGGAGTCTGTCCTCCCCTTATGATGATAGGATTCAGTCATCTCGTGTCAAAAACATCAAAAACATTCCAAAAACCAAAAACCTTAAAAATCTTGAGTCTTTCAGAGTAGTTAGGAAAATCAATTCCGAACTACGTTGGCTTGATCCCTTTCAACAGGGTACGTAGTGCAGCTTGGGATCCACATCCCTAAGTCCAGCTAAACCTTTAAAAATAAACATTTCGAACATTCCAAAAATACAAAAATTCTTCAAAAAACTTTTCAAAAAGATCTTCCCCTAGAGTTAGGAGTCTGTCTTAGTTGTTTGGGGTGTTTTAGAGTTAGGAGTCTGTCCTGATTTGTTGATATAGTGTGTCTTGTCGTGTGAGTGTCCCTAAAGTTAGGAGGCCTCGAGTCGATCGGTTAGACATTTAGTCGAACCGATGGCTAGACTAGGAAGCATATAGTCAGCCCATGGTTTTCATTAGGTTGCACGGCCTAGATACACATAGGATGTAGGGCCCACCTGCATTAGCTTAAGGCTAATCAACTTGCATTAGTTAGGGCATATAGAGTCCCAAAAATTACAACTCACATGAACTTAAGCAATTGTACAAAAAAGCTTTAAAAATCAGTCGAGTCTAGTGGATCGAGTCTAGGATAGCGATTCTAGATGGTTAGGCATAATAGTTTAGAATAGGGCATCGAACTACGTTGACTCCGATTCTTCCCGAGGCCGAGATACGTAGAGCAGCTAGGATGGACGGCCATCTTGGTCCGAGTCAGGTCGCATTAGAGTTAGGACTCATTTTGTCTAGTCATGTATAGAATTGAATTGTGTTGTGTGTTTTGCTGTGTTTTCTTACTTTTATGTGCAGATCCTATACCTTTAGCTGTAGCATGCATGTGCTTGCACACCAGAACTCAGACACCAATTAGGTATGACACTCATAACCTAGTTATTCTTAGGCGACACTTCTTTCATTTCTTTTATGTGTGCTTATTATTTATCTCCGAGATATGCATGATTAGATAGACGTCTTCTCGGAGATATTCGTTCCCATTTCATATGACTTTCGCCCAAAACTCTTCAAAATTATTAAATAAATGGCATAAGAGACCAGGTGTTTGCACTTGGGCGGATGAGGTGCTCTTTAGACATTCCGAATTCGTAACCAGGCACGAACCTTCTTTTATATCTCTGGTTATCCGTTGCAACAGAGCATAGTATGGGATCCTTGGCCCACTTCCTTGGATGGCGACTCTTCTTTGTTTAAGGTACGCCTCGAATCTGGGCTAGTCCCCGAATCGAGAGGTATCTCACCCCTTATATCGCCACTCATGCTGTGAGAGGCATTCTTCTTTCGAGAGTTCCTTGGTAGAGCTCTCCATTCACGTGGATGATCCTGAGACTTAGCGTGGGAGCTCGTCCCCCCGTCTCTCTCTCAGATCGGGGTCCACAATGGGCCACAATGTAAATAGGTTGTGCTCTAATGGTTTGGCTTGCCGGTTTTCTAATTAAAAAAAAAAAAAAAAAAAACTCAACAATTCAATCAAAGGAAGAGACTTTCAAAATGGCTTGCCGGTTTTCTAAATTGATGACAGTTTCAGATCCCTTGTCACTTTTACACACATGATGACAGTTTCAGATCCCTTTTCCTAGCACTTCTCATTGGCAATTTTTTTCTTTTTTAACTTCAATACTATTTGAATATAAGAATGTATGCAAATAATTTTTAGAACTACCCAAAGAGGCCTTCTATCCCTCAGAACTACCCAAATTGGCCACAATAACAGTTCCTGCGTATAATCAAATATTTAAGCCATTTCCATTTTGTTTGCAATTTGAACGTAAGCTGCAATTTAGGAAGGCTTTCTAAATCACAGCTCACAAAAAATCTCCTCTCTTATGATGAATCCACACTATATAAGGGGGCGTGATATATATATTCGCCCCTTTTTTTACTCGCGGAAGCCCCCTCTACTGTATCTATGACTATTCTTTTACACTGGAGGGCAGGGCTATCCCGAGTAAAAACGGGGGTGAATATATCATTTCCCAAATGAGAAAACTTGGGTAGTCCACCAAGTCATTTCAAATCTTATTGATTTAAGTTCAAAGTACATATAAGTACCAATTTCAGGAATAGCAAGTTAAACAGGCTAAGTTAAGCATCCTACATTCAGAAAAGGGCATCTAAACAACAGTACCCCAGATCACTTACTAATGGATAGACACAAAAAGAAACAAGATAAACAACCCCACACCTCCAACTAAACAACACTGCCCTAGATCATTAAGTAACAGAGACACAAAAAGGATCAAGATAAACAACCCAACAACTGTAACTTTAATCCATTGAAGTTGGTTCTCAAAAACTTGGAAGCGTTTGCCTCCATGCACCTTCAATCCGTCGAAGCGTTTGCCTGATTGCACCTTCAATTCTTATAATAAATTTACCAATGTGCCCATGTCATTCTTCAATTCGGCTATTTCATTCTTCAATTCGGCTATATCATCCCTATTCGAACCAACTTCATTGACATCCATATCTTCTTTGCACCAACGGAAACAATTGCACTTCTTTGTACTTCCTTCCTGCGTGTTGTATAAGAGTTAGGAATTTGAAACTTCACATACTAGTAAAAATTAGAATTATTCATTGCTTACTTACACAGAAGAAGGCACAAGCGTAAAACAGGCGGCCTCTATTGCCATTCTCATCCGTCTGCGTTATTTGAATAGAAGCTTTCTTCTCACATTTACAATTTCTTGTAGCAATTCTGATACCACGTCTGCTAGAACTACTATTGCGAGAGGATGCCATTAATTGAGTCTCTCTGAATCTGCATAAAACCAATGGAAATATAATATGAACTACAAATAACATCAGACACAGACACAGAAGAAAAAAAATCACTAAATCCCACAAATTCCTCATCGCCATTGAAGCTGCTCGTATGGCCAGTATTTTTTGAAGGAAAAATTATTAAAAAAATCAAACTTTCTTTTTTCCTTAAACCAAAGTAGTAATCATAAGAATGACAAGAAAATGATGAGATGGCATAGTTTCAGCCCATTTCAGATCATTTAAGAAAAATAATAAGAACTGTAAAACTACTTAAAATCACCACATTCACATTTTCCTCAAAAGACAAAAAACAAAGAAACAAAACAGAAAATTTGGACAAAAAATTCAACAGACCAATACCAAATCATCCAACAATTTTAAAAATATATACCAACCAAAAAAAAAGAAAAAAGAGAGAGATCAGAAATTGGTTATATATGATTACTCGATCGACCTTGTATTCCCCATGAAGAAACTTCTCTTCCTTGCCATGGCCTAGTAACTTCCTCCAAGTCAAGGATATAAATAAAGAACCATTGCAAGAAGAGGTCCATAGAGCAGATACTACCCAATAGAAAATGAAAAGAGTACATCTAGTCAAACATGAAAGAAAACATAATAAAAAATTTCATAACAAAATAAACTTCTTCAAAAATTATATTACATCCAAATCAATCGGAGCCAGATAACAAAGGCATGTTTGCAAAGAAGCCTTTCGGCTCCTGCTAGAGAAAATATAAAGCCATCAATTCATCCATCCATAGCAGAACCAGTTGTCTGAAAGAATTGGGAATTGGATAAAATTCAATTGACAGACCTTAACAGACTCGAAGACTACAAGACTCGGCCCAGCCCATAACTGGGCCTATGCACGTGAGACCCATATCAAGTACCCATCTGAATCACACTGAAACTCAAACCCAATATCAAATCCAAACATTATAAACCTGACCATCCATCCATAATTCATTTATACACAACGAAAGATAATGCATTAAAATCCCTTCTTCTAAATACTCCTTTTTTATTCATCCACATCCCAAAAACACAAGACAGAAAACACAGAACTATAAAACCCATTCTTCTAAAGGCTACTTATTTATTCATCCACAACCCAAAAACACTAGACAGAGAAGACAGAAAACAACAAGAAAGTGAGCTTGTGTAGAACTTACAAAGAGAGGGGGAAAATAACCAGAAAATCTCAAAAATCCATCACCGTATTTGCCCTAGAAACAAAAAATACCTAAATGAAACCCCTAGAAGAGGGAAAAAAAGATAAAAAATGAAATATAGAACTTACCTGGGGAGGAGAACGACTCCTGGTTCGTTGGAGGAGACCACACCGTGCGGAGATGGCAGATTTCACCGTCGAGAAGGAAGGGGAGGGCGGATTTTGGCTGCGTCTAAGGAGATGGCACCGTGCGGGGAGAGCATCTGTCGAGAAAGAGAGGGAGAACGTCGATGGCTACGGAGATGGCACAGTGCGGAGAGAGGCAGATTTCTCCGTCGGAGATGCCCTCTGGTTTTGGGTGAGAATGAGCGAATGAGAGATACCGTCGAATGGGTTTTTCTTTTCTGTTTCTGAAAAGGTGAGAGAATGGCCAGGATCGTTTCTAATCAACGGTTATTATGCGACTGCGCATATAAGCTATATGAGCGACCGCTCACCATCACTTTCCCCTATATATATATAGTTTAGAATTGATTTTCTACAATTCCAGCAACTTTCCAGTAACAGAACACCCAAATTTGATTTTCCTACAACTTTCCAGCAACTTTCCAGGTAATTTTCCAGCTAACAAAATACCCACTTCACAGGCTTTTCATTCTCTTTCTCATTTGCCACGTCACTTCACTTTCCTTTCCCATAACCACATTGCAACTAAACACTCCCTTTCGTATAATGATAAAGACAATGCCCGAAAAGGGGACCATCTCTCCAAGAGTGGTGGACAATTTAGGCATCTGTACGACTGTACCCTGCACGCCAGCGCACTACCATATTAATGAGAGGCGTAAATTTTATATAAAGGCCATAAACAACTTAATCTGAAAGTAATTATTTTTTAAAATAGAGTAAGAGATCTAGAAACCCTAGAAGCCCCTTCTAGGTGGAGAGAGAGGGGTTAAGATAAGCGCGAAAAACTGATAGGAGAAAGGGTTAGGATAAGGACGAAAAATTGAGGGGAAATGAAATTGAGTTTTCATTTTGGCGCTTATAGTTTTATAACACAAAAAAAATAGAAAAATAACACGGGTAAGTAGTGCGGGTCGGGTTTTTCCCATTTAAACTTGACCCGACCCGAGAACCGCCGGGCTTTTAAATTCTAAACCCGGCCCAGCCCTAAACCCATCAATCTTAAACCTGACCCAGGGCTTTTTCGGGTCGGGTAAAACCCGACCAAAGTTGCAACCGTAGTTCCCACCATAGTTAGCAAAACTTCTTTTAAAACAGCACGAGTTTTGTACTTTTTAAAGCCAAAAAAATCTTTTTTTAAGGAACACGTTCAAAACACGTTTTTTGGACCGACTTTAAAATTTTAGCCCAAAAATTTTAAATAGAAAAACACTTCCAAAATGGGATTTCGCCTGGAGAATAAAGACGGAAGTGGAATTGACAGATGATTTGGTCATGTCCACAGTTTTTTTTTCATTTGATGGGGATCCGAGCTCACTTCCTTGTACTTTGCACATGTGTCACCAAACACATTGGGCTGACTAGGTCACCGTGTGATGTCACATTATATCAAAGGTCCCAGCCGCTAAGCACATATGCCACATACATAGATCATGGTGGGCCTGAATGGCAGATGCATTTTCTTTCATTACTCTCTATTAACTTTTTCACTTTTGAATATGCTGAGTAAATAAACTTGCCGACACCCTCCACATATCCGTATAAGTAGGCAACCTTCACGGCAAATATCCAAAGCAAACTAAGCTGTTGTTTCACTCTTCTTCTTCTTCATACTATAGTACTTTGCTACATAGGCACACAAAGATGGCTAGTGAAAGCAAGATACTCATATTTGGAGCAAGTGGGCATCTCGGAAAATACATGGTGAAGGCCAGTGTGTCCTTGGGACATCCTACGTTTCTATATACTAGACCCATCACGGCCACCACCAACTCTGAAAAGCAAGAATTGTTCAAGGAATTCAAATCCATGGGGGTGGAGGTTTTTGAGGTAACTAACCCCAATAAAATAATCTTTTTTTTAACATAACACAAAGAAATTATTAATGGAATAGTTAAAAGAATTATTCTTTGAATATTATATTGTTGTTCTTCAAGAAAAGATTGTGTTGCAAGCAAGGTTATAAATTTTGGCCGAAATCCGAAATTTCGGTGAGGACCGAAATCGAAACGTTCCGAAACCGAAATTTACCAAATTTCGGTCGAAATTTCAAATAAAATATTTTTTTTAATCATTTACGGAATTTCAGCCAAAATTACTGAAATTTCAGCCCAAAAAAACGCCATTTCGTGCTCCTTTACTGAATTTCGGCCGAAATTTCGGGATTTCAGCTAAAATTTCGGTTTCGGTTACCCCCAAAACCGAAATTTAAAACCTTGGTTGCAAGTAGAAATCATATATATTTATATGAGAAAAGAGTTCCTACTCTCTGGAGTAGATAACTTATCTACTCCCTAGGCTTAAAATACTGTGGGGGCACATTGTTTGGGTGATACAAACCATTCATTTGATGGGCCCTCACATAGATAGGGTGCGCCCAAAAAATCAGCTCTGTAGGATCATCCTAACCCTTTGTACTGTGGAGGCAAAAAATGGACAGATTTGTGAATGTTTATACCCGTCCATTTTTACCTTTACAAATCCAAGGGTTGGGATCATCATATGGAGCTGATTTTTTGGGCACACCCTATCTATGTGAGAGCCCATTAAATGAATGGTTTACATCACCCAAACAATGTGGCCCCTACTGTATTTTAAGCCTAGGGAGTAGATAAAGTATCTACTCTGAGTAAGAGCTCTTCTCTATTTAAATAAATGGTAAATGTTATTTCAGTGATTTTATATGGTGAGTGCATGTGAAGTCCAGTACTTTTCAAACAGTATAGTGGGCCCCACTTTACAAGATGATCTAAGCAGCTAATTTGTTTTTTTTTTTTTTTTTTTTTTTGAAAGTTGATAAAAGTATATTTATACTATTAGAATTGCATTGGGGACCAGAGGTCCCAACTTGCATTTACATAGCATGTCTGTTCAAGAGCATACTCCTGAACTATAAGGTAGAACAAAATTAGATGCTACATACAATTTCATCAAAATACAAGAGGCTAATTTGTTGGCGACAACATAAATAAGTTGTAACCCGTAGATCATCTCCATAGGATGATCCTGACCCGGAGGGTTAGGATACATAGACATAATCTACAAGTGAGTATCATCCTATGGATATAATCTACAGGTACAACCTTTAGTTTGACACCTATGGACCAACAAATGAATGGTTTAAATCATACTTTAAGTGGGCTCCTCTGTACTTTTTGAAAAATACTGGACTTCACAAATTACAACAACCTCAAACAGCTAATTTGAGAGGTTTAAAAATCTAAGTAGATGAATTGAATGTCTAAATCGTGGAAATGACTTCCGTTTTCCGAATTCTACCTAAAAACCACTCAGGCTTAGGAAATTTTTGGTATCACAAAATACCTAAATCTCACTCGCCAAACCATTAATTAGAAGAGCATCAGAAGCTTATGTGAAACAGCATCCAGGAGAGATTCTTACGCCATTTTGGCTTTCCTTAGTAGGTGACTTTCTTCGTTGGTGGTTTTTTAGGCCACAAAGTGCTCGACGAAATGCTCCTTCCAGGAGTGGGATAGACCATGGTTTCATCCGGGGAGGCTTCTCCCCCCACCAGAGCCCTTTCCCCTCCTGCCCAGACCACAAAGTGCTGGATATCTGGTCTCTCCACCGGCAACCTATTCAGCTCCACCAGCCCCTCGAGCACCTAGAACACAATACTCAACAAAGCCTTTGTCCCAAACTAGTTGGGGTCGGCTAAATGGATCCTTAAGAAAAATTTCATAAACAAGGTGAAAGGAATCTACCCGGCTCTAATCCTAGCTCTAGTTGGGTTTTTCTACACAATAAAACATTATAATAAAATAATTTAAAGGATCTAACCATATACAAAGAAAGATTAATCAAGTTAGATGGCCTCCAAGAGTTCCATCCACAGTAGAATTTTATTTGGCTTAATGTATTCAGACGTAACTCTCTGTGTTACACACTAAACATCAATGTCTCAATAGGGATGGGATCCACTGATTACCCTTATACCCTTTACTGGTCATTCTCGCAACAAGTAACTCTAGTCATTTCGCTCTTAATCTCATTCTTCAATCTAGACAGTCAATCTTAGATCAATGATTGATGACATAAGATCTTACATAACCTCCTTTTGAAACAAAAATCCCCTGAAACGCTGTATTCGGTATCAAAAAATCCCAAACCATATCGCAGTTGGACTATATCCCTCCTTCCACCCATGGAAATTGATCCAAGTTCATTAAGTTCGAAGGGGACAGTTTCATTGAAGCCGAATCCAGATGGGCCAACCTCCTCATGGGCTATTTCCTGGGAAAAGGCCCATACTTCCTAACACATAGAGACCATCTTGCAATAATGTGGAAATTAAGGGAGGAAATGCAACTTTTTGCTCTTAGTAATGGTTTTTTCTTATCCAAGTTTAATGATGCAGAGAATTGTGCTCAAGTGCTTGAGGTCAATAACCAAAGCTATGGAGGGCGACCCCTTCTTTGCAAATGGACTTCAGATATATCTATTGAAAAGATATCCCTCACTTCTGTCCCAATATGGATCAGGCCTGTTTGTGACTTGTGACAAATGTGACATTCTTCAGCCCTGTTTGTTTAAGATTATGAGAACCGATTGTGAGTGCCAGACCTATTATAGGACTCGGAATTACTTTTAAATTTTGAGTCCGATAAATGGTTTAGCACCCACAATCGGTTGTCATAATCTTAAAGGAACAGGGTTTATATTATAAAAATTAAATGACTAAAATACTCTTTGATGTGTAGTAAAAGTTAATATGCATAAAATATTAAAACATTCTAATTTCAATTGTAAGTGAGTCTCTAGAACATCTTTTGTTTCTAATATTTTCTATTTTTCTATTTTTGCACCCAATTACTCAAACTAGTTGTTTAATTTGTAAGGGAAATTTGGATGAGCATGACAAGCTCGTCTCTGTGATTAAAAAAGTAGATGCGGTGATCTCTACACTTGGAGTTCCTAAGCATCTAGAACAAATCAAAATCATAGATGCCATTAAAAAAGCTGGTAACATCAAGGTATTCTTCACCCACCCTCCCTCTCTCTTGTGTGTTTAATATTTATGTCTTATATTTTTCATTTATGTTGTTCTACAGAGGTTTCTCCCATCAGATTTCGGGAATGAACTGGATAGAGTTAATTCGCTCCCTCCATTTCAAGCTCTCCATGATAACAAGAAGAAAATCAGAAGGGCTACAGAAGCAGCAGGAATCCCATACACCTTTGTCTCTGCAAGCTCCTTTGGAGCGTACTTCGTTGATTACTCGCTTCATCCGCATGAGCAAAGGGAAGAAGTCATCATATATGGCAGTGGCGAAGCCAAAGGTACTTAACAGTACTGGCCTCTCAAGCAGCGTAGTCACGCGCCTAGCCTGTGATCTCGGTTTAGGGTGTGACAATTATTGACATGTGCAGATAGTTTTATAGATAGATACATCAGAAAAGTGTTTCTGGTCTGTCGACTAGAAATACAAGGGGACCCACATTGTTTGGGTAATGCAAACCCTTCATTTGATGGGCCTTGACATAGATAGGGTGTGCCCAAAAGATCATCTCGAGAGGATCATCCTAACCCTTGATTTGTGGATGTGCAAAATGGACGGCTATGAAATCTGTCCATTTTTAGGGGTTAGGATGATCCTATGGGGCTAATTTTTTTGGGCACACCCTATCTATGTCAGGGCCCATCAAATGAATGGTTTTGATCACCCAAACAATGTGGGTCTAGACAAACATAACCATGTATATATAAATATTTATTTATATGTATGTTTGTATACCATTATGGAACATCCGATCCTCAAATGGTTCTTCATTAATAGGTAGTTAGATAGTTTGATTAAGGACTAATGGAGCATAAATTTCATGTTCAGCTGTTTTGAATTATGAGGAAGACATCGCCGCTTACACGATTAAGGCAGCAACAGATCCTAGGGTTTGCAATCGTCTCATCATTTATAGGCCACCAGAAAACATCATCTCTCAGTTAGAATTGATCGCATCTTGGGAGAAGAAGACCGGAAGGACTCTGAAGAAGACCCACATCCCCGAAGAAGAAGTTGTGAAGCTCTCAGAGTGTAAGAGTATCACAAAAAATTTTCATTTAAATTTTCCAATAGCTCCAACATCAACATGAGAAGTGTTTGTTTGCACCCACCTGGTTTTTCATGGCCTGTTTTTAGACTTTAGAAATTCCTTGAAAGCCCAAAATTCTTGCATTTTTCAAATTAAGTCTATTTTTTGGATTAAACATGATTTTTGTGAATATATATTTCTAGTTCTCAAATATTATATGTAAATCTTGTAAGAAATGCAAAAATATTGGAGAAATTGAAAAGAAAATTGAACTCAGACCCTAATTTAGCAAATACATTTATACTTCAAGAACTTGTTGGGTTTTAAACCCAGGACCTGTCATGAGGCAAAGGCTTTTAGGCCCTGTTTGTTTGAGATTGTGACCACTGATTGTGAGCTCCCAACCGATTATTGGAGTCAAAATTACATTAATTTTGAGTCCAATAATCGGCTGGGGGGATTACAATTGGTTGTCACAATCTCAAACGAACAGGGCCTAAGCTGTTAGAGTTGGTGTTATTTAATCATTTATACTCCAACAAAAGGGGTGCACCAATACCAAAATGGTGGAGATACACTTATCAGTCTGTTTCTATATGAATTTACTTGGTTTACTAATTAATTGTCTTTTTTTCCCATGGCAGCTCTTCCACATCCTGACAACATATCATCCTCTATCCTTCACAGCATATTTATCAAGGGTGATCAAATGAACTTTGAACTGGAGGAAAACGATTTGGAAGCTTCAAAGCTATATCCAGATTATGAATACACTCCAATTGATCGTTACCTCGATATCTGCCTGGTCAATCCCTCTAAGCCTAAGCTCGCATCGTTTGTATGAAGAGAGCCATATCATCTGTTTCATGGAAAACGTTCCTCTATCCGCACATATAAGCCCTTACGTAAATAACAAGATTCCTCGGAGTTTGTATTATTGTAGGGTGAGAAATAAAGTTTAGTCCAAGTTATATGACTGATATTGGCACTCACTATGTGAGATGGACACATGATTGGTATAAAGACATGTAATTGTTGTGTTTAATTATCAAGAATGAATAGGGTTTCATTTAAAAATAATTATATGAGGTTGTAAAACGTAATTGTTGGGACCACTTCTTCAATGATCTAAGCCGTTTCATCTGTATTTCAAATAACTCTCTACCATCGTACGATCTGAACCCCCTTCTTTGTGGAGATTTCCACACTATGTTTAGACCGATCGCATCTAGTCCATTTATAGGCCACAAATCGCGAATGGGTAGGATCATTTATAAGGAAATGATCCTTTTTCATTTTTCGCCATCCGGTGAAGTTCCGGCGATTCTTTGGAAACTTTTCGATCACAAGCTTTCCAACGGATCCAATCTCACTTCATTTTGAAGAGAAACAAAGAAGATATGACCTCTTGAAATTTGGTGAAAATCGGGTAAAAACTGCAAAGAGAAACAGCTCCGTTCGTCGATCCGGAAGCCCGAACCGTCTTCGGACGTCTGAAGGAAAACCTCCAGGCACCCGTCCCAACAAGACTGATAAAATCGGCTCTCTCGTTGCGAGAGTCTCCTGAGGGTTCCCTTCGGACATCCGAACCATGTCGCTCGTGTTCATCGAGGAGCGTCTTCAATGGTTGGATCACGTGCATCTTCAGCTTCTATCTGATCATCATGGTCTGAGGTAACAATCTATTTTCAATTAAGGCTGATTAAATTTCTAACACCGGTTAAGAGCTATTGCCTCAGGGCAGTTCCTGAGTTCAAAGCCCAACAACTCCTTGATATTAAAAATACATGTGTACGTCTAACCTAAAAGAATGAGCACATGTGCCATGTGTACGGCCACCCAAAAAAGAGAGGCCACAGTGTTAATTATAAATGATTAAATAACACCAACTCTATCGGATTGAGCTTTTGGAGTGATTGTTCACATGTCTTTCTCCCCATGGATCTCTCAAAGGGCATGTCCGTTGATGAATGGACATTTTATCTTTTCATTTTTAAAGACAAATTAGCATGAAGAACATTCAATTTTGAGTTTCTTGCATTAACAAGCACCAAAAGCCGATAAATATAACCAATGTCACAACATATCCTCCCCATCCCCATCAACATAATAGATTCAGATCGAAGACTAAGAGTCTCCGTTTGTAGGGAATTAACCAGGTAGAACTGTACCCCTAAAAGCTAGTTGTTAGAGGGAGGGTGACCATTCCCTTATAACCCATGATCCACATCCATTTCACATGTACGATGTGGGACTATTGCTTTTGCGGGGAACCCCAACAATCTACCCCTCCACGTGGAAGCAACGTGGACCATCTCACCCCTCCACGCGGTGGCAATGTAGGAACCACGAGATAACTACACCGGGGTTTCCGAGATCTTCCCCGAGGGACATTCCCGCCCTCGGAGGAAAATCGGAGTTACCACGCCCTAGCTCTGATACCATTTGTAGGGAATTAACCAGGTAGAACTCACCCCTAAAAGCTAGCTGTTAGAGGGAGGGTGCCCATTCCCATATAACCCATCCACATCCATTTCACATGTCCGATGTGGGACTATTGCTTTTGCGTGGAACCCCAAATCCGTTGATTGTCTGGCTCTGCCATTTGTGAAGAATTTCTCAGCTAATAATATTTCTCCTAGTCTTGCAAAAGGCATATATGTTAATGATATATTTCATCATCTATTTAAAGACAAGTAATTAAAAAGATAGGGAAATGTTATCAGCACTACTGTATTTTGATGATCCCACTCCTCACTTTATTAAAAGTACGGTATGGCCTGCACCATAGGATGATCTAAACCGTCCATTAGATGGGTCACAGCCTAAATAGGTTGTGCCCAAAAAATTATTTCCATAGGTTGATCCTAACCCTCTGATCTATAGAGGGTTAGGATCAACCCTCAGTACCTCTACAGATCGGAGGGTTAGGACAACCTATGGAAATGGATTTTTGGGGCACAACCTATTTAGGTTGTGTCCCATCTAATGGTCAGTTTGGATCATCCTATGGTGCGGGCCATAGTGTACTTTTAATAAAGTGAGGAGTGCGATCATCAAAATACAGTAGTGCTGATAACATTTCCCAAAAGATATAGTTTGCCATTTTAATCTTAATTTTTAAGAAAATAAATTTAATTGATCAATGCGGACCCGGTGAGCGACTTGTTGTAGCCTTGTAGGCAGCCTGTCATTATCAATTAACGCCTATATTTTTCAAAAAAATCAATTAACGGGAATATAACTTTTTCATTAGAATTTTCATTCCTTTTTGTGTTGTTCCCATTCTAGTTTGGAATTGATACTTCACTCTTTTTGTTTTATGTTTCGATATAAATAAGTTGACTACTTTTTAAAAAGTTAAAATGTTCTTTCATTGGCTTGTGCAATTTGGTACGAGCTGTATCTTATCTGTCTCATCGTTGGATTGGGTTGAGATCTCACCATTGAATCGGTCTAGAAGAGGTGGCCTAGAGGGATTAGGAAAGTGGATTGTGCTAGGATTGTCTCTTTCAATGTTTCTGTCTAAATGCTCTATATAAGCTATAGGGAACTTAACCGGGTAGAAGTATAACTCACCCCTAAAGTAGGGCTGCAACTCGAGCCGGGTTTTACCCGACCCGCATCGACCCGACCCGAAAATAGCCTGGGTTGGGTTCAGGTTTCATGGGTTTTGGGTCGAGCCGGGTTGGGCATTCAAAAGCCCGCATGAAGGGGCCTGACCCGACCCGACCCGAGTTACATAAGTTATAGTATGTACATTTTTTTTCTATTGTTAGTTAAAAGTTAAAAGTGAAAACCCACGCACCCACTGTTATTGTATGTGAGTGTAATTTCTGCTTCTATGAGTTGAGTTGATTCAAGTGTTTGATTCAGCATTGTTTGATTGTAATTACAACATTGTTTGATTACAGCATTGTTGATTCAAGTGTAATATGAGTGTAATGACATCATTGGTTGATTCAAGTGTAATGTGAGTGTAATTCCTGCTTCTATGAGTTGAGTTGCCTTGCCAAATAAGAATTTTCCTTAAAAAATTGCGTCAACGTGAAAAAACCCGACCCGACCCGAACCGACCCGAGATTTATCATGGGTAGGGCCGAGTTTGGGAATCGTGGGTTTTCCGAAAAAAAACCCGACCCGACCCGACCAGAGATATTTCTCGGGTAGGGTTGAGTTCTCCAAAACCCGACCCGCCCGACCCGAGTTGCAGCCCTACCGAAATGCGCTCTATATAAGCTATAGGGAACTTAACCGGGTAGAAGTATAACTCACCCCTAAAAGCTAGCCATTAGAGGGAGGTTGCCCATTCCCTTATAACCCATCCCCATCCAAGTCACTTATCCGATGTGGGACTATTTGCTTTTGCGTGGAACTCCAACAATCTCGAGATACTACACCGGGGTTTCCGAGATCTTCCTTGAGGGACATTCCTGCCCTCGGAGTCAAACCGGGGTTAACACACACTACAAGAAAAGGTAGTAGTAGCGACTGTGTTTTCGCGACCCAATTAAAATGGCGTAGCTAATAGTACTAATTGTGACCCATTTTCTAATGTCGTCTCCACAAATTAAAATGATACTATTTTAGTTGCGACGAGTCCAAAAATGGGTCGCTAATACTTGTATTAGCGACAGTTTTATTGTAGTAGCTAATACTTGGTCGCAAAAAGGTCAGTTTTTTTGGCGCCAAGAATTGGTATCTTGTGGCGCGGGGCATTAGTGACTAATTTAGTATTAGGGTCGCAAATACCACTTATAGTGACGACTAATGGTTGGGTCGCCATAGTTGTATTACCCACGGTTTTTTATGGGGTAGCTAATAAATGGATGCAGAAAATGAATATATTGGCGCCAAAAATTGGGGCCTTATGGTGCAAGAGTATTAGCAACGAATTTAAAATTAGGGTCGCAAATAATACTTTTAGTGACGGCCTATGTTAGGGTCACTAAAAAGGCTTATATTAAAAATAGGGCAGTGATATTTCCCCTCTCTCTAGGATAAAATCCCCTCCTTATAGTCCAGAGCCGGAACAACACTAGGAGTGCAACTCGGGTCGTGTTGGGTCGGGTTGAGGCCAACCCGATCCAACTTGAGGAACCCATTTTTCTAACTTAATCCGATCCGATTTCCAACCTGACGAGGTTCAACCCGACCCGACCCGAGGAACCCTTTCCCCAACTCGAACCCGACACGCCCCAAGTTCGACCCGACCCAACCTGAGTTTTTAAGCTTTAAAAAAAAAAAAAAAAAAAAAAAAAAAAACCGGGTTTCACTCGGGCCAGGAACCCGAACCCGGCCGAACACAACCCGGGTTGGGAAAAGTCAACCCAAACCCCGACCCGAATTTTTTTCGGGTTCAACCCGACCCGAGTTGCACCCCTTACAACACTCCTTCACCGGTCTCTCTCTCTCTCTCTCTCCCCCAATATAAACTGTTGGTGGGCCCAACAATTAATTTGTTGAAATCTTTGAGCAAGGTAGGCCCCACCCATGTTTTTCCAAATGAGCTGTATGGCCCACACCATAGGATGATCCAAACTGTCCATTTGATGAGCCACGTCGTAAATAGGTTGTGTCCCAAAAAATCATTTCCACGGGATGATCCTAGCCCTCTAATCTAAAGAGAAACGGCATATTATGGAACCTCTATAGATCAGAAGGTTGCGATCACCAACCTTTGATTTATGTTTGCGGCTTACAAAATGAAATTTTCTATCATTTTTTAATTGCCGCTCTCAATTTTAAGAAAGTGCGCCAGCAAATTCAATTTTCTACTCGACCCGCAACCAACAACATGATGCCTTCTCTCCTTTACCTCCATGCAACAAGGATTTTTGTGTTTTGGACTGGGGTAAGGGTTTGCCTCTATCTCTCTCTGCCATCTCTTTTATCTCCCGAGAATCCCTAAACCCTTCTCTCTCTCTCTCTCTCTCTCTCTCTCTCTCTCTCTCTCTCTCTCTCTCAATTTTTAATATTTGTTAATGTTTTTTTTTGCAGGTTAGGGTTTTGATTGGGATTCGAATGGGTTGTCCTCCCTTCCTCTCTCTCTCTCTGCCTTCTCTTTTTTGTCTCAATAATCCCTACACCCTTTTCCCTCCTTCTCTCGTATTTTATTATTTGTTATTGCAAAAACAGTTTCCATTGTTAGGGTTTTCCCTTCGAATGAGATTCTAATGGGGGGGTTTTTTGTTGCAGGTTGGAGTTTCGATTCACATTTAAATGGGGTTTCCCTCTCAATTGCAAGGTAATTTTACGGCTTTGTCAAAATTCCTTCTCCCTGTGTTCTCTCTGTTGATTGATTAGTAGCAACACCTCTGTTTTTTTTTTTTTTTTTGGGCTTCTTTCTTTTTTGTGGTTTTTCATTTGATAGCGTCACACAAATACCAATTTGTATTTCTTTTATGGGCTTTCCTTTGTTAGACAGCAATCGGTAAGAAGGAGATCAAGAGAGATTATTTCTTTAAATATTTTCATTACAAGATAAGGCACTCATCTTAGTTCAACAGTTCTCAAGTAATAATTAGTTAATTGCAATTGATATGAAATCATCTTAGTGTGATCTTTGATCTCTGGCCATGTTTTTGTTGTCCCTGTTTCCGTATACATATCAAATGTTATCATCATCCCTGGAACTTCTTTTATTTTGTTTGTATGAAGCAAATAAAATATTTTTTAGGTAGTGCTAACCTGTTTGCAATTTCAGCATCTCAGACATGACACTTGTGCTAACCTGTTTGCAATTTCAGCATCTCAGACATGACACTTGTGCTAACCTGTTTGCAATTTCAGCATCTCAGACATGACACTTTCCATTCAGAAACAACACTTACAAGAGTAATTTTCTCCTTTGATTGATGTTTATATATTTTCTTCGCTATCTGTTTGTGATTTAAATTATTTAATCAAATGTCTAGGTCAATTCCGAAATAAACTCTCACATTGGTAGTTCTCCATTATTTTTAGATGCTTCTGCCTTGGAAGTGTTGAAAATTCTCCTGTATTTCCAAAGTGGGTCCCTAGTTTAGACACCTTATAAATTAAGAATTACAACCATGCCAGTTTCTCCTGTGTAAAAAAGTAAAAGCAAATCATACATAATGGTTAAGGTTGCATTTTGATGTGGATCAAATGCCAAAAAAATAAAATAAAATTCAATGAACCTACTTGAGACTTGCCTAAGATTATAATCGTGGAACAAGAACGGAATGAATCTCAAACAAGTTCAGATCCAGTAATCAGTAACGATAATAGGATTGAACATTTGATCCAAATTGCAAGCTGATTGTTCCTTCTCTTGTATCAGTTATTACTTAGAACAAATCAGCTTGTGTAAGCAAGATGTCTGCTTAAACACAACTGATAAATGGATTGAAGAAAGAAAATGACCGCTCTTAAAGTAAATCTCAGAGACAACACCTTCACAGAACTAGATCTGAGTTTACATTTGAAGACAAAGTGAAGAAAAATATTTTGTTTTCACATAATTTCCGCTGTTAAATACCCATTTCAATGAGTAGAAGGTTATGGTGACCTAATTTCCTCATGTTGCTTGCTTCAAGATTGTGGGTTGTCATTGAGTAGAAAGCAGTCATTTCTTTTCATACAAGAAAGAACAATTCGCTACATTTGATTGAGTCTGTAACTTATTGCTACTAATATAAGACGCAAGGGGGGGAAACTTGGAACATTTCAAATGGATTGATGGGGCTTTGGCTATTTCTTATTTTCCATGTATTTAGTGTTCATGTTATTTGTAAATCCATTGACAGGTTTTGCATTTTGGAGATGTAAATAAGTAGCTACGTAAACAATTCCATAAAGCAAGTTTAGAAGGTAACAATAGTTTTGCATGACTGGCATGTCGAATTCTTTGATTTTTTGTAACTAGAGTTTTTCATGTTGATAAGTTGTGGAGATTTTATATGATGAGTGGGCGTGCATGCACTGTCATGGGCAGCCGACCTTGATATTTGATCCAATAGCAGCCCACTTTTTCCACTTTTGAAGAGGCTGCTGTTGGATCAAATATCAAGGGCTGCCGCCCCTTATGCTTGCATGGATGCCCACTCATCATATAATTTCTCTATGTTGTGTAACCAAAGATCTTAGAAATGTATTTTGAACATAGACATGCCCTTTTCTTTGTGATTAAAATATAACCAGTTATTCCTAGGACCGAATTAATGTGAACTCTGTTTTTTTACCTCAATTTATTGTACAAATTTTCTTCGTTGCTTATGGACTCCAACCAATTGCATCGGAGTGGTGCAAAATCACTTCCTATGCCTTTTGCTGGGAAATACTTGCTCTAAAGACTGATTAGTTATTATGATATTCTATATATTATCTAACTAATTTAGGTTTCTACGGAAATTAGTCTCATGTACAGACTTTTAACTTGATTTCACGAAGGGCTGAAATTACTATTTTAAAATTTTCATCGTTTAGCTCTACTCCCAATAAACATGAAGCAATGCAACAAGTTTCAGCAGAGAATCACAAGCTGTTTGAAAATTAGGGGGTTTTAGTTGCTTCTAGCTTCCTAGCACTAAGGGAGAAGGCAGACAAATAGGCTTCATGTTGCATCATTTCAATTCTGCTCAACTGTTATTGTTTCCATGGCTATTGGTATGGGGACTGGTTTGGTTGGCCCTGGGACTCCCGAGACTACATCTTACTCAATATCCGCTATGCACATGCATGCATGTGGTGACTGGTGATCAGAATGGGAATAGGTGCTCCCATGGGTTATGTGCCAAAAAATTACAGATGTGATAGTAGTATTCAGTCGTTGGTCTACAAACAAAAGGTTAAAATAAGTGGCTTAGATTTGTTTTCCTTAAGATCTATTTGCATGTTCAATTATTGCTTTCTTCGCTTCTTTTTTATATTCCCCTACTCTTGAATGCATGTGTGTGTTATGAAAATGCATGAAGTTTGTGCTTTTAGTTTTTCTGTTGTTGATTTTAGATGTGTGGGGTAAATGGTTCTTTTCTCCTATTCCTAATTGTCTAAGATGTGCCTTTTGTAATGATTTCCATATGTACAAATATATGGATTTATTCTTTGTTGGATACTGAACTGATACTAGCAGTAATTTGGGATGAATCCTTTACTTATAGTTGTCTATGTATATTTCTTTCATCCCTTTGTTACGATCGGTACTTGTATCTTGTAGGGGCTAGTTCCATGCACAATTGCACACGGCTGAAGCTATTTCGGACTCCAAATTCCTTGGGCTATTGAAGATTGCTTCCCTTTCTCATGGATCTTGCAAAGGACAATGCTAGTAATGTTCCGATCCTTTTGTATGTTACACATGTCATTTGCTGATATATGTATGCAAAATTTGTTGATCTGAGTATCATATCAATTTGATGCAGGTTGTCACGCCCCGAACCAAATATCTAGGGTCCGGCACACGTGACAGCCGCCGCACGCCCATAGGGTCACCCCCACAAGCATGCAAGGCTTCTTCACAATCAACTATTCTCAACATTCAGAGCAACTAATAAATGCGGAAATTTTAGTCTCAATTAAAGGTCTAATGAAATACATATATAGGTCCATAAGTCTAAATCCAAACAATTCTTATTCGACAACAATCACCTTAATAAAGTAACAAAAGTCTCTAACTGGAATAATGAAAGAAAGCAAGAAATCTCCTAAGCTCCAATCCAAGTGCCTGATCTCAGCAAGTCTACTGCCGCTCCTCTGTATCTGAAAATTGTTAAACCACATAATGAGCTAACAGCCCAGCCGGTTTTCCAAATCCAAGCCAGCTAATAGGAAAACAAAAACAATGCTGGTGCGGAAAGGAAGTAACATGCCATAGAAATTTAGCCAATGCAGAAATTGATAGGAAGTAAGAAAATCGTTTCTACATAAGCTACATAAGAAAAATATATTCTTTTACTAAAAATGGTTCCAACCACTCGGTTATGCAGTTTTCCACTTTGAAATCAATGACAATGAATATATATTTCGAAACACTTGGTTTTGCAGTTTTCCACTTAGAAATCAAATACTAAACAGTCTTCTTTGTGGCCAATTTTCAACATTATTGGCAAGTAGCGTACCCCAAGGCGAACACTCGTTCGCAGGACTCACATGTCCTAAAGCGCGCAATGTAATAATATCAATAGCCAGAGGACTCCCTACTGGCCGCCTGAGATCAACCTTACGGGCAGATAAACTCGACCGGTCAACGTGATCACCTCCAGTGTACTCACCCACTGACAGGTTGGGCACTAGATCCTCACCAGAGATCAACCTTACTGGTGGAACCCATTCCATACCAAGACTGTATACAAATATAGAGAGAAGCAATTTAATGTCTGCAATACCGTGCCATAAATTTTATAAACACTTCAAGCCATAGGGGACTCCCCCCATTCCAATCCATGGAAACCATATCGTAAGCAAAATGCTTTTCAAATTTTTGTTTCATGAATTCAAGTTTTCAAAATCATGTTGTTCATAAGCTTTTTATGTATAGTAATGAAAACATTTCAAGACTAAAGGATACCATGCAAAATGACATTCAACTATTCATAATGACATGCTCAAAAACGGCTAGTGAGAAATCTTCTCCAAAACAAGTTCCAAATGAGAGTAGATATGCAAAAATTGTAATAGAAAGCTTTCAACTTAGCTAAATGTAAATATTTGATAATACATTGACATAGGGTAGGATCACCTACCTTAAATGCTAATCCAGGAATTTCCTTTGCAATGTCAAGACCCACGAAGAAGATCTTCCTCTCGTTGCAAAGACCAAGCAATAGAAGGCTTTTTCCCGGTTGAGAAGGAACGACGACAACCAATTGTGGTCGTGTCAAAGGCGACTACAAGTATGAGATGGAGGGTCCCAAGACAGCAAGCTTCCTCTTGCACTTTGCACCAAAGACGACGCAGAACTTCCAAGGTATTTCAAAACCCCAAGCAAGGAGGCTAAATAATGCAAATGAAGGGTGGATCGGGCCTGAAACAATTAGTAGTAGTGGCTGTTTGTATTGAATTAGAATCCATTGGCATTGAATTTTAGGAGATGTTGTAGATGAGGGCACAAATACAAAGGGTGGTTGTTGACTTGTTGTCATCCAAGGAAGAGGGAAAATTATGCCTTCAAAGAGAACCGATCTAGTCTCTGATATAACCTTCACTAGAGGGAAAAGACCAACAATGGTCTCTCCGCCAAATCCACCCCCTTCCAATAGATGTTAAGAAAGTGACTCATTTTCCATAAAGGCTTGATTTGTAAGAAAGGCAACTGCCTTCATCGACCATGACAACCATTAAATTTGATTAGGCAAATTGCCTTGCTTGCCCATGACTAAAAGGTAAACAATTTTATTGGATTAGGTAACTTGCCTTCCTTGCCCATGGCCAATCGAACACACCAACCCAAATTGCCTTGATTGCCCACCATACTATATTTAGTTAAGAAATTAATTGGGCTATTCTCATGGCAACTAATCATGCCCATCCAAAAAATCAAAGAAGACACCCAATGAATTGGGTCCTTCTCTCTTACTTTCCCTTTTTAAATAAGATTGATAGGGGAGTATCTTCTTTACATTTTCCTTTAAGAACTTCTATTTAGGATCCTACAGTACCTTACTAGTCCAATAATCATCACGGCCTTTAAAAATTAAAACACTTCTAATTCAATTCCTAGTCACTGAAATTGAAATCCCTAATGAGCACACAAAAATCTTGTCCTTACTTTATTTATGTGTAGACACCCCATTTTGACCGTGCCCTAAATCCTCCAAATTTGTGCAAAACCTCATCAAATGAATGAATTAGGGTACCAAACTTCACCCTAGGCTAGGTTAGGGTCTCACCAAGGTCCCCGCAAAATTTCGTCGAGATCCGAGCGCGTTTGCCTAGCGAACGAGCCGAGAGAAGACCGTAGTATAAACCAGAAAGGGGGGTGAATGTATCATGGAATGGGGGTGAGCTTATCCTGTGAGGGGTCGCGGCCTGGGGCAGAAAAGACACGAATGCATTATGCGCCCATCAAAATTTGCGCAACCATCATTTTTTGTAGTGATAATATCAACACCCCTTTATCCTTATAAATATCAGCTTAACCCTTCATTTTACTGAATCAAGAGTTTTAATCAGAGCAAGAGAGAGCTAAGAGAGAAAACCCAAATATCCAAAACCCAAATCCAGTTTGTAAATAGTTGCCATCTCTTAAAGTGTTCGGTTTGAGCTTCCAAATTTCTGAGCTGAGTTTCCAAGTCTCTTATTTCTGAATAGGTTTTTTTAGGAGATTTTATAAGCATGTGACTGCATACTAAAGATTTTTTTTTAGTGTTTTGAAGACTTTTTTGTGATTGTGGAGATTGTTCATATGCTATTAGAGTTTATTACGTGATGAAGGTTTGTCGCTGAATGCTATCAAGGTTTTTGTTTTTGAAAATTTCAAAGGGGACATTAGATATAGTCACATGTTTTGTTTTGATGGTTAATTGATGCATGTAGTTACTGTCCTTATAGGTTTGTACATACTCTGGTCATGATTCATCTTTGCTTTTAGGTACATAGCTGTTGTCCCAAAAGTTGCATGCTGATGGTTATTGTATAGGACTCCTTGGACTTATATTTTGAGATTGTACAGCTCTGTTTGATATTTTCATTTATGATAGCTGACTTGATTCACAAAGTTTCATAGGTTTGGTTGTAGATTGTTTGAGAAAATTTATTGAAATGTAGTAAGGCCTTCAGATACTTAGTTGATTTTAAAAGAAATTCTCGCAAATGAAGTAATCCTTAATATGTTCTTATTTTTCTATCGTTTCATATTTTTTTACTCAAATTGTATTGAGGTTTAATTCTGTTTGTGCTGTGGTCTACCTCATAAATTGAATTTGTGTTGTGTTAGGATAAAAAAAATAGAATAATGATGGTATGTTTAGGATTAAAAATTGATAATTGAGTATTCTTTTCATATTAGGGGTTTAAGATATCTCTTACTTTTTGATTTATTGTCTTTGTAGTGTCCAGTTCAGAAGTTGAATAGGTGGTTTTTTTTTAAGATCAAAGCTATTTTATGGATTTTCAATGATACTATTGTTTTAAATCTTTAGCTCTTTATGAGTATTTCCAAACGAACATAGAAGAGATATTCGATGGATTCTTAGGTTCATAATAATACATAAGCTTGATGTATACATTTGGAAAAAGAAAAATGGAATTTCTTGCTTCATGTATAATCCATTTAAATTCCTCAGAATCAGTTTTAATCTGGTCATGATGAAGTAGTGCTTCTCGCAATTTTTTTTATACCATAGGTTTCCTTTGTTGGGAGTTCACATTTTTTTTTTTTTTGCGAAGAAGCCTTCTAATTTTCTTATGTGATAAAAATTCCTCTGGTTTGACAATGTCCATGTATTGACAAGACATAAGTTACTTTGATTGTAGCCAAAGTAATATTAGAGTCACTTTTAGCAAGAGTAATTGTGTAGGTTTTGTTTTTTTTTATCATGAGTTTAAGCTTCAAGTAGCTTGGGAATCCATATATTATGTAGCTCATTTCTGGATGACTCTTCATTGCTAAACTCTATGGACCTTCTTATCATATGATTATTTCACATCAGAGAGTTGAATAAGGTATAGAAATGTGGATAGTTTCCAATGGTAAAACAGCCCCCACATGAATGCACATGAATGGAATTTGGTAGAGGTAAATAACATTGTTTTTTGTCTATTTTCATGGAACAATGTATATCTCATGGAACAGTAGTATGAATTATTCTAAAATTGTGTAGTGCTTTTTCGCATGCATCAATTAGAGTTTAAAAAAATCAGGTTGTTTATGAGATAAGAAAAGAAATGCAAGTAAATCATGGTCTGAAAATTATTTTGCATGCCATGAACTTCTAAGAAATTCTTTTCTTGGTCGATCAACAGCTCTGGCAATTTAAGACACTTGTTTTGTTCTAAGGTTGTAGTCTAGATCATAGAAAGTTGAAGCACACACACACACACACACACACACACACACACACACACACACACACACACATATATATATATATATATATATATATATATATATATATATATATATATGTGCATAGGTTTACTCATCATGTGTTGGTTAGATTGCATATTATTTTCAAAAGAATAGCCTTACATATCAATTTAGATTATCATGTAGCTGGGCCATTTGAGTTGGTATGGGCATGAGCTGCCAAATGGGGATTTATATTGAATGGAGTGTAAAAGTTCTTTCTCAGCTAAGTAAGTAAAGAAAAATTAAGTTAGATTTTGCTTTATTGGTGTTGTAGCTTTTAAATAAGGAATTCATTGATTAGAGTAAATTGAGTATTTGAAAAATTATGTCATGTCTGTATAAATCAAAACTGAATGATACTGACATAATGGATCTTTAAATCAATAGGTTTAGGTTTGTATGTAATCATTTGTATTGAGTAGAAAGGTTTTAACAGGTCCAATTAATTATAATGTTTGTTGATGTATAGTTTATTGGATTTTCCATGTTTTCTTGTAATTTATGTGTACAAGATCATTCCATAAATAAACATTTGAATCAACCAAAAGTCAAATCTTTTGTATGGTGTTACTTTTGTCTTGCTTTATGCTGGCAATCATGCCAGTCCTCGAGGAGCAGATATTAATGTCCCAATGTTCCAATATGAAAGTGACCTAAGCCTATCATTAGGGGACTTGCTCAGTTCAAGTAGCACTCCCCTTTTTCATTTAAAAGACTTGCCCAGTCTTTTAGATATATATCCCTCAAGATATTAAGAGCCTTATCATTGCCAGGGCAACGAAATAGTCATCTGGAGCCCCCATTTAGGGAGACAAGTTATGTCTCGTGTAAACAAAGTCACAACCTTTTAGAGAGACATGCTTTGTCTCGTAGAAAAACTTACCCTCAAGGAGACAAGCTATGTCTCATGCAGAGAAAGTTGTATCCTTTAGAGACAAGTTTTGTCTCATTAGTGAGTCCATCCGTAGGAGACATGCCATGTCTCGTTAGCACCTCTCTTAGAGTCACTAGTTTGAGAGTCAGTCCATTAGCATAAGAGTTTGTCCTTAGTCTGAAAGTCTTTTCCATTAGCATAGGAGTCTGTCTTTAGCTAGAGAGTCAGTCCTTCTTTCAGGGGTCTGTCCTATCATCATATGGGTTAGGATTCTGTCCAACCTCTCATCAAGTCATGTGATTTTATCCAATCCTTACAAGGCATAGGATGCTGTCCAACCCTTGCAGAGTTGTGATTTTGTCTAATTCTCCCGCAAAGCATAGGATTCTGTCCAACCTTTGCGAGATATCAGTAGTCTGTCTTACCCTTATGATGATAGAATTCTGTCCTCTTGAGTCAAAAACATTTGAAAACATCAAAATATTTCAAAAATCTCAAAATCTTGAGTGTAGTTAGGAAAGTCTGTTCCGAACTACGTTGGCTTGATCCTCTTTCATGAGGTACGTAGTGCAGCTTGGGATCTTTATCCCAGGTCTAGCCAAACCTTTAAAAATAAACATTTCAAACCTTCCAAAAATACAAAAAATCCTCAAAATCTTTTCAAAAAGATCTTCCCCTAGAGTTAGGAGTCTGTCCTAGATATTTTGGGTGTTTTAGAGTTAGGAGTCTATCCTGATCGTGTTGATATGCTGTGTCTTGTCGTGTGAGTGTCCCTAGAGTTAGGAGGCTTCAAGTCGTGGTCGGTTAGATACTTAGTCGAGCCGATAGCTAGACCAGGATGCATTTAGTTAGCCCATGGTTTTCTTTAAGAGACACAGCCTAGTTACAAATAGGATATAGGAACCACCTGCATTAGCTTAAGACTAACCAACATACATTAGTTAGGGCATATAGGGAGTCCTAAAAATTACAATTCACTTGAATTTAAAGAATCGCATAAGAAGCTTTAAAAATTAGTCAGGTCTAGTTGATCGAGTCTAGGATAACGGTCTTAGATGGTTAGGCATCATAGTTTAGAATAGGTCATCGAACTACGTTGATTCTGATTCTTCCCGAGGCTGTGATACGTAGAGCATCCGGGATGGATGGCCATCCTGGTCCTAGTCAAGTATTGCATTAGAGTCTTAGGATTCATCGTGTCGAGTTGTGTGTCGAGTCAAGTTGTGATGGGTGTTTTGTTGTGTTTTCTTACTTTCTTGTGCAGACCTTATACCTTTAGCTGTAGCATGAATGCGTTTGCACACCAAAACTTAGACATCATTTAGGTATGACACTCATAACCTAGTTATTCTTAGGTGATACTTATTTCATTTCTTTTTATGTGTGCTTATTAATTATCTCCGAGACATGCATGATTAGGTAGACGTCTCTTGGAGATATATGTTCCCATTTCATATGACTTTTGCTCAAAACTCTTCAAAATTAATAAATAAATGGCATAAGAGACCAGGTGTTTGAACTTGGGCGGATGAGGTGCTCTTCGGACCTTTCAAATTCGGAACCAGGCACGAACCTTCTTTTATATCTCTGGTTATCCATTGCAACAGAGCATAGTATGGGATCCAGGGCCCACTTCCTTGGATGACGACTCTTCTTTGTTTAAGGTACATCTCGAATCCGGACAAGTCCCCGAATCGAGAGGTATCTCACTTTATATCGTCACTCATGCTGTGAGAGGCATCTTTTTTTCGAGAGTTCCTTGGTAGAGCTCTCCTTCACTTGGATGATCTAGAGACTTTCTGGTGGCTCGTCCCCCGCCTCTCTCGGATCGGAGTCCACATTATGGCATTTGTTTAAAAGCATAGCTACTTTTAGTAAAACATCGAATACCTGATTTTGATAATGACAACCTACTGAAAAAAACTAACACTTTTAAAATTACCCTATTCTAGAAGCATGAGTTTTCGTAGGGACACTCATTTCCAAGCAAATATTCCTAATTTCGATTTTAGTAACAACACTCGTTCCAATGAAATTAATCATAAGTCCATTTGATAATAACACCCATTACAAGTAGTTAAAACATGTTCTGTCATTAGGGCCGGGTGTTACACAGGTGCTTTGGAAATTCATTCTAGCCAGGACTATTACCCTACAAACATTGAGAAGAATGAGGAAAGGCCTGTGCCCCAATTGTTATATTACGTGTCTATGAACGAATGCAGGCAATGAGGGACGAGAGCAAGGTCAGGTGCAAGCCATATTACAATCAATGGGAATTGTACAGGTTGTTGTTTGAAAACATAAATATGTATTTTTTATTTTCTTGATAACTTTTGGTTCTCATTTTCAATTGAACTCATTCTAAAAACACACTACTTTGTTTCGGTGCTTAGGATTTGTTAATTGGTGTTTATTCACTAATTGTATTACACTAGTTATTTTCAATTGAACTCTAAAAATACTTCATGCATCATATTTTTTATTTTTTTTTTGGAATTTTAAAGGGTGTTGAGTGTATGGACATGGCTACAGTTGATTTTTTAGTTTAATATTGAGCGTATGTAATGAGTGGATATTTTTGTAAGTTTTTTTTTTCAATTTTAATATTGAATGTGTTATGAATGGATAATTATGTAAGTTTTGATATATATTGTATATTGTACACATGTAGTAAAATAAAATTTACAAAAAAATAATCTTAAAACTGATTATTAGCTGCCCAATTAATTTGGTCTAAGAAAGAACATATATACGGTGAAAATAGTATTCGCGACCCAATTACTTTGGTCCCTAATAGAACATGTATACGTTGAAGATAGTATTGATGATCAAATTAAGTTAGTCGCTAAAAAGATCTAATGATTAATAGCGACACAATATGTTGGTTGCTAACAAGTTTTAGCGTCGCGAATTTATTCTCATCGCTAATAATCACTATTAGCAACCAACATATTTCATCTCTATAAATAAATTAGCGACCGCTCCGACCGTCGCTAATGCTTAATTTGGTTGTCTTTTTTGGTTGCCTACAAACCTTTAGCTACAATTGTATGATATCATTAGCAACGGTTTGATGGGTCGCTAATGGGTAACATTTAGCAACTCTCATATTAATTTGGGTCGCTAAAGACTATTAGCGACGATCGAATTAGCGACCATGCAGCGACAAAAAAAAATGGTCGCTATTACTATTATCGACAGTATTTTTAGTATTAGCGACCCAATTTAGTGGGTCGCTAATACCAATGTTTCTTGTAGTGATGCCCTGAGCTCTGATACCATTTGTAGGGAATCTAACTGGGTAGAACTCACCCCTAAAAGCTAGCCATTAGAGGGAGGGTGCCCATTCCCTTATAACCCATCCTCATCCAAGTCACTTATCCGATGTGGGACTATTTGCTTTTACGTGGAACCCCAACCTAAGCATATGCTAGGATTAATGGAAACCAACTAATATTAGTAGGGATCTTCTTTGATTTTTGGGTATCAAATATTGGGTATCAACTTTCTTGGATGACGACTCTTCTTTGTTTAAGGTACATCTCGAATCCGAGCTAATTCCCGAATCGAGAGGTATCTCACTTTATATCGCCACTCATGCTGTGAGAGGCAACTTTTTTTCGAGAGTTATTTGGTAGAGCTCTCCTTCACGTGGATGATCTAGATACTTTCTGGGGGCTCGTCCCCCGCCTCTCTCGGATCGGGGTCCACATTAAGGCATTTGTTTAAAAGCATAGCTACTTTTAGTAAAACATCAATACCTGATTTTGATAATGACACCCTACTAAAAAAAAACTAACACTTTTAAAATTACCATATTCTATTCTAGAGGCATGAGTTTTCGTAGGGACACTCATTTCCAAGCAAATAATCCTAATTTTGATTTTAGTAACAACACTCATTCCAATGAAATTAATCATAAGTCCATTTGATAATAACGCCCATTACAAGTAGTTAAAACATGTTCTGTCATTGGGGCTGGGTGTTACACAGGTGCTATGGAAATTCATTCTAGCCAGGACTATTACCCTACAAATATTGAGAAGAATGAGGAAAGGCATGTGCCCCAATTGTTATATTCCGTGTCTATGAACGAATGCAGGCAATGAGGGACGAGATGCAAGGTCAGGTGCAAGCCATATTACAATCAATGGGAATTGTACAGGTTGTTTGAAAACATAAATATATATTTTTTATTTTCTTGATAACTCGTGGTTCTCATTTTCAATTGAACTCATTCTAAAAATACACTACTTTGTTTCAGTGCCTAGGATTTGTTAATTGGTGTTTATTCACTAACCACTCATTTTCAATTGAACTCTAAAAATACTTCATTCATCATTTTTTTTTTTTTTTTTTTTGGAATTTTAAAGGGTGTTGGGTGTATGGACATGGCTACAATTGATTCTTTAGTTTAATATTGAGCGTATGTAATGAGTGGATATTTTTGTAAGTTTTTTTATTTATGTCATTTCAATTTTAATATTGAATGTGTGTTATGACTGGATATTTATGTAAGTTTTGATATATATATATATTGTATAGGTGCAGAAACGGTGCAGGATAGTAAAATAAAATTTACAAAAAAAAAAATCTTAAAATTGATAATTAGCTGCCCAATTAATTTGGTCTCAGAAAGAACATATATACGGTAAAAATAGTATTCGCGACCCAATTACTTTGGTCCCTAATAGAACATGTATACGTTGAAGATAGTATTTGCGATCAAATTAAGTTAGTCGCTAAAAAGATCTAATGATTAATAGCGACGCAATATGTTGGTTGCTAACAGAGTTTTAGCGTCGGGAATTTATTCTCATCGCTAATAATCACTATTAGCAACCAACATATTTCATCGCTATAAATATATTAGCGACCGCTCCGACCGTCGCTAATGCTTAATTTGGTTGTCTTTTTTGGTTGCCTACAAACCTTTAGCTACAATTGTATGATGTCATTAGCAACGGTTTGATGGGTCGCTAATGGGTAACATTTAGCAATTCTCATATTAATTTGGGTTGCTAAAGACTATTAGCGACGATCGAATTAGCGACCACGCAGCGACCAAAAAAAATGGTCGCTATTACTATTAGCGACGGTATTTTTATACCAATATTTTTTGTAGTGATGCCCTGAGCTCTGATACCATTTGTAGGGAATCTAACTGGGTAGAACTCACCTAAAAGCTAGCCATTAGAGGGAGGGTGCCCATTCCCTTATAACCCATCCTCATCCAAGTCACTTATCCGATGTGGGACTATTTGCTTTTGCGTGGAACCCCAACATAAGCATATGCTAGGATTAATGGAAACCAACTAATATTAGTAGGGATCTTCTTTGATTTTTGGGTATCAAATATTGGAAAATGTTTAAAATAAAGAGCCGTAGTTGGAATGTAGATATCATCACCAACAAGCTTTTATTGTTGAATAGGCTAAAGTAAATAAACTGGCCGATCTCCTCAGAGTGTCTATATCAGTAGACAACCTTCTAAGTAAACTAGGCTCTTCTTCCCCTTCTTTCTCTGGTTACTATAGTTTACTCAACAGACACGCAGTAGAGATGGCTAGGGAGAGCAAGATACTCATATTAGGAGCAAGTGGGCATGTAGGACAATACATGGTGAAGGCCAGTGTGTCCTTGGGACATCTTACATATGTATATACTAGACCCATCACGGCCACTACCAACTCTGAAAAGCTCGAATTGTTCAAGGAATTCAAATCCATGGGGGTGGAGTTTTTTGAGGTAACTAACTCCAATAGAATAATCTTGTCTTTTTAACATTAAAAAAGAAATTAATAACTATGCTAAGCACATTTATGAAGTTCGGATTCTGGGATAATTCTACGATGCAAATGTCTGAAGAATTCATAAAATGCCGTGGAAAGTGTTTGGGAAAATTTATAAAAAATGCATGTTATTTTTTTTTTTCTGTTGAAAGTACTTTACTAAGAATAAATGAATATATCTTATAAGACGAACATAGATTTCGTCGTAGTTACAAAGTTAGTTCCAAGACCTTTTCTATTTAAACACATATGTATTTACTATACATGTACTAATTTTTCTGAGTGAGAGGCAATAAGAAGTGTGGAATAATTCGTCAAATTTGTTAGTTAAATTTTCGAATAAATTCCATTTCTAAATTATTGTAATATTCTTTATATTGGGATTTTTTAAACTTTGGTTACATGAATGGGTTCTCTAATTAAGGCAGTGAGTTCCACTTTTATTATAATATTTTTACAATAATTTTGAATTACTCATGAGATTTACAAACAATATATGAAAAATTGATGAGTTATTTGTCTACTTTCAGAGGGCGAGCCTTAGCGCAGCGGTAAGGTTGCTCCATTGTTAGGGGTGTTCATTATTCGGTTAAAACCGAATAACCAAACCGAACATAAGGTGTAAAATGGCGGGGCCCATATGCATGGGTTGAGCTACATGATGGTGGCCCCCATCCATGCTAGACATGGTTATAAATGGTTGGGCCCCACCCCATCTTAGCATCGTAGTGGAAAATAGAAACGAAAAATGGATGATAGAGAGGTAAAAGAGGGGTGAAAAAGGTTATTTCTAGTGGAAAAGGTTTAATGCTAAAAAAATTTCTCTGAGGCTCCGTTCCTTTCGACGTAAAAATGGACGTACCTCGAAAGGAGTTTACATCGAAAAGGAACGGGCCCTCAAAGAAAACAAATGACAATGGAAAGAAAGGTTAGTGCATGTTATAAATGCTTTACTACAGATGGATAATATTTCCATCACCTTTTCCTATATTTCCACGTCTCTTGTTTGTCCTTTCCTAAAAATGAACATCTTTTAACCTTACACGAAAAAACTTTATTTCCAGTCCAGGAAGACAAATAAAAGGAGACGTAAATATCACTTAAGTATGCTCTGTTTGGTTGCCAGTAAAAATTTTATCCTAGGAGCTTTTTAATGTTTATGCTCCGTTTGGTCGCTAGGAAATTTTTTATCTAAGGAGCTTTTTAATCGCAGCAGTGAAGTCAACGGGATTTGCTAGGCTTTTTTTTCCCTACAATTCCTAAAATTCCTGCCAAAATTTAGGGGTGTCATTACCAAATATGGGGATGGAGGAGAGAGGGAAGAGAGAGAAAGAGAGAGGACATTATTCCCTAGGAAAGAAAAAGAGGGGACAAGGAGTCCAGACCCTCTAGCAAACCCGGTCTAGACCCTCTAGCAAACCCGCTCTAGATGGGAGCTTTGACCTCATTTCTCTCGCCAAGGAAGCTCCTAAAAGAGTGTGAAGGATGGTTAAGTTCATTTGATTGTTAAATTAGGATCTCTCCACTTCAATATCCTTCTGAATTATTTTGGATTTCTTACGAGAGTGACAAATATCCTACAAGGGATAGTCAAATTCTAATTTAATTTGGGTAATCAAAATTTTAAAGTTTAAAATGAGGAATAAAAATGGTGATTTTCAAGATTATTTCAATTATTCAGAGAATTTTGTAGCTATGATGCTACGAGATTGACGGTCTTAGTCAACGATGTCATAGATGGCTTGGTGGGTGTTGTGCTTAATTTCATGGTTAAAAAAAAGGTCAAAATTATGATCTATTTTAAGAGATTGTTTCATTTCCGGCATGACTAAGTATTTTTTTGTGAAGGACTGAGATTAAAAAACATGTTTTCAGTTAAATTAATCTCAGCCATCCACCAAAAAGTGAACCAGCTGATTTGGGGTGATAAACTTGGTCGTGACGAGGTGAAAAAGCCTCCCATTTTAAAAGCATTGAAAATTTCTAATTAGAATTGTGAGTGAGTCTAGCCAATCTTCTTCTTGTCTAATATTTTTCTTTTCTAATTTAATTCTTTTGCACCCAATTATTAAAACTAATGTTTTTTGCAAACTAGGGAGATTTGGATGAAGACGACAAGCTCGTCTCTGCGATTAAACAAGTAGATGTGGTGATCTCTACACTTGGAGTTCCTCTACATGAAAAACAGACCAAAATCATAGACGCCATTAAAAAGGCTGGTAACATCAAGGTATTTGATCAGCCCTCTCTCTCTCTCTCTCTATGTACTGTTATGAGTGTGTTAAATATTTATGCCTTAAAATTTTCATTTATGTTGCTCTATAGAGGTTTTTCCCATCGGATTTCGGGAATGAACTGGATAGGATTACTACGCTCCCTCCATATCAAGCTCTCCTTGATACCAAGAAGAAGATAAGAAGGGCTACAGAAGCATCAGGAATCCCATACACCATTGTCTCTGCAAGCTCCTATGGTGTATACTTTGTCGATTATTTGCTTCATCCGAATGAGCAAAGGGAAGAAGTCATTGTCTATGGCAATGGCGAAACCAAAGGTACTTAATACAGACCTCTCAACTGTTGGATATTTTCAAAATATTTTATTTGTTTAGAATAGGAAAATAAGTTCTTTCAAAGAGACTTCTTTTTTGTGAAATGGTATTTCCATTCAAAAGACACTTGTGGTATGAAAATGTGTTATTTTAACTGAAAAGGTATTTTCATTTGAAAGGGTGCCTTCATGTCTTTTTATCTTCTATAAAAGATGGCTTAGGGTCTCATTTTGAAATGATTCGTCTCCTCTTTAACTCTTCTCTTTTTCACTAAATACGGACATAGTGGTGGTGGGGTGCAACCCATGTTCTTGGCGTAGGTATTGTATCCTCGCGACTTATTTCCATGTAGCCACCTGCCTTGCCTACCTCTCATTTCTAACGCTCTTTGTGTTTCTTACTTTGATTATTTGTTTCTCCACCATTTGATTGTTCACCATACCGATTTGTCCCACCATAAACTACGCCTATTTAGGCTTCAATCTTACCATAAACATGGAAAGAGGTGTGTTTTCAAATTGCCATTCATGGTTTCTATTAATTTTTGAAATTTATATGTAGCCTTGTGGTTAGTTCTTCACACATTGGCAGTTGCATAGCTTGATTCTCCCTCATTAGTAAGGCTTAATGGAACATAAATTTTCATGTTCAGCTGTGTTGAATTATGAGAAAGACATCGCCGCTTACACAATTATGGCAGCAACAGATCCTAGGGTTTGCAATCGTCTTATCATCTATAGGCCACCAGGAAACATCATCTCTCAGCTTGAATTGATTGCATCTTGGGAGAATAAGACTGAAAGGACTCTGAAGAAGATCCATATCCCCGAAGAAGAAATTGTGAAGCTCTCAGAGTGTAAGAGTATCACAAATTTTTTTGATTTATTTTTTGGCAGTCTGATAGAATTAATTTTTTATGCATTTTTAATGCTTTATATGTTTACATTTAAGGGCCAATGTTTTGAGTTTATTCTTTTCATGGATATAGAGAGAGAGAGAGAGAGAGAGAGAGAGAGAGAGAGAGAGAGAGAGAGAGAGAGAGAGAGAGAGAGATTTCTCTCTTGGTGTGTTGATGGGGAAAATCTTCACTCCTATCTCGCTTTCTCCTCTATACACTTTTTTACAATATCTTGATCTTTCTCTGTTTTCAAAGCAATTGCAAGAGATTTTCATTTGGGCAAATTGTTTAATATCGATCGTGTTTGCTAGGTTTGATCTGGGGCATGCCGAGTAGTCCTATTATAATCCTTGTATTTTATTATCTCGTACTTGAAGATCATGTTCTTGCTTCTAGATGTAGGCATCTTGGTATAACCACGTAAAATCTCCGTGTGTATCTTGTGGCTTGTTTCATTTTAATATTCCATTTAATTGTACACAATCAGATTAGGGCCCGTTTGGATGCCGAGAAGATTTTGATTTGGATTTGGAATTGAGTTTTAAATAAAAAATGAACAGATCCGCCAGCTCATGTTGAGGGTGACAGAGAGGGAAAGGGGTACTTCCTATTGAAGAGGAGAGGTTGAGGAGCAAAGAGGGTGAATGAAACTGCCAGATCTGTGGATTTCCAATTACTTATTTTCACAGCATATTTGGAAATCTGATTTTTTTCACTGTCAGTCGCTGAATTGGAAATCCAAGAATTTGATCCGGATCCAAATCACAATGCAAAAATGTGATAAATTCAAATCAAAATCTTCTCGGCCTCCAAACGGGCCCTTAAATTATTCCCAAACCCAAACTTTGTAACTATGCTCCAAGTTTGTAAAAGTTTAAAAGAAATAAGTGTGCCAATACCAAAATGGAGGAGATACAAATATCAGTCTGGTTCGATATTTATTACTACGTTTACTAATTAATTGTCTTTCTCCCAATGCAGCTCTTCCACATCCTGACAACATAACACCAGCTATCCTTCACAGCATATTTATCAAGGGTGATCAAATGAACTTTGAACTGGAGGAAAATGATTTGGAAGCTTCAAAGCTATATCCAGATTACGAATACACTCCAATTGATCGTTACCTCGATATCTGCCTCGTCAATCCCCCTAAGCCTAAGCTCGCATCGTTTGTATGAAGAGAGCCATATCATCTGTTTCATGGGAAACGTTCCTCTATCCGCACATATAAGCCCTTACGTAAATAACAACATTCCTCGGAGTTTGTATTATTGTAGGGCCAGAAATAAAGTTTAGTCTAAGTTTATATGACTGATATTGGCACTCAATATGTGAGATGGATACATGATCGGTATAAAGAAATGTAATTGTTGTGCTTAATTATAAAAAAAACGAATAGGGTTTCACTTAAAAATTTATATGATGAGGGCAAGATTGGTTGGTGTTGGAATATTGTTAATAACTTGGCATAAAAGATTCACTATTTAGAGGCAGCATATTGGCACTACCATGTTTTGATGACTACACTAACACATCTTGTCTTTTTTAATTTAAGAGCCGTTGTCACCGCCGTTGTGACTAAGTTTGTCGCCCATAAATCTGCCATACACTATCTTGTGAAGGGCTGAGATTAAAAAACATGTGTTCAAGTGAGATTAATCTTGGGATTAATTTCTTAAGAAAGTGAAAAGCAGATTTCCGGGCTTCACACTTGGTCGCAGCGGAGGTGAAATGCCCTCATTATTTAAACAACTGTCAAAGGTTAATATAGTTCCCAAATATCTGTCATAAGATAAGTAAAAAGGACTAGACTAGTTGAGTTAGTGCAATTATTAAAACATGGTAGTGCCAATATCAGTAATCTTTTTAATTGGTGTCAGCAGTACGTATTTTAATGTTATTGATGATCCAAACCATTCGTTTGTTTGGCACTAATATAAATAGGTCACGCCCTTATGTAACATGCATAGAAAATTATGTTGAAGGTGTGTATGCGATGTGATGTAGGACGAATTCTAGCTAATCAAATATTCCTAATTAAAATTAAATTAGACGTCCTAATAAGGGTTACCTTAAGAGTACTGGTAGGACTTAGATGAAATTTGAGTAACACAATGGATTATAACTTAATTAAAGATTTTTAGTGAGTTTGGATAGATTCAAATTGTATTATTTTTGGAAACTTGAATTTTACTATTTTAGAAACTTACTATTTTTAGTAAGTACTATACAAACTTATTACTTTTAGGAGGTCTATGCATAGGAATTGAAGAAGGCACTCAGACTTGGGGGTTTGGAGAAGAAGAAGAAGATCGATCCCTTTATTCGTCTCTGAAAACAATGGTGACATTAAATGTCGATATATGTTAATTTTAGCGGCGGTGTCATGTGATAGCTTCTATATGTACTTGCGTAAAAATCAACTTTCATGTAGTCAACATTTATCGGAGATCGAGTGATGCATATCTCACTTCTTTTTACCCCTTTGTTAATTTTCTTTTGTTCTTCATTGGTAGATTTTTGTGTTCCTTCTCTATATGTTAAAAGTAGATGAAGTAGCTTTATACATTTTTATGCCTTTGTGGAGTTGGAATGTAGTTTTTTTATGGTGTTTTTATCATTCTAGCTATTAAAAAGATTATTGGGAGAAAGGTAGTCTTCTCTCTCATTAGATTTGTGATATATTATTTTCTCCTTCATATATGAAATTGCATGCATGCTCCTATAGAAAAATCAAGAGTTTCTAGAATCTGATCAAGAAGACCCAAGCTCAGTCATAGGTTATCACATTTCATCATCAGAACGGAGGAATCTCATTACCCATATCAGACCAGGTGATATCAAAGCTACATCAATATCAAGTGTACGATCGGTTTTATTTTCACAAAACAATTTCAACATCCAAAATATAATTTTGGTTCATCATACATACGGGGATGGTTTTTGTAGTACAACCAATTTATGTGAGGGCCCAACATATGAATGCTTTGGATCATAGAATAATGCGGGGCTGCGTGCACGTACATGCGGACACCACATAAAAAAATACACAATTTCACCACCCACTTCTGAGTATATTATACTTTTGGCCTTCTGTCACGGCCCGAACCCAGAATTTTAGGTATGGCACACGAGACAGCCCCCCCAAGCATGCAAGGCTCCTTTACAATCAACTATTCTCAACATTCAGAGTGACTAATAATGCGGAAATTTTAGTCTATGCAGAAATTGATAAGAAGCAAGAAAATCATTTCTACATAAGCTACATAAGAAAATTACATGTTTTTACAAAAATGGTTCCAACCACTCGGTTATGCAGTTTTTCACTTTGAAAACAATGACAAAGAATATATATTTTCAAACACTTGGTTTTGCATTTTTTCCACTTGGAAAACAATAACAAAGAATATATATTTTCAAACACTTGGTTTTGCATTTTTCCACTTGGAAATCAAATACTTAACAGTCTTCTCTATGGCCAATTTCCAACCTTATTGGCAAGTAGCATACCCAAGGCGAACTCTGGTTCGCGGCGAACATTGGTTCGCAGTACTCACAGGTCCTAAAGTGCACAATGTAATAATATCAATAGCTAGAGGACTACCTACTGGCCGCCCGAGATCAACCTTACGGGAAAATAAATTCGACCGGCCTACGTGATCACATCCAGTGTACTCACCCACTGGCAGGTTGGGCACTAGATCCCCACCAGAGATCAACCTTACTGGTGGAATCCATTCCATACCAAGACTGTATACAAATATAGAGAAAAGCAATTTAATGTTTTCAATACCATACCATAAATTTTGAAGACGTTTCAAAACCATTGGGGGCTCCCCCGTTCCAAACCATTGAAACCATATCATATATAGAATGCTTTTCAATAGTGTTTCATGAACTTGAGTTTCCAAAAATCACGTTAGTCACAAAGCTCTTTTTTTTTTTTGTATAGATAATGTTAAGACTAAAGCATTTCATGGATAATGACAGTTCAATCATTTGGAATGACATGCTAAAAGAGAACAGTGAGAAACCTTTTCAAAACAAGTTCCATGTAATGAACTGTAATAAACACTTGCAATAAATCTAAGTATATGAAATATACATAATACACTGACATAGGGTAGGATCACCTACCTTAAGCGCTACTCCAGGAATTTCCTTTAGCGAAGCACCCAGTTTGGAACTTGTGGCTGCTATATTAGCGGCGATTCGCCAACGGATGGAGTTATTTTGGGCGAGAACCATGGTAACAGAAAACTTCAGTCAATTTGTGAACATCCACTATCAAGAATATGACTTTTATAATCTGTTTGCAGGTTGCCGAAATCCGAATGATGAAAGACAACAAGGGCTTCAAATGGATCAGAGGAATGTCTTCTTGGAATAAAGAACTACCGGGTGAATTTCAGCAGCTTATGAATCTTAGAAGAAATCAACAAGTGGCAAAGAATTCCATTGCAAAGGCTGGGTTAGAAGGGAAAATTATAAGGTTTCTGGCCCTTCCAAAACTCACGACCACTTATTTCCAATGTAGAGGTTTTCAATGGTTGCATTCCATCTATAAAGGCACTCTTATTTCTAGAAGGTATATCAAAATGAGTCAGCCACTACCAATAGATTTCTTCTCTTACTCTAATAAGAATGGAATCCCATCTAACTATGGAAGCCAAGACCTCCAATTAGCCTATGAAGCAGCTCCTTTCTAAAGATACGATAACCCAATATTTCCCCCATAGGAACTGTCCAAAACGATGTGGCTCACTTGCCTTATTCGATATGCAAGCAATATTTCGAAACAAGGAATTATTGACCTTCCCATTTTCCTTTTTGAATATATAGATGCTACCTTATTCTCTTTTAGCCGAAAATCCGTAGGAGGAAACCTACCAAGATTGAATCTTGAAATGATAGAGCTTCCTAATATATCCTACCCACTAGTGGAAGATTCTATTCAAAGCCAAATTTAACTTAGTGAAGGTGTCATATTCGGTTAATCTAATTGTGCTTTCCAAAATGAGCAGCCTTTTAAAAAGGTGTTTAAATGGACTTTACTCCATTGATGATAATAGCACCCTTTACCATTTTTAATGTCTCCTGCCTAAACATCATGCTTCAATTTGAAAAAAAACACCCACTTCCAAGCAATTATTCCTAAACTCGATTTTGGTAATGGCACTCATTCCAATGAAATTAATCTTAAGTTCATTTGATATTAACACCCATTTCAAGTAGTTAAAACATGTTCAAGCATTGGGGCTGGGTGTTACACCTTCCGTGTACTTTAGGATTTGCGAAGGATTTGAATGGTTGTCCTTAAAATAATAGAAATTGACGCAAATCATGCAATAGTGTATCAAACTGGAAAAATAAAAATAAATCGAAGAAGCCCTAGTTTTGCCAACTGAGAATTGAATCTGGAACAAAGTGAACCCATGAACCAGGTAACATAGGTTGGAACAACATTGGCCATAAACTTTGGATAAAGTAGTTCTATGATCCAAATATTGTAAAACGTAATGGTTGGGACCACTTCTTCAATGATGTAAGCCGTTCATCTGTGTTTCAAAAAGCTCTCTATCCATTTATAGGCCACAAATCGAATGGTTTGGATCATCCAATGGATTGCCAAAACCGTAACATCCCTCTTGTGCATATCACAAGCCTATTTGCAATTAGGGCTGCAATTAAATGAACCGAGCCAGATCATGGACATGTTTGGGTTCGGCTCATTAAAAGCTCGGCTCGGGCTCGTTCGTTCACTAAACGAGCCGAACCCAACTCAAAAATTAGGCTCTTCAAATAAACGAGCCGAACCCGAGCTTTGTATAGTCAATTGGGCTTGGACAAGCTCGTGAACTTTTTAGGCTCGGTTCATAAAGCCGAGCCGAGCTTTAAAGCTCAGATTATGTTTGTTATATATATATATATATATATATATATATATATATATATATATATATATATATATAGAGAGAGAGAGAGAGAGAGAGAGAGAGGAAAGTGAAGTTACACCGCCGGTGTAGCTAACTTAGCTACACCGCCGGCTTAAAATACAATGGGCCCACATTGTTTTGGTGATCCAAACCATTCATTTGATTGGCCCTCACATAGATAGGGTGCCTATCAAAAATCAGCTCCATAGGATCATCCCAACCCTACGATTTGTGGAGGCAAAAATGAACGTGTAAAAACCTTCACAAATTTGTCCATTTTTGCCTCCACAGTTTGAAGGGTTGGGATGATCCTATGGAGCTGATTTTTGGTGGACACCCTATCTATGTGAGGGCCAATCAAATGAATGATTTGGATCACCAAAACAATGTGGGCCCATTGTATTTTAAGCCGGCGGTGTAGCTAAGTTAGCTACACCGGCGGTGTAGCCTCTCTCTCTCTCTCTCTCTCTCTCTCTCTCTCTATATATATATATATATATATATATATATATATATATATATATATATATTACTTAATGGTATTTATTTAATATGTTTACTAAACAAGTTGAACCCGAACCCAACCAAGCTCGAGCCTGGCTCAGCTCGGCTCATTAAAAGCTCGGCTCGGGCTCGGCTCGTTCGTTTACTAAACAAGCCGATCCGAGCTCGAGCTTTGTTGAATTTTGGCGAGCCGAATATGAGCCCATAGTATAAAGCTCGTCACGAACATGAGCCGATGCTCAAACTAAGCAAGCCTAGCCCGAACACACCAAAGTTCGGCTCAGCTCGGCTCATTTGGAGCCCTATTTGTAATTGAGGGGCAAATATTATCATCTATTATTTTCATTTAAAAAAAATTATCATCTATTAATTGAGGGAAGTGATATTTATGCCCCTTTTGATCACCAGAGACACCTAGCGCCAGTGTATGTGGCAATCAAATCCACTGGATTCTTCTGACGTCAAGAACATTAGTCCCCGTTTAGTCATTGATACACTGGAGTTGGGTGTCCCTAGTGATAAAAATGGGCGTAAATATCACTTCCCTTATTTTAATATAATTTTTTTCTTAACACAAGCACTTTTTTCATGGTGGATTTTTTATTCGTCAAGGAAGTTGATCATCTCCTTTAATATTAAAACCCTCTAATTTGAACACCTCTATTATATATAATTAGAAAAATATGGGTGATTCTTCAAAAAACATGGAAAAAGACCCTAATACCCTTCTGACATCAACATGATTCTCCTTGCAGGTTCCTTTTTCATTTTAGAAAATCCCACTGTATTTAATGCCCATTAAATTGGCGTGCTTCACAGGGCTTTAATATTAAAACCCCTCTAATTTGTACACCTCTATTATATATAATTAGAAAAATATATAGGATTGCCATGAGCGACACCAAAATCTTTAATACCAATAAAAATAAAATAAATGGGAAAAACTAGCTTGTCATGCACATGCCCCTAAGTTATTTAAATCAATAGAAATGGAAATCTAAATATGAAATACTTTGTATATTAAAAAATGTTATTTAAAACCTTATAAATGCAAACTTCTCTATAGATATAAGATGCCTTAAATAAAAACTAATTAAAATAAGGAAATCTATATATATTATAAACTATACTATAATCATGGTTTTAAATTTCGGTTTGAGTCGAAATTCAAAAATTTCAGCCGAAATCCAGTAAAAGGCTAAGAAAATTCGTTTCGTTCGGCCAAAATTATCGAAATTTCGGTTTCAGTGCATTCCGGTTTCAGTATTGAAAGAAATCTGAAATTTCAGATTTCGGACTAAATTTAAAACCATTGCTATAATGTGATTTAACTACTTGGAAAAAAGAGACAAAACAGCAAAAAGAACAGCGAAAAGCAGCCCGTGCATGCCTATAATTGTTGATATGGTATGCAACCACACAAGGCCAGCCTGCTCGAGTTGCTCCCACCATGATATATGATGTTAGAGCCTTGATCACTACGGTTGCTGTAAAGGGCTTATAAAAAAAATGAGAAATGATAAATGCACCCTTTTTTATCACTAGGGACACCCGGCAGCAGTGTATCAATGACTGCAAAGGGGCTGATATACTTCACGTCAGAAGAATTCAACGGATTTGATTGCCACGTACACTGCAGTTGGGTGTCCCATGTGATGAAAAGAGGCGCATTTATCATTTCCCAAAAAAAGCCATGTCTCCCTGCTTAATTTTGATCTCAAAAATGATTGTCCAAGAATTATTATTAGACTAAAAAATAAATGTAATTTTGAGTCAAGTAACTAGTTTTGACCTCATAATCGATTCTCAAAATCCAAAACAAACGGGCCTAAACCATTGATTAGTTTTAGAAATTGATGATACAAATGGGGTGTTTATATGGCATGGGACCACCACTCTATGTGACTACTGCCATATAAACAAGATTCCGGCATTCCTTTTGTAAAGTAGGTCTTTTGATTCGTAACTAAAGTTTACACGAAAAGACATATATGAGGAACATGGAAAAGACGTATCAAATGAATGAATAAATCTCCTCCCAACTTCAGAAGAATTAGGGGTGCAACTTGGTCAGGTTTTCTGACCTGCATTGACCCAACCCGAAAATACCTTGGGTCAGGTTCTTAAATCATGGGACTTGGTCGGGTTTTCTGACCTGCATTGACCCAACCTGAAAATACCTTGGGTCAGGTTCTTAAATCATCGGTCTTAGGTAGGGTCAGGTTTCAGGTTGAAAAGCCCAATTCAATCTCAAGTAGGGTCGAGTTTCAAGTTGAAAAACCCCGAAACCCGACCTGACTCGAAACAGATAAATTAAGTATTGCACATGTTTGTAAATATTATTGAATTTAACATCGACACTATTATTGCTGCATGTTTAAATGAACTGTTTATGTGGTTATATGAAGTTTACTCTTTGGTTTGCTATATGATTACAAGTGGAGTTTCAAACATTGTCAATAATTATAGAACTACCATCCTCTGCAAACCGGTTGCATGTTTGCATTTTCTTGCTAGTGAGTCCTTGCTTAATAAGCATGAACGAGTGTTTTGTATAAAAAAGGTTAAATGCAAGCATCTAAGCACCCATACACCTGTATATACCTTTATCTTATCCCATGTCACTGAGTTTGTTTCTATCTGCATTTAATCTCAGGGAGTTGAAGTTAGACAATGTAAAACAATGCGCCAATGTGAAAAAACCCAACCCGACCTTACCTGCGAATTATCATGAAGGGCCGGATTTGGGAATCGTGGGTTTTCCGGAAAAAAACCCAACCCGATCCGAGAAATTTCTTGGGTAGGGCCTGTTCTTCAAAACCCGACCCGCCACACCCAAGTTGCAGCCATAAGAAGAATGCCTATGCCGACTCACGCGAACACCCACATGTGCAGTGCTAGATTTAAGGTCACTGGTTCCCACAAAGCCACTAATCACAAAAGCATATACTTTTGAGAGATGAGAAATTCGGTCCCCCATTTTTCGCTCTTGTCCTCCTAAAGATGTCTTTAAGCGTAGATTTTTTTTAGGGCGATGATATTTTCACAAGAAGAGTACGGAATGTTGATAAGGGTTCAAGAAATTACAGGTTTTGAGTACTTTTTAAAACAATCATCAAACGTGATTCTTCAAAAAAGGTGGAAAAAGACCCCAATACCCTTCTAACATCAACATGATTCTCCTTCCAGGTTCCTTTTTCATTCTAGAAAATCCCACTGTATTTAATGCCCATTAAATTGGCGCGCTTCACAAGGCTTCTTTTGGTTCGTCGGAATGTGTATTTGAACCGACAGAACCTTGGGTTTGTTTCTATCTTGCCCGTCGGAAATAACTGGAGACGGATTGATGCTTGACATGTGTTAAAAAACTTTTTTGAACGGTCGTGCCTCTATACACAGGTGGTTTGGCTTGAATTTGAAATTTTCCTTTGAACCCAGAGTCCCTTGGGTTTGTTTAGATCTTGGTCGTCGCCAATATGCATAGACGGTCGGATCCACGACACGTGAACATCAATATGGAACAGTGGCGTCTTCTAATAATACCGCCTCTCTGTATGAGATTCCGCCGGCGTATCCTGCATTCCGCTGGCGTATACTCTATTTCCACTTACACCTTATTTCCGCCGGTGTACCCCTTATTATTCCGGCGGCGTACTTTAGAACCCGGCGGTGTATTCGATATTCTGGCGGCGTACTCGATACGTTTGAAACACATGTTTTAACCTAGAAAATCAAGCAGCGTCTCAATATTCCGACGGCGTACTCTAGAATCCGGCGGCATACTTGGAATCTTTGAACAATGGGTATATTTTGAATCTGGCGGCATACTTGATATTTCGACGGTGTACTCAAGAATCTGACGGCGTTCTTAGCCAAAAGAGACGTGAGAAATAATTAAATATTCAATAACGTCGTTGTTTTAAGCCAAAAGAGACGTCAGAAATAATAAAATATTCAATAACGTCACCGTTCTCAACTAAAAGAGATGTGTAAATAGTAAAATTTTCAATAACGTAGTCGTTCTCATCCAAAAGAGAAGTGAGAAATAATAAAATATCACTTTAAAGATAATGTTTGGAGTTCTCATCCAAAAGAGAAGTGAGAAATAATAAAATATTATTTTAAAGATAATGATTGACGTTGGAATGGCAACATAGGAGACTGTGATCATGTCAAAAGGGTATTGGGGTCTTTTTATTCTACCTATTATTTTTTTTTAAGATAATTGTTATAAAAAGTACCCAAAATCCGTAATTGCTCGAAATATTACACCATTTCATACGTTTTTTTCTCCAGCCCCCAGCATTGGCCTCACTTTTAACGTGATATGACGTCAAATCACGTTAAAAGTGAGCGCATGCGTACTGCTGGGGGTGAAAATGTCATCTCACTTTTTTCTCCCTCAAACTTGGACCCACTAGGTCACCCTGTGACACACATGCCACATGAATTAGATCATGGTCTGCGTGTGATAGACTCTACATCAATCTTTTTATTTTTTAATTAATATACCAAGTGTATACTAATCTAAGCTATTGTTTCTCTAATTCTCTCTGCCTTTTCTTCTTCTTTCTTTTTAGTTTCTTTAGTTTTCGCCCTTTCTTTCCCTCTTCTCCTTCTTTCTCTTTGTACTATATGTTCCAGCTTATCTCCTCCTCTTCAAACAGAGATGGCTAATGAGAGCAAAATACTCATATTTGGAGCAACTGGGTATCTTGGAAAATACATGGTGAAGGCCAGTGTGTCCTTGGGACACCCTACGTATGTGTATACCAGACCCATCACGGTCACCACCGACTCCGCCAAGCTAGAATTGCTCAAGGAATTCAAATCCATGGGAGTGGAGATTTTTGAGGTAAATAACTCCAATAAAATAAGGGAAATGATATATTCGCCCCTTTTTCCCAAGAAAAGGGGGCAAATATATCACTTCCCTAAAATATTCTCTTGATTTTAAACATAAAACAAAACAAAATATTCTCTTGATTTTAAATATTCTCTGTATATACTGAAAAGTGCTTTTCAATTCAACCGGTTGTATGTACAATACAGATGCTTATTTTTCTGAAGGACACAGTAGAAGGTGTGGAATAATTCGTCAATTTTTTTTTTTTGTTTGAGAAACGTTTAAATTAAAAAATTATTCTTCCAATAATGTTTTTTTTTTTTTTTTTTTTTTTTTGTAATATTCTCTTACTTTTTTGCACCCAATTATTGAAACTAGTGTTTTTGCAAAAACAGGGAACTTTGGATGAGCATGACAAGCTCCTCTCAGTGATTAGACAAGTAGATGTGGTGATTTCTACACTTGCAATTCCTCAACATCTAGAACAGATCAAAATCATTGACGCCATTAAAGAGGCTGGTAACATCAAGGTCCCTCCCTCCCCCCTCTCTCATCTAGTTGGATTTCAGAATGATCTAAAAGCCCAAATCTGTAGAAAATAAAATAATAAAAACAATATATAAGAAAAGGAAGAAGACAAACTTTCATTGACTTTTTGTTTTATTCATTCATCTCATAAATTCCACGTTACACCATAGCACTATATATATATATATAAACTTGTTGCTATACGTGTAACACTCAAAAAAAAAAAAAAAAACTCACGTTTTGACTTTCCTCATTCTAGCTAAATTCTAAAACTACTATTATTGATAAAAATAACACAAGATGCCTTCACTTTGGAAACTCCCAACCGACTCAGCACAACTTTTCTAATAATAAAAAATTCTAAATTTTGTTTAGGTGGGCCCCACAAGTTACCACCGTTTGAATTACTTTCCAACACGCCCCCTTAATTCAAACTAGGTGAATGATTGTACTCCCGTCATATGACGAAATTTTTTGAAATTCTCTTCTGGCAATGCTTTGGTGAAAATATCCCCCACTTGATCTTCAATGTTGCAATGCTTTAAGTCTGTAACTTCTCAAATGAAATGGTGACAAATCTCAATGTGCTCCGTCCTTCCTTGATGAACTGGATTTTTTGTTAAGGCAATTGTGGTTTTGTTGTCACAAAACATCCATGTAGGCCCGTTTTGTTTCGCCTTCAATTCACGCAAAATCCTTCGTAGCTATATTGCTTGACATACTGTAGTTGTAGCAGCAATATATTCAGCTTCCGTGCTTGAGAGAGCCGTAGTAAGTTGCTTCTTAAATGCCCAAGCTATGACACCTGATCCGATGCTAAAACAATAGCCCGTTACGATCATCAATGAAACCTGCCCAATCACCATCAGTAAAACAAACTAATTTAGAGTTAGTGACTTTTGTGTACACAATACCAAAATTGATTGTTCCTTGGATGTATCTCATAATTCTCTTTGCTGTCCCAAAATGATGCTTGCTTGGATTGTGCATAAACCCAAATCAAGGGTCCATATCAAGGTCCCTCCCTCCCCCCTCTTCTTTCATCTAGTTGGATTTCAGAATGATCTAAAAGCCCAAATCAAGGGTCCATATCAAACAGGATCTTAGAATGCTACACGAGCCCAAACGAGAACACTATAGATCCATTACACATGGCATATTTGGAACATACTGCTTGCATGGATGCACAACATTCATGAACAATTATGTTACATGTGTGCATGTGATGTAGGACGAATTCCAGTCCTAGTCAAAGAGCTCTAGTAGAGTTACAGCATGTTTACTTTTATATTGCTTTCTCATCTCATTTAATAAGAATTTTTTTGGGTAAAACTACTAAAAACCATCTACATCAAAATTTATCTACAAGAATCCCAAACAATTTTCTCGAGGGTGCTGATAAATTTGCCCCCTTCCCGTCGAAATTCACCCTCTTTTAACAGCCCTTTAACGTACACCACCCAGAACCTCCACCCGATCACCTAACTCCCTCTCTGCCAACCCTCTTCTCCATCTCAGCTCCTCCAACCTTCCTCTCCCCTAACATGAAGAGAAACACCCTCTCTTTACTTCCGTTAGTAGGAACTGTTTTAGGTTGTGTATTTATCTTTCTACTAGTGGGACCAACTGATGCAGGTGCATCCCTCCAAGTGGCGAAGTCGACGGTCCAGAACGAATCCATCACAAAGTCTTATTTTTAGCAAATAAAAGAGCCTTAATTTGTTAAGAGTTTTAAAAAGGAGAGTTTTATGGAGATAGAAATCATTCCCTAAGTCATTGTACGAGGGAAGTTGGAGTCTTTTTTGGAATCTAGTTTATCTTTAGAAGTTTTATAGTTTTAGGAAGTTTCTTTTTAAGTTTTCATTGTTTTAATAGAAGTGAGATTCTAATTTAAGTTTGTTTAGGATTTTTCTCTGCAAAGTCTATAAATAGGCTATCACTGTAATTTGTTTCATTATTATCTTTTTGGAATAAAAATTTGGTTGCCTCTCAAATTGTTGCCTCGTTTTGCCCCATCAAAGACAAGCCACCTGCTTCTTGTATTGTTGCCATTCCGCGAGCCATCTGCTGCTCGTGCTTTGGGTCTTGCTGCTCGTGAATCACCACCAGACCTCTTATTTCCCTACGAACGAGTAGTCCCAAAATATCACCCGAGACTTCCTTTATTCTAAGCCCTTTCAACCATTATTCGCAGCCCCTGTTTCACCCATCCAAAACCACTTCCCCTTTTATTTCAGCCTCATCAATAGATATTAAATTCTTGACTTTAGGAACCTACAATCGATCGTATTAGCCCCATTAAAACCTACAAAATAAAAACCCAAAATCTATTAGTTTATCACACCCCTCCAGCCACCTTATTCCTTGATTCTTAGTCCCTTGCCTTGTTAACCCAAACCCACTTTGCTGCTACCTCTCTTAGCCTAACCAACCAAACCGATTAATCCTTATTGATTCAACGACCCATCTTGTTTTTCCACTATTCCATCCTTTTGCTATTTTAACCAACCAAGAAATCACTTCTTAAATTCTTTAACCCCAAGCTTCCGCGATACGCCGCTGCGTCATTTGGTATCAAAGCTAAGGCTCGCAGGGTTTCTTAACTTTGCAAATCTTGGATTCTATTCCCCACCATAATCATGCCGCCAAAAAAGAATGAAGACGGAAGTTCAGCCCCTAATGACCCCGTGTTAGTGGAGCTGCTCAAGAGATTTACTAAAATCCAAGAACAACAACGTGCTCTAGATGAACAACAACGGGCTCGTGATGAACAGTTCCAAGGTCAGATTACCGCACTAACGGAACAAGTGAATCGCCTATCTGTTAGACAAGAGGCGAGGCTTGATGGAGTAGATCGACGTGTTGAGGAAATCAGTGAACCAAGTACCATCTCGAGTCGATCATCTTATGGAAGGTGTGCAGATTGATCAACCGGTGCAAGGACAAATACCACAGCAACATACAGTTGTTAGAGCCAATTCTCCACCGCGGAATAATTACAGATGGGACTCCGAGATTAAACTGGAAATACCAGAATTCCATGGGACGCTAGAACCCGAGGAATTCATTGATTGGAGTGCCATTGTTGAAGAAGTCCTAGAGCTTAAGGACATTCTCGATGACAAAGTGGTGCCTCTCATAGCCCTTCGCCTACGAGGACGAGCCGCTGCTTGGTGGCAAGCCCGAAAGTATCAGCAACGCCAAGCAGGAGAAGCACTTATCACTGAGTGGGAGGAGATGCATCAAGAGATGCGCAAGGAGTTTCTGCCCTTCAATTACAAGCAGGTAATGTATCAGAAACTTCATCGACTTATTCAAGGAAGTCGATCTGTATCACAGTATACGGAGGAGTTCCATAGGCTTGTTGCTAGAAATAATCTACGCGAATCACGGGAGCAACTCGTAGCACGGTACCTTAAAGGATTGAAAATATCAATATATGATTCCCTTCTTGGTCAATGGTCATACATTCAAGAATGTGACGGAGGCCCATGCAAAAGCCAAACTCGTAGAGAATTCACACTGAAGAAGCGCCTCACGTTCATTTTCCTATGAGAAAAACCTTGCTCCTCCACCACCACCAAATCGGGTTTCTACATCGTCGACATCGCCCCAACCAGTTACGAGGCCTCAAGCCATAGCCCAATCCGCCCAACAAAGACCACCCAGCAGTCAATCAGATACGCAATGTTTTCGTTGCAAAGGCTATGGACATATTGCTTCTGCATGTCCCAAACCCCAGCAACAATTACTAGCCTATGAGCCGGAAGACGAAATTCTCGAAGAACTCCTTGCAGATGAGGAGAGACACAAGGAAGAAGACTATGTCATTGCCGCTGAAGATGTTACAGGTCAAAGCTTAGTCACGCGAAGATTTTGCCTCACTCCATGGAAGGACGAGGAATGGCTTCGTCATAATATTTTCACCACACGATGCAACATCGATGGCAAGGTATGTAAGTTGATCATTGATTCTAGAAGTAGTAAGAATGTGATCTCAAAAGAGGCAATGCAGAAATTGAATTTAAAGGTCGAGCCACATCCACAGCCATACCGACTAGCCTGACTCAATGACACTACAGACACGTGGATCAAGAAGCGTTGTCTCGTATCCTTCAATATTGGAGATCACTACAAGGATCGTATTTGGTGTGACATAATTTCTATGGATGCTTGTCACGTTTTACTTGGGAGACCATGCCAATACGATAGGAGCGCCCTGTACGATGGCCGCGAGAATATATATTCCTTCCACCACAATGGAAAGAAGCTCGTGTTGACCCCTTCAAAGGATAAGGATCCATCACAAGCATCAGAAAAGAAGCATTCTTCCTTATCCCGATACGATACCAGACAGTTCAAGAACGGGCAAAGAATGCGGAAGAATCTTGGGTACAAGTATCCCTTCTCAGGAGACGATGTGAACTTGTGGTCGAGTTCTTTTCAAGAAGGGGAGAATGATGCAGGTGCATCCCTCCAAGTGGCAAAGTCAACGGTCCAGAACGAATCCATCACAAAGTCTTATTTTTAGCAAATAAAAGAGCCTTAATTTGTTAAGAGTTTTAAAAAGGAGAGTTTTACGGTGATAGAAATCATTCCCTAAGTCATTGTACGAGGGAAGTTGGAGTCTTTTTTGGAATCTAGTTTATCTTTAGAAGTTTTATAGTTTTAGGAAGTTTCTTTTTAAGTTTTCATTGTTTTAATAGAAGTGAGATTCTAATTTAAGTTTGTTTAGGAATTTTCTTTGCAAAGTCTATAAATAGGCTATCACTGTAATTCGTTTCATTATTATCCTTTTGGAATAAAAATTTGGTTGCCTCTCAAATTGTTGCCTCGTTTTGCCCCATCAAAGACAAGCCACCTGCTGCTTGTATTGTTGCCATTCCGCGAGCCATCTGCTCGTGCTTTGCGTCTTGCTGCTCGTGAATCACCACCAGACCTCTTATTTCCCTACGAACGAGTAGTCCCAAAATATCACCCGAGACTTCCTTTATTCTCAGCCCTTTCAACCATTATTCGCAGCCCCTGTTTCACCCATCCAAAACCACTTCCCCTTTTATTTCAGCCTCATCAATAGCTATTAACTTCTTGACTTTAGGAACCTACAATCAATCCTATTAGCCCCATTAAAACCTGCAAAATAAAAACCCAAAATCTATTAGTTTATCACACCCCTCCAGCCACCTTATTCCTTGATTCTTAGTCCCCTGCCTTGTTAACCCAAACCCACTTTGCTGCTACCTCTCTTAGCCTAACCAACCAAACCGATTAATCCTTATTGATTCAACAACCCATCTTGATTTTCCACTATTCCATCCTTTTGCTATTTTAACCAACCAAGAAATCACTTCTTAAATTCTTTAACCCCAAGCTTCCGCCATACGCCGCTGCGTCACCAACCAGTTGGAAGTAATTTAAGAACGAAAAGAAATTGAAAGTAGATTAGAGAACAAATTAGATTGGTGAAGCAACTGTATGAGTTTTATATCTGGTAGGGTCATGTGAGAGATATACATAGAACAAGACAGTTTTGGTGTATCTACTTTAGAACAAAACAGTTTTGATGTAACTACTTTAGAATGTAAAATAAAAGAACATTGTAATTATAAGATAGTTTTATTTTTTAATGGTAAATATAATTTATTAATAAAGGGAGAAAGATACAACCAGGACGGTCACTACATCATACACAAGTCAAAAAGGAAGAAAAGATGAATGCTAATGCCACACATGCTCAAGGGGAAGGAAAGCAAAAAACCTCCACTAGGCCCACCAACCCCTGTACGGGCAAACTCATCCGCCTCACTATTAGCTGCGTTTCTAACATGACGAAAGGATACGGGGCAATCCTCCACACGATCCTGAATCTCATCCACCTCCAAGGATGGGGATGACTACGATTCAACCACCTAATCACATTGGGGAATCTCCCTACACCACCAAAGCTGACATGGTACTCTCATACACTAGCCTGATACCTTGAAGGACCTCCCTAAGCTCTGCTTCATTGGAGTCTGCTCTCCCTTTCGGACCAGAGAAAACCCACTTTACAGACCCCATATCATGCTTGAGAAGCCCTCCAACACCAGCGAGCAAAAGGTTACCAAGACTCGACCCATCAAAATTCAACTTCAACATACCTGGATCAGGAGGAGATCACCTAGGGTGAGGAACTTCAGCATTTGCACCATAAATCGGAACTAGAAATGAACCTAAAGAAAGAAAGTGACTTTGCTCAAAAAATGCATAGCAAAATAATTTTTGTGAATGCAAACAACTGGCCTTTCACGGAGTTGCAGAAGACCGTCATATATTTCCTTCCAAATCACCCACAAATAGTTGCTAAAAGGACTAGATTCCACAAAAATCTCCCTTTTCTTTTCCATGGAGCCCATGACCAACAATCAAGGAGATCAGCCTTGCTAGACGAGAAGACTCATGATAAACCAAACATCATAAGGATGAGGCTCCAGATGGATCTAGCATACCTACAATGAATAAAAATATGGGCCACTGACTCCCCTGCTCCAATGCATAGAGGGCGATGATCGATGATCAGCATGTGGCGGTTCCTAAGGTGACCCACAGTAAGGATTTTGTCCAGGAAGGTCGTCCACCCAAAGGCACAAACTCTAGGGGGACTGGAGTACCATGCTCTGTATGATAGAATGTTAGCCCCAGGTTAGGCAACCCAAGAGGAGGGTGAATTGGGTTTTGAAAACCTTTTGTTCTCTTAAAGATAATTCACAAATTAAAGCAAGAACAGACAAAATTTAAAGTGCTTGGAAGATAAAATCAAATGCATAAAAAATAAATGAAGAGGTAGAGAAGGGTAAGATATGCACTAATAATTTTATAGTGGTTCAGCCCAATCCCGGCTTACGTGCAGTAATAATTTGATTTGTTGTGTTGGACCATCTCGGTCTTTATATTAATGAATCTCCCGACCATTAAAAAAAAAAAAAAACAGAAGACCTGAAGAGAGGGGTTAGCTAGTGATAGAGTAACTAAAGCCATGCGAAAAGGCATGAGAAGGAAACCGAGGAGAAAAGGAATACAGAAAGAAAAGAAAAATGGACGGTTTTCAATGGAGGTGGGAGAGGATTAGGTCGTGGATAGCCTCTCGATGAACGAATGGCTCTCATTTTGTCTCTCCCTTTTGCATACATCTTCTCTCAAGCTCTCAATGAGACTATCTGCTGATATATAATATTGTTTTGGGCCATTGTCCAGTTAAGGAGCTGTTGGGCTTAGACCATTTTACTTGGAGTACGTGGATCAACTTAGCCCTACCGGAGAGAGAGAGAGAGAGAGAGAGAGAGAGAGAGAGAGAGAGAGAGAGAGAGAGAGAGAGAGTTTTCAACGATTGGTGTTTCTAATAACATCAATGGAGGGAGAGATTTTATGGATATGCCTACTTTAAGTAAGCTTTATCTATAGTTAGTGGTAAAATTGATAATTAAGAAAATGATATGGTATTCCTAAAACTCAGGATGTCATTTTTGTTCCTCAACTCAATCTAGGGTCTCGTTTCCTCATCCTCTGCACTTGCATCCTCCTCATTGCACATCATTCGCACTGTCCTACTCTCTCTCGCTCTCCCTCCAAAAAAAATCACCTCCATTGTCTTCAAAGCCTAAACGTAATATATCTATCTCCATCGTCCAAAAGGGTAGTCTTCCGTCCTATTTCTGCAATATGGGTGTTGAAAATGGGTAGCGTAGGCAAAAGGATGTTCACCCTGTCAAGATAGTTCTCCCTCAAATTCAACAAGTTTTGAATGTTTTGTGGGTTTTCGAGTTGGAGAAGATGAGAAGGCAAAGGAGCGTTGATGGAAAGGTTAGATGGGTCAGATTCGAGAGCGGGCCAATCCCTAGAAAGGAATCGAGTTATGATTATGAAAAATAGGTTTTTTTTTCTATTTCTTCAATAGGCTATGAGAATAGGTCAAGCCCAGAAGGAAAAAATCATAAGGAATCGAGTTACTAGAAAGGTTCAGATGTGTCAGTTTCAACAAATTTTTTTAATGTTTCTTCGTCTTTCCTATTTTTAGTTTTTTCTATTTTTGTTTTCTTCTTGTTGCTTGTTAGTATTTTTTTTTTTTAAATTTTGCTTCTTCTTCCAGTAACTCGATTTCTATCTAGTTTTTGTTTACTTTCCCATGTTTCATCTTGATTTGGGAAATTTCTAAGGTTTGACTTCTACCATAGGTTAGATTTACGAAATTGTACAAGTTTCATTTGTGAGAGATGGTTTTCAAGATGGAAATGGAGATATTGAACGAAGTAAAGGAGTCGAGAATAATCTCTGGATGAATTTCTTTTGCAATCAATTAGCTAATTAAGCAATCTCGATTGTTATTTATTCACTGAGGCCTCAATTCAATTTGAAATTAGTTTTGGAGAAGGGTATCTCTCCAATAGATTTGTGATGTGTTATTTTCTCCCTCAATTTTGAAATTGTATGAATACTAAAAAAAGATAAAGATTTTCAAAATCCCCGGAAGATCCAAGCTCAGTCACGAGTTTTCAAGAAAACCAGTGAGATCATGTTTCGTCAGCTGAATGGATGAGATTCGAGCACCTGTATCAACTCAAGTAGTATCGATCAAAGCCGCATCAACATCGATCATATGATCATTTCTAATTACGCAAAACAATTTCAGCATCCAAAAAACAAATTTTAGATCACTCTCTCGTTTTTTTTTTTTAAATGGTAGATTACTCTCTTTCTCCCTGTGTTTAATATCTGTGCTTTAAACTTTCCATTTATGTTGTTCTATAGAGGTTTCTCCCATCAGATTTCGGGGTTGAAGTGGATAGGATTATTGGGCTCCCTCCATTCCAACCTATCAATGATGACAAGAAGAAGATCAGAAGGGCGACAGAAGCAGCAGGGATCCCATACACCTTTGTCTCTCCAAACTGCTTTGGAGCATACTTCGTTGAAATCTTGCTTCATCCGCATGAGCAAAGCGAAGATGTCATTGTCTATGGTAGCGGCGAAGCCAAAGGTACTTAATATAGACATCTCTACTATGCCTATTTAGGGTTCGATCTTGCCATAAACATGAAAAGAGGAGAGTATTTTTATATTTGCATTCATGGTTTCTATTTGATTTGATAATTTTATGTAGCCTTATTGTTAGTCTCCTTCGTTAATCGATAATTGCGTAGCTTGATTCTCCTTCATTTGTAAGGCCTAATGGAATATAAAATTTCGTGTTCAGCCGTGTTGAATTTTGAGGAAGACGTCGCCGCTTTCACAATTAAGGCAGCAACAGATCCTAGAGTGTGCAATCGTGTCATCGACTATAGGCCTCCAGGAAACATCATCTCTCAGCTTGAATTGATCGCATCTTGGGAGAAGAAATCTGGAAGGACTTTGAAGAAAACCCATCTCTCCGAAGAAGAAATTGTGAAGCTCTCCGAGTGTAAGAATATCACAATTTCTTTTTCATATTTTTTGCCTTAGCTCTGATTCAGTGTCTGTATGCACCACACTGGTTTAGATATTGGAGACCGCTCTTTTATTTAAAGCCCTCCCGTCCACAGTTACAAATTTCTCTGAATTATTGAAAAAATCTTGAAAGAATATTGAATTTATATCCCTAGTTTTACTTTAAAATTTTCCAAATAACCCAAAATTCTTGTATTTTTTAACCAAGTGCAATTTTTTAAAATTTAACGTGAGTTTCTCAAATTATTTATCACGTTCTCTTATATAATATTTGAAAATCTTGGAAGAAATACAAAACTATTGAAAATGACATTTGGAAATATGTGTTGCAAATACACGGTCGTGGACCCTATAATTTCTTGCAAATAGAAAAACGTGTTCTTTTTCAAATTTCTCCCAACTTCTATCGTAGCATTTCTGAATTTCTCAAACAGTTTATGAGGTTGTTTCACCACCGGCATGCCCAGAATCATCCATTCACATTTTTTGTGAAGGGCCGAAACTAATCTCACTGAAAACATGTTTTTTAATCTCAAACTTTTACAAAAAAGTGAAAGGCTGGTTTCAAAGAGAGACCTCTGGAATTATGCCCCCACACAAACTTTGTAATTATCCTCCCATTGGCCAAAAAGCAAAACTTTAAATGAAAGAGAGGTGTGCCAATATCAAAACGAATGAGCTCGATGCGGTGATCAATCTGGTTCGGTATTTACTATGTTTACTAATCAATTCTACTTCTCCCATAGCAGCTCTTCCATGTCCCGACAACATACGAGTCTCCATCCTTCACAGCATCTTTATCAAGGGTGATCAAATGAGCTATGAACTAGAAGAAAACGATTTGGAAGCTTCGAAACTATATCCAGATTACAAATACACTCCAATCGATCGCTACCTAGATATCTGTGTGGTCAATCCCCCTACACCTAAGCTCACATCCTTGGCATAGCTAGTAACAAAAAAGCGAGATTATTATAGAGCGTGCAATAAGGTGCAGACAAAGTGATGCGACTTCATTGGAAATTGTTGTTGATGGCACTGTCCATGTGAAAGATGGTTGCATGATTGATATTAAAAATGTAATTGTTCAAGTAAGGTAGTTAAAAAATGTAATTGTTGTGTTGAATTGTCAAGTACAGGATTGGTTTGTGTTAAAATATTGTTAATTACTTGGTTCTTTCAACGACTATGTGCGCAATACAATTCATGACAGTACGACAAAACTAATATAGAAGATTCATAATTTTTGGGTTATATGGTCTTACCACATAATTGCATGCATTTAAAAAAAACTTACAAACAATGGCGAAAAGACAGCAACAGTTGGAAGACTGGAGCATCCAAAACACTTATCCCACACAACCTTTTCCACTTTTATTGAAGAGAGAGGCAGAGGATTCCAGGCTAATGTATGATCCAAAACGGAAAAGTCAGTACTCTGACTCCAAATTGCATTTCGGTTGAAGCAAAGACAGACTACGAAGAATAAGAAGCTATAGAAATTATGAATAAAACCACATTCAAATTCCATTAACCTGTGTTACAATACTTTTCTTCAAAACCTCACCTAGGAGTTTGATTTCCTGGCTTGCCTTATCGAGCTAAGTAACTAATATGAACTAACTAGATCTAAACATGGAAGCTTAATGCTATGGTGCAACCATGTTCATGTTATACAGGTTGATAAAAGGTTAGGAACGACACAAAACAATAGAAATGAAAACGTAGCATCAGATTGTGGACACAAAAACCACATTTCAGTTCTTACAAGCAATGCATTAACTTAGATATGAATCTCTAAACTTGCAGCCCAGGAAATCAATGACAGTACAAAATTCCTCTGATATACGGCTTCGCTTCAACAAATTCTAGTATAATTTTTAAGCAGATGTGAAGATAAAAGAAGAAGAACAGTTAAATTATGGGCAACGGGGAAAGCATATTGCAGAACCAACCTCCATCCCATTTGCAAAAGACCAATCATCCACAAGAGGCAATTTCCTTCTTAGAACCTGAACCAAAACCAGAACAATGGAGATGAAACTTCAACAGGTAAGAGTGGTTGCTTACAACCTTGACTGATTAAATGGGGTTTCTCAGAACCCAACAAACAAGAAAAGTGCAGTGCAAAGTTCGGCAAGAATAATTAGTTGCTCCCTTCCTTCTATACTGAAAAAATTAAAAAGTATATATATATATATATATATATATATATATATATATATATATAGAGAGAGAGAGAGAGAGAGAGAGAACTGTTGAGCGCACCATTTTTTTTGGTGCACTTTAGTTGTTAGAGAGAGAGAGAGAGAGAGAGAGAGAGAGAGAGAGAGAGAGAAAGAACTAGAACTAGAACTGTTGAGCGCACCATTTTTTTTTGGTGCGCTTAAGTTGTTATAATGCCTCACATTCGTTTAAATATTTGGGTCCCGCTAAAGCTCACCAATGGGAGGTATTATAACAACTTAAGCGCACCAAAACTTTTCTCATATATATATATATATATATTCATTTTTCATTAGAAAATTGGGTTTCTTTCTTAGAACAAAGAACCAAAAGAATGGGGAACAAAACCCATCAGGAATCATGCATTCCCCTTTTCTCCACAAAAGAAAGACAAAAATAAGATGTGGTCTTTCTCCTTGACTGCTCAGAAAGGTCTATTTCTCTTTTAGAACCCAAAAACCAAATGAATGTGATTCAAAACCCATCAGGATTTAATGGGATTCCCCCTTTTTTCCCCTAACCCACAACCCATAATCTAAAGAAAAAAAATATATATGGAGTGATTTTTATTTTCCTTTCGCAAAGAAACAAAAAGACCTCATAGATGGATAAATCCAAAGAGAGAAACAGCCCAAAAAACTTAAGCAGAGGTAGTAATAGATATACGGTCCATTAATTAAAGCATGCAAATGTCAATAGAGGGGATAGATAGAAGAAGAGCCACACACGAGAGAAAAAACAAGAGATAAATCGTTAATCTTTTGACAGTGGCACTCATTTCTATTGCAGACTTTTGGGGGCCCATTTCTTCGTCTTCTACTCTGATTTCCTTTGTCTTTCTCATAACAACCAAAATATCTGAAATCTCTGTTCAGACACTGTTTTTTTTTTTTGAAAGGGTAATGAATTTTCAATAAATTTAGGAAAACAATATAGAGCCAACTGAGGAGATCAGCATAGAAGAATCTAACAAAAGAAAAATACAATCAAGATGGAAAAACAAAAAACTCCTATCACAGGGTAGGAAGTCGAAAAGTTCTAATTCTGATCTTGCAACTCCTTCACTAGCCAATCTATCTGCTTCCGAATTGGCCGATCATTTTACATGACGAAAAGATATACTAGAATCCCCAACCTACTCCAAGATCTTGTCTATCCAACTAGAGATACGCCAAAGGGGCTTACCACTTCCCTTTAACCATGTTATGACATTAAGGGAGTCCTCCTCGACAGTCACCCTTGATAAATCAGAAGGTGCGATCAGTTTAATACCTTGAAGGGCTGTTGTTACGAACCTAAATCGGTTCGTAACGAATTTGATCTTCTTAGAGGGAAGATCAACTTCTTGACCCACTTCGAGGGAAGGGTCGTCCTCCTCTGTGCATAAAACACACTATTTTGGGGATAAAATTCTCATTCAATAAAGAAAGGTTGCGTACAAGTTATTTATTAAAAATCCCTATTCTAAATAAGCCTTATCTCTAGTACTCCTAACTAATTAAATAACTACAAAGCAAATTTCAAAATAACAAATATCTCAACTAACTTATTTCAGCCAAGGTGGGACCCAAATATGCACGTAACATTTCTCCCCCCTTGAAATCAACTTTGTCCTCAAGGTTGGATCATTGGAGAAGATAATTTCTTCCGCCAGGGTCCCAAATCTTAGTGTGCATCATCTTCACGAAAAATATAGTTGAAATCAATGGTTGAAACAACTCCATCTTCCAACCGATCTCATCGTGTCGTTCATCAAAGATCCTTCGGTGCATGTTCTTAGAATGATTTAGATGATAACACACGAATGGCCGTGGATGAGAGTCTTTTCGATTACGTAGGACAGATTGAGGGGAAGATGAACGGTGGACTCTTCGGTGATGACCTCTCTTTTGTGTCTTCTTCGCCTTTTCTATTATCTACTTTCTTTCTCCATTCTTCCTTTCTCTTCTTTTTCTATTTCGCCGTTTCTTTTTTGGAACTTTCTTTTCTTCGATTTGCTTTCTTTCATCTTTACGCATTTCCTTAATCAGCATGCTGATTTTGTTGAGGCCTTCCACAAATCGTCGTTGCTCTTCTATCATTCTTGAAACAGATACTTTCATCTTCTGAAAATCATCACGCAAGGAATCCAAAATCTCCAATGATGTATCCATGGCGTAGGACCGGCTGCTTTGATACCAATTGTTACGAACCTAAATCGGTTCGTAACAAATTTGATCTTCTTAGAGGAAAGATCAGCCTTTTGACCCACTTCGAGGGAAGGGTCGTCCTCCTCTATGCGCACAACACACTATTTTGGGGATAAAATTCTCATTCAATAAAGAAAGGCTGCGTGCAAGTTTTTTATTAAAAATCCCTAATCTAAAGAAGCCTTATCTCTACGACTCCTAACTAATTAAATAACTACAAAACAAATTTCAAAATAACAAATATCTCAACTAACTTATTTCAGCCAAGGTGAGACCCAAATATGCACGTAACATTCCTCCCCCCTTGAAATCAACCTTGTCCTCAAGGTTGGATCATTGGAGAAGATAATTTCTTCCGCCAGGGTCCCAAATCTTAGTGTGCATCATCTTCACGAAAAATATAGTTGAAATCAATGGTTGAAACAACTCCATCTTCCAACCGATCTCATCGTGTCGTTCATCAAAGATCCTTCGGTGCGTGTTCTTGGAATGATTCAGATGATAACACACGAATGGCCGTGGATGAGAGTCTTTTCGATTACGTAGGACAGATTGAGGGGAAGATGAACGGTGGACTCTTCGGTGATGACCTCTCTTTTGTGTCTTCTTCGCCTTTTCTATTATCTACTTTCTTTCTCCATTCTTCCTTTCTCTTCTTTTTCTATTTCGCCGTTTCTTTTTTGGAACTTTCTTTTCTTCAATTTTCTTTCTTTCATCTTTGCACATTTCCTTAATCAGCATGCTAATTTTGTTGAGGCCTTCCGCAAATCGTCGTTGCTCTTCTATCATTCTTGAAACAGATACTTTCATCTTCTGAAAATCATCACGCAAGGAATCCAAAATCTCCAATGATGTATCCATGGCGTAGGACCGGCTGCTTTGATACCAACTGTTACGAACCTAAATCGGTTCGTAACGAATTTGATATTCTTAGAGGGAAGATCAGCCTCTTGACCCACTTCGAGGGAAGGGTCGTCCTCCTCTATGCACAAAACACACTATTTTGGGGATAAAATTCTCATTCAATAAAGAAAGGCTGCATACAAGTTTTTTTATTAAAAATCCCTAATCTAAAGAAGCCTTATCTCTACGACTCCTAACTAATTAAATAACTACAAAGCAAATTTCAAAATAACAAATATCTCAACTAACTTATTTCAGCCAAGGTGGGACCCAAATAAGCACGTAATAGCTGCCCTAACTCCGACCTCATTTGAGTCAACAATCCCTAGGGATCCAAAGAATGCCCAAAGAGTGTCACCAACCTCATTTCTAAGGAGACCGCCCACTCTAACAGCACCAGGATTTCACAAACTAGATCCATCAAAATTGAGTTAAGGAAACCCAAAGGAGGAGAAGACCAATTTTGAATCACAGGCACAATCAGGCCTCCCCCTAAGCATACCTCCTTATTACAGTCATGCCAAAGATCAACAGCCGAAACAAAGCTAAATAATGGGAGAGCCTTTACCCAACCTTTCAGACAATGTTTTCTTAACCTTTTTTAGAAGAGGAAACGTAGAGAAGGAAAAATACTTTTGCCATAACGGAGAAGCTAACTAAAATCCAAGAAGATGTTACATTTCTAGACGAGGGAAGGGAACATACAAAATACACAGAACAAAAAACCCAAGAAGTGAAAAGAGTCATGTATAATCTTATGATACGTGCATGACCACGTACTAATGGTCTCTTGCATCAAGCATGTCAGTTGAGTCTATTCAAGTGTTTGCATAGTCATGTGGTAGTGTGTAAGTGGTAAGTAACGGTGTTAGTTGTGTACAAAAGTGGAGTTGTGTTGGGTGGTTTTTAGCATGTATTGAAGTGGTAGTAGTGGTTGCATCGTGCATGTGCCAAGTGGCTTGTTTTGTATATAAAATGCTATCATCTAATAAAATGGAATGAAAAAGAAGAGAAATTTACAGCAAACAAAGGAAATTTTGTTTAGGAGAGTAATTGTTCCTCTCGAATTGAGATGGCCAATTATAGGCACGTAAGATCCCAAAACCCCGAAATTAACAAAATAAACTTACAAAATAATGGGGAAAAGATAGCAATAGTTGGAAGACTAGAGCAAAAAATACCGGATGGGGAGTCGTCAAACAGTCATCAGTTTCCATGATTTTTTTTTATAATAGGAAGAGTAAAATACAAATCGGGGGGTGAGAGAGACTGGAAAAGTCAGGGTTTGTTACAGGACTATATAGTAGAATAAGATATATATATATATATATATATATATATATATATATATATATATATATATATATATATAGAGAGAGAGAGAGAGAGAGAGAGAGAGAGAAAACCTTATCGGCCTCTCTACATAGGGTTTCTTTTGCAATCAAACTCAATGAAGGGGATTTTATGTTTCCCGTTTCGCCAGCTTCTCTAGGTAAGATTACATTCTTTGCGGGAACTTTTTCACCGACGACCGTAGAATGGAAAACAGACGAGGGAGTAGATGAAGAGTAGAGAAGAGGGAATACGGAATGAGTCGAGGCAGGGTGCGAAAATGAAATCATGGGGGTGGGAAAGAAAATCGCCGTGAGGGAAGATCAACTTTGCTCGGACAATTTTATCTTGAATAGACCCTTCGAATAGATTATCCTACTTGCATAATATATCATGTCCATTGGGAGGCTTTTCTACTTAAGGATAGGAAGTTTATCTAAGGATACAATAACAATATAACACCTTTATTGGGCCAAACTCCCTCTCTTTTGCAACACTAAAATCATTTGAATCAAAGAGACTATTTTAGAGAGCTCCCTCCGCTAGCTTTATTTTCATTTCCTACTCCATTTTCCCAAGTCCCATTTGGATACCCTTGCCGCTGTTCATCATGGGCTAGCCATCCTTGAATAAGCTATTCTTGAGATTTGCAATCATACCTGAATAAGCTGATTCTAAAATATTTAGGATATTTCAAGTAAAATGGGGAATGACACTTCCACTCTCTTTTCCAGCATTTCCACCTCTTAGAGGTAAAAACGGACGACCAATGCTATGCCCACACATGGCTCAACTAGCGAGACAAGATTACTCGGCTGGATCAAGAGCTCAATGATTCCTCCGATAGGTGGCTTGCAGCAGAGAGGCCCTGAGCCAAGTGGTCTTGGCCTAAACAAGGTTCACACACTCACGCAATGCACCCCTCTGAGTGGATGCCTCCTAAAATACGTGACATCATCGCCCTAGGAGACCGCATAGCTTATTGTCATTATCTAGCAATTGTATATGATCTTGCCTCCACTGTACAAGATCATGCACCTGCCAGCCATCAAGTTGTCACCACCTGGAGTAACACAGCACATATCCCTTCACATCACCCCAACAATCATACATGCGTGTATTGTAATGCCTGCATCTCTAGCGATACACAATGTCACGTCACTGTCAATCGTACCCAAGAACTCGGAACCTCCATATTAAAGGCAACCCCCTAATTAAGATCTTCAATCTTCAATCCCTCCAAGAGACTCCACACGCAAGTTAATAGACTAACTAGGCCATCTCCCTCTAGTAAACATACCTTGTGGTGTGCGTATCCACTCTCAGTATGCGGCAAACCCATCACCTCTTTCTTGTTCAAATCTCCTTTCCTGGTGCTTCAGTCTGACTTGAGTGTCCAAGGGTTCCCTTGGAGTTCCGACTCCAGGTGATCCTTAACCTTTTGTCTACGAGTGCAGGTGTTACAGGTCAAAGCCACCTTCCTGCCGTCGAGATCAAATAGGAAGTGGGACCCGGAGTATCAGGACCGTCCACACTCACGTACAGATTGGCCATGGCCTAAACCCAGCTCACACGCCCACCCAATGCGCATATCCAATGGGAGGTCTCCTGAAATACGTGACGACATTGCCCTAGGAGAACGCATAATGTCTTCTAACTATCCAGTGTTGGTACTTCCAGCAGCCTTATAAGATTCCGCCTCCACCATACAAGATCCTGCACCTACCAGTTGCCAAGCTGTCACCACCTGGTGTATCGCAGTGCATATCCCATCATATCAAATCGCAGAACCATACACTCATGGTTGCAACACCGGCAACTCTAGCAATACACACAATGTCATATCACTTTCACAGTGCACATAGGAACTCACAACCTCCATATTAAGGGAAACCCCCCACTCAAAATCTCCATCTCGATCTCCATTCTTCAATCCTCCAAGAGACTCCACACAACAAGTCCACAGACCAACCAGGCCATCTCCCTCTAGTAAACATACATTTAGGTGCATGTATCCACCCTCAACACACGGCAATCCATCTCCCCTTTCCTGTTCAGTTCTTCTTTCCTGGTGCCTCAGTATGACTCAAGTATCGAAGGGTTCCCTGGAGTTCTGACTCCGGGTGGTCCTTAACCTTTTGCCTATGAAAGCAGGTTTTACAGGTCAGAGCTGCCTTCTTGCGTTCGAGATCAGGTAGGAGGCGGGGCTCGGAGTATTAGGACCATCCGCACTCACGCACATATTCAAGCAGCATCACCACCCCTTTTGTTTGACTTATATTATAGATGATTGTATTTTAACCTCTTTTAGTTTGTCTTCAAATTTAACAAAACAAACATAAGGAGGTGAAAATAACATTTTCAGTACAATTTTGTTCTTATAATTTCTCCAAGGATAGAGGTTGACGTAATAAATAGAGGATCCAAGGGATAAGCGTGTGCTCCATTTATTGCTCCATAAAGTGGCGGTAAATTGGTAGAGGTCTTGCCTAACCCCAGCTTACCCATAAAAAAAAAAGTAAAGTGGGGGTAAATTGCTAAAACAAACCTTAAGACCACTTTTATTGGGAAATGATATATCCGCCCCTTTTGATCACCCATGTCAGTGTATCATGATTAAAAAGGAGTTGTTGTACTTTTGTCAGAAGTATTCAATGCCCTTGATTGCCACAGAGACTGCCAAAATTTATACCAAAGGTGGAGGTCTAATTTATCACAACACCTTCAAGAAATCCTTATACTATATATAAAGCGTGAATCAGGAGTTAAAGTCATCCTCACTTTTTTGCTATTTCCGTTCATGTCCCACAGCCCAGCATAATACCTTTTGCATTGACATTTCTGATTTTCTTTAAGGGTATTCTCTGCATTCATGTTGGGCAATAAATACCCTAGCGCAAACGTCCAAAAATAATACGCAAACGTCCAAAAATAATGCCCTCAACCTTTTCTTTTACCATTAACCCCTTTGCTGATATATAACATCTATCTTTATGAGAAATTATTTGAGGGTAAAATCGTAATCTACATACAAAAAGTACCGACACATGGTACCTGTCTATGACAATTACGGCAAAAACTACAAAGAAGAGGTAAAGTCATATGACAATGACGAAATAACTACTTTTTTTTACGCATGAAGGACACTTGCAAAATATTGACGGATTCTGGGCACCTAAAGAGGAACAACAATTATGGAAACCTCTATCGATTGGAGGGCTAGGATCAGCCTATAACGATTGGAGGGCTACGATCAACCTATGGAAAAGATTTTACGGGCACAACCGATTGATGTTGTGTTCCATCCATGGTTTAAAATTTTGGTTTCGGTAACCGTTTCGGACCCCACCGAAAACAGAAATTTCGGCGAAATCCGAAATTTCAGTCCGAAATTTGGTAATTTGGTTAGAAATTCCGGACCGAATTTTCAAAATTTCGGACCGAACTGATATTCTAAAATTTCGGCCTAAATTTTGTAACATTTTTTTTTTTAATAAATAATGGCATTAAATCGAAATTTCAGACTGAAATTATCGAAATTTCAGACCGAAATTTAAAACCATGGTTCCATCACATGGATGGTTTGGATCAACCTATAACCCTCTATAGATCAGAGGGTTCGGATCAACATATGAAAACTATTTTTGGGGCACAACCTATGGAGGCAGTGGCCCATCTAATGGACGGTTTGGATCATCCTATGGTACGGCCCATACCGTACATTTGTCTCCGCCCTGCTCAAATTTGTAGGGGTATATTTGTCATCCCACTCACTTACTTTGCCCCTGGAGAACATCCAAAAGTTATCGCTTTCGTTCCCAAAAGCTTAAATTCTTTCCACATCCCATTGTATATTAGGAAAAGTTCTCTGTGTATCCAATTTCTGATGGCTATTTTTGTCAATTCCAATGTCAATGACCCTTAGATGTCCATCCAAAGACTCCAAACGAAACCCTATTATCTGCCCATTTAGCATTCACTGGATTCCCTTCCTGAAAACTACACTGCTCTCAACCACCTCCTTCTCTCCGCCTCTCCTCTCAAAGTCTCGTCACATGCTTTTGTTTTTGCTTCTCTTCTATGTCCTGCTCTGGGTATCGTTTTCTCTTTGAACATAAATATATTTTATTTTTATTTTTCATTCATTAATGAAGGAGACTGGTAAGAACTATATATGGATTCCGAACCGGGCTATTCTCCCTCCAGCAAACGATCCAATGATGAGTTTTCTTACTTCTTTTTGTTTTTCATTTTTTCCCTTTAAATGGATGGATTTTAATTAAGGATCCTGAGTTTTGTTTTGGTTTTTAGGATGACCAAATTTTAGGGGATTTCTTCAAACATGGATTATTAATTCTTTTTTTGTAGGATGATTTTGATTGTGCGTTTCTCTTCTAAAAGAGGATTTCGATATTCGGCTCTTTTTAGCTTTTTCCTATCACAATTTTTTGTTCTGGATGTTCTTTTCTTCAGTTTCCCCGAACAGGGTCTTTTATTTAAATAGATCTCTAGAGTCTTTCATCAATTTCTTCGTTATGCCCTGCAAGTTGTCACCAAGGAAAACCTAAAAAAACTTATTGTAACCCTTCATCTCCTTCCCAAACCCATTTCAAGGTAATGTGAGTTAGTGCTTTATGAAATCCCTCAATGGATGCCTGTCAGTGTTTTATGAAATCCCTCATTGGAATGTAAACACTTGGACAACGATGATTTCTGGTTATACACCGAATCCACAGGTTGATTTTCACGAAAGCTCATTGTTGGGGCTTTTAGATTATTGGAATTTTTTTGGAAATGAAAAATATTTATAAAACTTATGACTTCTTTGTATGCACAGAAAAGATAACTCGAATCGATCCTAATTTTTAATTAGAATGAGTTTCAATGTATGATTGTTTCCTCTAGATCAACTATAATCATATCATTTTCCTAAAAATTGTGGGAAGAAAAAAGTTCTCAAAAAAAAATCCCGTCAACAATGTCTTTCTTGTAATCCAAACAGAGCCAAAATTCTCTAAGATTGACTAACCGCTGAACATTATGCATGCGTGCTGATATGCTTGGCCGAACCGATCATATCCATGAGAGAATAGATTTAATGCTATATTTTCTTCTCTTGCAAAATTCATTATTAATGCATCTCACATCAAAATTAGTTGAAAGTTTTGATATGAAAACTAAGTGTTTGAAAAAAATTTATCATTTTATAGAGTGCTTAAATGATATGTTTATCATTTTCTTTGATTATACCTTATGCTTTCGTAGTAGCATCTAGGAATTAACTTACTGGAAACAATTTTCAATAAGTAAAGGGCACGTTCGCAACCATAATTTAAATAGCTTCTGCCCATTTTGTAGGTGCTCGAATGCAATGCAATAAAATTCAAAAAAATGTAATTCTGCAATCTGCAAACTAGACCCGCCAAGCCCATTTCTCCAACTCTATGTTTAACATGTATAAATGATGACATTCAAGCCATTTTTTCCAAAAAAATGATGAGAATCTGAGGCACGACTAGGAGTCGCTTACTTTTATTATCATAGATCCATTTCTACCCGATTCTATCGGGGAGGATGACAAGTTTTTCCTTACACACCCAAAATCTTTTTAGCAAAGGTGATTCTTCAAAAAATGGTTGGGAAAAAGACCCCAATACCTTTCTGACATGATGATAGTAACGTCAATCATTATCTTAAAGTTAGATTTAATGCATTTGATCTTCGCTGTCATCGTTTTTGTTTGTTTGAACATATGTTTGAACCAAAAAAAGCGTTGGGTTCGTTTTAATTGTTGTCGTCTACAATAAGCAGAGACTGTTAGATCTTTGACAAGTGAAAGTATTTTTATGTACTTAAGATTCCGGCGGCGTACTCCAGAATCCGGCGGCGTACTCCAGAATCCGGCGGCATACTCGATATGTTTGGAACACATATTTGAACCTAAAAAATCTGACAGTGTACTTGATATTCCGGCGTCGTTCTCGATATTCCGTCGGCTTACTCGATACGTTTTGAACACATGTTTGAACCCAGAACATCTGACATCGTACTTGATATTCCGACGCCATACTCGATATTCCGGCGATGTACTCGATACATTTGGAACACATGTTTGAACTCGAAAACTTCGACAGCGTACTTGATATTCCGACGGCGTTCTCAGCCAAAAAAAACGTGAGAAATAATAAAATATTCAATAACGTAGCCGTTCTGAGCCAAAAGAGATGTGAGAAATAATAAAATATTCAATAACGTCGTCGTTGCATAAAATTGTCTTTTTGTGACTAATTACTCTGTCTATTTCTTCTACATGAGGAGTATCGCAGTTCATATCCCATCATATCAAATCGCAGAACCATACACTCATGGTTGCAACGGCGGCAACTCTAGCGATACACACAATGTCATATCACTTTCACAGCGCACATAGGAACTCACAACCTCCATATTAAGGGAAACCCCCCACTCAAAATCTCCATCTCAATCTCCATTCTTCAATCCTCCAAGAGACTCCACACAACAAGTCCACAGACCAACCAAGCCATCTCCCTCTAGGTGCATGTATCCACCCTCAACATGCGGCAATCCATCTCCCCTTTCATGTTCAGTTCTTCTTTCCTGGTGCCTCAGTATGACTCAAGTATCGAAGGGTTCCCTAGAGTTCTGACTCCGAGTAGTCCTTAACCTTTTGTCTATGAAAGCAGGTTTTGCAGGTCAGAGCTGCCTTCCTGCTTTCGAGATCAGGTAGGAGGCGGGGCTCGGAGTATTAGAACCATCCGCACTCACGCACATATTCAAGCAGCATCACCACTCCTTTTGTTTGACTTATATTATAGATGATTGTATTTTAACCTCTTTTAGCTTGTCTTCAAATTTAACATTTAACAAATCAAACATAAGGAGGTGAAAATAACATTTTCCGTATAATTTTGTTCTTATAATTTCTCCAAGGATAGAGGTTGACGTAATAAATAGAGGATCTAAGGGATAAGCGTGTGTCTCCATTTATTGCTCCGTAAAGTGGGGGTAAATTGCCAGGGGTCTTGCCTAACCCAACCCAGCTTACCCATAAAAGAGTAAAGTGGGGTTAAATTGCTAAAACAAACCTTAAGACCACTTTTATTGGGAAATGATATATCCGTCCCTTTTTATCCCCCGTGTCAGTGTATCATGATTAAAAAGGAGCTGCTGTACTATTATCAGAAGAATGCAGTTCCCTTGATTGCCACAGGGACAGCAAAAATTTATACCAAAGGTGGAGGTCTAATTTCTCACAAGCACCTTCCATAAATTTAAAAAGAGAGCAAATGTGCCTTCCCTTTGCCCAAGACACAGATTCCAATTCCACAAACTACGAGGTAGGATATAAAGCAAGGACACAAACTCGGAATACAAATATACACGTGGCCCCAATGAAATAAATCTTCCAACCAATCTTTGATTTAGTGGACCACTATATTACACTAATACTCGGTCATGGCATGTGTCACCCCCTAAATTTGATGGCAGAGGCCTTGAGTTGTGGTGGCACCGTGCACAATTGCCAATAGCCAAGTGGGCCTAGGGAGTTAGGCCAAGGAGTAATCAAGGTGGGGAAAGGACAATGGCATGAGGCCATTGGTATGAAAAGTCCAAGTATGGAAGGCTTGGCAACGAGACCTTTGGCGGCATAGCACACAAGCAGCAACACCAAACAAGGCAAGGCCCTGGGCTGGGCATGGCCAAGAGGTATGACGCACAAAGCATGAGGCACAAGGCGTGCACCCAAGGGCCAAAGGACTTGCGGGCATTGGCGGGAAAACAGCAGGTTTGTGCATTGGCGGAAGCGGCAATGCGGAATGGCATTGGAGGAGGGCAAAAACATGCCAATACGTGGAAAGTAACAGGCCAGTTGGGCGTGGTGCAAAGCACTCCAGCTGCTGGTTTGGACGGTTACTTGCCTGGGAGTGTTTGGCCAATAAGGTGTTGGGTGTGCAAGACTGGTGGGCATGTAAGGCAGGCACACATGGGTTGGACGATTTATGCAGTTACATGCTGGCAGCATTTGGCCAATAAGGCACTGGGCTTGCAAGGATGGGCATCCAAGAAGACAGCATGTCTGGATGGTTCTAGGCAGTTATGCCCCTTGGTGGTTAATTTGCTATTGAAAGTGTATGAGCACATCGCCTTTGTGGATAGTTTTAAATTGGCCAATGGCCTATAGGGAGTTTGTAAATTGGCCGATGGCCTTGAGTTGGTTGCTAAAACTGGCCTATATGTGGGAAAAACGAGCCATTCACCAATGGAATGGGGGATTAAGTGTGTTTGTAGAGAAGACTTAGTAAAGAAATTTTTGGCCTAGAGAGGGAATATGTAAGAGTGAAAGCCGTAGAGAATATTGCTCGTGGATTAAGCATTTGTTTGGGCCAAACCACATTAAAAATTGGTGTTCCTTGTGTTGCTTTGTTTTTGCTAGTGCTTGTCCCTTTATTGAGAAAGTCTTGAGTGTAAAGAGTTTGAGTTTGGCTGACTAAGTTGGGAGACTTAGTGCCATCACAGGCGGCTTTGAGCAGGAGCAAAACGACGCCATGAGCGCATTCTAACAGGTCAATTGTCACATCTTCTTGAATGAACGGTTGAGATGGTCTGGTTCACCAATTTTGAGACAATGGCCCACCTTTTATTGTGGGCCACCAAATCAATCGTTCTGTCCAGAAAAGACACGAAGAACATAATCCCATCTTACCAAGGAAAAGCAATCACAGACATGGAACCCTCGAAAGCAACTAAACAACAAAAAGAAATCCCACTTATCCCTATTTGATAACGACACCCAAAACTTTGTCTCAGAATAAAAAGGCCAGTCTCTCGAGTCTTGCATGACGAACAAAACTTGGCTCCTCAGACCCCCTATAATAGCAAAGAGCGTGGGGATGTGGAAATATCAATTCCATGCTTACTTTCTATTTTCAGATATTTCCTTGCTATTAGACTATTAGCAAGGGGTGTGGAAATATCAATTCCTCAGACCCCACCTGAGCCAAGTTTCGTTCTTGCATGACCCATGCAAACTATACTTCCCACACTCTACAAAACATCCTCCCTCACTAAAAAACCCTCCCTTTCCTCATCATCCAAAAACTCCCCATCCCTTTTGATAACAACACCCATCTCCACCTGGGTCAGCCTTTTAGCACGTAAGGCCTCAGCTTCCCAATCAGTCTTCATCAAAACCACAACAAGAACAGAGAGAGCACAAACTATTTGAGCAGACAAAAGGCCATACCAGAGCCCTCTGAACCCAACTTTCAGGTAGAATGCGAGCCCGACGGCGACCGGAGTTCCGACGAAATAAAAGCTGGCGAAGTTAATCCGAGCGCCGATCACAGGCCGAGCGGTGCCTCGGAGGACCCCACAGCCGGTGGTCTGAGGGCAATTTCCGAGCTCGCACAAGCCCATGATCGGCATAACAGCTGCAGCGAGTGAAATTACGGATTTGTCCTCTGTGAATAGAGAGGCCCATCTTTCTCTGAGAATTGAAGTCCAAGTAACGTTCATAATTCCAATTAGGAAAGCGCATCCCAATGCCACCATTGCTGCTAGTTTAGCTTTCTGTGGGTTTCCTGCTCCCAGCTCATTCCCCACCTGAATAAAACAAGCAAATATGTAACGATACTCATGTAGAAATATATGGTCGCGAAGAAGGAAACGATATGTTTGGATTGCAAGAATTTTGTGGAAAAGTTTGGAAAGGAAAAATATTTCTAAAATGTCTTTTTACACATTGAAAAAGAAAATTGGAAACAGCCCTATTCAATTTTTATTTACTGCCACCTTCAATATATTATGGAGGAATGATGGGCTCAAGGGCGCCCTTAAGAATACCAGCTACAAAGGGAGCCCCCATGTGGTCCATTCCAACAGAGTTCATTATTGAATCCTTTCATTTTAGATTTGTCAAAGCTGTTTCCATTTTTTGGCTGAAAACAAAGTCATTTTCAGTGAAGACAAGGAAAATCAGGTTGAAATCAATAAATCAAGGGTTTTGCTAACTAGTACTCTAAGGGCACCCGTTAAGGTGCACTGGGAATGATATTTTACACACATTTTCATAGATAATTCTCAGAATATGTGTATTTTTATCAAAGTACACTTGAAATGATTGTAAAATATCACTCCCAATGCACCTCTTAACGGGTGCCTCGTTAGCAAAACCCATAAATCAAAACCCAAAATGCAGAAAATAAGAATACGAAAGATTTCGCCAAAATAAGAAAGAAAAAAATTTATATCTTGCCCAGAAACTCCGGTCGCAAAGGTGGTATTGGGTTTGAGTTGCCAGAGAGGCAATTTGGTCATTTCAATGGAATGGAAGGCAGATTTGGCACCAAAGGTTCAACAAAACTTGGCTGCGCAATGTTGCGCATCAAGGGGAAATAGGGGGTGTGGAAATATCAAACAAGGGGTGAAGAAATATCAGACCATGGAATTGATATTGCCATACCCCTGTTTCCCTTCATTTTAGTGCGTTGCACAGGAACCTCCTGCGCAACGCTGCGTAGCGAAGTTTTTTTCCCCAAGATTACGCCCCCATGAAAAATACTTGGCTACACAACTCTGCCCAGGAGGTTCAGGTTCCTGCACAACACATTAAAATATGCTAAAAGCAGGGGGTGTGTCAATATCAATTCCATGATCTGATATTTTCAAACCCCATGTTTGATATTTGGACACCCCCGGTTGAGCAGCCAAGTTTTGATCCACATTTTTGTCTTTTCCCGCATGTGTCGCAAAACTAGTTACTAAGAAGAGAAAGAACCGGGATTTGAAACGTTAGAAAAAGGGTGGAAATATCAAATTACCCTGGTGGAAACACAGTTGGCCAATGCCATGGGCATGGCGTACATAAAACTGGTAGTCTGAATCAAAATAGCCGTGGTAGCAACAGCCACCCTCGGCTCCGGCAAGATTCCGGCCAGAATGGTCAGAATCTCGTACCACCACCACTCCAAACATATACTAAAACAACTAGGAAGAGCTAATTCAAGCAACGGCCAAAGTCGCCGGAAACCCGCCGGAGTCCAACCCCTCCACGTAAGCTCGCAAACTCGAGAAAAATAAAGATACCCAACCAAGAAGAAAGCCATATTCATATTAGTAATAACCGCCGCTATAGCCACTCCTGGCACTCCAAGCTTCAATACAAACACGAAAAAAATATTCAAAGGAATATGAAGAGCAACAGCTATTGCAGAGCAATACATCATTGGCTTCGTTATGTTTTGCGAACGAAGGTAAACTCTAAGAGGTTGTAAGAAGGCATTGGTGAATAAGTCGGGTAAAGAGTAGAAGCAATATATTGATGCCATGGCAGTGATTTCTTTATCTTGGCCCATAAATATCATGATTTTTGAAAGATTTAGCCATAGAAGGGAAATGGGTAGGCTTGCAATTAGAAGAATTATGATTGTTCGTTGTAAGGAGAGAGAGATTAGGTCCCAGTTCTTGGATCCGAAGGCTTGGCTACAGACGGGTTCGAGCCCGGTAGCGAGTCCGAGAAGGACTGAATAACCGGTTATGTTTGTGAAACCGATTGAGAGAGCTCCACCAGCTAGTTGTAAGCTTCCGAGTCTGCCTAAACAGAGGACTGAAATCATGGCTCGGATGTAGACTATACAGTTCATAGCTGTTATGGGTAGTGCCATGCTCCATAGTTCTTTCAGCTCGTCTAATACCTGAAATTGAGAACAATTAAAATGGAATAAAATACATGTTTTGAGATTATGAAATGGGAAAGAAGAAATTTAGGGTTTTGGGGTTTTACCTGAGTTGGAGATGGGGACTTATGGGGGGAGTCTAGTAGTATGTCTGCCATTGATCGAGGGTTGAATGAGGAGAAACAAAAGGAAGTACTACTAAAGGGAAAGTTTTAGCTTATAAAGCCCAAAAAAACTAAACGGAAAGAGAGAGAGAGAGAGAGAGAGAGAGAGAGAGAGAGATTAAACTCTAACGTAACTAACCCTGGTTTAAATGTAACCGCAGTAGCGCCCCAGAAATTGGTACTGAAACCGAAATTTAAAACCTTGGTTATAGGGCTGAGCCCTGCCCAAAAATAGAAGCACCCCTAGCCTGGACAAAATCCGTAAAATCGTCCAAAATCAGACTGAAAATCCAAAAAAAAAATCTCTAGAGTGGAAATAACCGAAAATCTCTCTGGAGTTTTGCAAAAATTGCAAGATCATCAAAGATCTTGTTGCATGTTTGTAAAATCCTACGAAATCCAATAAAATCTGCAAAATGATTACAAAATCGTAGTTTTTTCCTTCTGATCACCTCACTCCTTCACACTGCATCAGCTTTATTTTTTCCTTCACATTTCCTATCTACCGAACATCACTCGGAAACAGAAAATTTTCCGATTCACATCCTTTTATCTCCTTGTTGGCAAAGTCGTATTTCTAGTTACTTTCATATCCAGTTAATCTCTGGGCATCCAAATGGACCCTTAGGAATTGTAAGATGGGCTGGAGCGTACAATGGGAAGAGAGAGAACGAACCAGAGGAAAAGAAAGAACCAAGCAGAGGCAATACTCGTAAGAAAAAAACACACACAAAAATACTGCCTTCTCTATCTTGTTATATAGATATCGTTAAGAAAGAGTGGGAAGGCTTAGACTACAATCAACTAGAGACTCTCTGTTCGACTAAAATGGGTATCAAATGAGAGTTCTTCATTTGGCAAACGATTGCTTACTGGGCATTGAAAAACTGATACAAAATATAGTTTTCCTGAAATACCCCAAATACTCGCTATCAAAATTCGTTCCTCTCTGCTCTGAGAGGGGCATTTTCGTCTGAGGAAAGAAATAGTGGATTCCTATGATTTATGTGATTTTCTTCCAATGTAGATTGTTTTCTACCTAATTAGGGTTTAATCGAGGGACCCTTTTTTTGTTTTTTCGCCGTCCTAGTCATACATACATATATTATGTATGTATATAATTTGCTAGGAAATTTCGAAATGGGCGAGATTGTCCACGTTGCTTCTACATGGATAGGGAGATTGTTGGGGGTTCCACACCGCAGAACCAGGTTTTGATAATGGAACCAACTCATATTGTTTTACATTTTACCAACTATAAAAGGTTATTTAATTCCCAAAAAAGCTCTTAGCAGCCAATCAGAGAAGTGTAAAACAAAGTGAGTCATCCCATTATCAAAACATAGTTGTGTGGATATAATGGAGATCCCCTGCAGATAGAATTTAAATTTGCAACGGTGAGATCAAAATAACTCATTAAAAATTACTATTTGAGTAAATTCTAAACTAATGGGATACTTGACATGTTAAAACGACTCAAAACATGCATGATGAAAACTTACTACAAAGAAAAGTTTTGATTACGAACTAAATTTTTACCCCCAAACGAGCTCTTTTTGTGATGCTTTCGAGCTGTTAATGAACATTGGTTAAATGATACCCTTGTAGGGCTCATCATCTTCTTTCCAATGGTCTGTAATAATATTGATTCTAACAAATGTAGCCAAAGTTATGCCTTTTTTAAGGTAGGATGCGCGCCAACATCACTTGCCCTTTCGGCCAGGTTTCTTCCATTCCACTTGTTCGAGGTAGCTGTCGAACACATGCTCTACATCATTAGCACTCCTCTATTATTTTAAATTGAGGGTTGCTAGAAAAATGAGATTTCGTTTAGAAGATATTGACAAAACCCAATGCTAACACATGCACAGAAGACAAGGAAGTGAGTTCTTATTCTCACGAAATGCAAAAAAAAAAATGGGGCTGTGGAATTGACCAAATCGTCGGCCAATTCCACTTTCGTCTTTTTTTTCCAACTGAATCCCATTTTGGAAGTGTTTTCCTTTTAAATTTGTCTAATTGTATGACACAGCCAATTACTCCAAAAGCTTAAGCGGTTGGAGAAGGCGTAATTTAGCATTTTATACTTTTACACTCTCCCTCACGTGTGGCCCTTCTTTTTAGGGTTGGCCTACACATGGTACATGGGGACCTCTTTTTTGGGTTCGCCAATACATGTGAATTTTTAATATCAAGAAGTTTTGAAATCAGGACCTTTACTCTGAAACTACCAATTACACTAAAAGCTTAAGCCAATAGAGAAGGCGTTATTTAACTTTTTATACCGAGTGCTATCATCAAAACAAAGGGGCAGATTAAGTGAAGTTTCATATTTGACTGAAAATGACATGCCTTTGCTGCATCTAGTTCTCCCCCATAAGAAACGTTGGGGCACGGAAACTGTCACTAGATTTCTTGCTTTTTCAAATTCTTCCTTCAAAATCTTAGCAACTTTCTCACCCTTTACAATTTTAAAGAGAGAAAAAGTTCTTGGAGAACTATGCTCCCTAAAACAAAATTTACGCCTAATTCTAAATTCATTTTGTGCCAATTTTACGTCCAATGAAACGGAGGAGTACCTAGCCGTGGAGGAGACTCTGGCAGCCTTAGATTCAAACCGGAGGAGGACCTCTGAAGAAAAGAACCCTACCAAGCTGCGTAGGGATGATAAAGCCCCGAGAAGAGAAAGATCCCCGCAGACGAGGGAAGAGAATTACACCCCCCTCAACACCTCCAGGAGAAGCATACTGGCCGCAATCGAGGGAGAAGAATTCGTAAGATAGCCAACCAGGATGATCTCAAAAGGAAATAAGAGAGACAAGTCGAAGTATTGTAGGTTCCATAGAGACTACGGGCACGACACAGATGAATGCTGGCAACTCAAGGAAGAAATCGAGCTGCTGATTAATCGGGGGTACCTAAAAAGGTATGTTGAAAGTAATGGCGACGGAAAAGAGCGCAGGGGGAGAAGCCCTCATGGCCAAAGCCCTCGACGACCCCCACCGTTTCTTGTGCGGAACCAATCTCCCCCGTCGTCCAGTCCACAGCCGGAGATACACCGATCCTAGCCCAAGGGGGTCATCAACACAATTATGGGCGGACCAGCCGCCGGGGGTTCATCATCTGCTGCTCGAAAAGCCTACGCACGCCGAGTCAACGCCGTGCACACGTGCAACAAGAAGATGAGGACAGAGAACGAGATCTCCTTCTCAGACGCAGACCTCGACAACTTGATACTCCCCCATGACGACGCCCTGGTCATAACCATGCTAGTCACGAACTGGGAAGTGAAGAAGATCCTCGTCGACAACGGGAGTTCGGCCGACATTCTCTACTACCATGCATTCGAGCAGATGATGATAGGAAACGACCGCCTAAGGCCAGCGAACTCCGATCTATTCGGTTTCTCAGAGGAGGTCATGAAAGTGGAAGGACATATTGAACTCACAGTCCTCGTCGGAGAGCCGCCCTGTCAAGCTTTCACAATGGTCAACTTCCTGGTAGTGAGGGCCACTTCGGTCTATAACGCTATCTTGGGACGTCGAGGTCAGAACCTCATCCGTGTAGTCGCCTCAGTGTATCACCAGAAAATGAAGTTTATAACGCCAAACGGCGTGGGAGAAGTCAGAGGAGATCAACCACTGTCCAGTGAGTGCTATACCACAGCACTCAAAGGCAAAAATGCATCAGAATCGTTGCCGATTGAGCTACTTGATCTGAGAGACGAAGCCCAGGTGACTAAACCCACCGAAGACCTCAGAAAATACTATCAATAGCCTGCTGCCCGACACAAAAGCGGATGCCATTGTAATTACGCTTGTGTGGATAATGAAAAAAGGCTACTGCTTCTTTGCAAAGTTCCGAGTTCCTCAGATCATGCCGCTGCTTGGTTCACCCCGGCTCCTCTCCACAAAGACCGGGAGCGCCTCCTGGTCGGGAACGGGCCCGCGCAGAAAAACCAAACCATCTCAGAAATCCAGTTCACTAAAACTTGGGTACTCGCTGCTTGGTTCGCCCCGGCTCGTCTCCACAAAGACCAGGAGCGCACTCCTGGTCGGGAACGGTCCCACGCAGAAAAACCAAACCATCTCAGAAACCCAGTTCAGTAAAACTAGGGTACTCGCTGCTTGGTTCGCCCCGGCTCGTCTCCACAAAGACCGGGAGCGCAGTCCTGGTCGGGAACGGGCCCGCGCAGAAAAACCAAACCATCTCAGAAACCCAGTTCACTAAAACTTGGGTACTCGCTACTTGGTTCGCCCCGGCTCGTCTCCACAAAGACCGGGAGCGCACTCCTGGTCAGGAACGGGCCCGCGCAGAAAAACCAAACCATCTCAGAAACCCAGTTCACTAAAACTTGGGTACTCGCTGCTTGGTTCGCCCCGGCTCGTCTCCACAAAGACCGGGAGCGCACTCCTGGTCAGGAACGGGCCCGCAAAAAAAAAACCATCTCAAAAACTCAGTTCACTAAAACTAGGGTACTCGCTGCTTGGCTCGCCCCGGCTCGTCTCCACGAAGACCGGGAGCGCACTTCTGGTCGGGAACGAGCCCGCGCAGAAAAACCAAACCATCTCAGAAACCCAGTTCACTAAAACTTGGGTACTCGCTGCTTGGTTCGCCCCTGCTCGTCTCCACAAAGACCGAGAGCGAACTCCTGGTCAGGAACGGGCCCGCGCAGAAAAACCAAACCATCTTAGAAACCCAGTTCACTAAAACTAGGGTACTCACTGCTTGGTTCGTCCTTGCTCGTCTCCACAAAGACCGGGAGCGCACTCCTGGCCGGGAATGGGCCCGCTCAGAAAAACCAAACCATCTCATAAACCTAGTTCACTAAAACTTGGGTACTCGCTGCTTGGTTCGCCCCGGCTCGTCTCCACAAAAACCGAGAGCGCACTCCTGGTCGGGAACGGGCCCGCGCAGAAAAACCAAACCATCTCAGAAACCCAGTTCACTAAAACTTGAATACTCGCTGCTTGGTTCACTCCGGCTCGTCTCCACAAAGACCGGGAGCTCACTCCTGGTCGGGAATGGGCCCGCGCAGAAAAACCAAACCATCTCAGAAACCCAGTTCACTAAAACTAGGGTACTCACTGCTTGGTTCGTCCCGGCTCATCTCCACAAAGACCGGGAGTGCACTCCTGGTCGGGAACGGGCCCGCTCAGAAAAACCAAACCATCTCATAAACCTAGTTCACTAGAACTTGGGTACTCGCTGCTTGGTTTGCCCCGGCTCGTCTCCACAAAAACCGAGAGCGCACTCCTGGTCGGGAACGGGCTCGCGCAGAAAAACCAAACCATCTCAGAAACCCAGTTCACTAAAACTTGAGTACTCGCTGCTTGGTTCGCCCCGACTCGTCTCCACAAAGACCGGGAGCGTTCTCCTGGTCGGGAACGGGCCCACAGAGAAGAACCAAACCATCTCAGAAACCCAGTTCACTAAAACTTGGGTACTCGCTGCTTGGTTCGCCCCTGTTCATCTCCACAAAGACCGGGAGCGCACTCCTGGTCGGGAACAGGCCCGCGCAGAAAAACCAAACCATCTCAGAAACCCAGTTCACTAAAACTTGTTTACTCGCTGCTTGGTTCGCCCCGACTCGTCTCCACAAAGACCGGGAGCGCACTCCTGGTCGGGAACTGGCCCGCGCAGAAAAACCAAACCATCTCAGAAACCCAGTTCACTAAAACTTGGGTACTCGCTGCTTGGTTCGCCCCGGCTCGTCTCCACAAAGACCGGGAGCGCACTCCTAGTCGGGAACGTGCCCGCGCAGAAAAACCAAACCGTCTCAGAAATTCAGTTCACTAAAACTTGGGTACTCGCTGCTTGGTTCGCCTTGGCTCGTCTCCACAAAGACCAGGAGCGCACTCCTAGTCAGGAACGGGCCCGGGCAGAAAACCAAACCCTTGCAAAAACCCAAGTTCAATAAAACTTGGTCATCCGAAGCCGTTCAGAGCATACATGGCCAAACATGATATTTCACTTCAAAATCCTGGTCGTCCTAAGCCGTTCAGAACATCTCCAGCCAGACTGGATATAACGCGTGGGTAAAACTTAACCTGAAGAAGGGTAACTTGTAGCTCATCTATTTTTCAGCCGACCTGAGATGGACGACCTGAAATGGCTGACCTGAATCAATTTACAGTTCATCCGTTCCTCAAGCTGACCAGGATATAGCGCAATGCGCTACAAGACAAAACTCTGGTCATCACAAGCCGACCAGGATATAGCGCAATGCGCTACAGGACAAAACTCTAGTCATCTCAAGCCGACCAGGAATCGACGTGATTCGCTACATGACAAAACTCTGGTCATCTGAAGCCGATGAGGACTCGGCGTGATTCGCTACAGGACAAAATTCTGGTCATCTCAAGCCGACCAGGATATAACGCAATGCGCAACAGGACAAAACTCTGGTCATCTCAAGCCGACCAGGACTGGGCGTGATTCGCTACAGGACAAAATTCTGGTCATCTCAAGCCGACCAGGATATAGCGCAATACGCTACAAGACAAAAATCTGGTCATCTCAAGCCGACCAGGATATAGCTTGATTCGCTAAAAGACAAAATTCAGTCCGGCCCTAGCGGGACAGAATATGGCGCGTCCTCTAGACGACAAAAATCAGTCCGGCCCAAGCCGGACAGAATATAACGCGTCCGCTAGACGACAAAAATCAGTCCGGCCCAAGCTGGACAGGACTTGGCCGGACAGACGGCTTAGCCGGACAGATTTTCCGGACAGATTCCCCAGGCCGAACAGACGGCTTAGCCGGACAGATTTTCCAGGCCGGACAGATTCCCCAGGTCGGACAGATTTTCTGGACAGATTCCCTAGGCCGGGCAGACGGCTTAGCCGAACAAATTTTTCGGGCCGGACAGACGGCTTAGACGGACAGATTTTCCGCTCCGCTTCTGGCCGTCCCAGGCCGGGCAGACGGCTTGGCCGGACAGGTTTTCCATCGAGCCGTCCCGAACATCGGCTGGTTCTGCCGTTCAGGAATATAACTCATCGCACTTCCCCAAATCACTACAATGACTTGGAGAACTGGGGGGCAACTGATGAGGTATGAAAAACAACAACTAATTACCTGTCGACACGTGGCCCCAGAAGGGCCCACCACAAATCCAGCATCGGACCAGGGGCAATCCGGTAATTACCTAAGAGTAGGTAAACCTAAACCCACAAAAGGGCCGACACCTGTCCTGGGGTAGGTAATCCAACCACCCCAGGTCTCCCTCTATAAAAGGCCTCTCAAGGCTCAAAGCAAATGGTAATAACTTCTAAGCTACTACTCTTAAAATTTGGTTCTGCACTCCTGCTCGTACTGACTTGAGTGTCGAAGGGCCCGTCCAGAGCAACGACTCCGGGTTGGTCTTCTGACCTCGTTTGCTCTTGTGCAGGGCTCAGCTCCTTCACTTCAGCTCCTCGGGTCCTCCAGCCCAGCTCTTACGTCACTGCCATATCTGTTACCGATTTTAGGCCTAACAGTATGGCATGGCGCTCATTTTTGTTCATCAAGACAAAGATCACCTTGCTAATCGATCTAATCTAGAAAATGAAGAATGCTCAGAGAAGAGGCAATGTCTAAAAAAATTGGCAAACATGGAAAAACATTCCATGGACTATTAATTACTGGGGCCAGCAGTGAGGGATGGACTGAGAAGGAGACTTGACAGGGTGGGGTGAATGGAGCATGAATAGCCACTTAAAAACAAGAAGGAAAAAAAAACCAATTTGAAGTTCAGTACTATTTTTCACTGTTTTTTTAAGGATTTCTATTGCTCTCTCCATTCCATCCCTCTCAAGTCCCCCCCGGCCCTCCCTCCTTCTCAGCTCCTCTCTTCCAATTGGGCCCACAAATATTCCATGAAATAATTTTTTCATGGTTGCTAAACATGCCCAAAATATAAATTAGAAGAATGCTAAACTGAGAGGCGCCCCGCGCCAATAAAATGCTGGGTCTACCAGAAGGTTTGAATAGCCTACTCAAAGAGATTCCTTGGGTATTACCGATCTTAGTGGGGCCTATAAAATGCTCCGTCAAGATCATGCTGTCATCACTTGGGCGACGCAAATCAAGATCTCTTTACAAATGGTTTCATGTTCTCTCTTTTCCTGATATTCAAATATACCTAGTTTCTGTTTCTTTCAATAACTAGGAAATGATTCTCCTTGAGACGTTAATAACTCACAAAATCTTGATTAATTATTCTAAGGTAAAGTAAGATTGATTATAATATGAGAAAAAAATATAGAATTGATGATCATAGCAGCCAATCATGCCTTAAAGATGATACATATCTAGATTTTTACTACAAATTAAACCCTAATAAACTCTTCCAAATCTACCTTTAAAAACTTTTTGAAACAATATATACATGTACCCTAATCATCGATTTCAATGGGACAAACTTTTTGGAACATTAAAAACTATCCAAAAGATATTATTCAACTTTCACAAAAGGAAGATGCCATTACTAGAATCTTGACCGTCACTCATTTTCTCCCAAGTTTCGTTTTCAAGCCATTGATCAAACAATTAGGATGACCAGATAATATCATGTGGGTGGTCCTGCCATTTCAAAAAATAAAAAAATCATGTGGGTGGTCCGTGCTTCTTACCTTTTTCTCATATTAAAGCTTATCCAAAGTCATGTTCGTTTTGGATTTTGAGAATTGATTTTGTCTCCAAAACTGATTATTGAACTTAATATTTCGTTTAAGGCCTGTTTTTGTTTTTGTTTTTGTTTTTGTTTCTTTTTTTTTTTTTTTTTTTTTGGAACCGAATGTGAGTCCAAAACCAAAATTGATTATTGGATTCAAAATTAGGCCATGTTCGTTTCATATTGCGACAACCGATGGTGAGTAATCAGTTGGGGCCCTCACCATCGGTTGTCACAATCTGGTTGTCACAATCTGAAACGAACAAGGCCTTAGAGTCTGATAATCAGCTTTGGACTCACAATCAGTTCTCAACAGGGTCTAAATGAAATACTGTACTAAGTCGAATAATCACTTTTGGACTCAAAATGAATTCTCAAAATCCTAAACGAATAGAGCTAGTATTATTTCCGTTTGAATACATTGCCTATCCTGTATACTATTCCTTAAAATGGCTATAATTTGATGTTCTCGAAGAACATTGAAGTTAGCTAGTGTCTTGCATTCTAAAGTACTCCTAGATCACTCCTAGAGAACCTGTGCCCGGGACGATAAATATCCTTGGATAAGTTGTTCTTGTGATTGACTACACTACATGGATAATTTTACCTTGAATAAGCTCTTGCGATTGGATACCCTGCTTGTATAGTTTACCCTATCCATTTGTTTTTTTTTTTTTTTTCAAAGTGAAGAGAGGATAGCAATCCTATCCAAGGATAAAATAAACCCGGGATTGCTACCGAACATATGAATAGTCTAGTCGAGTCAATGTAATTTTTTTTGGGTTGTGGGTCATGATAAAGAATCAAATATGTTAATAAAGCCAACAGAGAAACTTTATCTTCATTGTCGAGGCCTTTAAGAATCAAATACGATAATATAGCCAAGAAAATGAGCAATCAGAGGAGGAATGCACCATAATATATCATGTAGAAAGATCCCATATAAAATTTTCGTGCATAAGGAACTTTTCCACTTTTATGTGACTTCCATACTAGTGTTGTTTACGTCTTTCTTATCAATTAAGTGACATTTCTTTATAGGAGAATTATATCCACAGACCCATGTTTTGATAATATCACTCCTGTCTGTTACACTTTTCTTAAAATCACTCCTCTGTTACACTTTTCTAAGAGAATTAGGGATTGAGCTTCTGATTCAATTGGTCGAAGCTTTGTACCTCAACCATGAGGTTGTATGTTAAAATAATGATCCCAGGTTCCCTAACAAAACAAAAGTTAATAACAATAGGTAAAGAAGGGAATTAGGGGTTGAGCTTGTAGCTCAATTGGCCGAAGCTTTGGTAATGGGACCTCAACCATGAGGTTGTATGTAAATATTAATCGGTCCATGGTAACATGTCTGTCTAAGTTCAGATTCAGATAGTCTCAGACAGTCTGGTTTCATTTGGCACCCCTTGGAAATGAGAAAATATTTTCAATTCTGGAAAAAAGTTTCCACAGAAAACAACTTATGAGGATTATAATACCCTCATTAATAATCTATTATGTTCAGCACTCTCGTAGCCCAAAAATACGCTGGCGACCGTTTCCATGCATTCTTTTAATGTTGATTGTTGATTATTGTATGGTTCATGTATTATATTGGTGGTTGAATGCTGATTATTGAACGATTCTCTATGTATTTTTTGTTGGTTGAAGGCTTATTATTTTAGGATTCTGAGTAATCTAAACAAAGGACTGAAAATGTACGGCTATAAAGCTGTTGACCACTCCCCCAGATCCACTTTTTTTTGGATTGATTGCTACTATACCTTAGATTGCTATACTTTTTGTACCATATGACACATCCATTTGATAATGCCACTTTTTACCGTTTAGGTATCAGTCACCGTACCCATGAGGCTTAGGTCTCGATACACCGTTTCTTTTCTCCATATCTCATTTGATTGTATCTATTGACTTGAGTTCGTGTGTGTGTGTGTGTGTGAGGGAGAGAGGGAGAGAGAGGACTTCTGTCATTCACAGATATGCAACATGAAGAAATAGAACCTGATCATATGATTTATCTGTCATTCTACTAGTACTCCTTCACATGCAACCAAATGCAACACTTTTCCTGTATTCTACTAGCTCTTCACATAATCACATGACAACCGAACAACACTTTTGAACTCTATTAGAAGACTACTTAAAGACAACTTCACTAGTTTTCCACCAAAAAACCACTTAGATCATACTCTTGTTCGGAGACATACTTAGACCAATACTCCATAGAGACATATGTAAAACAATCAACCGGATCCTCGGTTTGGTTGATCAAAAGCCGGGGTGGCTTAGGGGTTTTGCTTGGCATTTAGGTGCCCTGTCAGCAAAACATACCCATTGTTTGGTTGCCAATATAGCATTAAATCTCTGGAGACAACCGGGAATGTCTCCTAGTTCATCATTGCATGTGTTGGTATGTCAATCTTGCCTCCTCCCAAAGAAATTCAACTCAAAACCACAAAATAGATTGGGTTTTGCTTGGATTCTTGGGAATGATGCTCTCTCTCTCTCTCTCTCTCTCTCTCTCTCTCTCTCTCTCTCCTTATCTTCCCTCTCTATATTTTGGTCCCTCTCTAAACAATACTTACCATTATTCTACGAGGTAACTCCAATGCTTGTCTCCTCCCTGTTGACTGCTTACACCACTACTCTATGACGTAAGTACTTGCAACCAAACTGATCCCACCTAAAAGTCCATCATTTCTAATCTACGATTAGTACTTGTAGCCCCAAAATGTGCCCTTGTCACGACCATTTCCATGTATTTTTTTGCATGTTGATTCTGATTATTGTAGTGTTTATGTATTTTTTTATGGTTGAATGTTGATTATTGTACGATATATTCTTGGTGATCAGATGTAACCTAGAACGTGTACGTTTTCAAAACAGTTGACCAGATGTAACCAATAGTGGCCAACTCCGCCAGATTGCTATTCTTATTGGCTTTGTATAGTCTGATTGCTATTATTATTATTTTACCATGACCCATCAATTTGATGCCACGTTTTCTCGTTTAGGCATATGTCACCGCCCGTACCCATACTACGGCTTAGGTCTAGAGATACACCTTTAATTTCTTGCGTCTATTTCTCATTTGCTTTTATGTAATGGAGAGAGAGAGAGAGAGAGAGAGTTGGGCCTAGAATGGTTGCTCAAGCTGGGCTTAGGCATTCTTAAGTATAGACCCAACTTGGCCTATTAATCCCTACTATTTCACCAGTGATGTAAGCTTGGGCCCAACCATGAAAGGTGCAATTTGGGGTTTTGCTTCACTTCATAAAATTTGATAACCTTAGTTCTTTGGCAAACAGCCCGACCATGATTTAAGGCCCAATTCATTAAGCGAAACTTTGCAATTATTGTCACTTAAATCCAAAATCCTACCATTTTGGTCGGTTTAAGCGATTGAAACATGTTTCACTAGACAAGCCAATGGGCACTAGATCAAGCAGCCTCTCTCACCAAAAAGGTACTCTTTATAGCTTGGAAAAAGAATCTATAATCATCCTATGACGGCTGGACTAAGTGATTTAGGCCAAACTCTTTATGGCCAACATTATTGAAAGACCAAGTAGCCCCACACGACCAAATAATCCCATATCATATGTTGTTTCTTTTGATGGAAATGAAATATTCAAAACTAAGATTGTTTGAGTCAATCAAGAGTTTTATCGCTAGGTGCCATGGGCTGTAAATGGCCCATGACACTTGCAAGAAAAAAAGTTTTCAGGCAGAACCAAATCAATTTTTACCCAGTGTTAGGGGTAAAATCGATATATCCGGCACCGAACCTCAAACCCCTTCTCCATTACTCAGCTAAAACGACACAGTCCCCACAGCAACACTCGGTAACGAACATTGATTGAACCTTCTTGATTCTTCTCCCTTGAGCGGTACCGAGCTACCAAGGGAATCAAACACAATCACGGGGATCTCGCCCGCAAACGGAAAATCCGGACGGCCGTTACATGTAAGGTGCGGCTTTTGAATTCAAAACATCCCGCCTAAGTCACCATCCGTGGTCGTCGCCCAGAATCATCGAAAATCGTATCTCCACTTGTACATTCATCAGCTACCAAGTTCCACGTGGGTTAAATCTAGGGTATAATTGATATCTCCACGATCTTGTTCTCCCGCCATCACGCTTCATGTGACCGAAATCAAAGGCACGATTGATATCTCCAAGATCGTAGATCACCACCCCTATAAAAAGGTGCTCTTTATAACTTGGAAAAAGAATCTATAATCATCCTATGACGGCTGGACTAAGTGATTTAGGCCAAACTCTTTATGGCCAACATTATTGAAAGACCAAGTAGCCCCACACGACCAAATAATCCCATATCATATGTTGTTTCTTTTGATGGAAATGAAATATTCAAAACTAAGATTGTTTGAGTTAATCAAGAGTTTTATCGCTCGGTGCAATGGGCTGTAAATGGCCCATGACACTTGCGAGAAAAAAAGTTTTCAGGCAGAACCAAATCAATTTTTACCCTGTATACTTTTAGCCCCCTTTTGTCCTATGTGGCATGAAATTACGGTTCAAAAAGATTTTCTCGAGATGATAATAATGTTGACGATACATGTCTGTACTCTATGATCTGGCTCGATCTATCTTTCATCTAGTAGGACCCACTTTATATCTCTCATAAGCCCATCTTGAATGAAATCCATATACAGTGTTGGGAGAGCTAGTGTTGGCAGAGCTGTGTGCTTATTTAAGGGTTTTGCTAACAAGTTCCCTAAGGGTACCCGTTAAGCATCATTTAATTGCCCTTAGGATCTTGAATTTACACATACTTTGAGGAAAACATCTCACAGCATGCGTAAAAGTTTGAAAGTATGAGTAAATTCAGATTCCCAAGTGTAATTAAATGAGCAAAATCAGATTCCCAAGTGTAATTAAATGATGCTTAACCTGTACCTTTAGGGCACTCATTAGCAAAACCCTTTATTTAATCTCTTGGGCTTCCAATGTCTCATGGACCGTTCTTGGATGAAACCCAGTTGCAGTGTGAGAGCTGTGTATTTTGTTTTTTAGGGAAATGATATATCAGCACAACTATATTTTGATAATTGCACTAAACCATCTTGTCTCATTATTAAACAGCTGTCAAAGGTTGTTGCAGTTCTCAAAAAGCTCTTAGAAGCAAATTAAACAAGAAAACACAAACTGAGTTTGTGCAATTATTAAAACATGGTCGTGTCAATATCAGTATCCTTTTCTTAATGTATTAAGCTTCTAATCATGGTTTTAAATTTCGGATTTCGGTGGGGACCGAAACCGAAATTTTCCGAAATTTCAGATTTCGCCATTTACCAAATTTCGGACCAAAATTTCGGAATTTCGGTAATTTCAGTCCGAACTTTCGATTTTATGTCATTTTATTTTTATTTTTAAAATTGTTACGAAATTTCGGAATTTCGACCCGAAATTTCGGATTTCAGTGGGGTCCGAAATTGGTACAGAAACCATTGGAGTGCTGATATCATTTCCCAAAAACAAATGGCTTGAAAAGGGGGAGAGTGTCGAAATCAATTTCCGAATAGGTCTGAAAATATCATGTCATAACATGTGATAAAGAAACTAATCTAGGGGAAAAAATAAATAAACCCCGGCTTGCTACCGAACATAAGAATAGTCTAGTCGAGTCAATGTAATTTTTTGGGTTGTGGCTCATGATTAAGAATCAAATACGTTAATAAAGCCAACAGACAAAATTTATCTTCATTGTCGAGGCCTTTAAGAATCAAATACGATAATATAGCCAAGAAAATGAGCAATCAGAGGAGGAATGCACCATAATCATGTAGAAAGATCCCATATAAAATTTTCGTGGATAAGGAACTTTTCCACTTTTATGTGACTTCCATACTAGTGTTGTTTACGTCTTTCTTATCAATTAAGTGACATTTCTTTATAGGAGAATTATATCCATAGACCCATGTTTTGATAATATCACTCCTCTGTCTGTTACACTTTTCTTAAAATCACTCATCTGTTACACTTTTCTAAGAGAATTAGGGGTTGAGCTTCTGATTCAATTGGTCGAAGCTTTATACCTCAACCATGGAAGTTGTATGTTAAATAATGATCCCACGTTCCCTAACAAAACAAAAGTTAATAACAATAGGTAAAGAAGGGGATTAGGGGTTGAGCTTGTAGCTCAATTGGTCGAAGCTTTGGTAATGGCCATGAGGTTGTATGTAAATATTAATCCCAGGTTACCTAACAAAACAAAAGTTAATAACATTTGGTAAACAAATTTATCATGAAATTATAAGTAGCTTGTTATTTTGCTATAAGTTAATTTGTCAGCTATATATATCCATAATTTAAACATACATATGTCAATAGGTAATTTCAGAATCCCACCCACACACACACACGCACATTATAAATAAGCCCATTCCCTTATAACCTATCCCCGTACTAACTCACTTTACCGATGTGGAATTATTTTACTTTTGCGTGGAACCCTAACAATCTCCCACTCCACGCGGCGGCAATGTGGGAACCACGATATACTACACCGAGCTTTCCGAGATCTTTCTCAAAGGACATTCCCGCCTTCAGAAGCAAACCGGGGTTACCACACCATGAGCTCTGATATTATTTGTTGGGGAATCTAACCGGGTAGAACTCACCCCTAAAAGCTAGCCGTTAGAAGGAGGGTACCACATTCCCTTATAACCCATCCCCATCTATTTCACTTTACCGATGTGGGACTGTTTTGCTTTTGCATGGAACCCCAACCCATGGGAGTTCGCTTGGATGTGTAGCTCATTTTGTCCTTTACTCGCTTGACACATGTCCCCCCCCCCCCCACCCGAGCAAAAGCGAATGATGAATGATATCTGAAAATATGAGAAAACTCCAATTTCAAAATGGGATTTACTAGCCGCCATTGCAGAATGCATTTCGCGGATGAGCTGTTGCAAGTGAGAGCGCCACACAGGCTCATGAATAAAGACAAAATCTGCTGAAAAGTGAGCCTGATCAGTCGTATCTCAGCTCGAAGGATTGGTCGAAAGGGGTGGCGATCAATCAGTTATGATATAGGGTTTAGATAAAGTTGCCATTGAACTTTGATTTATTAAACTTTTCTTCCTTGTCCACGCGTTCTCTGAGTTGGGGGACGACATAAAGCTTACCTTAAATCAATATTTATCACTCCAATTACCATCCATCAATCTTAATCATTATTTCAAGCCCAAATCCATCCTTTTAGCCCAAAACTCTAAAAAATTTAGTTTAGGACTCTATTTATATTTAATTCAAAATTGATCACCTTAGTACCTAGATGTTTATATATATGAGCGGGCACCCGTGCTTCAGCGTCTATTCGTCATCCTCAACAGCACCCTATTGAACAAGAATACCATAGCTGAATGTGAGTGCGAATGCGAAAACCCCGGAGGGCTAGAATGAAATGAATGACAAAAAGGAGGTGGACGCATTTCCAATATAAAAAAGGATGCACGGAGTGCATGGGCTGTTTGGATTTGGGGAAAATATGAAAAAAAAAATCCCGGAAAATAGTATTCTCTGAAAAAAAAAAATCAAAGGTTTAATAGGTTTGCTCAACAGAACCACTTCGGATCAGATCCTGCCATGTCTTCATCACGATCCATTCACATTTCTTATGTTGGGATTCGAAGTGTTCTTTGGATCCTACTTCCTACATCAGTCACGATTCATTTCAAATCGGACTGTCCATCGGAGTGGCCTAGTAAGTCATACTTACATTTTACACAGTTAAAATTCTTAAAAGAGGACAAATGCAAAAGTGACAACCATGGTTTCAAATTTCGGTTTCGGTACTGGTTTTGGACTTCCTAGAAAACGAAATTTTGAAATTTCGGTCGAAATCCGGCGAACCAAAAAAAAATAGTATTTTATTTGATATAAAATTTCGGCTGAAATTTTGGTAATTTCGGTTGAAATTTCGGTAAAATATTAAAATAATTTTAAAAAAACAGGTTTTTTGGGTGAAATTTAGCCCAAATTTCTAAAATTTCGCCCGAAATAAAATACTGTTTCGGATAAGTGTCATTTCGGTGTCGGTCTCCACCGAAATCCGAAATTTCGGATTTCGATCGAAATTTAAAACCACGGTGACAACTAGCAGCACAACAACGCAGTGAGTTAGGGACTTAGGGTCAATGGTTAGAGAAGGAAGAGAAGAGGGTGACTCGAGAATTAAGAAAGTACTCAACTCAACTCAACTAAGCCTTTGTCCCAAACTAGTCGGGCTCGGCTAATGAATCCTTTAGAAAATTTTCATGAAGAATGTGAAAGGATCTACCCGGCTCAAAATTGACCAAGTCTACTCCTGACACTAGTTGGGTTCGTTTACATTGATCATTTTCTTCCATTCTATCCTATACAAGGTCATGTTCTCTGTTATGTTCTTAGCCCTCAAGTCTTTCTTCACTGTTTCTACCCAAGTTGTTTTCGGTCTGCTCCTACCTCTTTTTACTCCATCAACTTGGCACGAGTCACTTCTTCTCACTGGAGCATCCAACGACCTACGTTGGATATGTCCAAACCATCTTAAGCGGTGCTCTCTCATCTTCTCCTCAATTGGTGTCACGCCCACCTTTTTACAGATGTCTTCATTTTTAATTCAATCTAATCTTGTATGGCCGCACATCCATCTGAGCATTCACATCTTCGCTACACTCATCTTATGCACATGATGGTTCTTGGTGGCGCAATATTTTGTGTCGTACAGCACGGCTGGCCTCGCAGCTGTCTTATAAAACTTTCTCTTTAACTTGGTAAGTATTTTACGATCGTACAAAACTCCTGAAGCAGGCTTCCACTTCAAACAACTTGCTCTTATTCTGTAGTTAACATCCTCTTCAATCTCTCATTCCTTATTAATGAGAGAGATGAATAAAAAAAATACTAAAAGTAGGAATTGCTCAGAAAAAATGTATGAATTATTTTTACTTAAATACCCCTAAAATAGTACTTAATGGCATAAAGATTTTGAAGGTATTTTTGTAAAATAGTATAACAAAATCTGATATGGACTGTCCTACAGGCTTTTGTTTATTGTTTGTATCCGATCGGTAATAATTTTGGATCATATGTTAGTGTCCTGAAATAGGTCCATGGTAACATGTCTGTCTAAGTTCAGATTCAAATAGTCCATCAGGGTTCATTTGGCACCTCTTGGAAATGAGGAAATATTTTCAATTCTGGAAAAAAGTTTCCACAGAAAACAACTTATGAGGATTATAATACCCTCATTAATAATCTATTATGTTCAGCACTCTCGTAGCCCAAAAATACGCTGGCGACCGTTTCCATGCATTCTTTTAAAGTTGATTGTTGATTATTGTATGGTTCATGTATATTTTTGGTGAGTGAAGGCTGATTATTGAACGATTCTCTCTGTATTTTTTGTTGGTTGAATGCTTATTATTTTAGGATTCTGAGTAATCCAACCAAAGGACTGAAAATGTACGGCTATAAAGCTGTTAACTTTTATTTTGTTCCCACTCCCCCAGATCTACCTTTTCTTGGATTGATTGCTACTGTACCTTTGATTGCCATACTTTTTGTACCATATGACACATCCATTTGATAATGCCACGTTTTACCGTTTAGGTATCAGTCACCGTACCCATGAGGCTTAGGTATAGATACACCGTTTCTTATTTCCATATCTCATTTGATTGTATCTACTGACTTGAGTGCGTGTGTGTGTGAGAGAGAGAGAGGACTTCTGTCATTCACAGATATGCAACATGAAGAAATAGAACCTGATCGTCGTTTGATTTATCTGTCATTCTACTAGTACTCCTTCACATGCAACCAAATGCAACACTTTTCAGCAAAACATACCCATTATTTGGTTGCCAATATAACATCCTAGTTAATTATTGCATGTGTTGGGATGTCACCCTTGCCTCCTCCCAAAGAAATTCAAGCTCAAAACCACAAAATAGATTGGCTTTTGCTTGGACTCTCTCTCTCTCTCTCTCTCTCTCTCTCTCTCTCTCTCTCTCTCTCTCTATTTTGGTCCCTCTCTAAACACTACTTACCACTATTTTACAAGGTAACACCAATGCGTGTCTCCTCCCTGTTGACTACTTACACCACTACTCTATGACGTAAGTACTTGCAACCAAACTGAGCCCACCTAAGAGTCCATCATTAATAATCTATGATTAGTACCTGTAGCCCCAAAATGTGTCCTTCTCACGACCATATCCATGTATTTTTTTGCATGTTGATTCTGATTATTGTACTATTATGTATTTTTTTAGGGCGCTGATATTCTCCCTCCCTGACGGCTGGCTAACGTTTTCCCACCATTTGACGGGTCTCTCTCTCTCTCTCTCTCTCTCTCTCTCTCTCTCTCTCTCTCCACACACACACACAACAGGAACAGTTGGTGGGCACAACAGAAACCGTTGGTGGAATGGTGGGCCCATCTTTGAACAATGTAGGCCCCGCCCATACCACACCATAGGATAATCCAGACCGTCCATTTGATGGGCCATAAACGTAAATAGGTTGCGTCCCAAAATATTATTTTCATAAGCTGATCCTAGCCCTCCGATCTAAATAGAAACTACATCTTATGCAACCTCTATAGATTGTAGGGTTGTGATCATCCTACGGAAATGATTTTGGGGCACAACCTATTTACATTGTGGCCCATCAAATGGACGGCTCGGATCATCCTATGGTATGGACGGTACACTTCATTTTCAAAAATATGGGTGGGGCCTAAATTGGTACGAACCACACCATAAGATGATCCAAACCATGGACAGCTTGGATCATCCTATGTTGTGGACGGTATGCTTCAATTTGAAAAATATCGGTGGGGCCTACGATTGGGCCTTAATGTTACTGTACGAACCACACCATAGGATGATCCAAACCATGGACGGCTTGGATCATCCTATGTTGTGGACGGTACGCTTTAATTTGAAAAAATATCGGTGGGGCCTACGATTGGGCCTTAATGTTACTATACGACCAACTCCATAGGATTATCCAAACCATGGACGGCTTGGATCGTCCTATGTTGTGGACGGGCCTTAATGTTACTTTACGACCAACTCCATAGAATGATCCAAACCATTCATTTGATGGGCCACAATGTAAATAGGTTGTGCCCCAAAAATCATTTCCATAGGATGATCACAACCCTACAATCTATAGAGGTTGCATAAGATGTAGTTTCAATTTAGATCGGATGGCTAGGATCAGCCTATGGAAATGATCGAAGGGGGGAATAGCCTACAAGGGGTGGGGAGGATATCAGCCCCTTTTTTTTTATGGTTGAATGTTGATTATTGTACGATATATTCTTGGTGATCTAAACAATGGCCTAAAACGTGTACGTTTTCAAAACGGTTGACCAGATGTAACCAATAGTGGCCAACTCCACCAGATTGCTATTATTGGCTTTGTATAGTCTGATTGCTATTATTATTTTTTTACCGTGACTCATCCATTTGATGCCACGTTTTCCCATTTAGGCATATGTCACCGCCCGCACCCATACGGCTTAGGTCTAGATACACCTTTAATTTCTTGCGTCTACTTCTCATTTGCTTTTATGTAATGGAGAGAGAGAGAGAGAGAGAGAGAGAGAGAGAGAGAGAGTTGGGCCTAGAATGGTTGCTCAAGCTGGGCTTAGGCATTCTTAAGTATAGACCCAACTTGGCCTATTAATCCCTACTATTTCACCAGTGATGTAAGCTTGGGCCCAACCATGAAAGGTGCAATTTGGGGTTTTGCTTCACTTCATAAAATTTGATAACCTGAGTTCTTTGGCAAACAGCCCGACCATGATCTAGGCCCAATTCATTAAGAGAAACTTTGCAATTATTGTCACTTAAATCCAAAATCCTTCCATTTTGGTCGGTTTAAGCGGATTGAAACATGTTTCACTAGACAAGCCAATGGGCACTAGATCAAGCAGCCTCTCTCACCAAAAAGGTACTCTTTATAGCTTGGAAAAAGAATCTATAATCATCCTATGACGGCTGGACTAAGTGATTTAGGCCAAACTCTTTATGGCCACATTATTGAAAGACCAAGTAGCCCCACACGACCAAATAATCCCATTTCATATGTTGTTCTTTTGATGGAAATGAAATATTCAAAAATAAGATTGTTTGAGTCAATCAAGAGTTTTATCGCTCGGTGCCATGGGCTGTAAATGGCCCATGACACTTGCAAGAAAAAAAGTTTTCAGGCAGAACCAATTAAATTTTTACCCAGTGTTAGGGGTAAAATCGGTATATCCGGCACCGAACCTCAAACCCCTTCTCCATTACTCAGCTGAATCGACACAGTTCCCGCAGCAACACTCAGTAACGAACATTGATTGAACCTCCTTGATACTTCTCCCTTGAGCGGTACCGAGCTACCAAGGGAATCAAACACAATCACGGGGATCTCGCCCGTAAACGGAAAATCCGGACGGCCGTTACACGTAAGGCGCGGCTTTTGAATTCAAAACATCCCGCCTAAGTCACCATCCGCGGTCGTCGCCCAGAATCATCGGAAATCGTAACTCCACGTGTACATTCATCAGCTACCAAGCTCCACGTGGGTTAAATCTAGGGTATAATTGATATCTCCACGATCTTGTTCTCCCGCCATCACGCTCCACGTGGCCGAAATCAAAGGCACGATTGATATCTCCAAGATCGTGGATCACCACCCCTATAAATAGGGGGCTACGCACTCAAGCAAGAGGATGGGACCCTCCCTCTCTTCTTCTCTGGTCTGATAACTTGACGTAGCCCTCTCCCATTCCCCGTCCATGGTCTGTGATTGCCCGTCTCTGACTTGAGTGTCGAAGTGGTCGTTCGGAGCCACAACTCCGGGCCCGCTGACGCTTTTTCTGTGAGCGCAGGATTACATGTTCTACGAAGCTAGTTCGTGTAGTTAGATTTTGGACGCATCAGGTTGGCACCATCCATGGGACCGACTATGCCAAAGTCGAAAGCTACCTCCCAACTCAACAGTGGAATGGTTACGAGAAGCCAAGAAAGCCAACGAGACCACGAACCACTAGAGGAGATGGAAGAGATGGTTACCTCTAGCGACACTCCGGTGACAATGACCCCCTTCAATCAACTCACACAGCAACTTGGAAGTGTTGCGGTCGCCCTCCAGCAAGTGCTCCAAAGGATCCCCCTCCAACCGGCGGCGCCACCTCCGCCCGTGAATACGCCGGTTGGAGGACTTTGTCCCGTTGAGATTCCAGAAGAGCAAGGATCCTCAGAAGGGCGAAACCCTCAGAGTCAAAGACCCCATCAACGTCAACAAGGGTCTGCTTCCATCACCAGCTCACCACCCGACCATCGCCGTGATGTCCGGCATCGAAGGGGTGACAACTCAATGATGGAACCAGCGAACCTTGCCCACTGAAATGAGCATCAGATACCTCCACAAATAAGAAGCCCAACGAAAAATATCCAAACAGAAGAAAGCCCCGCCATTATGGCTGAACTCTAGCGTCAGATAAGAGAACTTCAACAGCAAATGAAGACACAGTGTGATCCGGACCTCCTGGCGGAATGGGATAGCGAGATTGCTTCCCCGTTCACTTCGAAAATCGCCAATGCAGTCGTCGCCACAAATTCGGACATGTCTTGGTTGGATCCCTATGATGGGTCATCAGACCCTCTAGAGTTTCTCCGAACCTACCGCCGCGCGATGATGATCAGAAACGCTTCCGACGCGACGATGTGCAAAGTCTTTTCTGCCTACCTGAAAAAAGACGCTAACAATTGGTTCAGTCGATTGCGGCCCAACTCCAACGAGTCATTCCATGAACTTGGACAGGAGTTTGTCGCTTACTTCATTAACAGTTGGCCCCGAAAGAAACCGGCCGACGCTCTCTTGGCCCTGCGGCAAGGAAAGGACAAAACATTACGGAAGTTCATCGATCGGTTCCGAATGGAATGATACGACCCATAAACCGATGCCCCAAGATGCTCGGTAGAGTATCTATCTACTTGAAAGATATGACCCACAAGCCAGTGCCCGAAGAGGCCCAGTAGAGAGTCTATCTACTTGAAGGATACGACCCATGAATCGATACCCAAAGAGGCTCAGTGAAGAGTCTATCTATAAAATACTTCCAAAAACAAATCAATGTATCTCCAGACTCAGAGGAAAATTTACTATCGTCAGCAAAAAAAGTAAAACTGTTTCAAAAGCACCACCATAAGTAGGGATCGCCTCGAAGGGCAAACCCCTCCAACCACACACCAAAATAAAATTATGTTTTTACATACCAGTTCATGAAAATGATAATAAAAGGAAAATTGCAAGGGCCCTGCCCCTAGACATCCTTCTCCGAATCCTTTCCAGTACAAGGCACAATGACAGGCGGCGCAGAGGATTCCACTTCCGGAGAGGCAACCACTGGATCTGCCACGTTCGTTTTAGTCGCCTCAGAATCCTCTCCCTCGGAAAGTTCGGTCTCCGGCGGCCCTTCCAGCCTCTCAATTGGAAAACCGGAGTCGATGGCCTTAATCTGGTTCCGACAATCGATGAACCCCTTCGCCTCAAATTCTAGAACGTGGAGCGTCATATCCGTCTGGTATTCTTGAGATTGCCGAAACTCAGAAATTATCCGGGACTGAATTTCCTCCTCTCTTTGCGCGGCTCTATCCCGTGCCTCCTCAAGTTCAGCACGAATCTCCTTTTCACGGACATGTTCGTCCTTGACCTTTTGGAGCTCAGCCTCGGCATTCGCCTGAACGTTCGCTAGGGAATCCTCGAACACCTTCTTATCATTTGCCCGAGCATCCGATTGATTCTTCACCTCCATGGATGCATGAGCATAGAGAGAATGGTACTTGTCTATGCGCCGCGAGGCGTGAGCACAAATATCTGACAACTACAGGCAAAAAGAAAAAAGGTAAATGTTTGCAGGAACCAAAGGATATTCGGAAATGTAAAAATAAAATACGCACCTTCTTCGCCAAAGCGACCATGTCCCGCCCTAAGGTGGAGTGTGAACTTCTCTCCAAATCCGCTGAGTCTCTCAGCAAGACGCTCGTCATCGCCATCTCAACAGCCACCCTCGGGTTGCGAAGGGTAGAATCTTCAATACCCACCTTCCAGTTAGGGTCGAAATAAGACCCCTGTTGGGTCGCCTGATCCCTTGGAAGAGCTCCCGGCTTAAAATAAGCCTGAGTTCCCTCGCAACCCTCAATAGGCAAAATCTCTTGGCTCATAACCTGGCCTTTACCCTTACCCTCCTCCTCTGCCGACTTACCCTTTTTACCGGGACTCTTCTCCGCCATTTCCGCCTGCCGCTTGCTATGTACGGACTTCTCCGAAGATGCGGCACCCTTAGTCCCCACGGCCAGGGCCGACCCTTTGCCGGCCTTAGCTGCCTGGCGCTTCATGGCTCTATCCTGTTTTTGCCGAGCCGCTTCCTCAGCCTTCAACCTCCTCGCCTCCTCCATGGCCGAAGCAGAAATATTAGCGCCCGACCCTTGTGCTGCCATTTCTGTAATAAATTCAGGAAGCAAATTACAACACAATAAAAAGGAAACAAGCAAAGAGTACGAAAAAGAAAGTCGGAAAAGAGAATCGCCAGACTGACTCTCGTCAGCACTTGTTCCGTATTCCTCCCCCATTTCCTCACCTTTGCTCTGAGCCTCGTCCTCCGAGTCTAACATGACATTGCTCAAACCAAACTTCACCAGTACTTGTTCGGATTTGAAATCCCGAACATCGAACATCTCCTTTCCCACGTTTGCACCCCTACCTACGACATCATTGAAAACTAACTGACTCAAGGTCCCTAGAGAAAACTTCAACCCCATCTTCTCCTCATTGGGCTCTCTCCAATCGAAGGGGAATCGCCACTCGGCTGTTTGAGGCGGTTTCACAAAGAAGAACTCATTCTTCCACCGTTTAATGGAAGAAGGAGCCCCGCCCATGATCATCAGTGTCCGCTGCTGGGCCACATCTACCCGGTCCCCTTTCATCTTCATGAGGAAACATTTCCGACTAATATCCAAAGATAGGGGGGCTTTCACCATTTTACTTTTAACTATGTACGCCAAAAGACTCATCCACCCGTTTGGAAAAATCTGGGACGGTGCCGGACCAAAAAAATCAAAAAAGTCTATCAGAATCGGATGAAGAGGGAAGCGGACACCCGCCTCAATAACTTCTTTGTAGAAGGCTGTCTCTCCCTCCGCGCTACTGCTACACGCCTGTTCGTTAAAGGTTGGGAGCCGAACTTCGTATTCATCCAGAATATGATATTTCTCCCGCAACCTTCTAAGATCTAAAGGTTGAAGAATGCCTGTTGAGCTCATGGCGACTTCAGGACGATATGCCCCGCCAGGAGTCACGTATGGCTTCCGAAGCTCCGCCGACTCTCTGGCAACACACCTAACCTGGACATCCATCGGTGCCGAACGTGAATCTATCCTATCCTCAACTAACGCAGCGATCACGGGAGCATCACTCGGAACCGACTCTGCCGCACCCGTGGGTTCAACTGGGAGGATGGGATCTTCCTCCTTTCTTGACTGTGGCGCTATCCTCTTCATGGACCCTCCGCTCCTTGCGACCGTCGTGCCACCGCCAACTTTCTTGGCCCTAATTTTAGGCCTTATCTCCAACGGCCGCCCCAAAGCGCTGTCCGTTTCCATCTCCGACGGTCATTCCAGTACACTTTTCGCTTTCGTTCCGGCGAGACTTGGGGAGAAGGGGATGATTCTTCCATCCCCACGGGCTCAATCGACCGATTTTGTGAATCTGTATTCTCCGACATGACTACTTTAAAGAAATGAAATGAAAAGTTCGGGTTGAGAAACGCACGGGTGAGATTGGAGAAAAAAGACCGTGAAGCACGCCGGAGAAGGCGAACCAGCACCTTGAAAAAAGGGAGAATCAATCCGAGAAAAAAACTTGGAATCTTCCAAATCTCTGACTAACGCAAAGGAGCGAAGCAAAATGGGAAATTCCAGCAGAAAGAGCGAAATGATCCACCAGAAAACCCTTGAGTATCTCGCCGGAATGAGGGAAGAAAATTGAAGAAAAAAGAAAAATGGGCGGGCTTTTATAGGTCAACGCGCGGGAAAACTCAAAAGTCACGTCACTATGACGTTATGCGACACGTGGCGCCCCGTAACACACGCACAGTTACCAAAGCCATTAATACGTTGTTTCATCATCATTGTTCAAAGCGCCTAACCATCGTTTCCCAAGAGCCACGACCGTTACATGTGTCTCCTCGAACTACCCCTCAGAACGCATCAACAAACACTCCTCTAGTACCGAGTATCTCTCGATAAAATCATGCAATACACTCAAACTACATTACATCCTCGCCAAAGTCAGAATACGCCCCGGGCCGAATGTGCTCATTTGTGCCATGAGCATAACTCCAACTGAAACGATGGTCCTTCGCACGGTGATGCGTAAGCCGTGATGTTCGATTCCGACTGTTATTAATACTAAGTTCACATTACATCTACAAGCTACTTGCGACATTGAATGCAAACACGACAAGGAGACATAGAAAATGACAGAAATCCTTTTATTCACAAGTAAAAGAACATTTACAAAAGGTGGGCTTCTAGCCCAGATACAAGAAAAAGAAACTACATTCGGGGCCGTGCTAAACTGCGGCTAGCTAAAAAAGACACAGGGGAATTGTGAAGAGTCGACGCCCGAAGCTTCAGTATCATACGGCTGATGAACCGCCAAGCGCTACCGGATATTGGACCTCAGCATCGACACGACACCCACTTGGCACGATCTTCTTTGCCTCGGAAGGAGGCTTCAAAATCGACTGTGCCAAGGTCGTGGCCGAAGGTCCCATCATTCGCCCGGATTTTCCTCCGGATCTTCTTCAGGGTCCTCCTCCAACGAATTCGCCTCCAGATGAGGCTCGAGACCGGGCGACGCGGAGCCGGCCCTCGTGCCACCTTCGGTCACTCCTTGCAACATCACCTTCAGGGCCTCGTTCTCCGTCTCCAACTTCTCGACTTTGGCCCTCAGCCGAAGAACCTCCAAGCCTTGCTGGAGAAGTTGATCTGCCACCCTGTGTCCCCTCTCCATGGTATGCTTCAGGAACCGCTTATAATTGGCAACGAGGTGGGGAACGTCGCCAAGAGCAAGAAAATCCCTGGGAGCAGTGGAACCCGAATGTTTTAGGGTCTCCGCCTTCCGTTTCTTCTTACTTTGGGGGCCACGATTCACCCCCTCAGCTCCAGCCGATGAAAAATCCACCGCCATCGGAGTTACCGTTTCCGGTGGACTAGGCTCCACCGCCGGCGATCCTTTCAGCCTTTGCGACCTCCTTTTTCTATGGGCCACCGGTTCCCTAGCGACGGGAGGGTTTCCTCCATCTCCGTCCGAAAGCGACTCCACATCCACCACCTGGACTATCGCCCCTAGTTGATCATCACCGGCGGCCTCATGAGACATTTTCAACAGAAAAACGATAAAGGGGGGAAAAGAAAAAGAAAGAGATGACGGATATCTCTCCCCCTCACCCCCCTTTTATAAGGGTCACCAGGCGAAAAAATCGAGCGGGATTTAATGTCTCGCCAATTTTTGAAATCTCCCATAAAGCGGGAAATAATAGCCCGACCCGTTTTTCAAAAAAACATATGAAAAATAGGCAGGAATTAAGTGTTTTCGCCGTTTCCCGAAAAACCCTAAGGATAAAATGACACGCCTATTAAATGACGCGACATTGAATCCGCTCGCCGATTCCCTAAAAAAATGCTTCGACTCCATCCCCTCCAGAAGTTCGGCACCGGCCCACCACTTTAAAATTTAGCTACTTCCTTTACCCTTACAAAGGGACAAGAAAGTAGGAGGCAGTATGTTAGGGGTAAAATCGGTATATCCGGCACCGAACCTCAAACCCCTTCTCCATTACTCAGCTGAATCGACACAGTCCCCGCAGCAACACTCGGTAATGAACATTGATTGAACCTCCTTGATACTTCTCCCTTGAGCGGTAACGAGCTACCAAGGGAATCAAACAGGATCTCGCCCGCAAACGGGAAATCCGGATGGCCGTTACACGTAAGGCGCGACTTTTGAATTCAAAACATCCCGCCTAAGTCACCATCCGCCATCGTCGCCCAGAATCATCGGAAATCGTATCTCCAGGTGTTCATTCGCCAGCTACCAAGCTCCACGTGGGTTAAATCTAGGGTATAATTGATATCTCCACGATCTTGTTCTCCCACGCTCCACGTGGCCGAAATCAAAGGCAGGATTGATATCTCCAAGATCGTGGATCACCCGCCCCTATAAATAGGGGGCTATGCACTCAAGCAAGAGGATGGGACCCTCCCTCTCTTCTTCTCTGGTCTGGTAACTTGACTTAGCCCTCTCCCATTCCCCATCTATGGTTTGTGATTGCCCGTCTCTGACTTGAGTGTCGAAGTGGCTGTCCGGAGCCACAACTCCGGGCCCGTTGACGCTTTTTCTGTGAGCGCAGGATTACAGATTCTGTGAAGCTAGTTCGTGTAATCAGATTTTTGGGCGTCATCACCCTGTATACTTTTAACCCCCTTTTGTCCTATGTGGCATGAAATTACAGTTCAAAAAGATTTTCTCGAGATGATAATAATGTTGACGACACATGTCTGTACTCTATGATCGGGCTCGATCTATCTTTTCATCTAGTAGGACCCACTTTATATCTCTCATAAGCCCATCTTGAATGAACATATACAGTGTTGGGAGAGCTAGTTTTGGCAGAGTTGTGTGCTTTTTATTTAAGGGTTTTGCCCTTGGGCACCCGTTAAGCATCATTTAATTGCCCTTGGGATCTTGAATTTACACATACTTTGAGGAAAAAATCTCAAAGCATGCGTAAAAGTCTGAAAGTATGAGTAAATTCAGATTCCCAAGTGTAATTGAATGATGCTTAACCGGTACCCTTAGGGCACTCGTTAGCAAAACGCTTTATTTAATCTCTTGTGCTTCCAATGTTTCATGGACCGTTCTTGGATTAAACCCATTTGCAGTGTGAGCTGTGTATTTTGTTTTTTAGGGAAATGATATCAGCACAACTATATTTTGATAATTGCACTAAACCATTTTGTCTCGTTATTAAACAGCTGTCAAAGGTTGTTACAGCTCCCAAAAAGCTCTTAGAAGCAAATTAAACAAGAAAACACAGACCGAGTTTGTGCAATTATTAAAACATGGTCGTGTCAATATCATTATCCTTTTCTTATTGTCTTAAGCTTCTAATCATGGTTCTAAATTTCGGCCGAAATCCGAAATTTTGGATTTTGGTGGGGACCCAAGCCGAAATTTTCCGAAATTTCAGATTTCGCCATTTACCAAAATTTAAAACCTTGCTTCTAATATCATAAGCCCATCTAGGATGAAACCCATTTTGTTTCTTGTCTTGGGTTCCCAATTCCAAAAGCCCATCTAGGATGAAGCCCATTTTGTTTTTTGTTTTTTGTTTTTTGTTTTTTGTCTTGGGCCTTCCAATTCCAAAAGTCTAAAGTTGAAATAAGTGAAAAAATAACACGGAAATGATATCCACGCTCCATGTTTTGATATTTTAGCTCCTGGTATTTAAAAGGCTGTCGAAAGGTTATTAGTTATTACAGCTCCTAAAAAGCTCTCACAAGCCCTTTAAATACTAAAAGACAAGGAAGTGGAGCGGAATTATAAAAAATCATTGGAGTGCTGATATCATTTCCCAAAAACAAATGGCTTGAAAAAGGGGAGAATGTCGAAATCAATTTCCGAATAGGCCTGAAAATATCTTGTCATACCATGTGATAAAGAAACTAATCTAGGGAAAAAAAATCACTTGTAATTGAATGTTTTTTTGTCATGGAATCATCCCCACCACATGGAAAAAGACTCTTCCCTATTGCAGCCCATTTCCACGCACTCACGGCACAACTCCCCCTTCTTCGAATATTCCAAACAGTAGCCTTTCTTTTCTTCCTAACTCTCACAGGGTTTTAATTCATTCTCCTCCCCCAAATAAAAACCCCATTTTTTTCCATTTCTTTTATAACATCCCATAGCCATATATCTTATATAGGGTACGATTATAAGTATATATATTTTGGGTTTTGTTTGGGGGATCGAGATGGAGGAGAATCGGTTGTTTCAGTGGAGTGTATTCAGATCCTTTCTTGCAATTCTTCAATGGTGGGGTTTTAATGTGACTGTTATTATCATGAACAAATGGATCTTTCAGGTTTGTTTTTTATTTGGACTTTTTCTTTGATTTTTGAGATATGGGTATTGATTGTTTGTGGTTAATCCTTCTGGGTTTCTTTTTGTTTTTTATTTGTTGACTGTTTGATTGCTGAATTTTGATTTTCATGTTGAGGGTTTGATCTTGTTGGGGTATCTGCTTATGTTTAATATCTCTCTGACGTTTTTTTCTTTATTGGGTTCTCTTTGTTTATGCATATTAATGATGGGATGTTTCTAGTTGGGATCTTAGATGTCATTTAATAGCAAAGAAGGGTGGTTTTGTAGTCTGTGCACTGGATTTCAGTATGGTGAAATGAATAACCACCCTTAAGGACCTTAAAGTTTTCTAAGATTTCATTCTGATCTAGAAATTTGTTTTCTTGAGAATTCTTTTAAACCAATAGAATCAGAGTTTATCATCACAGAGCAAATTTACATCTGAGTTCCAACTGTTCACTGTTGGAACAGTTGAAGACCTTAAAGTCTTCAAAATTGCCACTTTATGGGTTGAACAATTCACTATTCTATTCATGGGATGAGGAGGGAGTGTTCAAATTCCTGGATCCTGGAAGGGAACTGCCACAGAGGAGGGTACTTTTAGCAAGACTCTTGACAATGTTTTTGGAAGTGTTTTACACCCATAGTATATCACTCTAGCCTTGAGGACTGATCTCGGTACACAGGGCCAAAACCTCTTCTTTGACCTTTTAGTTACTCATCCACTAGCCCAATGCAACCAAGAGACTGTGCCCGCCCTATTTGTTGGAATGGCTTACGTGAGGTGGGCTGAAGGAATTATAGAGGGAAATCAGGCAATAGGGTAAGAATAAACAATAATAAGACTGTTCCTGAAAGAATCTGCTTTTGCAATTGTTACGTCAAGCAAGGATTGCTTGAAGCATTACACCCTAGGTATCTAGTTTGGAATACCTAGTTTGCTGCCTCCAGCCCCTATATATATAGATACACTAGGGTTATTGACTGGTTAATGAACTCTAGCCCGTGTAGGCCCACTACACCGGTCCATTATCTTATTGGGCTTATATTATAACATAATTAGGGTTAGTCTATATACCCAACAGCAATTTGTAGGCCCTAAGCACCATTTGGTGTGTGATCTCTACTTGCTGTGGGGAATACATCGAAAGTTGGCTTCAATACCTAAGTTGGCTGCAATACCTACTTCTATAATTGTGCTATCCTCTCCTCTTTTTCTATATAGGTAAGCTGCGATTGAACCTTAGGTTGAAAACTAGAGCCTTAACCAAGTGAGCTAGAGGCTTGACCCCTTGAGGTATCTTCTACAATTGATACTAACGCTACCCTTAAGTGAGTAGAAAGGGATAGATAGAGCAAGAAAGTTTTTTTTTTTTTTTTTTTTGAATAGCAGAGCAAGAAAGATATAGTAGGTAGATTGAGAGGATTAGGAGTTAGAGACTAAAATTGTTAATTAGTAAGAGTTGGACATAGTGTATTGAGCTACAGCTAGTAAACTACAAGATATTTATTGGGTGAGAGTTACTAAGAGTTAGCTATAAAAAATTAGAGAAAGCAAATTAGGGTGTTTCGTTCTACACGTTATGTGTGTCATCTCGTTGGTGTCTTATCCCCATGCCCCCGCTTCCCTCTATGATAGATGTGGTGTATCCTTGCTTTCATGTCGTGGAAGTTGTCATTGGTGAGTCTGAGGCAGGGCACCATGTGGTGCCATATCGGGTGACCCCTGCCTTTCCCCTCCGAAGCAGTTTGACGGGGATAGGGACATTACCCTATTAGATTTTGTTGAAAACCATTTGTTGGAGTTAAGTTTTTGGCTTGTCTTTTGATTCGGATGTGGATGCTAAGGAATTCTTCATGTCAATAGAAATGAGGCAGGATTCCAAAGTCCATCCCCTCAAAGAAAGCAAATATCGGCTCCTCCTCTCAATTGGACATCATGTACTTTTTCAAGGAGTTTCATGAAGGAAGCAGTATATGTAGATTCTCGGGAGCTGCATTTGTTATCCTTATTCCTAAAAGAGAGGGTGCGGAAAACGTATCAGACATTCAACCGATTAGCCTTGTAGGGAGCGTGTATAAATTTTTGGTTAAAGTGTTGATTGACTGACTTCATGCGGTGATGTTTAAGATTATCTCCAAGTACTAGTGTGCTTTTATCCATGGAAGACAAATCTTTGATTGTGCTTTACTAGCAAATGACTACATTGAATACTATCAACAGGATGGCACATCGGCGATCCTCTGGAAGGGAGAGATAAAGGAAGCTTTAAAGAAAGTGGAATAGAGATGCTTATACCTCATGAGAAGTAGAGGCTTTGGTTCCAAGTGGAGAGGTTGGATGTCAAAGTGTTTCATTGGTCTAGGTTTTGATTCTAGTGAACGGGACACTTAAGGGCTTTTCAAAATGTGTAGAGGGCTTAGGCAAGGGGACCCATTATTCCCTTTCCTATTCATCATCATGGCTAAAGCACTAAGCAGAATGATGGATAGGGTAAGAGCTGGAGACCTAATTGAAGGATTCTTTGTTGGTTGACCAACAGTAGAAATCTCCCATTGTCAATGTGCAGATGATACCGTACTCTTCAGTAACATGGATATCAACAAAATTAAGAATATAAAGGTCGTGATTAGATCTATGATTTGTGGACACGAACACGAGTGTCGCGTGTCGACACAGACAAGGAGTGCCGGACACTGCAAACTCCCAAAATTTAGAAATAGGGACACGGCTAAACTAGAAAGTACATTTAATCATCGTTTGTGGACACGGATTTGTGTGCCGAGTTTCAACACAGATACCCATGACAAACCCTAAAAGTCTAGAAATAGTGGCACGCTCATACGCGTACGTACATATAAAGTTACTAACATTTATAGAATACATTTAAAAGTGTCTAAAGGAGTGTCGACACGTGTGGACACGGGTGTCGTGTCGGACACGATACGACACGGGTGTCAACAATAAATTCAAAGTGTCGGCTGAATCATAGGATTAGATGTTATAAAGAGATATCCGGCCAAAGAGTCAACTTTTCTAAGTTTGTGGTGATGGGAGTCGGGTTGGGGGATTTGGAGTTGGAAGTTAGTGTTATGGCGTTGGGTTGTAATCAAGGTTTTAAATTTCGGTTTCGGAATGCGTTTCGGTTCTCACCGAAACCGAAATTTCAAATTTTCAAAATTTCGGACGAAATCTATCGAAACCGAAAGAAGTAATATTTTATCCGTTACCAAATTTCGACGAAATCCCCAAAATTTCGGTAATTTCAGCTGAAGGTAATTTCTGCTGAAATTTCGGGATAATATTAAATAATAAGTAAAATCCAGATTTTCCCGTGATATTCCTTTAAATTTCGGCCGAAATTTTGGGGAAAACGAAATTTCGACCGAAATTTCGTAACGTTTCGGTCTCAACCAAAACCCGAAATTTCGGGCCGAGTTTTCGGATTTCGTCGAAATTTAAAACCTTGGTTGTAATAAGAAACACATCCCAATCTCATACTTGGAACTCCCCCTCTGTGTAGGCCGACCTTCAGAGCGACTTTGGGACCCCGTCATCGAGAGAGTGGAAAGAAAACTCATCCCTTGGAAAAAAAATTCTGTTGTCTTTTGGTGGAAGAATTATGCTGATCAAAACAATTCTAGGAAAATTACCACTTTATTATATGTCGCTTTTCAATTGTCAGGTGTCCGTTAATATAATAGAGCAGCTTCAAAGGAATTTTCTTTGGAATGATAAAGATGGGTGCAGAAAATATCATCTGGTAAACTGAAACGATATCTAGAAGCCATGTAAAGGAGGAGGGCTTGGTATTAGAAAGCTGAAAGCAGTGAAAAAAGCCCTTCTTGGGAAATGGCTCTGGAGATTTGGAACGGACAGAGATTCTCCATGGAGGGCCTGGATAAATGCCAAATACGGGTCAAGTTTTGGGGCATGGACGACATTGACTGAGTATAGCATATATTGTACTATGGTGTGGCGAGATATTTTAAAAATCTCAACCATCTTCCAATAAGGGTTTCACTTTACAGTTGGTGATGAGGGGAATATCAAATTTTGGGCAGACGTATGGTGCAGTAGCAGATCGCCTAAAGACTATTTCGATTTCCTTTATAATATATTTGTACGCAACGATATTTGCGTTGCTGATTCATTTAGTAAACAGGATGGAACAATGGACTGGAATTTATATTTTAGCATTTAGTAAACATGATGGAACAGTGGACTGGAATTTCTATTTTCAAAGGAATCTGTTTTTTTTTTTTTTTTTTTTTTGAATCGTAGGAATCTGTTTTATTGGGATCTGGATGTCGTGGCATCATTCCTAACCAGGATCAACTCTATTTACATTAGGGGGTTGGTTTGTGATAAAAGGGTCTGGAAATGGACCTCGTTGGGTATCTTCACTGTTAAATCTTCTTATGAATATTTGGTCCACTTTCGTTTTTATTGCCAGTTAGATGTGTTTGGATTTCTAAAGCCCCTTTGAGAGTCAACGCCCTTTGTTAGACAGGTTGTCTATATAGGATCCTTATGATTGATCACATTGTCATAGACATAAATTGATTGTTAATTATCATGCCCTCTGTGTGTCCGATGTTGAGTCAATTGACCGCCTGCTCTTACATTGTATCTTCACTCATAACCTCTGATCCTTTGTTTTTTATCACTTCAGAATAGTCGGGTTCTCCGTAGCCACATTTGATGGACACTTTGTGTAGTGGAAATATACTCCTTGGAACTCCCCCTTGGAACTCTAGAGGAAGAATCTTTTGGAATCTATTCTTTGATGCCACACTTTGGCTTGTTTGGAAGGAAAGAAACAGGAATCTTCAAATGAGTATCCAAAGCCATGAGGAATATTTAAAGACAAGTCTTCTTTACGGCTGTCCAGTGAGCGTTTGACCTTGATGAGTTCAAAGATATTTCAATGTCCACCTTCTGTAGGCCGTGGGAAGAGATCAGGCTGAGCAGTTTGCATATGGAGGGTCCTCGACCTAGGTGGAATCCTCCCCTCCTGGGAGGCTAAAGCTGAATTTTGACAAGTTGAGTTCAGGCAATCCTAGCCCAGCAAGTATTGCGACTTTCTGACGAACGATGGGAGTGAAGTTCTTTGGGATTTCTCAGGACCCATATGTGAGAAGCATTCCAATGAGGCAGATCAGATTAATAGACGAGTCCCAAATAGAGTGGATTGTTATTGACATGGTTTTAAATTTCTCGAAATTTCTCCGAAACAACCGAAATGTTTTCATTTCCATCCCCACCGAAATGAAATCTACGTGATTTCTTTTCACGTCATTATTCCCTTGAAATTTTGACCGAAATTTGTGACATTCAACCGAAATTCCTGAAATCTGACCGAAATTCCTGAAATTCTCAAAATATTGGCCAGGACGTTAAAAATGGAAAGATATTATTTGCATTTGCATTTCATTTCATTATTGTTAGAGAATGATATTTGGTAGGCAACATCATTGAACTGCACAAAAAAGCAACCGTATCTTATGCATGGGATGTCATATCAGCAACATGGGACCAATAATACCTTGTAACTCTGTGGTATTGACATAGAGTTGGGGTCCTTAGAGGGGAGATTGGTCATTGTACTTTCTTATACTTCATTGCATTGTACTTCATTATTGACTTTACTATTCTAGACATGCGCGACAACGCAAGTCACTAGGTGTTCAATATAATTAAGCCATTATGAATGGTTTTGTTTCTTTTGTGATGGTTTCTAAGTATGTATTTGTTCTTATTCTAACATTTCCCACAGTTTCATCCTAAAATTTCATCATTTACAAGTGTTTTTTTTTAAATTAAAAAATTTCAGCATTTGCATATGTTTCCGTACATTTCCGTAATTTTACAAGATTTCCACCAAAACTGAAATGTATCTGTTTCCGTGAAGACCGAAACCGAAATTGAAAACCTTGATTATCAAGGGAGACACTCCAACATTATAAGATGGGTGAGAGACCAAAACTCTCTTCCATAGAGGTCTGTAGATGCTTTAAAAGGGATCCAAGACATTAGACGGTCACAATGCTGAGGTCTAGCATGTCTGGCTATTAGCTAACTCGGATGGGGATGCTCTTGCCAGTTCAAGTTTCCGCAGAAAGGTGATTTTGACTTTTGACTACTTGCCGCCTTCAGGATGTTTTGGTGATTGTTTTATTCCTATTTTAGCTTATTGTTGTATGGATTTTGGTTTGTATCCTCTTTGACCACCTCATCGTTGGTTTTCGCTTTATTTAATACAATTTCCATCATTAAAAAAAAAGATGGTGAATGTTGAGAGGAAGGGATAGAGTCGATAGACAATGGGTGCCCAAGAGAAGACATTGTATATGGAGTTACTTCAATGCTAGGTTTTTTACCTTCATTTATGTTTCTGCAAGTAGCCAAGTGGAGCAACTAGCTAGTGATGCATTGCGAAAAGTGGGGATCACGAATTTGAGGTATAGAATCCGCCTTGCAAGTTATGTAGTGAAAGAGGAATAAGAGAAATTGGGAAGAAAAGACAAATCTAACTGAACTCCCATTCAAAATAGAGTTAAAAGTCCATAGGTATAACTCAAAATCAAACATAGCATATCATAATCTCTCTTAACAGAAAGGAGTTCAGAAAAAAATCTCCCTTAACTAAACTCCCATTCAAAATAGAGTTAAAACTCAATAGGCATAGCACAAAATCAAACATAATATATCTTAATCTCCCTTAAATTTCTTGAATGTTTTTTTAAGTACCAGCATTTACACAAAATTACACTTCTTCTTTTTGAATGGTGAATGGATTTGATTGCTGAAAAGGAGACCAGAAGGTCCCAAATTACAGCGAAGCAAAGAAACGGAATAAGAGGGAATAGTACAATGAAAAATAGAAGCCAGGGGGAAAGAAAATCAAACACCTCTAAACTATCCCTTGAAACTCCTTCCCTTGCCAATTTGTCCGCCTCCCCCCATTGACCGACTGCCTAACATGGTGGAAGGAGATCGAGGCCGACCCCAATCTATCCTTCATCTCATCAAATAGAGCAGCAAATCTCCAAGGAGCCACATGTGAGCCTCTTAGCCACCTGATGACATTGTGGGAATCCCCCTTCAATCTCTACCCTGTTCAGATCTACGTTGTGGAGCATTTTAATTCCTTGGTGAATAGCACGGACTTCCGCCTCATTTGTGACTACTATTCCAATTGGACCTCTAAAAGCCCATAATACTACTACTCCATCCCGTAGCAAACCTCCAATATCAGAAGGCCCTGTGCCCCTGTGTTTCCCAAACTAGAGCCATCGAAGTTTAGTTTTAAAATCCCTTGGGCCGCTGGTGACCAAGCTTGAATAATTTTGGGTTCATTGCTAAAAGGGCCACATATCTCTCCATCCATGCCATAATTCGTAAGCAAACACAAATGTGAAGCTTTCTAGAGTTTTTACCCATGATATTGTTAGCACAATTACCTTATTGAACAGAAAATGGGCTCCTTTAGTAAACCCCTTAAAAAATTTTGCATTTCGTTCTTTCCATAAAAGTTAGACGACTTCTTTAATAAGAAAATATCCAACAACAGGAAGAAAAATTTTAAATTAAATATTTTAAAAATAACTAAAACTACTTCTAGCTAGCGATTTCCTTCGACTGATGATATGATTTGTCGATCGACCTTCAGGGACATTGATCAATTGTTTCCGATGTAGGTAGAACGAAAATTGATTTGTATCATTCTCCCTAGGTCAGAGAGAATTCAGCCTCAAGTTCAAGTCGTCTTTCTCCCAAGCTAATCGATTTACATCAAAGACATCATTAAAACTGTTGAGAAAATGGCAACTTTCCCTACAAAAACATTAAGAACTCCTTTGCTCAGGGAGCTCCAGACAAGATCTTTGGAAAGAGAGCATTATAACTGCAGCTCAAGTGGTAAGACATCAGGAATGATATTCGTAAATTCCTCTCTAGTTGGAATTTCAATTTTCGACATCTTAAATATACTATTGTTGTTAATGTAGTATGGAATGATCGTAGTGTGATAAAAGATCCTCTAATGGCGAGTGTCTTGCTCTCATATACCAACGACTCTTTGTCTTCTTCAATTCAACTACATCATCATATCAATGTCAAATATTGGCTCATATTCTTCTTCCTTGTCATCAACAAAATTATGCCTCTTCTTCCTCATCATACGATACTTTTAGCTCTCTGTAAAAGTCATCATCACAGATATTGAAAAAGTGTGTAAGGGAAAGAAAATGTGGGCGTAAGGGTGAAAATCAGCGAAGAGGATTAGGACTTCTGTATTGATCAATACAGGGGCTATAAAGGAAAAATAAATTTTTTGATAATTTAAGAAGAAGAGGTGAACACAGAAAACGAAAATGGAGAGGCTTTGAATTGGCTCTAGAATAAGGTCTCGATAGAAATTGGTAGAGGTGCAGCCATTGGCCCGGTCATCCAATTCGCTCCAACAGACAGGGATTAGAGATTTAGAGGAATATATGTTCCCCCAAAGCATTGAATGCAACTGCTGCAAAGCGAATGGAAGTCCCTGGAAATCAAGTAAGAAGGTTAGTTTGGTTTGTCTCTCCTCTCTTCTCAAGTGACACCACCTCAAAGCTCCATCACAACATAGAGTGGGTTGGCTGAGAGGCTTCAGTTTGAAAGGGCGTCTGCTTCTAGGCATCATGGGAAATAAATATGCATCCTTTACAGTAAGTATATACTGGTTTGAAGATGTGTGGGTAATTGAGGTTTGAGAATACAACCATGGTCACTTGTTCACAATAAAAACAATTTAGAGGAAGGCAAGATCATACCCTTTACATCTTAATCTTTTTTTTGGTACCATAGGGTATCCCCACCCCACTTTGTAAGGCGGGACTAATCCCTAGGGATGTGCGCAGGCACCCGGAAGGCAAGATCATACCCTTTACATCTTAATCTTTTATCTTTGTTCCCCTTAGTTTATTTATTATTTATTAGCTTTTTCAGGGATTTTTGGGGATTTGTTCAAATTCACCGAGTCAATCATTGATTCACCGAGTTGTAATGACTTTCACCATTCAGAAAGAAAAAGAAAAAAGACTTGCACTGCCTTCAGCCAAGTTCTCAGTGAGGTCACATTTTCGAACATTGTTTGCACCAATTTTGATTTGAACTTGTGCCTTAATACACATTATATCTCATAAAAATTGAGAACATTTAGTTTCAACTTCAGTATATGTAGTAAGATGGAATCACCTTCTCTGTTGATGGCATCTGTTCAACCTGGTGGAATTTGTGGGATGGACCCACTGTCGGGTCATCAAAAGGAATTGTCTGAGTATATGGTTGATCATACCTTGTGTATAAGTAAGAAATTGGGGTTGGTTTTTGCGGGTCCTGAGGAAGTATACAGAGCTGAACTCAAGGAAGCGGAACAAAGAGAAGCTGGCAGGAATTCTTGCTCTAATGGGTCCGCTGAATCTAGTTCGAGAAGAACAGATAGGGAATTAATTAGATTAAAATCGAATGTTAATTATGATTCGGGATCTTGTGGGAAGAGCGCTCAAAAAGAAGAAAAGGAGATCTTCAGGTGCTCGGTTGGGGAAGCTTACTACTAATTAAGTGATTTTATGAAGATACTTTCTTGGAATGTTAATGGTTTGGGATCCCAGGAGAAAAGATTTCAGGTAAAAAAATTGTTAAAAGTTTGGAAGCCAGAGGTTGTTTGCTTTCAGGAGACAAAATTAGCCTCCATTAGTAGATTGGATATTAGAAGTATGGGTTTCAAAAAAGAGTGGGACTTTGTTTTCTTAGCTTCAAAAGGGGCTTCCTGAGGCATTTTGTTAGCGTGGGATAATGTTCGATGGTCTAATAATGAGGTATGGAATGGAGAATTCTCTGTATCAGCTTCTTTTCAAAAGGTGGTGGATAAGACTGAGTGGCTCTTTTCTGGAGTTTACGGTCCTATTACAACAGCAGAGAAAGGCCTTTTTTGGGAGGAACTGGCAAAGGTAAGAGAGAGCTGCTCTCTTCCTTGGTGTATTAGGGGTGATTTCAATGAAATCAAGGAAGTAGGGTATAGGCTGGGGTGTAATACAGTCAATCATAATATGAAGCTTTTTTCTGATTTTATAGCGGACAATGAGTTGGTGGTCCTTTGGGTGGTGCCTCCTTCACTTGGGTCCGTGGACAAAGTAGAAGTAGGCTGGACAGATTTTTGATTTCTGGGGAGTGACTGGATGTCGTTCCGAAGGTTTTTCAGAAAGCGCTTCCGCATTCGGTTTCTGATCACTGCCCCTTATTAGACCCTAGAATGGAATCGTGGGGTCCATCTCCTTTTAGATTTGAGATTGCTTGGTTGGAGTCTCCCCAGATAGAGGAGAGATTAGGGGGTTGGTGGTCTTCTTGTCAATCGGAAGGCCCAGCTGACATAGTCATCGGTAATAAACTGAGATATGTTAAGGCAAACCTGAAAGCTTGGGTAAAGGAGAAAAAAAATGCTTGACCATGGTAGAAAGCGTTGGTTGGAGAATCGTATGTTAGAATTAAATGCTTTGGGGGAGTGTGGGTTATCTTCAAAAGGGGATTGGGAGGAGTTGGGAAGGGTAAGCCAAGAACATAAGGGTCTGCTGCTTACTGAAGAAATAACTTAGCGTCAAAAATCTAGAGTCAAGTGGCTTGTAGAGGGCGATAAAAATACAACCTACTTTCATGCTATGGCTAGTGCTCATAGGTGAAGGAACAGAATTGAATCTATGGTAATGGAAGAGGAAAGAGTTACGAACAAGGAGATGATTACATCGAAAATTCTTAGTTTTTTCGAGGCATTGTATTCTTCTGATAATATTCTTCGCCCTATTCCGCAAGAGGTTATGTTTGATAGCTTAAGTCTGGAGGAGGCTGCAAACTTGGAAATCCCTTTTTCTGAGGAGGAAATCATGAAAGGTCTTTTCTCTTTGGCTAAAGATAAAGCACCTGGTCCGGATGGCTTTTGTCCGACTTTTTTCCAAGTATGTTGGGAAGTTGTAAAATCTGATCTGATTAGATTCTTCTAAGAATTCTTTGAAGGTTTGGCTCTTGATAAAGGTACTGGTGCAACCTTTATCACCCTCATCCCAAAGATAGAGAGAGCTTCAAAGGTGTCGGAATTTCGTCTGATAAGTTTAGTTGGTTGCCTATATAAAGTATTAGCCAAAGTGTTGACGGATCGTCTAAAATTAGTTCTTCCTTCAATAATATCCGATAGTCAAAGCGCCTTTGTTAATAAAAGACAAATTCTGGATTGCTCTCTCATCGCAAATGAAGCTATTGACGCCTACAGGAGAAGCGGCGAAGGAGGGGTTTTGTGTAAAGTTGATATGGAAAAGGCTTATGATCGGGTGGAGTGCGATTCTTTGGACTATAGTCTGGGAAAAATGGGTTTTGGTTCTCGATGGAGATCATGGGTTAGGAATTGTGTCTCTTCAGCCCGGTTTTCAGTTCTCATTAATGGTTCTTCTAAAGATTTTTTTAAATCTTCTTGGGGATTGAGGCAAGGGGATCCTCTGTCCCCCTTTCTCTTTGTGATTGTTGCGGAGTCTCTTAACTGGCTTATGAGAAAAGAAAGTGAGTTGGGTCTCTTTGAAGGCTTCTTAATTGGGAGTAATAAAGTGGAGGTTTCGCTCCTTCAATTCGCAGATGATACTTTGCTCTTCTGTGCCCCTGTGGTATCCCAGATATTGAATCTTAAACCTGTATTACGGTGTTACGAGATGGTTTCCGGTCAAAGATCTAATTTCTCGAAGTCAGGGTTATATGTTATAAATGTTCCTTCTTCTGAAGCTTCTGTTTTTTAAGGATTCTGGGATGTTCATTGAATTCTCTGCCTGCTTCTTACCTTGGTCTTCCTTTGGGGGTGGGAAGACCAAATAAACACTTTTGGAATTCAATCATCCACAGAGTGGAAAGGAGACTAGATTCCTAGAAACGCAACTTAGTATCTAAAGGAGCAACTTAGTTCTAAAGGAGGTCGGTTGGTTCTCATAAAAGCAGTTCTATCAAATATTCCAATTTATTTTCTTTCCTTGTTCAAATGCCCTGTAAGCGTAGTGCTTAAAATTGAACAAATTCAAAGGAGGTTTTTGTGGGGAGGCTCTCATTCGTCTGGAGGAATTCCCTTGGTTAAATGGAGTTCTGTGTGTCTTCCATTGAAAAATGGAGGTTTGGGAATAAGGAGAATTAAAGGTTTTAACACGGCTCTGTTGGGGAAATGGCTTTGGAGGTTTGGGTCGGAACCCTCTGTCTTATGGGTTAAAGTGATAGGGAGCAAATATGGGGTGAGGGAGGGGAGTTGTTGTTCTGCGGATAATTTTAAGTTCAAAGGCCTAACTGTATGGCGAGATATTTTGAAGGTTGAGGTCTTATTTAGCAAAGGTATTCGCTTTAAGGTTTATGTTGGAGATAGAATCCGATTCTGGTCTGACCCGTGGTGCTCGGCAGTCCCTCTTAGGGTATTATTTCCTGATCTGTTTCTGGTGTCTTCTCAAAAGGTGGCTTGGGTGGCGGATTGTTTTGAGAGGGTTAACTCGATAGTGGTTTTTCTCTGAAGTTCAGAAGAAATTTTTTCGATAGAGAATTGAATTCTGTTTTAGAGTTGATGTCCTTGATTGAAGGATGTTATATTAAGAGGAGGGAGGTCGATCCTCGTGTGTGGTTTTGGTGCACATCTGGATTTTTCTCTGTTAAATATTTTTATCATCATTTGGTGTACAGCAAAGTAGAGCCTCTATGTGCTTTGATTTGGGAGATTTTTTGCCCGCCGAGGGTCTCTTTTTTTGCTTGGGCGGTATGTTGTGGTCGTATCCAGACCATTGAATTCTTGAGGAAGAGAGGGATGACTTTGATAAACCATTGCCCATTATGTTTATCGGATGGCGAATCCATCGATCATCTGTTCATTCATTGTAAGTTTGCTAGAGATCTATGGGGCTTTATTCTCTCTCTTTTTGGGGTACTTTGGGTTCTCCTTAACACCATATCAGATTTTATTAAAAGCTGGGAATGGTGTCCCTGGAAAAGAAAGGGTAAGATGTTGTGGAAGATGTGTCTGTTGGCTTCATGGTGGTTCATTTGGAAGGAAAGAAATTCCCGAGTATTTGACGGTGTGGCAAAATCGTCTTATTGGATATTTATCAAGATCATTGCAGTGGTCATTTCTTGGGCTAGAAGCCTTCCTCTGTTTCATTTCGTCTCAGCGTATGATCTATGGGAAGGTTGGCAGATTATTTGTAAGGAGGGGGTTAGCAAAGCCAAAATCAAGCAATCCTAGGTTTGTCCTCCAGACAGTATGTTAAAAATGAATTTTGATGGTTCGTCTTTTGGCAATCCTAGTGATGCAGGGATTGAGGGGGTTATGCAGAGATTCCAAGGGGGATGTCCTTTGGGCTTTCTCGGGCCCCATTGGAGTAGCGGATGCTAATGAAGCGGAAGTGAGAGCAGTCCATCGTGGGATTAAGTTTTTGGATAATTCTTTGTTAGATAAGGTAATAGTGGAAGGGGACTCCTCTAATGTTGTCCGATGGCTTCTGGGTGCGGCTTCTCCTCCGTGGCGTTTTCTATCTTTCTTCGAGGAAATTGATGATATAGTTCTTGACTCGTCTATAATGTTTAAGCATGTGAGGAGATCTGCTAATTCAGATGCAGACTCCCTAGCAAGGGTTGGTGTTTCTAGGTCTAGCTTGGAGTGGTTTAATTATCTCCCACCTTGATTTTGTATTTTCGTTTTTTCTCTTTCTGTAATTTGCTAGAACCATCTTGGTTCGTCTTTTAATATATTCTCACTTTTACCATCTCAAAAAAAAAAATTGAGAACTTTTACCTAGAAACATGGACATTTTGTGGACTCAAGGTTATAATGAATCGACTGTGAGCTTCTAGTACTTGAGTAACAATTTTAAGTTATGGTGGGAATTGTATTATGCTCTCCAATTTTTAGCCAAAACTTTTAACAACTTCCAATGTTACTGACACTTGTCCTATAAATAAACATTCTCTATGTTATCCTTTATATCAGTCCATCTGCATTCAAGCTTTTGTATGAAAGTATATTGTTTTATAAGTTGAGAAATTATATGATGCCCTACCGTGAAAATGTAAAGGGCGGAAGGAGACGAAACCTGCTGAACCAAGGAAAAGTAAAAAACGGGGCTTTCCCTTGGATTAAAATCAAGGGAGAGAGGTTTTCTCTCTCTCCGCCCTTCATTTTCACGGTCGGGCATCATATAATTTCTCTTATAAGTTTATCATTCCATCATTACTGCAATATTATTTTATCATGATTAAAGGAGAAATTGTTTTGTACTCATTTATTTAAATATGGATGGTTATTATGATTGTAGTTTTGAACCTGGAGTTCTGATGTCATTGTGATCTATTTGCTCTGCACAGAAATTGGATTTTAAGTTTCCTCTGACAGTATCATGCATTCACTTCATATGTTCTTCTATTGGAGCATACTTGGCAATCAAAGTGCTTAAGCTTAAACCACTGATAGAGGTTGATCCTGAAGACCGTTGGAGAAGGATATTTCCTATGTCATTTGTGTTCTGTATCAACATAGTGTTGGGAAATGTGAGCTTGCGATACATTCCGGTGTCCTTTATGCAGACAATAAAATCATTTACCCCTGCAACCACAGGTTTGTTTGAGATTTTACTCTGGAATTAGTTCATGCTTTATTCTTTTTATCTTTCAATGTATTAATAAAGCTTCATCTTTTCTGATCCCAATGCACTTGGACCAGTCATTATACAGTGGCTAGTGTGGAAAAAACACTTTGACGGGCGCATTTGGGCTGCTTTGGTACCGATTGTGGGAGGAATTCTTCTTACATCCGTTACAGAGCTCAGTTTCAATATATTTGGATTCTGTGCCGCCTTATTTGGTTGCCTTGCTACATCTACAAAGACTATTCTTGCAGAGTCTCTACTTCATGGATATAGATTTGACAGGTAGTGTTTCTTTTTTATACTAGTTTTTCCTCACTCAAAAGCTTAATCTTGTTTTGCATTTTTGGCACTAGAAATAATGTAATTCTTTCAAGTCTCTAGGGCATGAAGTTCGTAATTGACAGGAATGTGAAGCATATCAATATGGAATGATACTTCAATTGGACCTGTATTCCAACTCTTTGGGATTGTTCTGTTTAGATACCAACTTATCACAAAGTTTTTTTTTCCTGTCCATTGATCTGTGATTTTTTTTTGCCCTTTTGTGTTGTAGCATAAACACAGTATATTACATGGCACCATTTTCAACTATGATCTTGGCGGTACCAGCTTTATTACTTGAAGGGGCTGGAGTTATAGGTTGGCTTTACACACATCAGACACTTTGCTCGTCACTTACCATAATTTTCAGCTCTGGGGTGTTGGCTTTCTGTCTCAATTTCTCCATCTTTTATGTGATCCATTCCACAACTGCAGTCACTTTCAATGTCGCCGGTAACCTCAAGGTGAATATTTCCCTTCAAGCTCATGTTATAATAATTTACTCGTATTTTTGTTCTCATCCTTGAACTTTTGAATCCAGGTTGCAGTTGCTGTTATGGTTTCATGGCTGATTTTCCGAAACCCAATTCCCGCTTTAAATGCTTTCGGATGTGGAGTGACACTCCTCGGTTGTACATTCTACGGATACGTTAGACACAAGCTCTCTCAACAACCGCCAGGAACCCCACAGACTCCCCGAACTCCTCGAACCCCTCGAAAACGGATGGAGATGCTCCCCCTTGTAAATGATAAATTGGATGATAAGGTTTAAAGGTACAATAATATGGTTTTAATTGTTGTAAAGAGTCAGCTAATGTAATGAAACAGCTCTGCTGATCTAGGGAAAGCATTTGAGCTGTGGATTGCTTTCTATTTCCTTCCCATTGATTAGTTAAAAGGTTTTTTGCTATGACTTTTTGATTGGTAGATCTTTATCAGAATTTTCACATACCATGCCAACATCATGTTTTAGTACTGAATAAGCAACTATGTTAGGAATTAGATTTGAGAGATGACAAAGTAACCAAGATATCAATCAACTCTTGATTCAATCTTTCTGAGCAAAGATCTAATCTTTTTGTACAAAGGTTGCATGCTTAAATGTGGGTCTTTTGTCCAATGTTGTACTGCTAAGCAAGGAGCCAGATGTTCTTCTGCCATATAGTGCTTATGAGGTATATACCAATGCCTCTGCTCTGTTTTCTAACAGCTAATGTTAGACATTCTGCATTATTGATGCATTGCTCCACAAAATCCTCATTGCTGCTCCTGAAGAAACTGCAAAGCAACAAGAAGATCTCAACAACATTTGATCTAAAGTGCTTCAATAAGATCTCAGATAACTGATGTAAAAAATACAATCTTTCGCTTCTATGGGTGGAAGGACAGAGAAGCGAAAGATCAAGATTAATCACACTGAAAAGTGAAACAAAGGCTTTACCAGTTGATTAGAGAAGGCGTCTTCTAACCCAAGACCAAAACAGAAGCTTCAAGTTTCTTGGCTTGGCTGATGACAGTGGCTAGTTTGGGTCCTTGGGTAACCAGAGCTTCAACCTTCACCTGATGGATTCAAAAACCCACAAAGTAAACAAAGTTATCAAAATGGAAAAAGAATAATAGTAAAGAATCAATGAAAAGATGTTTCCCCTTTGGAAAATGTGGGCATTTTTATTTTATTTTTCACATAAAAAAAGAATCCAGGAAGAAAGCAGTAAGAAAGTATTATGATTAGGAAAAAAAACTCTTGTTTGCTTTTCCCCTTTCTTGGGTTTTTGGAGGTGGGTGTCCACTCTGTTTACATTACCTCTGGTTTGAAGTCCTTGCAAAGAGATCCAAGAGAGTTGGCAAGATGAGGTAAAGAGAAAAGAATGAATTCTTTTGAGATTTGTGAGGTGGGATGATGTGAAGCAGAGTAAGATGATCTCCCTTGCTAATCACATGTGTGAGTGCCCACATCATGGCATCTCTCTCAACCTTATAATTTATGAAGGAAAAAAACTGTATGGGCAGAAAGAAAAGGTATCTTCTGTAACAAAATCACGAGGAATCAAAACTTGGTGATAATGCGAGGCTGTTTAACTTTCTCCAATTAAAAATGAAATATCAGATTCGAAATGCTGAAAATGAGTTTGAAATAAAGCAATTTTAAAAAGAGTAATGACGTAACATCATAAAGATTCTTACACTGACTTTAAATGGCATAATAAATAGGATAGAGTAAGGAAGCATTCAGCAGTGATGAATCGACCCCCATATACCTTAAATCGACCCCAAAGTCTATATCTTAAATCAACCCCAAAGACACATAGGGGGTCGATTAATCACTGCCCAAAAAATAATGTCAAAATATCTGTCTTTGATAGAACTCGTGTTAATTTTTCAAAAAACAAAATTAAAGGATGGAAATGCCCCAGTTACCTTTTCAGTTTTCTCTTTCCTTTTACATATTTTGGGTGAAGCAAATGGTTTAATTCGGATTCGAGTAAGCTCAGACTAAAATAATTTGGGTTCGAGTAAGCAAAATCGGGTTCAGACTAAAATTATTTGGTTTTGAGTAATCAAATTTGAGATCGAATAACATAATTTGGAATTGAACTGAAATAATTTAGGTTTAAGTAAGCAGATTTGGGTTCGACTAACATAATTTGGGTTCGAGTAAGCAAATTTGGTTTCAGACTAAAATAATTTGGGTTTGAGTAAGCAAAGTTTAGGTTAGACTAAAATAATTTGGGTTCGAGTGAGCAAATTTGGTTTCACACTAAAATAATTTGGGTCCGAATAAGCAAATTTGGGGTTGACTAACATAAATTAGATTCAAGTAAGCAAATTTCAGGTCAGACTAAAATATTTTGGATTCGACTAAAATAATTTGGGTTCAACGAAGCAAAATTGGATTGGAATAAGCAAAATTGGGCTCAACTAAAATAATTTGAGTTTGAGTAAGCAAATTTGGATGGTAGAGATTGTCTAATTGGTAGGCTAAGTTCGTGCAACCGTGAAAATAATGATTCAACTAAGCAAATTTGGGTTTGAGTGAGCAAATTTGGGAGGTAGAGATTGTCTAATAAGTTTCTTGTGGAGGAAACTTATTTTATGTGCTTTGCTTCCGATGCCCGAAATGTTTGGATTTTAATACAAAATGAACTCTTTTGGTATTTTAATACAAAAATTGAGTTTTGTAAGTGTTTAAAAAAGTTTTTTTTATTTACAAAACTGCCCACCTGCTTTTGAAACATGACTTTCACTCTTCCCTCCTAAAGTGAATAGTCACACATTGGAAAGTGGTGGAAAGGATAATAGGTATACATATAATTATCCACTTCTCTTGCCTTGTGAATGAGAAGAGGAAAAAGGAGGCCTACGCACATGAGCCGCCAAGTGGACTCGGTAGCTTTTGGCTATACCACACGCATGCCCCTCGGCTCAACGCTGCTCGGCCAGCCACACGTAGGGCCCGAAGCTTTTTCCCTTTCCCCTTGATATTATTTTTGTTTTTTGTTACTGTCCATTCACATTCACCCTTAACTTCGCCGTTAATAGGAGAAAATGGCATAGTTTTAAAATGCTTTACGCCGACATTATTGGGTAATAACGTCGCCGTTAAAGAGGTCTTTTAGGCGCGTCTTTTCTTCTAGCGTCAAAATAACTATGCCGTTATTTTTGCGTTTGTGACCTTTCAAGGAATAACCATTCGTGCCTTGATTCTGTAACGTACACAAAACGAATCTTTTCTTAATGGGCGCTTTGAAGGGGAGTATTAACACATCAAATGGCTGTTTGAATGGACACTTTTCTGTTATAAAACTAGAATCTACCCAGAGTTTTAGATACAACAAGATTGCAGAAAAAGAACAGAAAGCTTCTGCCCTTCTGGTCTTTTGCACTCTCTATTACAGTTCTCTCTATCTACGTCATTCTTTCTCTATTTTTTAGGTTTTGTTGGGTAATTGGAGTGTTCGTGTGGTGCAAATCTCTTCGAATGTGCAATTTCTTAGAGATCGACGGTGTGTCAGGCTGTTGTATCCTAGGGGTGATTGTGTTCGGATCTGCTGCACTGGAATTGGTTTCCGTAGAGGAGCAAATTCACCTTAAACAGAGTGACCTAGTCCGTGCCTCATCTCGCCGCATCGAAAGAAAAGTCTTTGCTAACGTTGTTTATTTTCTCAATAGAAATCTGGTGAGCCATATTTACATCTTTTGAGCAACACGAAATAGCCCTACAAATTGCCAACCTCGTTGCTTGTAACGTATTCATTGCCTCAGTTTGTTTTCAATCGTATAATCTGCAATCTATTGATTGGATGGTAGTGATTGTCTAATTAGTTGGACTGTTTGATCATAACCATTCATGATTGACTCCACCAAATGCTCCTACAATTTCGACCCTTCTAGTGTATTATGACTACTCTTTTAAGCTAGAGGGTCTGTCCCAAATTAAAAAAAGAGCTAATATATCATTTCCCTAGCTTTAACTTCTAACATCATTGATGTCAGCATTAGCTTACCCGCTTCAGAAAAATCCCTGTGCCGCATCAGAATCCCTTCTACATATGAACATGTGTTTAGAAAATGTGTTTGGTGGCGGTAAAATCAGTGACGATTTGAAGGAAACGGTTGTGCCACATGTGGGGTGAATCCAACGATCGAGGGAAGTACTAATTAGAGAAGACGCTTGTTGTTTAACTGTGTGACAAAGACAAGCAGCAATCCTGAATGATGAGCTGCCACATGGAAGACGGTTGCAAGCAATGACTATGCCCCATGATGCCACTCCTAGAAGTTTCTATGTTTGAAACTTACGAAAAATGATAGTGGCCTTGCATTAAGAACTTTTGGTTTACTTATTAATCACATTTTTTAGAAAGTTCTTGGGCTCCAAGTTACCATTTAAAGTCTAACTAATTTTGTGCCAAGAGTGCCAAACGAATTTGCCATCTTAGGAAGCTTTATGGGAGCTTCTTAGCCTATAAATAGAGGCTCTTGGTTCCTCTTCCTCTCACCTTCAAGAATTCCAGCTCTTCCTTGGGAAGAGCTCACATCTAAGGAAAAGCTCCTATAAAGTGAGTGGTGAGGAGAAGGAAGAGAAGAAAAAGGAGCTTTTCTGAGTTGTCACTGTACTCGGAAAAGTGTTAAAGCTTCGTCGGATTATAAATTGGAAGAACCGGCTATGGCTCAAGGTAATTCTAAATCCATCTTGAGCGAAATTTAAATCTCTTTGATTTTAATGCCCAAGATCCTTTGCGTACATATGGTGGGCCCCACCCACCAAAACCTGACTTGGGAACTTGCTGGCCCCAGCCCCTAAAAAACATGAGGTGTAAAACGTTGGCCCATCCCATCAATAACATGGGATGTAATATGATAACCCCTCACCCAATGCATAGGTTTGGGGGGAGCCAGTGGGCTATCACATCAAAATATGAAGCGTAAAATGGTGGCACCCACCCATGCTAGGCATGGTTGTAAACTGTTGGGCCCCACACAATTAGAGCATGAGGGGTAAAATAGTGGCCCACCAAATCAAGTGTAGAATGGTCGCCTCACCCATGCTATGCTTGGGTATAAAGTGTTAGGCCCCACGCCATTAATACAAACCATGAGGTATAAAGAAAAGGTTTCCCCATAAAATATTTTCTTGGTAATAAAGCGAATGAGAATGACAATGGAAAGAAACTAGGGCTGCAACTCGAGCCGGGTAAAACCCGACCCGCATCGACCCGACCCGAAAATAGCCTGGGTCGGGTTCAGGTTTCATGGGTTTCGGGTCGAGCCGGGTTCAGCATTCAAAAGCCCGCATGAATCTCGGGTCGAGCCGGGTTTGAAGGGGCCCGACCCGACCCGACCCGAGTTACATAAGTTATAGTATGTACATTTTTTTTCTATTGTTAGTTAAAAGTTAAAGGGATAATTACATTTACACCCCCTCTAGTTTCTGACACATCCACTTCCACCCCTATAGTTTAAAACGTGACAAATACACCCTTGTAGTTTCAATTTGTTTAAGGTAGGCCCCCTCAGCTGAAGGTTCGTCCATAGATTGAAGGGTTAGGATGATCCGATGGAGCTGATTTTTTGGGCACACCCTAACTATGTCAGGACCCATCAAATGAACGCTTTGGATCATCCAAACAATGTGGGCCCACATTATTTGGATGATTTTTTGGTAGTGTTTGGATTCGGGTAGGGGCCCACATTATTTGGATGATCCAAAGCGTTCATTTGATGGGTCCTGACATAGATATGGTGTGCCCAAAAAATCAGCTCCATCGGATCATCCTAACCCTTCAATCTATGGACGAACCTTCAGCTGAGGGGGCAAACCTTAAACAAATTGAAACTACAAGGGTGTATTTTTCACGTTTTAAACTATAGGGGTGGAAGTGGATCTGTCAGAAACTAGAGGGGGTGTAAATGTAATTATCCCAAAGTTAAAAGTGAAAACCCACACACCCACTGTTACTGTATGTGAGTGTAATTTCTGCTTCTATGAGTTGAGTTGATTCAAGTGTTTGATTCAGCATTGTTTGATTGTAATTACAACATTGTTTGATTACAGCATTGTTTGATTCAAGTGTGATGTGAGTGTAATTACATCATTGTTTGTTTCAAGTGTAATGTGAGTGTAATTTCTGCTTCTATGAGTTGAGTTGCCTTGCCAAACAAGAATTTTCCTTAAAAATTTTCGTCAACGTGAAAAAACCTGACCCGACCCGAACCGACCCGAGATTTATCATGGGTAGGGCCGGGTTTGGGAATCGTGGGTTTTCCGAAAAAAACCCGACTCGACCCGACCCGAGATATTTCTCGGGTAGGGTTGGGTTCTCCAAACCCCGACCCGCCCGACCCGAGTTGCAGCCCTAAAAGAAACATGCCTAGCATTAAGGGTGTCAATTTTGGCTCGGGCTCGGAAGCTCGCTCGAGCTCGGCTCGAATCCTTAACGAGCCGAGCCGAGCCCGATTTAGGCCAGGCTCGGCTCGTTAAGGCTCGTTAAGAATTTAATATATTTAAATATATATATTATATATTAATATATACACTAAAAGGGTTATCCAGGGAGTGAAAGGGGGACGCAAAATATGTCGCTTCATTTTTGGAACCCCATTTGTTACTTGGACCACCCCCCATAGTGTAAAAAACGTAGTCAAATTACACTAGATAGGGTTGTCCAGGGAAGATGAGGGGTGTGTGAACTTAATATAACCCGAGCTCGGTAAGGCTCGCGAGCCTGGCCAAGCCTGACCGAGCCGAGCCGAGCTTTTGAGCTTAACGAGCCGAGCCGAGCCTGGCCAAGCTCGGCTCGGCTCGTTTACACCCCTACCTAGTATATATTATAGATGGATAGATAGATAAAAGAGAAAACTACTAGAAACCTCCTGGATAAAAAAATATCTACACAAATCTCCCGAGAAATTTCTTAATTACCAATCACCCCATAAATAGCTTTTAATTTTACCTATTACCCATTTTACCCTTTCTTATGTCACCTGCAAATCCCTAAAATCTCTCTCTCTTTCAGTACCAAGGCGCAACGAAATCCTGGGCAGCCAATTTATCACCGGTTTGTCTGTAAGACCGAGGTTCCTGTCACCCGTATCGTTGCACTTGGGCCTTTCCTCTTAACAGGTTTGGTAAATCAAAGTATGCTTTTTTCCATGTCTTGATTAGCTTGGTTGTGTGCTTAATGCCTGGCTCTCCTCAGTAAAAATGTTGAAGGTGGCTAGTCTTTGCTAGCATTTTGTCGATATCACTTCGATTAGTCATTCGACTAGATAGTAGAGCACATCATACATGCAAGTGGAATTAAGATGGTTTAGCAACTATTAGTTATATGAATTCGACTTGAAATAATAATGTATGTTAGAAATGCCTTAAAACGACTAATTGTAGTACAAACTCATGCTAGAATAAATGGAGATTTTGAAATGAAATCGACATTTGGAAAAAGCTTGAGACTTCAAAAGGAAAATTAGATCATGATTCAAACTAGCAATTGAAGCTAAGATTAGACAGTAGCTAATCATGGACGAACTGTATGTCTTTGCCGAACATGTCACGCCCCGAACCCAGAATTCGAGGTAAGGCGCACGTGACAGCCGCCGCACGCCCATAGGGTCACCCCCACAAGCATGCAAGGCTTCCTCACAACCAACTATTCTCAATATTCAAATCGATTAATAAATGCGGAAATTTTAGTCTCAATTAAAGCTCAAATGAAATACATATATAGGTCCATAAGTCTAAATCCAAACAATTCTTATTAGACGACAATCACCTTAATAAAGTAACAAAAGTCTCTAACTCGAATAATGAAAGAAAGCAAGAAATTTCCTAAGCTCCAATCCAAGTGCCTGATCTCAGCAAATCTACTGTCGCTCCTCTGTATCTGAAAATTGTTAAACCACATAATGAGCTAACAGCCCAGCCGGTTTTCCAAATCCAACCCAGCTAATAGGAAAAAGAAAACAATGTTGGTGCGGAAAAGAAGTAACATGCCATAAAATTTAGCCAATGCAGAAATTGATAAGAATCAAGAAAATCATTTCTACATAAGCTATATAAGAAAAATACATGTTTTTACAAAAACAGTTCCAACCACTCGGTTATGCAGTTTTCGACTTTGAAATCAATGACAAAGAATATATATTTTCAAAGACTTGGTTTTGCATTTTTCCACTTGGAAATCGAATACTTAACAGTCTTCTCTGTGGCCAATTTCCAACCTTATTGGCAAGTAGCGTAACCCAAGGCGAACACTCGTTCGCAGGACTCACAGGTCCTAAAGCGCGCAATATCACAATATCAATAGCCAGAGGACTCCCTACTGGCCGCCCGAGATCAACCTTACGGGCAGATAAAATTTGACCGGTCTACGTGATCACGTCCAGTGTACTCACCCACTGGCAGGTTGGGCACTAGATCCCCACCAGAGATCAACCTTACTGGCGGAATCCATTCCATATCAAGACTGTATATAAATATAGAGAAAAGCAATTTAATGTTTTCAATACCGTGCCATAAATTTTGAAGACGTTTCAAACCATTGGGGGCTCCTCCGTTCCAAACAATTGAAACCATATCATATATAGAATGCTTTTCAATAATGTTTCATGAACTTAAGTTTCCAAAAATCACGTTAGTCACAAAGCTCTTTTCTTCTTCTTTTTGTATAGATAAGGAAGCATATTAAGACTAAAGCATTTCATGGATAATGACAATTCAATCATTTGGAATGACATGCTAAAAGAGAACAGTGAGAAACCTTTTCAAAACAGTTCCATGTAATGAACTGTAATAAACACTTGCAATAAATCTAAGTATATGAAATATACATAATACACTGACATAGGGTAGGATCACCTACCTTATGCACTATCTCCAGAAATTTCCTTTGCAAGGTCAAGTCCCACGAAGATCTTCCTAGAGCGTAGAGAGATGTGATGTAAAGTAAGAGACTGAAAGGAAATAAAAACCTAGAGTTATATAGGACTGTTGAGGTGGGAAAAATACACTCATAAATGTTAGTTAAAAGAACTGTTTGCAATTATTTCGCTTTCTGAACTTGTGGCTAAGAAAGCAAGGCACATGACCATTAATGGGTTTTCGAAACAAAGGGTAGTTGGTGATAGAGAGAACTTCCAAGAACTGGTTTACTAATGCTAATGACAGCCTCAATGAGCATCAACCTAATGACTAGTAGTAGGCTTTGGTGATTAAAACAAATAAAACAAGGGCTGCTGTCAACTAAGAATGTGTTGTTGGCTGATCAAGAAATGAGCAGCCAGTTAGCTTGTGTTAAAGGACATCAAGGTAATGAGATTGGTTGATACAACTAAGAAAATATAGTGGGGCTGCGAGGTTGGTATCAAGGCAAAGAAAAACATAAAACATGATGTAGGATTTTCACTTTTGTAGCAGTGTACTAACCTGGATTGCAATGCGAGAAGAGATAGTAGATGTTGCCGTCACTTTGTCCTATTGAAGCTTGAAGAGATGATGAAATTGTTAAAGGAAAGACTCTAATGGCTGGCGACGATTCAGCAATATACTTGTTGAAGTTTTGACTAAAAGCGGCTACTTTTGCAAGTGCTACGAGTTCTAAAAATTCTAAACTTTTGCAAGATGTTTGGTCATTAAAGACAAGGACAACAAGATGGTGGAAAGTGGTTTATTTACCGGGCAGCAATAGCAGTTTGTAGAGGTTCTAGGACTGGTTTGCCATGGTTTCCAGGGCTGATTATAGACTTCGAAAGTGCTCTAGAACTTGGTCTTGTAGGAGAGTTTCAATCATTCCGATGGCCTCAAACACCACCTATATTCCTTCTTTGTAAAGCCCACAAACAACCAACTTTCATGCAATGAAAGGAGGAGAGTGGAGAGAAAAGGTAGCAGCCTAGGAAAGTTCCAAATTCCCATACGTTTTGAGTAGAGTAATAGTCTCAAAATCATTCTTGATGCTGATATGTAAAGTAAGAGTAGAAACCTACCAACTTTAAGCCAACCAAAAAATAGAATATGCTAATGGACTAAGTAACTTACCACTCTAGAAGAATGTATAAAAGGAAATTGCTTAAGCCAAAATACACTTGCATCCTAATTGAGGCAAGGAAAAAGGAACTTACAACAAACAAAAAGCTCATACCATTCTCTCTCCATGAATCACCACACACTACACATGCATTTTTAAAACAAGAAAATCTCAGCCGTGTAGGCACTCCTATATATATAGAAGGGATGAATTCTAATCTTCTATCTTTACTAAAATAAGGATTTCTACTAAATAAAAAAAATTCATAATAATATACTCATTAGACCTGGCAAAAGTGACCCGTGCCCGCAGGTAGACCCGGCCCACCCGCAAATTTGCGGGCACGGGTCTAAGTTTCCATGACCCGTCAAAAACCAACCCGCGGGTGACCCAACCCGCAAAAACACGGGTCGGGTCGGGTCAACCCGCGGGCACCCGGGGGCACCCGCATTTTTAGAGTATTTTTTAATCTTTTTGATAATGTTATCATCACTGCTGTTTGTTTTTTATGAGTAACTTTTATAAAAAGTACGGTATGTCCTCACCGTAGGATTATCCAAAGTTCCAAACCGTCCATTAGATGGGCCATACCCTAAATAGGTTATGCCCCAAAATTATTTCCATCGGTTGATTCTAACCCTCCGATCTATAGAGGGTTAGGATCAACCCTCTAACATTCAGATTGGAGGGATATGATCATCCTATGGAAATGATTTTGGAGCATAACCTATTTAGGCTATGGCCCAACTAATGGACGGTTTGGATCATCCTATGGTGTGGGCCATACATAAAGTGAGAGTGCCCAGTAGTGTTGATAACATTTAAATGTGGTTTTTATTTTATTAGAATTTGCTATCAAGCTTCTCCTTTGGCAATTTCTCGGCAAGTGGCCTTTGTGTATGCAAAGATGCGCGCATCCAAATGTTGCTAAAATGTTCCTAGAAAATGTAAAAAAGTAATCATTACACCACAAAAAGTAAATTAGCTAAATTATAAATTTTTGAATGAAAAATTACCTAGAAAGGGTTATAAAATTTTAAAATTACGAAAAAAATACCAAATCACATCTATGACAATTACGGGAAAAATAGAGGCTGTCAAATCAAAATAATTATTACAATCCCATATTTGCGGCATATTTGCGGGTGACCCGCGGGTTGACCCGGCCCACCCGCGGGCCGCGCGGGTCACGTAAATTTTGACCCGCCAAAATGCGGGTCATTTTCTCACCCGACCCGTGGACCCGCACCCGCATCACCCACGGGTTGACCCGGCCCGACCCACCCGTTTGCCAGGTCTAATACTCATATGGAACGTTCACACATAAATAGAGGTGCTTCCCTTTTTGGTTTGCAAGGTGCCAACTCAAATCAATGCATTAGGTTGGTATAATTCCTAATTAGGCTTAATAATTCAAGAGGCATAGATCGTTTACTTGGCCTCTTACATTCTCAAAATGGTTTGAATTTCTAATGTAGCAAAATTCTGTAGGGTTTCTGTCCTAATTTACCCACCTAGTAACTGATAATGACACCCCATTACATGCAAATACCCATATGCTCAACTATGATAATGACACCCCTTCCAAACAAATAGTTGTAAGCTAAAAGTTGATAACGACACCCATTTCTAGGCAATTATTCTTATACTCGATTTGGTAACGACACTCATTTCTAAGCAATTAATCCTGAGCTTGATTTTTGGTAATGACACCCATTTCAAGAAGTTAAAACAAGTTCAAGCATTGGGGCTGGGTGTTACAGAACACGCCCTTAGTGTAGTAAATAGAATTCATCCATACCTAACTGTTTTTATATTAGTTATATTATATAAGAAATTTAATGGCAATTAATAGATATAAGTAGTTATAAATAAATGAATATCTTTATATAGTTTTCAATAGTTTGAGGGTATGTGTCCCCACGTCACTCTAATATAGTAATATTGTCACGTGTAGTACATGATAGATTGAGTGGGCCAATATTACTTGAGAACACAATAATTCTAGGGCAGTGATAAATCGACGCCCAGATATCTTAAATCGACCCTCTATGTGTCTCTCACTCTCCTCTGGGTTAGAGAGAGATAGACACATAAGGGGGTCAATTTAAGATATACGGGGGTTGATTTATCACTCCCCTAATTCTGCTGTTGCCAAAACAAAATTATTTTAAGCATGTCAAAAAATTATTCTAAATAAGAAATAAATTAAGTAGCATGATCCCATGACATTCCATTGCTAAATCTTCTGCAAATAATTAGGATCAAGAAGCATGGTAGGTCCTCACAACTAATTCGTACGAGTCCAAGTGGTATTTGAAAGGGCTTAAGGATGCAGAAAATTAACTCTAGACCGATGACGAACATTAGTGATCCAGAACACAATCATAAATGAAGACAGTGATCTAAGATTCGGAACAAGACTAGCGAATAGAGAAGTTAAGGGAGAAGAATGGAGCAACAATCGGCGATCGGCGATCGGAGATCGACAACCAATTAATAGAGAGCGACAACCGGTGAATGAATTATAGGATTTTAGGCTTCAACAAGACGAGAAAGGTGGATTTGTTAGTTTGATTTTTTTTTATTTTTTTTTTTCATTAGAACACGAATTTTTTCCTTTGGTTACATAGGCATTTTTTTATTTTGTTACCCTTTAAGCTAGTAGGTTTATTTTACAAACAGTAAAATATAATCAGATATGGGTGATACTTCGATGGACATTATCAATAGTATCGGTCCCATCTGATTTAAAAAATAGTTGTTGGGAGATGATATTTTTAAATCATCTCCCAACAACTATTTTAAACCGATTCAAATTTCGGTTCGGTTCGTTTTGGGGGGTCAAACCGAACCGAAACCGAACCATTGCCACCCCTACATGAGGCACTCTTGTGGGCCCACATCGTCTGTTTATGTTTCACGCTAGTGAAACCAATTCATGTGGATCCTTCATACCATCCTGGTTCGTTAGCAGCCTAATAAAAACCGAAACTATGGGTCTTGATACCTCAAGGTAGGGGTGTAAACGAGCCGACCCGAGCGTGGCCAGGCTCGGCTCGGCTCGTTAAGCTCAAAAGCTTGGCTCGGGCTCGGCTTGGCTCGGTCAGGCTCGCGAGCCTTACCGAGCTCGGGTTATATTAAGTTCACACCCCTCATCTTCCCTGGACAGCCCTATCTAGTGTAATTTGACTACTTTTTTGACACTATGGGGCGTGGTCCAAGTAACAAATGGGGTTCCAAAAATGAAGTGACATATTTTGCCTCCCCCTTTCACTCCCTGGATAACCCTTTTAGTGTATATATTAATATATAATATATATATTTAAATATATTAAATTCTTAACGAGCCGAGCCGAGCCGAGCCTGGCCTAAATCGGGCTCGGCTCGGCTCGTTAAGGATTCGAGCCGAGCTCGAGCGAGCTTCCGAGCCCGAGCCAAAATTGACACCCTTACATCAAGGTGATTTAATTAGTTGAAACTTGAAAGCACTTTTAAAAAGGAATACCATTCCAGAAAGAATAATGATTTGGTAACTGAGTTGGGTTCCGAGAGTGGAACCAAACAAATATTCTCTTCACACGTTAGCAATCTTGTTCCTCTTCTTTTGGCTTTTTTTCTTCTTAAAATGGCAAAACTACCCTCCCTTGTCACGTGGCTTATTGGGATTTGTTCGGTTTTGCTCTCGGTTCCCGTAGCAGCACTCTTCCGAAAATTAAAAAAAATGACACTACATAATTACCAAAAACCTTAGATATTTACTTTAGCCCATGTTTGGCAATCATGAAAAATTATTTCATGGAAACTTTGTGGGCCCAATTTGAAGAGACGAGCTGAGGAGGTACAGAGCAGAGACTTGAGAGTTGAGAGGAAGGGAGGGAGGGGAGAGAGGACGAGAGATCCTTTAAAAACAGTGAAAAATAATACGATATTTCACACTGGTTTTTATCCTTGTTTTTCAAGGGCTTTTCATGGTCCATTCAAAGTTTCCCTCTGGACCCATCTCACAACCATGGTTTTAAATCCGAAATTTCGGATTTTGGTCAAGTCGGAAACTGAAACGTACCGAAACCGAAATTCAGCCAAATTTTCAAAAAAAAAAAAGCCCTTTTTTATTCTTCTACAGTATTTCGGCCTATATTTCCGTAGAAATTTCCGGACTTTGTACCGAAATTTTGGGATTTTGGCCAAAATATCGGTTTCAGCTAGGACAAAACTTTACAGAAATCGAAATATAAAACCATGCTCACAACCAGCCTCACTAATATTCCATGGAATATTTTTTCATAGTTGCCAAACATGCCTTTAGAAGATTTATCCCAAAATTACTGGTATTTTGGTCATTTCCGTAGATAAGGAACCCGCCCTTATCTTATCTAGCAGCTTTGTAATTAGTCCTTCCTGGAAAATGTGTCGGAGACTACAGTCCTATAAAAACACTAATCAGAGATATCTTTTTCAAAAAAAATTTGGCGTGTATTTGTCATTTTCTACCCAAAAAGCTGAAAACCAACCCACAAATCAAAAATCTCTCAATCTTCTCATACACCAACAAAAAAAAAGAAAAAGTAAGAGAAACCACTGACATGAATCAATTATTTGAAGGAGTTCCAGGTCTATCCCAATTCACGAGGATCATCTCAGAGAGGTTTCAGTGGGTCCCACTCTGATTAAATTTTAATTTATTATACCATTTAATGTCAGCTTCAGAATCTTTACAAAGGCTACGTCATTACTCTTTTCAAAAAATTGCTTTATTTCAACCCCATTTTTCAGATTTCTAATCTGATATTTCATTTTGAAATTGGAGAAAGGTAAACAGCATTCCATCATCACCATAGGGAATTAGGGATTGATTCCTTGTGACTTTGCTTCAGAAGATAACATTTTTTCCTCTCTTTCCCATCTATCTTTCTGTATATATATAGATTCTTTTGTTCTCTTTATACATTATTATAAAGGTTTAGATAGAGTACATAGAGAGAAGAAAAATGGTGGGTTTTGGTTCTGGTTCTGGTGGTGGGTCTTTTATTAGGCAGATAAGTGGTAGAGAGAGCAGGGATTCTTCAAAGAGATGGAACAAGAAGGGTCCTGAGAGTAGTTTGAAGCAAATGGAAGGTGTTAATATGAATAATGAGAATGGGTTAGTTTTGAGGAAGAGGGTAATGGTGGTGATAGATCGATCTACAAGTGCTAAGGATGCCATGATGTGGGCACTCTCACATGTGATTAACAAGGGAGATCTCCTTACTCTTCTTCACATCATTCCACCTCACAAATCTCAAAGAAACCCCCTCTCCTCTGACTCTTCACCTCACCTTGCCAACTCTCTTGGATCTCTTTGCAAGGCCTTCAAACCAGAGGTAATGTAAACAGAATGGAAAACACAAGGGGATACTGGATTTTTTTCTTTTTTTTGGGCCATCTTCTACTTTCTTACTAGATTCTCTTTTTGTTCAAAAAAAAAAAAAAATGCCCACATTTTCCAGATGGGTTTTTGTATTCTCATTTTGTGTTCTGGTTTAAGGACTAGTAAGAACCACATTTCTAATCAATTTCTCCTAGATCTCTTGTCTTGAATGGTTTTCCTTCTTATCACATCAAAAAATTGATAAGTTCATTGACCCTTTACTATTATTCTTTTCCCATTTTTATGACTTTGTTTACTTCCTATGTGGGTTTTTTAATCCATCAGGTGGAAGTTGAAGCTCTGGTTATCCAAGGACCCACATTAGCCACTGTCATCAGCCAAGTCAAGAAACTTGAAGCTTCTGTTTTGGTCTTGGGTCAGAAGAAGCCTTCTCTAATCAATTGGTAAAAGCCTTTGTTTCACTTTTCATTATATTAGATCTTGATCTGTGGCTTCTCTGTCCATCCACCCATAAATAGAAGGGAAAGATTGTAGTTTTTGGGTTACTTATCTGAGATCTTATTGAAGCATTTTAGATCAAATGTTGTTGAGATTTTCTTGTTGTTTTGCAGTTTCTTCAAGAGCAGCAATGAGGATTTCGTGGAGCAATGCATCAATAGTGCCGAATGTCTGACATTGGGTGTTAGAAAACAGAGCAGGGGCATTGGTGGATACCTCATCAGCACTAGATGGCAGAAGAACTTCTGGCTCCTTGCTTAGTAGACGGTATAACATTTGACAAAAGACCCACATTTAAGCATGCAACCTTTGTACAAAAAGTTTAGATCTTTGCTCAGAAAAATTGAATCAAGAGTTGATATCTTGGTTACTATGTCATCTCTCAAATCCAATTTCTAACATAGTTTCTTATTCAGTATTAAATTATGATGTTGGCATGCTATGTGAAAATTCTGATAAATATCTACCAATCAAAATGTCATGGCAAAGAACCTTTCAACTAATCAAATGGAAGGAAATAGAAAGCAATCCTCAGCTCAAATGCTTTCCCTATATTAGAAGAGCAGTTCCATTACATTAGCTGACTCTTTACAACAATTAAAACCATATTATTGTGCCTTTAAACCTTAATCATCTAATTTAACATTTACAAGTGGGAGCATCTCCATCCGTTTTCGAGGGGTTCCTGGCAGTTTCTGAGAGAGATTGTGCCTCACGTATCCGTAGATAGTACAGCCGAGGAGTGTCACTCCACATCCAAAAGAATTTAAAATCGGAATTGGGTTTCTAAAAATCAGCCATGATACTAAGACAGCGACTGGAACCTGGAATCAAAACGTTCAAAGATGAGAACAAGTAAAAGATGAGCTTGAAGTGGTACCACCAAGATCATAGTTGCCAATGGTGCCATATTGTACACTGTGTTTATGCTACAATGCAAAAGAGGAAAAAAACTTCCACAGTAGTAGTGTGAATAACCAAATTATATTATATCCTAGAAAATTTTTGACATAAGTGATGTGAACATAAATTTTTTTAAAAAAAACAAACTTCAATCACTAGAGATTAAATTAATTTTTTTCAAAGAATTACTTCATTTCTAGTGCCTAAAAATGCAAAACAAGATTAGGCTTTTGAGTGAGGAAAAAATAATATGAAAAGATACACAACCTGTCAAATTTATATCCATGAAGTAGAGATTCTGCAAGAATAGTCTTTGTAGATGTAGCAAGGCAACCAAATAAGGCAGCACAGAATCCAAATATATTGAAACTAAGCTCTGTAGCAGAAGTAAGAAGAATTTCTCCGACAATCGGTACCAAAGCAGCCCAAATGCGCCCGTCAAAGTGTTTTCTCCACACTAGCCATTGCAAAATGACTGGTCTAAGGGAATTGGAATCAGAAAAGATGAAGGCTATGAAGCTATGTTAATGCGTTGAAAAATTAAAAAAAAAAATCAGCTTGAATTAATTTCAGAGAAAAATCTCAAACAAACCTGTGGTTGCAGGGGTAAATGATTTTATTGTCTGCATAAAAGACACCGGAATGTATCACAAGCTCACAATTCCCAACACTATGTTGATACAGAAAACAAATGACATTGGAAATATCCTTCTCCAATGGTCTTTAGGATCAACCTCGATCAGTGGTTTATGTTTGAGCACTTTGATTGTCAAGTATGCTCCAATAGCAGAACATATGAAGTGAATGCATGATACCGTAAGAGGAAACTTAAAATCCAATTTCTGTGCAGAGCAAATAGATCACAATGACATCAGAACTCAAGGTTCAAAACTACAATTGAATTAACCATGCATATTTAAATAAATGAGTACAAGACAATTTCTCCTTTAATCATGATAAAATTATATTGCAGTAATAATGGAATGTCAAACAAACTTATAAAATGATATACTGTCATACAAACAATTTCTCCTTTAATCATGATAAAATTGTATTGCAGTAATGATGGAATGACAAACTAACTTATAAAAGGATATACTGTCATACAAAGGCTTGAATGCAGATGGATTCAAGGGCGGAGGCACATATAGCATGAGGGGGGGGCCATGGCGCCCCCAAAGACTTGCAAAATCCCTTTTATGCTACATGGCTGTACGTGCATGCTAGTTAGTTTAGTGGCCATGCGCACCCCCCCAATAACCAATCAAGGCAAGTTGAAATTAGTCTGCCCCCCCCCCCCCCAGTGTAAATTCCTGGCTCCGCCCCTGGATGGATTGATATAAAATATAACATGGAGAAAGTTCATTGGATAAAATGTCAGTAACATTGGAAGTTGCTAAAAAGTTTCGGCGAACAATTGGAGAGCATAATACAATTCCACCATAACTTAAAATTGTTACTCAACTGCTAGAAGCTCACAGCCGAATCATTATAAGCTTAAGTCACACAAAATGTTCGTGTTTCTAGGTAAAAGTTCTCAATTATATGAGATATCTTGTATATTTTGGCACAAGTTCAAATCAAAATTGGTGCAACCAATGTTAAAAAATGTGACCTTGTTGCGAAAGCGGTGCAAGCCCTGTTCTTTTTTCTTTCTGAATGGTTTTTTTTTTCCTTTCTGAATGGTAAAAGTCATTGCAACTAGCGAGAAAATGATTGGCTCAGTGAAGTTGAAAAAATCCCTGAAAAAGGTAATAAATAATAAATAATCTATGGGGAAAAAAGATAAAAGATTAAGATGTAAAGGGAGACCACCATTAAATTATGATCTTGCCTCCCTCTAAATTGTTTTGATTGTGAAAAATAAGTGACCATGGTTGTATACTCAATTATCCACAGATCTCCAAACCAGTATATACTTACCGTAAAGGATTGAATATTTATTTGCCATGATGACTAGAAGCAGAACCCCCTATTAAGAAGCCTTAATCCCTTCTAGAGCCAATTCGAAGCCTCTCCATTTTTTATTTCTGTGTTCACCTCTTCTTCTTAAATTATCATAACACTTTTTTCCTTTGTAGCCCTTGTTTGATCAATACAGAAGCCCTAATCCCTTATGCTGATTTTACCCTTACACCCACATTTTCTTTCCCTTCTTATTCACCTGCCACCATGATTTTACTTCCTCAGCTTCCCGTAAACTACCCCAAAGTCCTAAAATTCTTCCATAGCACCTTTCGGGAAAATCTACCCATTCTGCCCCTAAAGAGGTTTTTTTTTTTTTCAAGTGAAAGCAAAGGCTACAAAAATACATTAATAAGAAAAAATTTACAAAAAGATGAGGTGAGAACAATATATACCTAAAAAATGAAAAAAAAAAAAAAAGGAATTAAGAATCAAGACATTTTGCAAGGAAGAAGTATATCCAATTTGGAATTCAACTCTATATGCCAAATCATTTACACTGTGCTTATACAAAGAGGTAAATCTCTAGTAAGATCAAGGCTTCCATAATAAAAAATTTGCTAATGCCAAATGCACACAATGACATTTGCCATAAGACACATCCCCATTACTGTTTGGACTGAATTTCCATGAGAACTCCCATAAAAGGTAGGTTTGATGGTATCTAAGGGAGGTATAACTCACCTTGACACTACTCTCCACCCATATGAAACTCATGGTGTTCATCTTTCAATTTAGAAGCACTCAATCAAATTCCACTGGCATGTCTCAAAACTCACCTTGCCCTAGAAGCAGACCCCCTTCCAAAACGAGGTAGATCTCACCTTGCATATTGCACAATCTAGTGACATTTACAAGAATGCCAAGTATGCATACTATATGCTCATACCAATGCACGCAATGAAATGAAGCTTGCTTACCCCACCGAACAGTTTTATTCTCTTCCACTTTTTTTTTCATGATAAATAGCTATGTATCATAGGTGTAAGTCCAATGGTTTCCACCTTGGCATTCCCATCTTATTTTGATGATTCCAATACACAAGTGATTTAAGATCACTAATGTGTTTGAATGTCTAAGTTGTAGATCATAATGGTGTCAAAACAAGATTGCTTAGATTAAGGCCAAGAAGCTCTCATTGGACCACATTATGAAGGCCGAAGACATCAGAGATCCAAGACAATTGAAGAATTGAAGAATCTATTGAAGATCGAAGTCTAATAGAATGTATAAGATCCAATCTTAGTATTAGATTTTAAGAGGCATAAATTAAGTTAATCTCACACACCTTAAATGTCTAAGAGATTGTCTTTGTGGTGTTCCAACACTTTGGAACCCTCATAACAATCCCAACTTGGTGTAAAGATGCAAGCCCAAAAACATAAATTGAAAATCTGCTTGACATAGGCTTCTCGGAACTCCGAGAGAATTCTCGGAGCTCCGAGCTCGGAACTCCGAGAGATTCCTCAGAGCTCCGAGAAATGATCCAGTAACATTTTCTCAATTCTGTTTGTATTCCCGGAACTCCGAGAAATTCTCTCGGAACTCCGAAAAAATCTCTCGGAACTCCGAGACCACTATAACGGGAAGAAAAATGTGACCGTTGGGACTTTGCCAGATTTACGACAATGCCCCTCAAACGGTCATATTGGGTTTTCCTATATATATGGGTATTCTAAACTTCTCAATCATCAATCCTAACACTCTTAAACTCTACTTGAATATCCCAAGAGTGAATCAAAGCTTATTTATGCCTCTCATCCTCTAAGATTAGGATTTGAATCATAGGCTCAATTTGTACATCTTATTCAAAGTTGTAAACCCTTGTGAGGGATTTTTTAGTTTTTTCTTTCTTATTCTAAGATTGTATTTGGGCGAGTGCGAAGGGACGCGGAGCCATCCCTAGAGGGCTAGTGCGAAGGGGACGCGGAGCCATCCCAAGAGCGAGTGCGAGGAGATGCGGAGCTTTCTCCGGTTCGTGGCAAGTCTTGCGAGGCGGAGCCGAACCAAATTGTAATTGGGTTGATTCCTCGCCATTAAAGGAATCCTTAGTGAAGCCATCAACGGGTTTGGTTGGTGGAGTGGAGTAGGCCTCGCGTTTTGAGGACCGAACCACTTTAAATCTCGGGTGCACTCTCTCTTATCTTTTCCTCTATATTTGCATTGCACTTGGGATTTAACTTGTGTGCTTAATATTCATTCCTTGATCCCTTGATCTACAAAATTAGGTTAGAGGTTTTCAAAAGATTAAAACTTGTTAGGAACCTAAATTTTCACTCCTCATTAGTTGCCATTTCGGGACCACCCTTGGATTTTCACTTGGTATCAGAGCCTTGGCTCTTAAAAGATTTTCTTTTCTAAAAATCTTTGGAAAATTTTTGTTTTCAACAAGGGAAAGATCATAAGATCTTTGGCAACTTTCTAATTGTGAAATGGCGGATAAAAATGGAACCGGACTTCCGGAAGGCCATTCCACAACTAGACCTCATTTCTTTGATGGGTCCAACTATGGACATTGGAAGATAAGAATGCGCATCTATCTTCTTTCGATAGATGTGGAACTTTGGCACATTGTTGAAAATGGATACATTTTGCCTTCCAAACCATTTAAAGAATGGAGTGTCGTAGAGAAAAGGCACGCAAATTTAAATTACAAAGCTATAAATTCTTTGTTTTGCGCCTTATCTACGGAGGAGTTTAATCGAGTTGCTCTTTTTTATTCCGCCAAGGTTATTTGGGATACACTTGCCTTTACCCATGAGAGAACATCACAAGTTAAGGATTCCAAAATAAACTTGTTAAAGAGCAAATATGAAATGTTTAGAATGGGTCAAAATGAAAGTATTTCCGATATGTATACCCGATTCTCTAAAATTTCTAATGAATTAGCTAATCTTGGTAAATCTTATCCTACTGATGAGCTTGTGAGTAAGTTGCTTAGGTCACTTCCTCCTTATTGAGACCCAAAAGTCACCGCCATCCAAGAATCAAAAGATCTCAAGACGCTATCTATGGAGGAGCTTGTAAGATCTCTAATCACTCATGAGATGCTCCTCACTAGCCGTCAAGAAGAGAAGAAGCCGAAAGTGAAAGAAAGAGAAAGCCGGTCTCTAGCTCTAAAGGCCTCCAAGACGGACTCATCATCAAGTGATGCGGATAGCGATGAGGAAGAAGCTTTAAGGAAATTTAAAAGCTTATGGAGAAAGCAACACAAAAAGGATAAGAAGAAGAAGAAAGAAGAAATTAAGTAGGAGGAATTAGGTGCTATAATTGTAAGAAGACGGGACACATAAAACCGGAGTGTCCACTTCTCAAGTCATCTTCCTCAAGATACAAGGGAAAGAAGGATTGGAAGAAACACAAGGCTCTTGCAGCCGGTTGGGATGGCGAAAGCACGTCGGGCAAGAGTTCAAGCGAAGAGGAAGATAAAAAAGAGGATCTTTGCCTCATGGCACTCTCCCATGATGTTGAGGTAAATTCTAACCCCTCTTGCTATTCATCAAGTAGTGATAGTGAAAACATATCTTATGATGAATTATGCTCAACCTTGCATTCTCAAATTTCTAAAAATAAAGTTCTTAAAAAATCTGTTTCAAAATTAGAAAATGAACTTGATTTTTTGAAAAATGAGTCATCCTCTTCCATATTTAAATCTCAAGAAGAACTTGAAAACTTTAAACTTAAGATTAAAACCCTTAAGGGTAGTTTGGATGAGAAAACTTGCCAAATTGTCAAACTTCAAGATGTGGCAAGCTCTTCCAAATCTTATGAAGATGAAGCTAATGATTTTTTAAATCAAATAACCCATCTTCATAATGAATGTCTCCATGGATTCTTAAATGGTGATAAAATTATTAACATAATCCTGAAGAAGACTAGTCAAAGACCTAATCATGCACATTATGATAGGACTAGTTTATCTAACCCTCATGTTAGATGCCATTATTGTGAAATTAATGGTCATTACCAATTTCAATGTGCATCTAAGATTAGGGATTATGGTGGAACCAAAAAATCTTGGGTTCCCAAAGCCCCCATATGATTCTCTTCATATGTTCTTAGATTAGGGGCTTATGCTTAAAATTGAATATATTTTTATGGTTAATTAAATATCCCCTCTTATGTTGAATAAAAATTCTAAATAGGGGGAGTTCTATGTTTGTCTTTTTCCTTGAAAAATGGGGAGCTTAAATTTGTAAATTTTTATCCCTTTGTTTTTCTTCTACCCCATCTTTTTTATAGATGCCAAAGGGGGAGAGAAATCTAGGTTAAGAAAATATATGCATGCTTTTAATGAAAAATCTCTTGTGCTTGTCATCATAAAAAAGGGGGAGATTGTAAGCCCAATGGTTTCCACCTTGGCATTCCCATCTTATTTTGATGATTCCAATACACAAGTGATTTAAGATCACTAATGTGTTTGAATGTCTAAGTTGTAGATCATAATGGAGTCAAGACAAGATTGCTTGGATTGAGGCCAAGAAGCTCTCATTGGACCACATTATGAAGGCCGAAGACATCAGAGATCCAAGACAATTGAAGAATTGAAGAATCTATTGAAGATCGAAGTCTAATAGAATGTATAAGATCCAATCTTAGTATTAGATTTTAAGAGGCATAAATTAAGTTAATCTCACACACCATAAATGTCTAAGAGATTGTCTTTGTGGTGTTCCAACACTTTGGAACCCTCATAACAATCCCAACTTGGTGTAAAGATGGAAACCCAAAAACAGAAATTGAAAATCTGCTTGACATAGGCTTCTCGGAACTCCGAAAGATTCCTCTGAGCTCCGAGAAATGGTCCAGTAACATTTTCTCAATTCTGTTTGTATTCCCGGAACTCCGAGATTTTTTCTCGGAACTCCGAGAAAATCTCTCGGAACTCCGAGACCACTATAACGGGAAGAAAAATGTGACCGTTGGGACTTTGCCAGATTTACGACAATGCCCCTCAAACGGTCATATTGGGTTTTCCTATATATATGGGTATTCTAAACTTCCCAATCATCAATCCTAACACTCTTAAACTCTACTTGAATATCCCAAGAGTGAATCAAAGCTTATTTATGCATCTCATCCTCTAAGATTAGGATTTGGATCATAGGCTCAATTTGTACATCTTATTCAAAGTTGTAAACCCTTGTGAGGGATTTTTTAGTTCTTTCTTTCTTATTCTAAGATTGTATTTGGGCGAGTGCGAAGGGACGCGGAGCCATCCCTAGAGGGCTAGTGCGAAGGGGACGCGGAGCCATCCCAAGAGCGAGTGCGAGGAGACGCGGAGCTTTCTCCGGTTCGTGGCAAGTCTTGCGAGGCGGAGCCGAACCAAATTGTAATTGGGTTGATTCCTCGCCATTAAAGGAATCCTTAGTAAAGCCATCAACGGGTTTGGTTGGTGAAGTGGAGTAGGCCTCGCGTTTTGAGGACCAAACCACTTTAAATCTCGGGTGCACTCTCTCTTATCTTTTGCTCTGCATTTGCATTGCACTTAGGATTTAACTTGTGTGCTTAATATTCATTCCTTGAACCCTTGATCTACAAAATTAGGTTAGAGGTTTTCAAAAGATTAAAACTTGTTAGGAACCTAAATTTTCACTCCTCATTAGTTGCCATTTCGAGACCACCCTTGGATTTTCAATAGGAGAGCAACGACTAAAAAATATAAAAGAAAACAGGATGAGAAAGTAAACATTCCTGTCCTAGATGATAGAAAATTAGCCAAAATATACATTTTCCCTTTTCCATTTACTATAGGCATCAAAATTAAGTTTTACCCAATCCCTGTACACTCGTGTGACCAATTGGCCTAACTTTTCACCAGTGTTCCAAAGCTCAGACATGATTAAAATGAGGCCATGTTCTAAATTTTGAAAGATGTCATCATATCTCCACTCCAGTATCTATGCCCACCTTTGTATCCATGTCTGGTATCATAGGTCTCAATACAATGAGGAACTTGCAGGTTTCATAAACAGAGAGTCAAATTGGATGATCAACTCCTATTTTCTACAAAATTGGTCAATATCTACTCAACATCATACCAAACCGAGTCAACTTACTTGAGCATCAATCAATCCCCGTGTCATTAACATTGCTTTTCAAAACCAAAAGCACATTAAAGCCAAGATCCCAATGCGAAATTTGGGGGCATACGTTCAATAGGACTTCATAATCAAATGCAAGAATAGTGCACATATAATATAAATGTAGCTCTTAATGATAACTAAACATACGTATTTTTTTTATCATGTAGGCCTATCATTATTTATTCTATTATTTCTTAACAAAGTTCTCGCTACGTTCATCAAAATAAAGGAAAATAACTGCACATCTTAATGATGTCTGAACTTTTTTTCCAAACAAGTTTAATGATGTTTGAACTTAGGAGATGGAATTCCGCTCTTGTATCTTCACATCCCACTTTGGGAGGCAGGATTCTACCCATGCATCTTTTATCTTTTTTTTGAATGGTTTCTAGCCATGCATCTTCCCACACCATTATCCTCACACACCCTTATTCTCCTACAACCTTATTTCAAGGTTTTAAATTTCGATTTCGGTCAGCACAGAAATGGAAACATTTCGGTCTTAGTGGAAATATTGAAAAATCAAGGAAACATATAGAAACGTATGTAAATGATGAAATTTTAAGATAAAACTTCGGGAAATGCTAGAATAAGCACATATATACTTGGAAATCATCACATAAGCAAGAAAGCCATCCATGATGGCTTAATCACATTGAGCAACTAATGACATGGGTTAATTTCCGATTCATTGATTTCTCTCTCTACTGACGCATTCCAACATGTTTAATTTCTCATGGATCTCCGCTTTCCTAATGACCAACTCTTGAACATTTCCTTTGCACAGATTTTAATTTTTGACTTGTCAAATCTTAATTTTTGGCCAACACTCACATCAACATTGCCGGGTCAGACCCTACAGCTTCCTGCCACCACTCCGTACGTTTATCGGGAAGATGGGGATCCTCCAGCCATGCCAATTCGAATTGAAATGGGAAAGGGCCCCACAACCCAAGCTTAGGGTCCAAAAGGAGGGGTTGGTGGCCCAAAATCAGTCTCGGGAGGGCAATCTAGATAGAACTTAGAAAGGCCTCACTCCATTGGGGGGAAATGAGGAAATGCTCAGTGCGACTTTTTCCTTTGATTCCTTTCTCAAGTGTAACAAGCTCCGAGCAAAGGTAAGTCAATCAGTGTGTTCATTCCAACAAACTCTGAGAATGTTTCCATAGCTTGAGAGATCATGGAACCCCGACCCTATGCTCCATTAAATGGGTGAAGTTGAAATCATCCCCAATACACCAGGGGAGGAACCATCTTTAATGGATTTGATCTAGTTCATTCCAAAAAAAAAAATTATTTAAGGGGGCAGGTGTTCGGTCCATATACTGCAGAGAATGCCCCAAAGGTGTTATCCACAAACCTTTTCAGCTTAACCGACACCGAGAAAGCTCGTATAACATCTTCCACTAAGGAAGAGGAAGCTTTCCAAGAACCAGGATACCTCCAGCAAATCCCATAGAGTTGAGGATAGAGAAGCAAAGGTTTTTTGCACAGCCAATACCTCTAAGGTCCGAAGAAGAGAACTCCTCGATCTTGGTCTCTTGGAGAGAGAAACTATTATGTTTGTTCTTTTTTATTAACCCCTTAACGTGGGCGTTTTTTGTCTCAGCGCCCAAGCCGTAAATATTATAGACAAGGATCTTCATGGGAACACAGGACTATAGACCCGCACAAAAATGATATTACCGTTGCCATAGCAATCCGGAAATCACGTGATTAGATTCACGTGATTAGATTCTCAAGCATTCGTACAGGAACATCCCATATGACAATCTCTTAATTTAGCAATGTGGGTTTCCATTTATCTTCACACGATTCGTTTCTCATGTATATTCCAAGTTTCTATGTATAGTCATTCTTTCCTCGTCAATCCCATAATCAAGGGATTTGATATTATTTGTAATATGTATATATACATCTGTTTATTGGAATAGAAAATATATACGTTTAACAATAGTTTCTCACTTTTTACATGGTATCAGAGCCAAAGAAGATCCATCTCTTCTAGGCCTGCAAGTTCTGTTCGTTTTGTTTCTCTGAATTCTTCCTTAAGTTTTGTTCATTTTTCATCTCCTCTTACATCATTCAATATGGCCAGCGATGGAAACAAAAACCTCCCTTCTCATATCGTTGATGAATCTCATGGATCGAATTCAACCTCAGTTGTTGACATGGTTCCTGCCCTCACCTTCAATGATCCTTTCTACCTTCATCCTTCTAACAATCCTGGAAACATCCTTGTTTCCAATCTTTTCAATGGTGAGAATTGCTCCACATGGCGGCGTGCCATGTCTATTGCACTTATAGCAAAGAACAAAATTGGTTTTGTCGACGGTACCATAACAAAACCGGCGCCTTCAGATTTTTCTTTCACATCCTGGACACGATGCAACACCATGGTTCTTTCTTGGCTTATCAATGCCATTACTCGTGATCTAGCCGATACCATCATCTACTCTGACGTTGCGTCAGACGTTTGGCAAGAACTCCATGACCGTTTTTTTCAAGGAAATGCTACGAAGATTTTTCAGCTGCGGCGCACACTCATTAACCTGCAGCAAGACCAGCATTCCGTTCTTTCATATTTCAACCGCCTGAAAGCTTTATGGGACGAACTCTCTTCCTACACCACCCTCCCCACCTGTTCGTGTGGTGCCATGAAACATATCGCTGATTTGCATCAGCAAGAATGCCTTATGCAATTCTTGACGGGATTAAATGACTCTTTTGCTGCCGTGAGAAGTCAGATTCTCATGATGGACCCTCTCCCTACAGTTGCAAAGGCCTACTCTCTGCTTCTTCAAGAAGAGCATCAGCGTGCTCTGCAGATTTCTCCACAGCTAGATACTGTTGCAGCTGTTGTTGGACGTGCACGGACCGTACCAACTAACACCGTGCGTAATCCCCCACGCCCAAACCCTAACAATAGTGCTCACTGGAACCGTCCACGTTGTCGCCACTGTGGCAAACTTTGCCACATGATCGAAATTGGTTTGTCAAATTATCAAGTGCCCTGCAAGAAGCAGGATATTGCCAATCTACAGCTGATTACTCCTTATTCATGAAAGTCAAAGGGTCAAGTCGAACCTTTGTTTTGGTCTATGTTGATGACATTATTGTCACGGGGAATAATAGCGCTGCCATTTCCGACCTTAAATCATTTCTACATGCCAAGTTTCATTTAAAGGATCTTGGCGTGCTTAAATATTTTTTGGGCATTGAGGTCGCACGCTCAAGAAAAGGTATTTCTCTCAATCAACGGAAATACACGCTCGAAATCTTAGACGATGCTGGCTATCTTGGAGCACGCACATGCGATTTTCCGATGGAGCAAAACTTGAAATTGAGTGATTCTGATGGAGAGCTTCTTTCAGACTGTGGACCCCGATCCGAGGACGGTGAGGGAACGGGTCCCTAACACCCTCTGGATCATCCACGTGTGTGGAGAGCTCTACCAAGGAACTCTCAAAACGGATGACACCCTCATAGCATAGCACGAGTGGCGATACAAAACGAATGAGATATGTCTTGATCAGGAGCCAAGGCTCGAAACAGAGACATACCTAAAATAAACTCAGAGTCGCCATCCATGGATATGCCATGGAACCCTAAAATCAAATCCTCTGTGCAATGGATAACCAGAAATATATATGGGTTTGTGCCTGGTTACGAATGGAGAAGGTCTGAGAGCACCCCCAATTCGTCCGAGTGTAAGCACTTGGTCTCTTATGCCATTTTCATTAACTCCAAAGAAGTTTGGGTAAAAATCATGCGAAATGGGAACAATCCTCAGGAATCTTCTACCTAAGCATGCATTTCCTGAGGATAAAGATAATAAGCACACATAAAATAAAATGAAAGATGTGTCACCTAAGCATAGCTAGGTTATGAGTGACATGCCTAATGGGTGTCTAAGTTCTGATGTGCAAACACATGCAAGCTATAGCTAAAGGTATAGGATCAGTACAAGAAAATAAGAAAACACATCAAAACATACAATAACAACACAACAAATCCTAAGACTCTAAATGATTAGCCCGAGTCTTCGGATGGTCTGGTATTCATCCAAAGAAGCCTACGTATCCCCGCCTCCACGAGAATCAAGGCAACGTAGTTCTTCGCGCCTATTCTAAGCTAGGATGCCTAAGACACCTAGACCTCTATCCTAGACTCGATCTAAAAGATCGGACTAGTTATTAAAGTTTCTTGTACGATTATTTAAATTCCAGTTAATGATGGATTTTAGGATACCCTATATGCCCTAACTAAATGTAGATTAGCCCTAAGCTAATGCAGGTGGTTCCTACAACCTATGTGTAACTATGCTGTATTTCCTAGGAAAAACAAAGGGTGGACTAGCGTATCCTATTCTAGTCATCACTCGGCGATGTGGATCGCCGACTGACCGGGCGGAGGCGCTCCTATAACTCTAGGACAGACCCCTAACTCTAAAACAAGCACACAACAAACAAACAAACAAACAACCTATCAAAAGAAACTTCTAACTCTGAAACTCTCTATCTAGGAGAAACTCCTAACTCTAGAGGAAGATCTTTTGAAAAACAAGGTTTTAAAAGTTGCTTATTCAAAAGATTTAAAAAAATATTTACAAAAGTTTGGCTGGACTTGGGATATAAATCCCGAGCTGCACTACGTACCTCGTGGAAGAGGATCAAGCCAACGTAGTTCGAAACGAACTCTCCTAATTAAAACCTAACAATCCAAAAGATTTAAGATTTTTAATGTTTTCAAATGTTTCTGAGTTTTAAATGTATTCAATGTTTTTGGGTTTTAAAGCTTTTCAAATATTTTTGGATTTCGAATTTCTGATTTCACCCTTTTGGTCAAAGACCTAAGGGAACATACAAATCAAAACCCTAGAACTAAACCCTAGGGCAAATAGGGGAAACCCCTAAACACGGTAAACTAATTAACAAGGATGATGAAATGGTCTAAGACCCCAAAAGGCAAAGCTCTAATCAGACTGGGCAAGTCTCTAGCGAATAAGAGCGACGACAACACCAAGGAGAAGCTCCTAAAAACAACTAAAGGAAAGGAGAAAATGAGTCAAACACTCTCTAATACCGCTATCAAAGGACGAGCGAGTCAATGACTCTCTAATAAGGACAAATGAGTCAAAGACTCCCTAATAAGAACAAACGAATCAAAGACTCTCTAATAAAACAACTAAAGAAAACAATGGAGTCAAAGACTCCCTAAAATGACAAATGAGTCAAAGACTCCCTAATAATACCAACTAAAATATGAGTGAGTCAAAGACTCTCTAATAAAAATCACCTGAAAGGGGAGTGCTAACGAGACTAAGTAAGTCTCCTAAAAAAAGGCTCCCAGTACTTCCATCATTGTCCTGGCAATGATTAAAGACAAAGGCAACTAACAGACCAAGTTGGTCTCCAACTAGCAAGGGTACAAGTTGGGATACAACTTGGAGAAGAACTCTATAAATGAGGCAAGGCATGCCTCCTATGGGTACATTATCTATCAAAGTCAAGGCAACCTCCCTGAGGGTAGGCTCTAAATGAGGCATGTCTCCAAAGGAGCACGGCCTAATGAGACATAGCATGTCTCCTAGTAGGGGTCTAATTTCTATCGGTGTCTAAAAGACTATCAAAGTCTACTATACAAAGGAGGGGAGCTCTACTTGGACTGAGCAAGTCCCCTAAGGATGGGCTTGGGCTAGCGCCTTCATCGCCCAAATCTGAGAGGGAGATTTTTGAAAACCCATGGAAAGATCAAATGTTGGAGACAATCCGAAACTCCGATGAAAATCACGCATACGGGAAGAGGCTCAGAAACGAGACTCAGATGTCAACACAAGACCCGAGGGGAGAGCAGGGGAAGAAGAGAAGAATGGGGCTCTGAGCGCGCGGGCTAATGTCATTATAAAAACATGGGGATATAAACACCAATTTCAAGAAAAGAGACATTTCCATCAAATATATGCTAAGAGCCTCAAATCCAAACCAAACTAAAGTAAAGAATTAAGCCCCTCCTCACAGATCAAAGATTAAAAGCAAGATGAAACTCGTCCCAAAAAGCCTATTCGAGAATCATACATTCAACAACAGATGATTTGATTGATATTATTTCCTGCGAAAGTTAAGGAGAATTGCTTAGGAGGACAAGGTAACCATGGGACAACTCTCATACACTACTGATCATGACCATCATGCCTTGAACAAAACACTCAACAACTGTAAGATCTAAAGACCATCAGACATAGTTACTATCACAACATCATCATCACTATCGATCCTCAAGATGAACTTAATAAAGTAATATCTAGGAAAAATTATGATTTTTCAAAGAAAACAATCATAGACCAATCAGTGAAGGGAAACATGCGATCCATTTTTCATTCACTTAAGCATTTGGTGATAACAACATGTTTTTTATTTTTAGCTTTCACAAGAAAAGGCATTCAACCCACTATGTTGTGAGGCCATTACAAATCCAAAACAAAAGTATATTTGTTTTAAGTAATATCATATCAACATGGATTTTTTAAATCTTCCAAGAAAACAATAATACAAATGATAGATCTAATAGGGGAATAATCATCCAAATGACAACACACCCTATCATCTGATAATTCAAACATTTATTCCTTCGATATGAGGCAAAGAAACGAGATCAAGTAATGAGCACAATCAAACCCTCGACATGAGGTCTCCTGTGAAATCAGATATTACTCATACTCATGACATGGAGTAGAGTAATAATCTGATTTCCTACATCAATTAAGCCTACATCTCTCCACTATTCATTCATAAAAAAAAAAAAAGATTGCCACCTCAAATTCAAGAGCCAGATTAACACCAGATTAATGAATTACTGCTATCATACCAGAAAACATAGTAGATCTCTGCAAAATCTCAGCCATAAAAGGGTTAGAATAGTTACCTATGGAACTACTAAAATTACCAAGGAGGCGATTGGATGCGGTGGGGAAGAAGATGCTCTGCACCGGTGGAGTTGCCGGAGAACAAGGTTGTCGGAGAGGATGATTCTTGCCAAAGAAGGTTGAAACTGACGGAATCCGGCAAAATGACCGGAGAGGATAATCAAGCCTCTCTCTCTCTCTCTCTATTTCTCAATCTCTCAGATCGCTCTCTCCCTCGCTCTTGCTCTGTACTTTCTCATGGAATTTTTTTAAATGAAAATGGAAATTGGGGTTTACAATAGAGAAAGTGAGGTGAAAATGATGGTAAGGGAGAAAGATGAGCGAAGAAGACAAGGAATTGATCGGAAATTGCAGAGGTTTGCCGGATTCCGGCGAATGTCACCGAAGAGGAAGATTGCAATGGTGGCTGAGAAATGGAGATGAAGGTTGCGGCTAGCTAGGATCGAATTCGCATGGGTGAGTGGTGATGATGGCTGGGATTTTTATTTTTTTTAATGGAGGTGGGTTTCAGAGATTGAAGAAAACGATGGAAGAAATTGGGGTTGGAGAGGTAGTAGATGAGATGGAAATGGGGGTTTACAGAGGGAGGAGACGATGGCTGTGATGGAGATGGGTAACCGATGGGGGTGGTTTTTAATGGAGGTGGCCGGTGGTGGCAGAAGGATGAAAATGGGGATTTGAAGTAGGTTTCAAGGATTTGTGAGATGGAAGATGAAGGTGAAGGATGAGATGGTTTGAGAAAAGGGTTCGAATGACAAGGGTAGCGGTGGAGGTGAAGGGAGGGTGATTGGCCGACGGTTCTGTGGTGGTGGCGATGGGTAAAGCTTGGCTGGGTTTTGGCGGTTGGGATTTGTAGGTGGAGAAATGGGCAGAAATGGAGAGGGGAAGATGATGAGATGGGTTTGCTAAAATAGGTTGAAGATGGTCGGCGGCAAGGTTCGGGTTGGCCGGAGATGGGGTATTGGTGGAGGTGGTGGTCGGCTGGGTTTTGGGATTAATAAAACAAAAGGATTTGAAACTTGGGTTTTAGAGTAGAGGAGAGAGAGAGAGAAAAAAAAAATGAAGAAGGAGATGAGCGGGGGGATCGGAGATCTGGTGGTCACCGGCCGGCAAACGACCGGAGAAGATGATTTCTCAAAAACCTCTTCCTCCTCTCTCTGCGATTTCTCCCTGCAAATGGGTTTTTTTTTTTTTTTTCCTCCCTCTTCTCCTCCTCCACCCCTCCACGAAAAACCAAGAAACCCTCTTTAATTTCTGAAAATCTCAAATCCAGATCTGAGATTTTCTCTCAAAATCTCATTCTTCTTCTCCCTTTCTCCCTCTTCACGAAAATGAAAAATCCTTTTCTACAAAAAAATGATATATTTGCCCCTCTTTTTTTTTCGTGGACAACCCCCGACTTGACTAATCCATCCCCCTTTCCGGATTAGCATCACGCTCATTGTTTCGATTCGCTGGCTAAGTGAATGAGCTCGGATCTCGACCAAATTTTGTGAGGATCTGGACGGGACCATAATCTTCACTGGGGTTAAATTTGAGGCACCCATTCACTCTTTGGACGGGGTTTTGCACAATCAACACGAATTTGGGTCTGGTCAAAATGGGGTGTCTACACAGACCCTTCATCTTACAGACGATTAGTTGGTCGTCTAATTTACCTCACCATAACGAGGCCGGACATTACTTATTCCGTTAATTGGTTGAGTCAATATATACATGCCTCGTCGACCCCATCTTGATGCTGCCATGCGTGTTTTGCGATACTTGAAGAACTCTCCTGGTAAAGGCATATTTTTCCCTTCTAATGGAACTCTTCAACTCATAGCCTACTGTGACGCTGATTGGGCGAGCTGTCCTAACACCCGTCGTTCTACTACTGGGTTCTGTATCTTTCTTGGTGACAGTCCAATCTCTTGGAAGACAAAAAAACAACAAGTTGTTTCACTCTCGTCGGCTAAAGCAGAATATCGCTCAATGGCCAACACCACATGTGAATTATCTTGGCTGCGCTATTTACTACGTGACTTAGGCGTTCCTCATCCCCAACCGTCTCTTCTTCACTGTGATAACCAGGCTGCTTTACATATTGCCGCTAATCCTGTCTTTCATGAACGAACCAAACACATCGAAATTGATTGTCATCTAGTTCGTGAAAAGGTTCAGTCTGGACAGCTCAAAACTGAATTCACTCCTTCAGTTCTACAACGGGCCGATGTTTTTACTAAGCCACTTGGCAAGGACCATTTTCATCGCCTAATACGCAAGCTGGGCATGATCGACATACATGCACCACCTTGAGGGGGAGTATTACCGTTGCCATAGCAATCCGGAAGTCACGTGATTAGATTCACGTGATTAGATTCTCAAGCATTCGTACAGCAACATCCCATATGACAATCTCTTAATTTAGCAATGTGGGTTTCCATTTATCTTCACACGATTCGTTTCTCATGTATATTCCAAGTTTCTATGTATAGCCATTCTTTCCTCGTCAATCCCATAATCAAGGGATTTGATATTATTTATACTATGTATATATACATGTGTTTATTGGAATAGAAAATATATACGTTTAACAATAGTTTCTCACTTTCTACAAATGAGGCCTACTACCCAATGCCCTACTTACTGAACTCCTCTCATAATTCACGTTAAACTCTAGTATAGCCCATTTCTCTGTCCAACTGAGAAGAAGAGCCCCTCTTTGCTTTCTTTGAAGAGGGATGGGCTTGGGAATCCCGCATTTCTGCAGACATGAAGAATTCCTTAGCATCCACATCCGAATCAAAAGAAAAGTAAAAAGCCTTACTTAACTCCAACAAATGGTTTTCAACAAAATTTAATAGAGTAATGCACATATCCTCCTCAAATTGCCTGGGAGGGGAAAGGCAAGGGGTCACCTGATATGGTGCCACATGGTGCCCTGCCTCAGACTCGCCAATGACATCTTCCACAAAATGAAAGCAAGGATACACTGCATCTATCATAGAGGGAGGGAGGGAAAAGGGGATAAGATACCAATGAGATGACAAACATAAAGGATAGAATGAAACGCCCTAATTTTTTTTCTCTAATCTTTTTATAACTAAATCTTATTAACTCTCACTCACCCAATAAATATCTTAGGGTTTACTAGCTCTAGCTTAGTAAACTATGTCTAACTCTTACTGATTAAAAGTTTTTGTGTCTAACTCTTAATTCCCCTCAATTTACCTCCTTCTATATCTTGCTTGCTCTATCTATCCCTTTCTACTCACTTTAGGGTAATGGTGGCCTGGGGACGTGCCCAGGTCTTTTGTTTAGCACTCGGGAATTTGGCCTAGGGACTAGCCTAGGTCTTTTGGTGCCTTGCGAGACTTTGGCCTAGGGCGAGCCTAGGTCTTTTGTTTGATATAGCGTGCTATCTGGGGCATCCCCGGGACTCGTGGGATCTCGGTCGTGAGTGCTGAGTTCTACCATTAGAGAAAACACATAACATTTCATTAACTTGAAACCAAAATAGGAGATGCATCTGTTTTCCGTAATTAGTGGATTATTCGGGTTGTTGTTAGATGATCGCGGTTGTTCCTTTGGTCTGGTCTTCGTTGGGGTGGAGACCTTCGTGGTCGCTCTTCTCCTCCACGCTTGCGAGATCTCGTTGGCTCTCTCCGAGGAGGCTCCTCATTTTGAGGGTGATTTTCCACGTATTGGTGCGATGGCCTTGGCGGATTAGGGACTCGATCTTGTCCTTCAGGTTCCAACATTCCTCGGTGTCGTGGTCATGATCTCGGTGGAACCGGCAGTATTTGTTCAGATGTCTTCGAGTCTCGTTGGTTTTCATCTTTCTCGGCCATTGGAAGAACGGTTCGTCAGTAATCTCAATGAGGACGCGGGCCATGGGACTGTTCAAAGGGGTGTACTTCTCGAATCTATGTGGAGGGTTGGGTGGCGAGCCTTCGATGGATCTCCACACTGGTGTCGCTTGTTTGGCCCAGATCCAAGCCCGAATTCTCACACCCTCGTCGCTTATCTTCGTACCGACCTGCCTCTATGCCTTTCTCGGCCGTCACAATTTCCTCAACGTTTATGTACTTCTCTACACGAATCATTAAGTTGCGTAAGGTTTTGGCTGGTTTCTTGGAGAGGGAGATCTTTAGTCCGGTATTTGTGATGCCTTTTCTCATGGCCGTAAGGGTGACCGACGCATCGAGCTCTTGTATTTCCGTCGCTTAAGCATTGAATCGGGTCACGTATTCTCTCAGCGTCTCGCCCTTTTGCCGTTTTACATCGGACATCGGAGGACCGGGGGGAGGCTATTACAAACTCATGCTTGAGCTTAAGGAGTTAGGTTGAAGCTTAGTACCATGGGCACACGACTCTTCTAAAGGTGGTGAGGAAGACTCGGCATAATATCATGTTGGTCATACTGTGGAGAAGTATAGCAGTCTTGAAAGATCGGACGTGCTCCACAAGATCAGTGGTATCATCATAGGAATCGAGTGGCTTGAGTCGGAAGTTCTCAGGTATTGACTCCTTCAGAATCTCACGGGTGAAATGGTGTTCCTCGTTGTCTTCTGTTCCTTCGAGCGGTCCCCTTCATCTCGGTGCTGTGCCGATCATTCTTGTATTTCTTGGCGAAGGCTGTGGTGCGTAGGGGGTGCTCCTTTGGGTAAGCCTGGCCATTGGGCCGCTGGCGATTTGTAGGCTCCAGGTCCAGCCCCACAAGGTGAATCCTCCTGACAGGTATTGTTGAGCCGGAGGCGAAGGTGGAAAGACTCCTTGGGCTTCTACGTCGTGGAGTAACAGGCACTCATGTCTCTGGCTGAAGTTGCTGAACATTTAGCAAAATGCTCAACCAGAGACATGAATGCTCGGCTCCTTGCTGCGCCGAGGCACGGCCACAGCCCTCTTCTCCACATAACTTCAGAGCAGGCTGGTCAGGTCCGCCACCTGGCTGACAAAATGGTTGTATTCGCTCATGATGGCTGAGGTACGGTGTGCACATCCACTGGGGTGGGTAAGCTGATGAGGGTGCCTCCTGGTGGGTGATCGGAGCCGTGATTGCATTTTGTGCAGATGTTGCACTTTGGGCACTTCTTCTCATGGCCATGGCGCCTAGGTTTTTGTTTTTGGCCTAGCCCCTTTTAGGTGAGGACTCTAACTAGCCCCACGGTGGGCGCCAATATATTGTGCTTGACGGGTCCTTCCTCGTGATGCTCCGATGTTCAGAAGGTCTGCAAGATGATTTGGGGGGGCGCTTGCGCTAAAAAAACAAAGGGTTAAGGCCACCCGGAGTTTGAGAACTCCAGAGGAACCCTTACACTCACGTCAACTTTGGGGTAATTGATGGCACTACGCTCAAAATAATGGCCTAAGCGTACCCTGGCCCTCCTTCTAGACTGAGTATGGGTTTCCCTTCTTATAGATGAAGTTCCCTTGAAATGAAATGTGACAATGCCGTGTACTCTCGGCGAGGGATGGCATTCGTGTCTTTGCCAGTGCCCGTTGGTCTGCTCAGCCTTTTCAAAGTTGCTCAGACCATGGATGGGACGTTGCAAGGGGTACTGTAGACACCCCATTTTGACAGGGCCCTAAACCCGCGTATTCGAATGGAATTAATCCGAGCAAAAGAGAATGTGGGGCCCACTTGTGTGGGACCCGTTTGTGTGGGGCCCGCTAATGTGGGATCCGCTTGTATTCAAATAGAGAATAAGGACATCATCATTTTCTTTTGATTTTTAAAACGGGCGTAATGATTATGTTTTTTGTTTTCTTTTGGTATCCTATGCATGTAATGATTTTTTTATTTTATTTTTTTTGAAAAATTAAGAAAATGGGGGGGACATGAGGGGGACAACCACTCTCATCATGATGGTTTTCTTCTCTCTCGCGAAGAAAAACCAGAAAAAAAAGAAAAGAAAAGGACAGTAGAAGAAAAACCAGAGGGGAGAGAGAGAGAGAGATCTGCAGAGGGGAGGGGGAGAGAGAGAGAGATCTGCAGAGGGGAGAGAGAGAGAGAGAGAGGAGAGATCTGTAGAGAGAGAGAGGGAGAGAGAGAGAGAGAGAGAGAGAGTCTTCTCCTCCGGCAATCCAGCCGGAATCCGGCGAGGCCAAACCCATCTCCGACCGGCCATCCACCGATCACCACCATCTTCTCCGGCATCCTCCCAACCAACCACTGGAGCTCCACCGGCATCCACATCTCCTCCACCCCACATCAGCGGGTCCCACAGCGGGTCCCACATCAGTGGGTCCCACAACGGGTCCCAGCGGGTCCCACAGCGGGTCCCACATCAGTAGGTCCCACAGAGGGTGCCACAACAGCGGGTCCCACAGCGGGTCCCACAACAGCGGGTCCCACAGCGGGTCCCACATCAATGGGTCCCACATCGGCGGGTCCCACAGCAGGTCACTCATCAGCGGGTCCCACAACAGCGGGTCCCACATCAGCGGGTCCTACTATGAATAGTAGTTTTGAATAGTACTTATAAATAGTAATTATGAATAGTAGTTTTGAATAGTACCTATAAATAGTAATTATGAATAGTATTTTTGAATAGTAATCTTGTATAGTAATTATAAATAGTAATTATAACAGTCTTCAGCACAGGAGTCAGTCCTTCAGTCAGTCCAGGAATTTTTCCTGTCATCATAGGGGTTAGGATTCTGTCCATCCTCCCATCAAGTTGTGATCTTTACCCGCTCCTGCAAGGTATAGGATGCTGTCCAACCCTTGCCGAGTTATTTTCCTGTTCGTTCCCCCGCAAAGTATAGGATGATGTCCAACCTTTGCGGGATTCCAGAAGTCTCCCTACCCTTATGATGATAGGATTTTATTCTCTGGTGTCAAAAACAATAAAAACATTTCAAAAATACTTGAAAACAACAAAAACATTCCAAAAAACAATTCAAAATCCAAAAACATTTTAAAAATCAAAATTTCAAAAAATCTTGAGTCATGTGCAGAGTAGTTAGGAATTCTGGTCCGAACTACGTTGGCTTGATCCCTTTCAACAGGGTACGTAGTGCAGCTTGGGATCCACATCCCAGGTCCAGCCAAACCTTTAAAAATAAACATTTCAAATATTCCAAAAAAATACAAAAAAACTTCAAAACCTTTTCAAAAAAAGATCTTCCCCTAGAGTTAGGAGTCTGTCCTAGATATTTAGGGTGTTTTAGAGTTAGGAGTCGGTCCTGATTTGTATTGATGTGGTGTGTCCTGTCGTGTGAGTGTCCCTAGAGTTAGGAGGCCTCAAGTCGATCGGTTAGACATTTAGTCGAACCGATGGCTAGACTAGGAAGCATATAGTCAACCCATGGTTTTCCTTAGAATGCACAGCCTAGATACACATAGGATATAGGGCCCACCTGCATTAGCTTAAGGCTAATCAACTTGCATTAGTTAGGACATATAGAGTCCTAAAAATTACAATCCACTTGAATTTAAGCAATCGCACAAAAAGCTTTAAATATCAGTCGAGTCTAGTGGATCGAGTCTAGGATAGCGGTCCTAGAGTTTTAGGCATCGTAGTTTAGAATAGGGCACCGAACTACGTTGGCTCTGATTCTTCCCGAGGCCGGGATACGTAGTGCAGCTAGGATGGATGGCCATCCTGGTCCGAGTCAAGTATTGCATTAGAGTCTAGGGTTTGTCGTGTCGGGTCGTGTGTCGAGTCGTGTTGTGTTGTGTGTTTTGCTGTGTTTTCTTATTTTTATGTACAGATCTTATACCTTTAGCTGTAACATGCATGTGCTTGTCCACCAGAACTTAGACACCAATTAGGCATGGCACTCATAACCTAGCTATTCTTAGGCGACATATCTTTCATTTCGTTTGTGTGTGCTTCTTATTCATCTCCGAGACATGCATGATTAGCTAGACGTTATCTCGGAGATATTCGTTCCCATTTCGCATGATTTTCGCCCAAAACTCTTCAAAATTAATAATAAATGGCATAAGAGACCAGGTGCTAGCACTTGGGCGAATTGGGGGCGCCTAATCCCTTCCCCATTCGTCATCAGGCACGAACCCTATTTTATATCTCTGGTTATCCGTTGCAACAGAGCACAGCATGGGATCCAGGGCCCACTTCCTTGGATGGCGACTCTTCTTTGTTTAAGGTACGCCTCGAATCTGGGCTAGTCCCCGAATCGAGAGGTATCTCACTTTACATCGCCGCTCATGCTGTGAGGGGCACTTTTTCGAGAGTTCCTTGGTGGGGCTCTCCTTCACGTGGATGATCCTGAGACTCGCGCGGGGGCCCGTCCCCTCACGCCCGTCCCGGATCGGGGTCCACAGGCTGGCGACTCTGCTGGGGATTTCTTGAAACATTGCCTAACTCTGTAAAAATGGCATTGTTACTAATTTTGAGGAAATTTGGGCCAAAATCGAGTTAAATGGGAACTTTATCGTTAGAAATCCAGGGGCACCAAGTAGGTGCGTAAATAAAACAAGGGATTCACACACTGCACATCATGCATTGTCATATTCTTTATTTCTTTCATTATTTTCCTTATTGGCCTCAGGGAATAGATATGACGCGCACCAGATGGGAGCCGTTGTATCTATTTCCTAGCTATGCGCCGGAGCTGCAGCCGTAGACACTGGGTGTGCTGGTGTTCTACAGCAGCCGATGAGCAATGAACATACTCTGTATAATGCTGGGTGTGCTGGCGTTATACATCAAGGGTATGGTCATAGGCATAGTACCCTGCAGAAATGCCTGGGCCCTACTTTCATTTCATTATATTATGTATATATATTAGTTGCTCCCTTTAGAACCAAAATTAGGGAACCCTTGCTAGGACACTATATATATGTACTCATATAGGACGAACATGTGTTGCTCACACGTGTGGAGCCTAGAGTTAGGAGCTTTGTCCCCTTTGTAGACTAGGGTAGTTCATTTTGACATGGCTACAGCGGTCCTAGTACACTCATGTAGACACCCACATTTTGCTTTACTTTAACCAACAATAACCTAATATATGTTTTAGGTCATTAATATCTTGATCTGACTTTACGGATCATCAATCGGGACAAAATAAGATAGGGTCACTTCATAGCCCGAACCCTGATTCCATTCCGAGACCCGATTTCCGTAAATCGTTAGATCAATGGCAGATCTCGACCTAGGTCTAACCATCCAAAATCACCTAACCTCTCCTCTCATCCTAACCATCCAAACCTCACCTAACCTCACCTAACCTCTCCTCTCATCCTAACCATCCAAACCTCACCTAACCTCACCTAACCTCACCTAACCACCTAACCTCACCTAACCTTACCTAACCTCACCTAACCTCACCTAACCTCACCTAACCTCCTATCCCATTCTCCTATAAATACCCTCTCATCCCACCATCCAAAGGAGGAGAAGGAAGAAGAGAAGAAAAAAGAACCCCTCTCTTAGAAAATTCTTCCCTCTCCCTCATCTCTTCAAGGGTTCGGCCATCCTTGCCGGATCGGGTGATTTTATACGTTGGGTGATATATATCAAAAGCAGTCATTATCAAGCAAGGAATCATCTTCAAGGAATTAACATCAAAGAAAAATCAAACACAAAGTGGGTTTCCAAAGAGGTAGGCATTTATTTCAATTCTATGTAGGGTCTGTTTTCATACATATCTTTTACTTTAAAAGAAAAACCATGTTAGGAAGCATGTAGGGTCTGTTTTCCCCCTGGTTAGCCTCTGGTTAGACCCTGGTTGCACCCAGGTTCGCTGCTGGTTGCATCCAGGTTCGATGCTAGTTGCACCCTGGTTCCCTACTGATTCGCACCCTGGTTCCCTGCTGGTTGCACCCTGGTTCCCCTGCTGGTTCGCACCCTGGTTCCCTGCTGGTTCGCACCCTGGTTCCCTGCTGGTTCGCACCCTGGTGCACCCTGGTCCGCACCCTGGTTTGTACCCTGCTTCCTCCTAGTTAGACCATGGCTAGTCTCGGGTTTGCTCCTAACTTAGACCTGACTCACTTGACCCTAACCATTAACCCAATCCAACCAAGTCATATCCCAACACAATCCGAGTCGCATGTCTGAATCCATTTGGCCAAATCTCATAAGCCCGCCCACTTTGAATTCCGAAAATTCAAACCCTTGATGATTCCTATATGCTCAATTCTTTGATGCAAATTCCCAATTCCAAAATCCCATTGCTAGATCAATGTTTCTGAATCTCAAGTCCAATGCTCAAATACAAACCCGATTCCAGATCCAAATACCAATTCTGTCTTCCAAAATCCAAGCAACCTCCCCAGTGGAACTACGTGTGGCTTGATCCCCATCACGGGGTACGTAGGCAATTTGGCACTCCCAAGTTCAGTCGCACCTTTCTCTATCTTTCCCATTCCCTCACACTATTCATCATCTCGATTCATCTCGTGTCTCTCGGAACCATTGGATTATGGTTTCCGTCGTAAGGACCCTTAGAGCCCAATTTAGGAACACCGGTGTCGTGTCGTGTCCTAAGTTTTAGGGAGTCTTAGGTTTTAGGGAGTCCTAGAGTTAGGAGTCCAGCCTCATCACGGACGTTTGCTATGTATAGCAACCGTGCCATAGGTCTAGTTACACTAGTCACCCAATCTTTCCCTAGGACAAGCCTAGTAAACTAGGATGTAGGCAAACCTGCATTAGTCTAAGGGACCATTTGCATTTAGATGAGAATCATATAGCATCTTAGATGAAATCCTAAGATAATAAAATCCTCAACTTGAATTAAATAACTTCTCCTAAAACTGTTGAAACAGTCAATCCCGTCTAGGTCGGTGTCCTAGTTGAGTTAGGCATAAGTAGCTTAGCTTAGGTGCACCGAACTACGTCGACTCTGATCCCAGTAAGGCTTGGGTACGTAGGCAGCTTGGATGTCTGATGGCATACCACCCGCGAGTCGGCACCACAAACAAATTGTGGTGTTTTGTATATTAATTTTCTCGTAAATACTTAATCAAATCACTTAGGACTTTCCATGAAATTAGAATTCTAGGAGAACTTTCACTTAGATTGAATCCAGACAAATTAATAAATCAAGATACACATTTAGGATTCTCATTGAAATTAGATCATAGGATGCATGTCACTTAGTTCGCACATTAACATAGAGTTGAATGAGCCATTTAAAATAAATTTAAAAGAGTTAGCTTTTGGAATCGAAGACCGATTATCGGGCAGGAATGGTGCATGTGGCGGATAACTCCCCATACCTTCCATTCTCGTAACCAGGTAGCGAGTCTAGATTTCTGGTTAATTACGGGTCCTAGATCCCACATCTAGGTGGCGACTCTGTCAGTCTCTTTCGTGTGGAATTCGGATTGCCTTAGTGATCCCAAGTTCACAGGAAAGATTAATTCAAATCAACATTAAAATGCACACGCCAATCGCGTGGAAACGAGAGACCAAGAGAGAGTGCGAGGCGGCTCGCGCCCCACCCCTCTCGCGGGATCAGGGTACCACAGTCTGGCGACTCTGCTGGGGATCACCTAACTTCATTAAAACTTCAAAAGATAATTCATTTGAATTTAATTTTAAATGGCTCATAAAAACTCTATACTTGTTAGATTAGTTTGTCTTGTTTTATTTTCTCATCACATTTTACTCAAACTTAATTTAACAAAACCTGAAGGCATCATAGATTGCGCAAACATATTGCACACACTTACATCACTTGCATCTAAACCATGCATCTCACGTGCACACACATCCTATTTTAGGAACCCGGAGTGTTATCTAGCATGGTTGACTGGGATTTCATCACCTGGTGCCTCTGTGCTAGAGAAGCATTCCACCCTTAGCCTAGTACCTTTATGGTACGTAAACGGATCCCTTGTTCACGTACTGATACGCCGGACACTGGTACAGTATATCGAACATGGATTCGCGCTAAGGGAACTCTTGGCCTTACCCCTAGATTAACCCACACATGCATGTAATATACGAACACATGTGCATCACGTGTGTGAGCCTAGTTTAGGATATTCTACCTATTTGTGTCTAGATTAGGCCGTAGTCCATCTTCCAATGGCTACGATCGGTCCTTAGATACACGAACAAAGGCATGAGTCGAGATTCTCTCTCCACTCCGATAGATTAGGATTAGGGTTGATGCCTTCAGGTAACACTGATAAAATGTGAAAAAAAAAAAAAAAAAATTTCCCTTTGGGTTAGGATATAAATCCCATCATTTCCAAAAATCTCATAGGATTAGTCATTCATGATCTATCCGTTGAAAGCAATCTTATGCTATCTCATCTAATCTTTTGATCGTGCGTCTTTCGTTCTTCTGTCATACGATTCGATCGTATCTTCATGCCATCCCCTAACTGGCAGATGCAGAATCTCACAATCTTTCTATTATGCATTCTCATGATCTGATCATGCCTGGTCCAGATAATCCAATCTTGCTTGTACCCCTGGTCTCTTCCTCCTCTAGGGGCTACCTTTTCAAGATTATTTTGCTAAGTCCTTCAGAGTTCACTCTCAGAATCCTTGAGCTAGGGGCATTCCCCTATGCGAATCAGTCATCATTGTCCAAAATTGAAAGTATCAGCCATGATGATGTTCAGAACGAACCAGCCTTCGCCGAGCCTTCAACGCCAAACAGTTGCAGCAGTTAAAGTTTTAGTCACTTACTATTTTATGTTGAGTCAGTCATCATGGTCAGTATAATTGTTGAGTCCGGTCTTACAGTTAAAGGTCAATGCCTAGTCCAGGCAAGTTATCTTCTGTTTCCCTTTCTTATTTAGAGTTGTGAATCCTGAGCATGTTCAGGATAGGTCGTCTGATGTAATAGCTTTTCTTTAAATAAAATTTCAGTCAGTTCCAAAAAGTTCACTTGTGTCTGTTCTTAAGTGTGCTTCTGATCTTAAAATAAGACTCCCTCCTCAAATGAGGACAAAATTGACGAAACTCCACTTGAGTCACAGCAATTACTTGAACGAGAGGAGGAGCGCCAATCCCAACCTTTCAAAGATGAAATTGAAATGATAAACACTGGCACTGAAACTTTGATTCAGTGAATGCCGATTGAAAATACATTACCCTCTAAAGAGTGTGAAGAATTGATAAAATTATTTCAAGAATAAGAAGATTGTCTAGAAAAGCTACAACCGATACCAGGGGCAAGACATAGATGGAAAGCTCAAAGAAAATGAAGAAAGTGAGAAGATATATGCTATACAAGGGGCATAGAGTGGAAACAACTTTCATATTTCCAATCAATGACCTTGGTTCTCAAATTCATAAAGCCAACAAATTCAAGATGAAAAGTTCAAGAGCAAACAATGAAAAGTGATCATCAGATATCGAGAGTACGAATCCATAGATGGAGGATGTCAAAGAACAAGTTTCGCTCTATGAAAGTCAAAAGCACGTATTAGAATCTTGAAAGAAGAAGATCCATTATCTCTTACCTGGAAATGCCGTCAAACTCCGCGAAAAAAAAAAAACAAAAGAGAAAAAAAAATAATCAGTACCAGAGGGACTCTAGTAACCTAGATCGATTCCCAATCTGAACATCGAAAGGCCTCCTTTGGCCGATTAAATCCCAAAATCAAAACCCAATGTCAAAAGAATACCGATTTGCAAACCCTTCGAGCCTAAATCAAATTTTCTTGAAAACCCATCAAACTTGGGGCATTCCCCCGAACTACGCGAGACCTGATCCCTATACTGGGGTACGTAGGCAACTCGGTTGAACCGAGTTCGGTCGATTCAAAAAGGAAAAGAAATTCAATCCTTTCAAAAAAAAAAAAGGGAGGGACAAGTTCCAAAAGAAGAGAAGTTAATTGTTCCAGAAAGAAAAGAAAAAAGGAAAAAAAAAATCAAACAATTTATCTTCAAACTAGGGGCATTCGCCCTGAACTACACACGACCTGATTCCTACCTTGGGATATGTAGGCGACCTGTTCACAGGTTCGGTCGAAATCTTTGTTGAGCCTTAAGCCATTCTTTGAAAAGCCCTATCCTACCTATAAAAGTCCTTCTGGTGTTCAGAACTAATGAGCTAGGTCCTGAGATACAATAAAAAAATGAAATGATGATGAATAAGAAAAATAACGGAGTTTGAAGATCTGCTAGACTGAAAACCTGAAAGGGCGGTCTAGGCAAAATTTAAGATCATTCCCCTGCTAAGTTGAAAACCCGAAAGGGCGGCTTAGGCAAAAGCTAAGGGGATAGCCTGCTGGATCGAAAACCTAGAAAGGTGGTTCAGGCAAAAGTTAAGGCTAGCGCGGTCCGCCAAGTTAAAAACCCTGAAGAGGTGACTTGGTCACGGTAAGAGAATCAGTATAAGAAGGCAACAGCCGGTATCAAGACTGAAGATCAACTGAAGTTCAAGCAAATTCAAGTGATATCCTCAAAACTGGGGGCATTGAAGCTAAGCAATCTTAGGGGTCGTAATTAAATTCTTGAGGCATTACTATTTCGAGGAAGAAGTCCGGTGTTTACCAATTGAAAAACTATTCCTTGAAAGGATAGACTTACCAAACAAAACATTAACTAAGTCAGAAGCATCACTATGTTTGTCAGTATAGTCAGTCAATCTTTATTATTCTAAGTTCACTCCTTCAGGGCTGCTCAATCCTTTGAGTAGTGCCTTTCATCTAAGTTTTCTCTTTAGAAAGAGTCAATTGTCGTTCCTATGTCCAAATGATGTAACTGTCTTGGTGAAGGAGGCCAGGCCTAGGCAGCTCCCTGCAATTATACCTGAAAGAGCTCGAAAATTTAGTCAAACAACTTCATTTCAAAGAAGATCAGCTCAGAAAAATTCAGAAGTAGAAACATCAGAAAGCCCAGCTTCCGTAAAAAGATCATACCCCAGGAAGGCACCTTAAGCTTGGAAGAACCTCAGATGCAATGGTGGTTGAGCCAATTTCTCAGAAAGATGAACCATTCAAATTCATAATTCCCTTCCGGTTAGTTATCCTGGTCAAGAAATGTTTATCTAAACACCTGTCAAGAAGCAGATCCCGCTTTTCCATGTTAATATCCAAGAGAGTCGTTGTTCTAAATTACCAATCTCAAATGTCTTGTTCAAGGTTTCAGTTATCAAAATCCCCAGAAGACAAGACCAACAGTCTCATTGAGAAAAATCTTGTTGAAGTTTCATAAAAGTGTTCCTAATCCATCCTTGTTACTAATGGTTCTTCGTTCATAAGGTTGGACGTCTCATCATTCGTCAAAGTCTTGGTTTCCACTGTCTTTACTGGGCGCGATCTATAATGTCCCCGATTTCATTGAGTTCAAAAAAAAAAAAAAAAAAAAAAATCCAAGATTCAAACAAATCCAATCTTACGTCAAATTCAAGTTCATGAAAAATCTCATGTCCTCTTTGAGCCCTTTTGTGAAAGGTGCATCATTTCTCGAGTCCATTTGTGAATGGTCTCGTCTTCTCCTTGAACCCGTTTGTGAACAGGTTTCTCATTCTCTGAGTCCATTTGTGAATGGTCTCATGTCCTCTTTGAGCCCGTTTGTGAACGGTGCGTCTTTTCTCGAGGCCATTTGTGAATGGTCTCATCTTCTCCTTGAGCCCATTTGCGGACGGTACCTCATTTTCCAAAAATAAAAAAAATTATCAAATCCAAATCCTTAATTAAATAAAAAATAAAAAATCCAATCCTACGTCAAATTCAAGTTCATAAAAAATCTCTAAATTCTTCGAGCCCGTTTGTGAACGGGGCCTCATTTCTCGAGTCCATTTGTGAATGGTCTCGTCTTCTCCTTGAACCCGTTTGTGAACGGTGTCTCATTCTCTGAGTCCGTTTGTGAATGGTCTCATCTTCTCCTTGAGCCCGTTTGTGAACGGTGCCTCATTTTCTGAGTCCATTTGTGAATGGTCTCGTGTCCTCTTTGAGCCCGTTTGTGAACGGTGCCTCATTTCTCGAGTCCATTTGTGAATGGTCTTGTCTTCTCCTTGAGCCCGTTTGTGAACGGTGCCTCATTTCTCGAATCCATTTGTGAATGGTCTCGTCTTCTCCTTGAGCCCGTTTGTGAACGGTGCCTCTTTTCTTCGAGTCCATACAACTATGGTCTCTTATCCTCTTTGAACATCATACATCTATGATGTCTCATTTCCTTGGAATCCGTACAAATACGGTATTTCATTCTCTTCGAGTCCATACAACTATGGTCTCTTATACTCTCTGAACATCATACAACTATGATGTCTCATTCCCTTGGAATCCGTACAAATATGGTATTTCATTCTCTTCGAGTCCATACAACTATGGTCTCTTATCCCCTTTTGAACATCATACAACTATGATGTCCCATTCCCTTGGAATCCGTATAAATACGGTATTTCATTCTCTCCGAGTTCATACAACTATGGTCTCTTATCCCCTTTGAACATCATACAACTATGATGTCTCATTTCCTTGGAATCCGTACAAATATGGTATTTCATTCTCTTCGAGTCCATACAACTATGGTCTCTTATCCCCTTTGAACATCATACAACTATGATGTTTCATTTCCCAAAAATAAAATTTTAAAAAAATAAATTAAAAAAAATTCATCAAATCCAATCCCCGATTCAAAAAAATAATAATAAATCCAATCCTATGAAAAATCTCTAAATTCTTCGAGCCCGTTTGAGAACGGTGCCTCTTTTCTTCGAGACCATACAACTATGGTCTCTTATCCTCTTTGAACATCATACATCTATGATGTCTCATTTCCTTGGAATCCGTACAAATACGGTATTTCATTCTCTTCAAGTCCATACAACTATGGTCTCTTATACCCTTTGAACATCATACAACTATGATGTCTCATTTCCTTCGAATCCGTATAAATACGGTATTTCATCTTGCCCAAGCCCATTCAAAAATGATGCTGCGTTTTCATTAAGAATCTTTCAAAAGTCATCCATTATTCTCTCTGAGACCATTTGAAAATGACGTCTCATTTCCTCTGAAGCTGTTCAAAAGCGATATTCCTTTCCCTCCGAAAATCCATTTGAAAATGGTATCCCATTTCTTTCGTTGCCAGCGGTACCGCAGCGGGTTTGTTTTATTGCATTCCAATTCTAGGATTTCATCTAAGGTCTTGCATTATATTAGGTTGCATTGTGTTTAGGGGGTTCCTTTGTCGATTAAAGTTACGCAAAATGGTTCTGTCATTTTAACTTTGGTATTCGATGACTACGTCGTCTCTACCAAAGAGGGGCATCTGTAGACACCCACATTTTGCTTTACTTTAACCAACAATAACCTAATATATGTTTTAGGTCATTAATATCTTGATCTGACTTTACGGATCATCAATCGGGACAAAATAAGATAGGGTCACTTCATAGCCCGAACCCTGATTCCATTCCGAGACCCGATTTCCGTAAATCGTTAGATCAATGGCAGATCTCGACCTAGGTCTAACCATCCAAAATCACCTAACCTCTCCTCTCATCCTAACCATCCAAACCTCACCTAACCTCACCTAACCTCTCCTCTCATCCTAACCATCCAAACCTCACCTAACCTCACCTAACCTCACCTAACCACCTAACCTCACCTAACCTTACCTAACCTCACCTAACCTCACCTAACCTCACCTAACCTCCTATCCCATTCTCCTATAAATACCCTCTCATCCCACCATCCAAAGGAGGAGAAGGAAGAAGAGAAGAAAAAAGAACCCCTCTCTTAGAAAATTCTTCCCTCTCCCTCATCTCTTCAAGGGTTCGGCCATCCTTGCCGGATCGGGTGATTTTATACGTTGGGTGATATATATCAAAAGCAGTCATTATCAAGCAAGGAATCATCTTCAAGGAATTAACATCAAAGAAAAATCAAACACAAAGTGGGTTTCCAAAGAGGTAGGCATTTATTTCAATTCTATGTAGGGTCTGTTTTCATGCATATCTTTTACTTTAAAAGAAAAACCATGTTAGGAAGCATGTAGGGTCTGTTTTCCCCCTGGTTAGCCTCTGGTTAGACCCTGGTTGCACCCAGGTTCGCTGCTGGTTGCATCCAGGTTCGATGCTAGTTGCACCCTGGTTCCCTACTGATTCGCACCCTGGTTCCCTGCTGGTTGCACCCTGGTTCCCCTGCTGGTTCGCACCCTGGTTCCCTGCTGGTTCGCACCCTGGTTCCCTGCTGGTTCGCACCCTGGTGCACCCTGGTCCGCACCCTGGTTTGTACCCTGCTTCCTCCTAGTTAGACCATGGCTAGTCTCGGGTTTGCTCCTAACTTAGACCTGACTCACTTGACCCTAACCATTAACCCAATCCAACCAAGTCATATCCCAACACAATCCGAGTCGCATGTCTGAATCCATTTGGCCAAATCTCATAAGCCCGCCCACTTTGAATTCCGAAAATTCAAACCCTTGATGATTCCTATATGCTCAATTCTTTGATGCAAATTCCCAATTCCAAAATCCCATTGCTAGATCAATGTTTCTGAATCTCAAGTCCAATGCTCAAATACAAACCCGATTCCAGATCCAAATACCAATTCTGTCTTCCAAAATCCAAGCAACCTCCCCAGTGGAACTACGTGTGGCTTGATCCCCATCACGGGGTACGTAGGCAATTTGGCACTCCCAAGTTCAGTCGCACCTTTCTCTATCTTTCCCATTCCCTCACACTATTCATCATCTCGATTCATCTCGTGTCTCTCGGAACCATTGGATTATGGTTTCCGTCGTAAGGACCCTTAGAGCCCAATTTAGGAACACCGGTGTCGTGTCGTGTCCTAAGTTTTAGGGAGTCTTAGGTTTTAGGGAGTCCTAGAGTTAGGAGTCCAGCCTCATCACGGACGTTTGCTATGTATAGCAACCGTGCCATAGGTCTAGTTACACTAGTCACCCAATCTTTCCCTAGGACAAGCCTAGTAAACTAGGATGTAGGCAAACCTGCATTAGTCTAAGGGACCATTTGCATTTAGATGAGAATCATATAGCATCTTAGATGAAATCCTAAGATAATAAAATCCTCAACTTGAATTAAATAACTTCTCCTAAAACTGTTGAAACAGTCAATCCCGTCTAGGTCGGTGTCCTAGTTGAGTTAGGCATAAGTAGCTTAGCTTAGGTGCACCGAACTACGTCGACTCTGATCCCAGTAAGGCTTGGGTACGTAGGCAGCTTGGATGTCTGATGGCATACCACCCGCGAGTCGGCACCACAAACAAATTGTGGTGTTTTGTATATTAATTTTCTCGTAAATACTTAATCAAATCACTTAGGACTTTCCATGAAATTAGAATTCTAGGAGAACTTTCACTTAGATTGAATCCAGACAAATTAATAAATCAAGATACACATTTAGGATTCTCATTGAAATTAGATCATAGGATGCATGTCACTTAGTTCGCACATTAACATAGAGTTGAATGAGCCATTTAAAATAAATTTAAAAGAGTTAGCTTTTGGAATCGAAGACCGATTATCGGGCAGGAATGGTGCATGTGGCGGATAACTCCCCATACCTTCCATTCTCGTAACCAGGTAGCGAGTCTAGATTTCTGGTTAATTACGGGTCCTAGATCCCACATCTAGGTGGCGACTCTGTCAGTCTCTTTCGTGTGGAATTCGGATTGCCTTAGTGATCCCAAGTTCACAGGAAAGATTAATTCAAATCAACATTAAAATGCACACGCCAATCGCGTGGAAACGAGAGACCAAGAGAGAGTGCGAGGCGGCTCGCGCCCCACCCCTCTCGCGGGATCAGGGTACCACAACTCATCAGTCTGTCTTGAGTCGAGACTTCCTTGACTCCGCTAGTTAGACTAGGGTTGGTGCCCCTGGTTAGGATGTATATATATATATATATGTATATATTTATTATTAGATTAGGGCTTGCTTCTTAGTTAGGTTTCCTTCTAATCTAATCAATTTTTCCCCATCTATCCATTCTGTGGATTATCATCAGATTCTTGGCTCTTTTAGTCATGATCTGTCTTCCGTGAGCTTGATCATTTGATTGATCCTGATCAGACCGTGTTCCACATGTCGATTGTGAGTCTATCTTGCCATTATCATTACCGGAGTGTGTTCTTGCTGAGAGCACTGCTTTATCTTGACCATGACGGCATACTCTTCATGTTTAGTTGCTGAGACCATCCTAGTATAGCCGTCATGCTGCCGATTTTTTTTCAGAACCCTTGAGCGTAATCATTATCCTTTTGGGTTCGTTGACAACCATGTGCTTACCTTACCACATCTCCTGGTATAGCCGTTATGCTGCCGAATTTTTTCCAAATACCTTAAGTGTGGTCATCATCCTTTTAGGCTTGTTGACGAACCATGTACTTGCCGTACTACATCTTCATGTACAGTTGTTATGCTGTAGGATTTTTATCCAAGGGGAAGGATGTGTTTGTGCTACCTTTTGCTTCAACTTGCACATTACATTGTCATGCGATTAATTCTCATTGAGCCTAGTGTTTATGGTGTCCATGACAGGAGTCTTAGTCACTCGTCTACCATCAACCCCAAAAAGAGCTTCCATCTCTGAACTCGCTTGGTCTAGCCCGCTACCTGATAGACAGGGATCCCCTCATTCTTCTTGAACTCAAATGCTTCCGAGAACCCTGCACCTAACCATGTTGCACTTCTTTCACCCACCATGGGAACCATTTCACCCGTTCAACCCTTCACATATCTTACCACCTTTACCTGTACCACTTCTGGGCTGGAAAATAATTGGGAAGGAAAAAGAAAAATGTCAGAGCTTGAACTCCTTGAAAATATCATACCAGAGAAAGCCTTGCCATTGTCAGGTGCTAAAGAACAATTTGAGCTGGGTCAACAGAAACTTGAGAGGCCCTCCCTTCTGAGATTCTAACTCCAGGATTGCTCTCTCAAATCATTATCATCATTAATGAAGGCACGTTGCCCTTGAACTTTCAGCGCCAATCCGTTGCCTCCGATGAAGTGTCCCATCTTTGAAATTTGCTTTGAAGTGTGTATACCGACCCTCCTGTCAAAGTTGGTAAGTCTAACCATGTCAATATCAATTCTAAGTATGTCGTGTTTTGTGGTCTCTCTCATTGTGAGCCAATGTCCCATCTTTTGTTGAATTTGATGGAGAGCCTATCGTGGCGCGTCAAAAATCAATGTATGTACTTCAAACATTCAATGCAACGAACATTTGATTCCAGTGTCGTCAGTATTCTTGTATATGTTCACTCTTGGATCTAGTGTTAATAAACAAATTAAGACACCCCCCTCAGACGAGGATGCCGATGAAATTCTCCTCGAGATTTGAAAGCTGATCAAACGAGGGGAAGAGCGTCGAGCAAAGCCACTCGAAGATGAAATCGATACCGTGGATAGTGGTATCCAAATCCGAAACTCGGGAAATAAGGATTGGCAAAATCTCCCGAAGAGCGCAAAGAATCGATAAACCTATTTAGAGGGTTCAAAGAAGTGTTGCTTGGTCCTATGAGGATAAACCAGAAGCGTGCCTTGGCATTGTTCAACGTAAGTCACCCTCAGCTTCAGACATCGGGTCGAAAAAGCAAAAATTTCAAACGAAGAATACCAGATATCAAGTGAAGTTAATGAAAAATTGAGAGAAGACTTTCGGACAACAAAGTCATGAGCATAGAACATGAACCCCAAAAAGAATACTTGGGCTATACATTACGATGGAATTCTAAGTCAAAGTAATCAAAGGGTAAGGGCATTCCCGCATTTCAAATGAACAAAAAAAGAAAGATAGAATCCAGAGACGAAAGGAGAAGGGAGCATGCCCCACGTCAACTCCTTAGAAATATCAGAATCCCGAGAATTTGAGTCGGTTTTAAAGCATCTTCAGCATATAGAGAAGACCCTGAGTCTTAGAATACTGAGCATCAGTGCAAGATCCCAAAGACAAAGTGGGAATTCAATCAGTCTAGCTCGCACAGTGCAGATGAAGTCTTGCCAGGAAATGCCGCCAGACTCCTCAAAAAAAAAAAAGAGGAAAGAGAAAAAAGTTCAAAGCCATTGAACCTTAGCCATTCAAGAAGCTTGTATGCCAAAACACCAGAAGGCCATCCTTGGACGCCTGAGCCTTAAATGCCAAAATCCCAAGTTTTTAAAAAAAAAAAAACATTTTGCAAACACCTTCGAGCCTCAACAAAATCAAACATTATTTTCAAGCACCCACAAACCAGGGGTAGTTCGTTTCGAACTACGTCTGACCTGATCCCTTTCTACAGGGTACGTAGGCAACCTGATCAATTCAGGTTCGGTCAACCTTTGGAATAAAAGTCAAATTATTCCCTTTCAACCTTGGGAATAAAAGTCAAATTATTCCCTTTCAACCTTTGGAATGAAAATCAAATTATTCCCTTTCAACCTTTGAGCTTAAAGCCAAATCTTTCTGTTCCAAACCCCAGGAAACTACGCGAACCTGATCCTCCATTTTTGGGGTACGTAGGCAACCTGACCAATCCAGGTTCGGTTGAAACTTTGAAATCCAAAGAAAATATCCAACCCTTTTGTACCCAAACACACCTAGAAAGTCCTTCTGGTGAACAAGCAGAGGTTCAAAGTCAAAAAAAAAAAAACGATGGAGTCTGAAGACCCGCTAGGCTGAAAACCCGAGAGGGCGGTCTAGGCAAAATTTAGGGTCATTCACCCGCTAAGTTGACAACTGAAAAGTCGGCTTAGGCAAAAATTAGGGTATCAAGCCCGCTGGATTGAAAACCCGAAAGGGCGAACCAGGCAAAAGTTAGGGCAAGCGGTCCGTCAGATTGAAAACCTGAAAAGGCAATCTGGTCAATGGCAATGACTTCCAACGAAAAAGCGAATCATCAAGATGGAGAAACAGTCTTCAACCAGGGCAAAATCTCAGAGTCCAAGTAGTGCCAGCAAGCTTACTTTAACATTCCTCTAAACTGGGGGCATTGAAACCGAGCAATCCGAAAGGGATAATAACCATGACGGAAACACCGAAAGAGGAGAGTAGTGCCTCTTGACACGGTCTTCGAAATACTCTAAGAGTGGCTAAGCCAAACCCTTAAAAAATGACACATCAGATCCAAGAATGAGTCGAAAGTGAGGCTAGTCCTTCGAGCAATAAGAGTCTTCTTTGATTGAGTCCTTGGAAATCTGTTCCTCCTTCATATTTGTGTTCCCTTTCCTTGCAAAGTCCAAACTGTCAGGTGCTGGAAGAATGGGAGTGTGTCCTCCAAAATGCGAAGAAAATTCAGAGTAAATCCTGGTTTAGGTATCAGAAGGGGCGGGAGACATCTTGTTCAAACCTACCCGAGACCTTAAGCCTCCAAAAGTGAGCCATGCGAAAGAAGAGATTTTCAGACTCAGCCATCATGGTTATTGTCCTATTCTCTCCATACAAAAAAAAAAAAAAAAAAAAAAAAACTTTGCATCCTCAAGCCTTCATGAAACGAAACATCTTTTCTTCAACCATCATTGTCTTGCCTTCTTAAAACTCCTGTCATGGAAACACAATATACTAGGGGCATCTTTTATGACTTGCGTCATAAAAGATGTCAAGCGCACAAAGGCAATCAGTAACAATGTCTCAAGCAAGTAAGGATAAGAGGGGTACAAGCACATCTCAAGCCTAACCTCTAAACTCCTCAGTTGAGTCCTCTCTTCAGAAGAGTCAATTCTCTAAGAAAATCAGTTTCCCAAGCGGAGTCTAGAATTTGCTCGCGCAGCCTTCAATCCCCGGCAAAATCAGAAAAAATGGTCAATATCCAAATCCCTGCAAGTTATCTGAGTCCAATTCTCTGCAAGGAACTCATACTCCCAATTTCCTCGGCAAGAGGCAATCAGTCTAAAAAAAAAATCATCATTCGAAATCAATCAATTCTCAGCAATATCACTGTCCTTCCAAGGCTCTTCGTGGTTTGTCAGGCAGGCACATCATGGACCCTTGCTCCCTGAATGGCTCTTCGTGATCTGTCCTTTAGGATATATCATGGACCCGCTCTCCATGCTCATTTCATTCATCTCCATTACTTGTTATTCTTGTTGGGCTCTTCGTGGCTTATTGTCATGGACCCCAAATTTCATTCTAGGCTCTTCGTGGCTTATTGCCATGGACCTTAGATTCATTGCGTGGCTCTTCACGGTTTGTTGCCGTGGACCCTCGATTACTTCTTGGCTCTTCATGGTCTACCATTCAGGTATACTACGGACCCATGCTCCCCGATTGGCTCTTCGTGATATGTCCTTCCAGAAATATCATGGACCCACTATTCATAGTCATTCCATTCATATCTTTTACATGTCATTTGTTTCTACATGTTGGGCTCTTCATGGCTTATTGTCATGGACCCCAAATTCAATGTTTGGCTCTTCACGGAGTATTGCCGTGGACCCTTGATTCCTTTCTGCTGGGCTCTTCATGGTTTCTTGCCATGGACCTTAGATTCATTGCGTGGCTCTTCACGGTTTGTTGCCGTGGACCCTCGATTACTTCTTGGCTCTTCATGGTCTACCATTCAGGTATACTACGGACCCATGCTCCCCGATTGGCTCTTCGTGATATGTCCTTCCAGAAATATCATGGACCCACTATTCATAGTCATTCCATTCATATCTTTTACATGTCATTTGTTTCTGCATGTTGGGCTCTTCATGGCTTATTGTCATGGACCCCAAATTCAATGTTTGGCTCTTCACGGAGTATTGCCGTGGACCCTTGATTCCTTTCTGCTGGGCTCTTCATGGTTTCTTGCCATGGACCTTAGATTCATTGCGTGGCTCTTCACGGTTTGTTGCCGTGGACCCTCGATTACTTCTTGGCTCTTCATGGTCTACCATTCAGGTATACTATGGACCCATGCTCCCCGATTGGCTCTTCGTGATATGTCCTTCCAGAAATATCATGGACCCACTATTCATAGTCATTCCATTCATATCTTTTACATATCATTTGTTTCTGCATGTTGGGCTCTTCATGGCTTATTATCATGGACCCCAAATTCAATGTTTGGCTCTTCACGGAGTATTGCCGTGGACCCTAAATTCCTTTCTGCTGGGCTCTTCATGGTTTCTTGCCATGGACCCTAGATTCATTGCGTGGCTCTTCACGGCTGGTCACCGTGGACCCTCGATTACTTCTTGGCTCTTCATAGCTTATGGCTATGAACCCTTGATTCTCAGTTTTTCTAATCCATTAATCACTCAATATCTTTCTTGCAAGGTTCTTCGTGGCTTATTACCACGGACCCCGGATTATGGCTTGGCTCTTCGCGGTTTGTTGCCGTGGACCCTCGATTTCTAGTTTCCTAAAAATAAAAAAAATATAAATAAATTTCGTTCCGCGAGGCTCTTCGTGGCTTACTACCATGGACCCTCGATTCCCGTTTGCTTGGCTCTTCACGGTTCACCACCGTGGACCCTCATTTTCTGCAAGGCTCTTCATGGCTTATTACCATGGACCCCTGATCAAAATTTTCATTCAACTGTTGTTCTTCCTTGTCTAATTTGGTGAAAAGCTGGACAACAACTCTCTCTAGTTATTTTGTTGTCAAGTCATGGTCCGTCGTTCCACAGTGTGCCGTCACCCAAGTGTGGAGTCAGGAATACCTGTGTGACCGATGTGTTACTCGAGTGTGACCGATGTGTTACTCGAGTTATTTCTCTGGTGGGAGGCTATCTCACCAATATGTTTTGAATGCTGAGTTATGTGTCCAGCATTTCACCAAATTAATATTAAGTCATGTTGAATGTGAAATTTTAAAACGAAAGTCTCTCTGAGAGCATCTTTGAGAGCATCAAGCCAATAATCAAAATCCTTTTCATTCAAAACCCCTGAGGCATCCCTTCCCTCCAATTCGAGTGAGACCCCTGAGACATCTGTTCCCTCCACGAGTTCAATCTTTGTAAAATAAATTTTGGGCCAGTCAAAATGTGTTGTCTGTTCAGCTTTGACATTCGCGCGACAAGCACACTCTGCCAAAGAGGGGCATCTGTAGACACCCCATTTTGACAGGGCCCTAAACCCGCGTATTCGAATGGAATTAATCCGAGCAAAAGAGAATGTGGGGCCCACTTGTGTGGGACCCGTTTGTGTGGGGCCCGCTAATGTGGGATCCGCTTGTATTCAAATAGAGAATAAGGACATCATCATTTTCTTTTGATTTTTAAAACGGGCGTAATGATTATGTTTTTTGTTTTCTTTTGGTATCCTATGCATGTAATGATTTTTTTATTTTATTTTTTTTGAAAAATTAAGAAAATGGGGGGGACATGAGGGGGACAACCACTCTCATCATGATGGTTTTCTTCTCTCTCGCGAAGAAAAACCAGAAAAAAAAGAAAAGAAAAGGACAGTAGAAGAAAAACCAGAGGGGAGAGAGAGAGAGAGATCTGCAGAGGGGAGGGGGAGAGAGAGAGAGATCTGCAGAGGGGAGAGAGAGAGAGAGAGAGGAGAGATCTGTAGAGAGAGAGAGGGAGAGAGAGAGAGAGAGAGAGAGAGTCTTCTCCTCCGGCAATCCAGCCGGAATCCGGCGAGGCCAAACCCATCTCCGACCGGCCATCCACCGATCACCACCATCTTCTCCGGCATCCTCCCAACCAACCACTGGAGCTCCACCGGCATCCACATCTCCTCCACCCCACATCAGCGGGTCCCACAGCGGGTCCCACATCAGTGGGTCCCACAACGGGTCCCAGCGGGTCCCACAGCGGGTCCCACATCAGTAGGTCCCACAGAGGGTCCCACAACAGCGGGTCCCACAGCGGGTCCCACAACAGCGGGTCCCACAGCGGGTCCCACATCAATGGGTCCCACATCGGCGGGTCCCACAGCAGGTCACTCATCAGCGGGTCCCACAACAGCGGGTCCCACATCAGCGGGTCCTACTATGAATAGTAGTTTTGAATAGTACTTATAAATAGTAATTATGAATAGTAGTTTTGAATAGTACCTATAAATAGTAATTATGAATAGTATTTTTGAATAGTAATCTTGTATAGTAATTATAAATAGTAATTATAACAGTCTTCAGCACAGGAGTCAGTCCTTCAGTCAGTCCAGGAATTTTTCCTGTCATCATAGGGGTTAGGATTCTGTCCATCCTCCCATCAAGTTGTGATCTTTACCCGCTCCTGCAAGGTATAGGATGCTGTCCAACCCTTGCCGAGTTATTTTCCTGTTCGTTCCCCCGCAAAGTATAGGATGATGTCCAACCTTTGCGGGATTCCAGAAGTCTCCCTACCCTTATGATGATAGGATTTTATTCTCTGGTGTCAAAAACAATAAAAACATTTCAAAAATACTTGAAAACAACAAAAACATTCCAAAAAACAATTCAAAATCCAAAAACATTTTAAAAATCAAAATTTCAAAAAATCTTGAGTCATGTGCAGAGTAGTTAGGAATTCTGGTCCGAACTACGTTGGCTTGATCCCTTTCAACAGGGTACGTAGTGCAGCTTGGGATCCACATCCCAGGTCCAGCCAAACCTTTAAAAATAAACATTTCAAATATTCCAAAAAAATACAAAAAAACTTCAAAACCTTTTCAAAAAAAGATCTTCCCCTAGAGTTAGGAGTCTGTCCTAGATATTTAGGGTGTTTTAGAGTTAGGAGTCGGTCCTGATTTGTATTGATGTGGTGTGTCCTGTCGTGTGAGTGTCCCTAGAGTTAGGAGGCCTCAAGTCGATCGGTTAGACATTTAGTCGAACCGATGGCTAGACTAGGAAGCATATAGTCAACCCATGGTTTTCCTTAGAATGCACAGCCTAGATACACATAGGATATAGGGCCCACCTGCATTAGCTTAAGGCTAATCAACTTGCATTAGTTAGGACATATAGAGTCCTAAAAATTACAATCCACTTGAATTTAAGCAATCGCACAAAAAGCTTTAAATATCAGTCGAGTCTAGTGGATCGAGTCTAGGATAGCGGTCCTAGAGTTTTAGGCATCGTAGTTTAGAATAGGGCACCGAACTACGTTGGCTCTGATTCTTCCCGAGGCCGGGATACGTAGTGCAGCTAGGATGGATGGCCATCCTGGTCCGAGTCAAGTATTGCATTAGAGTCTAGGGTTTGTCGTGTCGGGTCGTGTGTCGAGTCGTGTTGTGTTGTGTGTTTTGCTGTGTTTTCTTATTTTTATGTACAGATCTTATACCTTTAGCTGTAACATGCATGTGCTTGTCCACCAGAACTTAGACACCAATTAGGCATGGCACTCATAACCTAGCTATTCTTAGGCGACATATCTTTCATTTCGTTTGTGTGTGCTTCTTATTCATCTCCGAGACATGCATGATTAGCTAGACGTTATCTCGGAGATATTCGTTCCCATTTCGCATGATTTTCGCCCAAAACTCTTCAAAATTAATAATAAATGGCATAAGAGACCAGGTGCTAGCACTTGGGCGAATTGGGGGCGCCTAATCCCTTCCCCATTCGTCATCAGGCACGAACCCTATTTTATATCTCTGGTTATCCGTTGCAACAGAGCACAGCATGGGATCCAGGGCCCACTTCCTTGGATGGCGACTCTTCTTTGTTTAAGGTACGCCTCGAATCTGGGCTAGTCCCCGAATCGAGAGGTATCTCACTTTACATCGCCGCTCATGCTGTGAGGGGCACTTTTTCGAGAGTTCCTTGGTGGGGCTCTCCTTCACGTGGATGATCCTGAGACTCGCGCGGGGGCCCGTCCCCTCACGCCCGTCCCGGATCTGGTTCCACAGGTACCATGATTGGCACTGATGCTGGACCCAAATTCATTTTTTAGCAAAAGCTCGACCCAAATTGCACCCATATTTAACCCCCAACAGAACCCAACAAAAAGAAGAATGTTGGGTAAAGATAAAACCCGCAACAAAACGAAACATATGTAGTGTTAGGCCTAAAATCGGTAACAGGTTATGGTAGGGCTGGATGGTCCGAGCTAACAAGTCACGATTGAAGGGCCGGTTGAGTCCTGCGCTGCACAAGGGTACAGACAAGAAGGAAAAGGGTCAGAGGACCAACCCGGAGTGATACTCCGGACGGGCGCTTCGACACTCAAGTCAGTATGAGCAGGAGTGCAGAGCAATGTCAGAGCAAAAGCTTAGAGTTTTGATTCTCAGATTTTCAGGACCCTCACCTTAGTACAAGTGAAGGCTATTTATAGTGATTCTGAGCCACCTGTCTAGGACAGGTGGTAAGTCTGAGCCACCTGTCCAAGACAGGTGGTGGGCTCTGTATGGACCAGGTCTCATACCTAAGAAGGGCAGGTGGAAGTCCCTGATTGGTCCAGGTGCCACACCTAGTGGGGACAGGTGTTGGCCTTCCAACGGTCCTTGTGAGGGCCACGTGCCAGCAGCCAATTGGATGCTGAGTTCGGACCCCTCAGAGCTGAGTTCGGACCCCTCAGTGCTGAGTCCGGATTCCCTCAGTGGTGAGTCCGGATTCCCTCAGTGCTGAGTCCGGACCCCATCAGTTGCCCCCTGGTTCTTCAAGCCATGAGAGTGGCTAGAAGAAGCAAAGAGAAGGTAAAGACAGCGTCGGGCCGGCCTTAAGGCCTCTGGGCAGCTTAGGCTGGGCCCAGATTCAGCTAGGAGAAATCGTGGCCGGACAGGGGCCTCCGGGCGCCCTGGCCTGGCCTGGAAGTTTGGCCTAAAGGAGCAAGGCCGGGCAGAAGGCTTTCGGCTATCCAGTACGGCTAAATGTTTGACCAGAGGTCTGGGCGGCCAGGCTTCCTGGACGTCCTTGGTTCAGGAGGTTATGCGGTCCTGTTCGGCTAAGGCTGTGAACGGCCAGCCGGGCAGGTCTTTGCTTGTAGCGCTTTTTGTCGTCTAGCGCTTTTGTCGTCTAGCGGACGCGCCATATCCTGTCCGGACAGCCGGACAGGTCTTTTGTCTTCTAGCGAATGCGCCATATCCTGTCCGGACAGCCGGACAGGTCTTTTGTCTTCTAGCGCTTTTGTCGTCTAGCGAACACGCCATATCCTGTCCGGACAGCCGGACAGGTCTTTTGTCTTCTTTAGCGAACGTGCCATATCCTGTCCGGACAGCCGGACAGGTCTTTTATCTTCTAGCGCTTTTGTCGTCTAGCGAACGCGCCATATCCTGTCCGGACAGCCGGACAGGTCTTTTGTCTTCTAGCGCTTTTGTCGTCTAGCGAACGCGCCATATCCTGTCCGGACAGCCGGACAGGTCTTTTGTCTTCTAGCGCTTTTGTCGTCTAGCGAACGCGCCATATCCTGTCCGGACAGCCGGACAGGTCTTTTGTCTTCTCTAGCACTTTTGTCGTCTAGCGAACGCGCCATATCCTGTCCGGACAGCCGGACAGGTCTTTTGTCTTCTTTAGCGAATGCGCCATATCCTGTCCGGACAGCCGTGTGGGACATGATCCCGCGAGAGGGGCGTGGGGTGCGGGCCGCCGCGCGCTCTCTCTTGGTCTCTCGTTCCCACGCGATTGGCGTGTGCATTTTATTTGTTGATTTGAATTCGTCTTTCCTGTGAACTTGGGATCACTAAGGCAATCCGAATTCCACACGAAAGAGATTGACAGAGTCGCCACCTAGATGTGGGATCTAGGACCCATAATTAACCAGAAATCTAGACTCGCTACCTGGTTACAAGAATGGAAGGTATGGGGAGTTATCCACCACATGCACCATTCCTGCCCGATAATCGGTCTTCGATTCCAAAAGCTAACTCTTTTAAATTTATTTTAAATGGCTCATTCAACTCTATGTTAATGTGCGAACTAAGTGACATGCATCCTAGAATCTAATTTCAATGTGAATCCTAGATGTGTATCTTGATTTATTAATTTGTCTGGATTCATTCTAAGTGAAAGTTCTCCTAGAATTCTAATTTCATGGAAAACCCTAACTGATTTGATTAAGTATTTACAAGAAAATTAATATACAAAACACCACAATTTGTTGTGGTGCCGACTCGCGGGTGGTATGCCGTCAGACATCCAAGCTGCCTACGTACCCAAGCCTCACTGGGATCAGAGTCGACGTAGTTCGGTGCACCTAAGCTAAGCTACATATGCCTAACTCAACTAAGACACCGACTTAGACGGATTTGACTGTTTCAACAGTTTTAAGAGGAATTATTTAATTCAAGTTGAGGATTTTATTATCTTAGGATTTCATCTAAGATGCTATATGATTCTTATCTGAATGCAAGTTGTCCCTTAGACTAATGCAGGTTTTGCCTACATCCTAGTTTACTAGGCTTGTCCTAGGGAAAGATCGGGTGACTAGTGTAACTGGACCTATGGTACGGTTGCTATTCATAGCAAGCGTCCGTGATGAGGCTGGACTCCTAACTCTAGGACTCCCTAAAACCTAGGACACGGCACGACACCAGTGTTCCTAAATTGGGCTCTAATGGTTCTTAGATTGGAAACCATAATCCAATGGTTCCGAAAGACACAAGATAAATCGATTTAAGTTCTCGAGGTTAATGAGTTTCAGATTTCGAAGATTTTCAGTTTCTAGACATTTAAGGATTACCAATGGTTCTAGGGTTCACCAATTTCGGCCTTGAATGGCATCCAAAGGAGGGAATCGTGCGCTCTTTCCTTGTGCAATTTAATACTTAGGTTATAGCATCTTATTGCCTGGCAGAATCTCAGGATTTCCGTGGACACTAACCTCGGAGCCAACAACATGCTATAACTTAAATATTCAAATTGTCAAAGATCAAGTTGCAATTGGGATACGATTATGGATGCACGGGCCATTTTTCCAGGAAAATCTAAAGATCCTAAAATTTCTGTTTCAATGGATTAAGGAGTGAACATGTGACAGAATTTTAAAGTTCTTTAGGAATTTTTATATGATTTTCAATTAATTTCGAATTTTCCATGGATTTTATCAATTTTAAGCATATGAGCGGTTTTACAAGTGAAATTGTTGCAAATGAATTCGAAATTATTTGAAATTTCTACAGCAGCAAGATGAAAATGTATGTAGCTTACAGGATGAGTTTTGCATATTTTTACATTAAATTCACATTTAATCTTGATTTAACAATTGATTGACCAGATTGCACAAATAACACAGAAACCACTAGAAATATGAATCTAAATTCAATGAAATTTCTACAGTAATAATATATAAGTAAAAATAACATACTGAGAAATTTTCATGAATTTTGGAAACCATTTACTATCAGTTTCAGATTTTTTAATTTTCAGACCAGATTATGAATTAACCCTACATCCCATATGAAAACAGATCCAAATCACTTGAAACTTTTACAGTAACTAGAAATGTGAGATTGAAGACTACTGTAAAAATTTTAAGAATTTTAGTTGTGATCTGATGTCAGTAACAATTCCTCCAAAAGCTGGTAAATTTCAAAGAAAGCATAAAATAATATACCAAACAAATTCTCAAAATTCTCAAAATTTCATGGTAGAATGTACTGGTATCATATTAGTTTCCCACGAAATTTCATTAATTTTGGAATTCATTTAGTATATATTTTATTTTTGAAACACTCATGGAGATCATGATTTTGAGCATACATATTTAATTTTCAACTAAATCCAATTAAATACTAAAAATCATGCAAATATACCAAATAATTCTAGAAAAATCTAAAAATTAAGTACCTACCTGTGATCGAAATCCTCGCCGAATCCGAGAGCCGAAAAATTCAAAAATCGCACCGCCGCTTGATCCGCTTCCGCTTTCTTTCTCTTTTTCTTTGTTTTATTTTCTTTTATATTTTTTTTATATGGAACAAGGGAGAGAGATGGGGAGAAACAAATAAGGAGAGAAAGTAGATAATGATAGTGTGAGAGTGAGAGAGTGAGAGATATTGAGGGAGAGAAAGAGAAAACTATCCAAAAACAATGTGTTGTTTTTTCTCTTTTTCCTCCTCTCATCACCTCTCTTTATATAGTGAAAAACTTAGTGGAGAGGTGGAAATAAACAATGAGAATGGTGGGTGTGGTGGAGAATAATGGAAATAAACAATGAGAATGGTGGGTGTGGTGGAGAATAATGGAATATATAATGGTAATGGTGGGAATTGTGGTGGGGAATAATGGAATATATAATGTGAATGGTGGGTGTGGTGGAGAATAATGGAAATAAACAATGGTAATTGTGGGAATGGTGGTGGGAATAATGGAATATATAATGGTAATGGTGGGAATGGTGGTGGGAATAATGGAATATATAATGGTAATGGTGGGAATGGTGGTGGGGATAATGGAATATATAATGGTAATGGTGGGAATGGTGGTGGGAATAATGGAATATATAATGGTAATGGTGGGAATGGTGGTGGGGATAATGGAATATATAATGGTAATGGTGGGAATGGTGGTGGGGATAATGGAATATATAATGGTAATGGAGATAATGGTGTTATTTTAAAGGGAAAAATGAAGTTAGTGGAAATGGTAGAGAAAGTTAAGTCATGCTAATGGTGAGTCCCACATCAGCGGGTTCCGCACAAGCGGGTCCCACATCAGCGGGCCCTACACAAGCGGGTCCCACATCAGCGGGTCCCACACAAACGGGTCCCACATCAGCGGGTCCCACACAAACGGGTCCCACACTAGCAGGTCCCACACTAGCAGGTCCCACACCAGCGGGTCCCACACAAACGGGTACAAATTCTCCCTAGTTTAGATTTTTCTGAATAATCCTTCTCAACATTTAGCGGGAAAATGCGAAACACGACGGAAATGACCAAAAATATTTAGAAATGTAACAAACGGATGCGGGAAAGAAAGACATTGGAAAACCGACGGAAAACAAACCCTAATTTCTTTATCGATTAAGGTAGAGCAAAATGGGGTGTCTACAGATGCCCCTCTTTGGTAGAGATGACGTAGTCATCGAATACCAAAGTCAAAATGACAGAGCCATTTTGCGTAGCTTTAATCGACAAAAGACTCTACACAAAACGGAGCCTAGACGCAAACATTTACTACCTAATGCAAGACCCTAAATGAAATCCTAGAATTAGAACATAATAAGAAATCCTGATGCGGTGCCGTTCACAAACGGGCAACGAGAGAATGAGATACCAGTTTCGAATGGATTCCGAAGAGAAAGAACAAAGATCGTTCTCAAGCGGTTTTTAAAAGAAAATGAGACATTTTTCACAAGCGGGCTCAAGGAGGATAAGAGACCATTCACAAATGGACTCAGAAAATGAGGTACCGTTTACAAACGGGCTCAAAGAAAACACGGGACCATTCACAAATGGACTCGAGAAACGAGGCACCGTTCACAAACGGGCTCAAGGAGAACATGAGACCATTCACAAATGGACTCAGAAAATGAGGTACCGTTCACAGACGGGCTTAAGGAGAGGACGAGACCATTCACAAATGGACTCGAGAAACGAGGCACTGTTCACAAACGTGCTCAAGGAGAACATGAGACCATTCACAAATAGACTCAGAAAATGAGGTACCGTTCACAAGCGGGCTCAAAGAGAAGACGAGACCATTCACAAATGGACTCGAGAAACGAGGCACCGTTCACAAACGGGCTCAAGGAGAATAAGAGACCATTCACAAATGGACTCAGAAAATGAGGTACCGTTCACAAACGGGCTCAAGGAGAAGACGAGACCATTCACAAATGGACTCGAGAAACGAGGCACCGTTCACAAACGGGCTTAAGGAGAAGACGAGACCATTCACAAATGGACTCGAGAAACGAGGCACCGTTCACAAACGGGCTCAAGGAGAACATGAGACCATTCATAAATGGACTCGAGAAATGAGGCACCGTTCACAAACGGGCTCAAAGAAACAAGATAGCTTCAACAACGAAGAATTTAGAGATTTTTCATAAATTTGAATTTGACGTAGGATTGGATTTGATGAATTTTTGATTTTTCAGAAATAAGGCACCGTCCACAAACGGGCTCAAGGAGGACATGAGATCATTCACAAATGGACTCAGAAAAATGAGACACCGTTCACAAACGGGTTCAAGGAGAAGACGGGACCATTCACAAATGGACTCGAGAAACGAGGCACCGTTCACAAACGGGCTCAAAGAAACAAGATAGCTTTGATTGATGAATTCAACAATGAAGAATTTAGAGTTTTTTCATGAACTTGAATTTGACATAGGATTGGATTTGATGAATTTTTGATTTTTCAGAAATAAGGCACCGTCCACAAACGGGCTCAAGGAGGACATGAGACCATAAATGGACTCAGAAAAATGAGACACCGTTCACAAACGGGTTCAAGGAGAAGATGAGACCATTTAGAAATGGACTCGAGAAAAGAGGCACCGTTCACAAACAGGCTCAAAGAAACAAGATAGCTTTGATTGATGAATTCAACAACGAAGAATTTAGAGATTTTTCATGAACTTGAATTTGACATAGGATTGGATTTGATGAATTTTTGATTTTTTAAACTTAATGAAATCGGGGATGTTACAGATCGTGCTTGACAAAGATATCGGAAACTAGGACTTTGACGAATGATGAAACGGCAAACCGTGACGAATGATGAAACGGCAAACCAAAGAACCATTATTAACAAGAATGGATTAGAAACACTTTTATGAAACTTCAACAAGATTTTTCTCAAAGAGACTGCTGGTCTTGTCTTTGGGGATTTGGATGACTGAAACCTTGAACAAGACACTTGAAATTGGTAATCTAGAACAACGGCTCTCTTAGATATAATCATGGAAAAGTGGGACTTGCCTCTTGATAGGTGTTTAGATAAACATTTCTTGACCAAGATAGTATTTAACTAACTGGAAGGAAATTCTGAATTTTAACGGTTCATCTTTCTGAGAAATTGGCTCGACCATCATTGCATCTGAGGCTCTTCCAAGCTTAAGATGCCTTCCTGGAGTATGATCTTTTTACGGAAGCTGGGCTTTCTGATGTTTCTACTTCTGAATTCTTCTGGGTTGATCATCTTTGAAATGAAGCTGTTTGACTGGATTCTCAAGCTCTTTCAGGTACAATCGCAGGGAGCTGACGAAGCCGGGCCTCCTTCACCAAGACAGTTACATCATTTGGACATAGGAACGACGATTGACTCTTTCTAAAGAGAAAACTTAGATAAAAGACACTACTCAAAGGATTGAGGAGCTCTGAAGGAATGAACATAGAATAACAACGATTGATTAACTACACTGACAGACACAGTAATGCTTCTGACTTAGTTAACGTTTTATTTGGTAAGTCTATCCTTTCAAGGAATATTTTTTTTTTTAATTGGTAAACACTGGACTTTTTCCTTAAAATAGTAATGCCTCAATGATTTAATTACAACTCCTAGGATTGCTTAGCTCCAATGCCCCCAGTTTTGAGGATGTCACTTGAATTTGCTTGAACTTCAGTTGATCTTCAGTCCTGATACCGGCTGTAGCCTTCTTACAATGATTCTCTTACCATGACCAAGTCACCTCTTCAGGGTTTTTAACTTGGCGGACCGTGGTAGCCTTAACTTTTGCCTGAACCGTCTTTCTAGGTTTTCGATTCAGCAGGCTATCCCCTTAGCTTTTGCCTAAGCCGCCCTTTCGGGTTTTCAACTTAACAGGGGAATAATCTTAAATTTTGCCTAAACCGCCCTTTCAGGTTTTCAGTCTAGCAGATCTTCAAACTCCATTTTTTTTTATTCATCATCATTTTTTTTTTTGTTTCGGGACCTAGATCATTAGTTCTGAACACCGGAAGGACTTTATAGGTAGGATAGGGCTTTTCAAAGAATGGCTTAAGGTTCAACAAAGATTTCGACCGAACCTGTGAATAGGTTGCCTACATATCCCAAGGTAGGAATCAGGTCGTGTATAGTTCAGGGCGAATGCCCCTAGTTTGAAGATAAATTGTTCGAAAGTTTATTGATTTTTTCCTTTTTTTCTTTCTTTCTGGAATGATTGACCTCTCTTCTTTAGGAACTTGTCCCCTTTTTTTTTCTGAAAGGATTGAATTTCTTTTTTTTTTTTGGATTGATTGAATTGCTTTTCTTTTTTGAATTGACCGAACTCAGTTTAACCGAGCTGCCTACGTACCCCAGTGTAGGGATCAGGTCTCGCGTAGTTCGGGGCGAATGCCCCTAGTTTGATGGGTTTTCAAGAAAATTTCATTCAGGCTCAAAGGGTTTGCAAACATGTATTTGTTTTGACATTGGGTTCTGATTTTGGGATTTATTCGGCCAAAGAAGGCCTTCCGATGTTCAGATTGGGAGTCGATCTAGTTTACTAGAGTCCCTCTGGTACTGATTATTTATTTTATTTTTTATTTTTTTTACGGAGTTTGACGGCATTTCCAGGTAAGAGATAATAGATCTTCTTCTTTCAAGATTCTAATACGCGCCTTCGACTTTCATAGAGCGAAACTTGTTCTTCGACATCCTCCATCTATGGATTTGTAACTCTTGATATCTGATGATCACTTTTCAATGCTTGCTCTTGAACTTCTTATCTCGAATTTGATGGCTTCATGTTATGAATTTGAGAACCAAGGCCATTCATTGGAAATATGAAAGTTGTTTCCACTCCATGCCCCTTGCATAGCATATGATATTCACTTCATTCTTTCTTGAACCTTCTATCTGGGTCTTTCTCCTGGCATTAATGGTAACGCTTACCGGACCATCTTTTTATCCTCAAAATGGGTTTACCAATTCTTCACACTCTTCAGAGGGTAATGTATTTTCAATCGGCATTTACTGGATCAAGGTTTCAGTGCCAGTGTTTACCACTTCAATTTCATCTTTGAAAGGCTGGGATTGGCGCTCCTCCTCTTGTTCAAGTAATTGTTGTGACCCAAGTGAAGTTTCATCAATTTTGTCCTCATTTGAGGAGGGAGTCTTATTTTAAGATCAGAAGCACACTTAAGAAACGGACACAAGTGAATTATTGGGACTCAAATTTTATTTAAAGAGAAAGTTCTTACATCTGACAACCTATCCTGAACATGCTCAGGATTCACAACTCTCAATCAAAAGAAAAGCAAAAGATAACTTGCCTGGACTAGCCATTGACCTTGAACTGTAAGACCGGACTCAACAATTGTCCTGACCATGATGACTGACTCAATCATAAAATAGGAAATGACAAAACTTTAACTGCTGCAACTGTCTGGTTTCGGAGGCTCGGCGAAAGCTGGCTCATAAATGGTACTTTCAACTTCTGATTCTTTTCATTGCAACCGGACCTGTGCCCCTTTGAACCTTCAGTTATTTAAGCATTGCGAACGGCTGGCGGCAGTACTGCATGATTTGATAATGGGTTATTGGTAGCAACGGGACTTGGCTCAAACACAAGGCTTTTATTGTCGAGCAACCTCTGGATTCTGAATTTTAGGGCAATGCAATTATCAGTGAGATGGCCAGAATTTCTATGGTATTCGCAGTGTTGATCTGTTCGCAAATTTGCTGGTAAAGGATTAGGAAGAGCCCTAATGTCGGGCAGGATTATGCGACCTGAAGCTAGACACTCCTTGAGTATCTCAGATGGCGGAAGAGGGAGAGGGGTAAATTCTGTCTGGGCCTGTGACCGAGGTGCGACAGCAGGTTGGGTATAATCCATCACCATGGGGTTCTGAGGTTTTGAAGGCTGAGGCTTGGAGCGGGAAAGGTTATTAATTTCAGCTGATGGAGGCTTCCTGAATTCTTTGGTATTCGGGTTACTTCGGTTGAACACACCTTGAGCCATAGCCTCCTCTATTTGGGTGCCTGCCACGATAAAGTGTTTGAAGTCCGGATAATACTGCAACGACATGTGATACTGGAGCTGGGGGGAAATATTTTTCATGATTATTTGGACCTGCTCTTCCTCAGAAGGGCGCTCCATCATCTGCGCTGCTGTTCTCCTCCATCTTTTCACAAAAATTAGGAAGGACTCCCTCGAGTCTTGCTTGGTCCTTTCCAAATCCTTTCTAGTGATTTCTGTACCATCATCATATTTGAACTGCCTGATGAATTGCTCGCCGATATCCTTCCATGTCTTGTAACGAGTCTTGTCCAAGACCATGAACCACCTCCTGGCAACCTTGGTCAGGGAAACCGGGAACAATTGAGCCATTTGCTCAGAAGATAAGCCTTGAGGCTGACACATGATGGTGAACATTTGCAAATGTGTGATTGGACAACCCACACCATCATATTTATCAAAGTCCGGCATTTGAAAATTGGCTGGGAGACGGATTTCTGGGAACAGTGTGAGATCACTCGGATTGAAACCACCTTGGTCTTGAAACTGAATGTCCTGAACCTTCCTGGTAAGACTTTCTAATTTCTCCATAACTACTTTATCAACCATGGACTGAGAAGGCCTGCTGCGATTTTCGCTGTACTGCTCTTTTTCAAAATCTTCTTCAGTTTTGTCAGGGATAGGAATGAACACTGGCTGGGCAGGTGCGGCTGAAGTAACTGTATGGTGCATGGACCCTTTATCTTTGGACAACGATGGCCCCAACTTTTCAGAAAGCTGGGCCTTGATAACTCGGTTCTCTTCTTTGAGTTCTTGAAGCTGCTGGAGAATCAAGGTAAGAGTATCGATAATGGCAGCGGGTGGAAGACCATCTTGGTTGTCTGCCATTGGCGAAGATGAGGTTGAGAAAGAAGGAGATGCTGGGATTCTCAGGGAAGGTGGCGGAGAGACAGATTTTCTCTTTAACCGTGAAGAAATCCGAACCCAAGGAGTAGCAGGGTTAGCTATGGTGTTTACTGCTCTGTCATGGAAATAATGAACACGAGGTATATGAGCTTGACATTCATGGAGTGTTTCTTCTCAATGACTGAAAAATATTACACGTTTAAGCAAGTAATTGGGATAATAGAATGAATCCTAAAGGACCAAGACATGACAATGATGACAGATTCGCATAGGGGAATGCCCTTAGTTCAAGGATTATGAGAGTAAACTCTGAAGGATTTAGCAGAAATATTCTTGAAAAAGGTAGCCCCTAGAGGAGGAAGAGATCAAGGGTACAGGCAAGATTGGATCATCAAGATTGCACGATCAAATGATTGAGACACAATTTCCGCCAATGAAGACACAATCGAATCCCACAAAAGACGAATGATAGACACATGATCAAAAGATGAGATTGCATAGGATTACTTTCAACGGATAGATCATGAATGACTAATCCTATGAGATCTTTGGAAATGATGGGATTTATATCCTAACCCCAAAGGGAAAGTTTTTATTCTTCACACATTTTATCAGTGTTACCTGAAGGCATCAACCCTAATCCTAATCTAGCGGAGTGGAGATAGGATCTCAACTCATGACTTTGTTTGTGTACCTAGGACCGATCGTAGCCATTGGAAGATGGACTACGGTCTAATCTAGACACAAATGGGTAGGATATCCTAAACTAGGCTCACACATGTGATGCACATGTGTTCGTATACTACATGCATGTGTGGGTTAATCTAGGGGTAAGGCCAAGAGTTCCCTTAGCGCGAATCCATGTTCGATATACTGTACCAGTGTCCGGCGTATCAGTACGTGAACAATAGATCCGTTTACGCACCATAAAGGTACTAGGCTAAGGGTGGAATGCTTCTCTAGCACAGAGGCACCAGGTGATGAAATCCCAGTCAACCATGCTAGATAACACTCCGGGTTCCTAAAATAGGACGTGTGTGAATGTGAGATGCAAGGGTTTAGATGCAAGTGATGTAAGTGTGTGCAATAAGTTCGCGCAATCTATGATGCCTTCAGGTTTTGTTAAATTAAGTTCGAGTAAAATGTGATGAGAGAAAATAAAACAAGACAAACTAATCTAACAAGTATAGAGTTTTTATGAGCCAGTTAAATTAAATTCAAATGAATTATCTTTTGAAATTTTAATGAAGTTAGGTGGTCCCCAGCAGAGTCGCCAGACTGTGGGACATGATCCCGCGAGAGGGGCGTGGGGTGCGGGCCGCCGCGCGCTCTCTCTTGGTCTCTCGTTCCCACGCGATTGGCGTGTGCATTTTATTTGTTGATTTGAATTCGTCTTTCCTGTGAACTTGGGATCACTAAGGCAATCCGAATTCCACACGAAAGAGATTGACAGAGTCGCCACCTAGATGTGGGATCTAGGACCCATAATTAACCAGAAATCTAGACTCGCTACCTGGTTACAAGAATGGAAGGTATGGGGAGTTATCCACCACATGCACCATTCCTGCCCGATAATCGGTCTTCGATTCCAAAAGCTAACTCTTTTAAATTTATTTTAAATGGCTCATTCAACTCTATGTTAATGTGCGAACTAAGTGACATGCATCCTAGAATCTAATTTCAATGTGAATCCTAGATGTGTATCTTGATTTATTAATTTGTCTGGATTCATTCTAAGTGAAAGTTCTCCTAGAATTCTAATTTCATGGAAAACCCTAACTGATTTGATTAAGTATTTACAAGAAAATTAATATACAAAACACCACAATTTGTTGTGGTGCCGACTCGCGGGTGGTATGCCGTCAGACATCCAAGCTGCCTACGTACCCAAGCCTCACTGGGATCAGAGTCGACGTAGTTCGGTGCACCTAAGCTAAGCTACATATGCCTAACTCAACTAAGACACCGACTTAGACGGATTTGACTGTTTCAACAGTTTTAAGAGGAATTATTTAATTCAAGTTGAGGATTTTATTATCTTAGGATTTCATCTAAGATGCTATATGATTCTTATCTGAATGCAAGTTGTCCCTTAGACTAATGCAGGTTTTGCCTACATCCTAGTTTACTAGGCTTGTCCTAGGGAAAGATCGGGTGACTAGTGTAACTGGACCTATGGTACGGTTGCTATTCATAGCAAGCGTCCGTGATGAGGCTGGACTCCTAACTCTAGGACTCCCTAAAACCTAGGACACGGCACGACACCAGTGTTCCTAAATTGGGCTCTAATGGTTCTTAGATTGGAAACCATAATCCAATGGTTCCGAAAGACACAAGATAAATCGATTTAAGTTCTCGAGGTTAATGAGTTTCAGATTTCGAAGATTTTCAGTTTCTAGACATTTAAGGATTACCAATGGTTCTAGGGTTCACCAATTTCGGCCTTGAATGGCATCCAAAGGAGGGAATCGTGCGCTCTTTCCTTGTGCAATTTAATACTTAGGTTATAGCATCTTATTGCCTGGCAGAATCTCAGGATTTCCGTGGACACTAACCTCGGAGCCAACAACATGCTATAACTTAAATATTCAAATTGTCAAAGATCAAGTTGCAATTGGGATACGATTATGGATGCACGGGCCATTTTTCCAGGAAAATCTAAAGATCCTAAAATTTCTGTTTCAATGGATTAAGGAGTGAACATGTGACAGAATTTTAAAGTTCTTTAGGAATTTTTATATGATTTTCAATTAATTTCGAATTTTCCATGGATTTTATCAATTTTAAGCATATGAGCGGTTTTACAAGTGAAATTGTTGCAAATGAATTCGAAATTATTTGAAATTTCTACAGCAGCAAGATGAAAATGTATGTAGCTTACAGGATGAGTTTTGCATATTTTTACATTAAATTCACATTTAATCTTGATTTAACAATTGATTGACCAGATTGCACAAATAACACAGAAACCACTAGAAATATGAATCTAAATTCAATGAAATTTCTACAGTAATAATATATAAGTAAAAATAACATACTGAGAAATTTTCATGAATTTTGGAAACCATTTACTATCAGTTTCAGATTTTTTAATTTTCAGACCAGATTATGAATTAACCCTACATCCCATATGAAAACAGATCCAAATCACTTGAAACTTTTACAGTAACTAGAAATGTGAGATTGAAGACTACTGTAAAAATTTTAAGAATTTTAGTTGTGATCTGATGTCAGTAACAATTCCTCCAAAAGCTGGTAAATTTCAAAGAAAGCATAAAATAATATACCAAACAAATTCTCAAAATTCTCAAAATTTCATGGTAGAATGTACTGGTATCATATTAGTTTCCCACGAAATTTCATTAATTTTGGAATTCATTTAGTATATATTTTATTTTTGAAACACTCATGGAGATCATGATTTTGAGCATACATATTTAATTTTCAACTAAATCCAATTAAATACTAAAAATCATGCAAATATACCAAATAATTCTAGAAAAATCTAAAAATTAAGTACCTACCTGTGATCGAAATCCTCGCCGAATCCGAGAGCCGAAAAATTCAAAAATCGCACCGCCGCTTGATCCGCTTCCGCTTTCTTTCTCTTTTTCTTTGTTTTATTTTCTTTTATATTTTTTTTATATGGAACAAGGGAGAGAGATGGGGAGAAACAAATAAGGAGAGAAAGTAGATAATGATAGTGTGAGAGTGAGAGAGTGAGAGATATTGAGGGAGAGAAAGAGAAAACTATCCAAAAACAATGTGTTGTTTTTTCTCTTTTTCCTCCTCTCATCACCTCTCTTTATATAGTGAAAAACTTAGTGGAGAGGTGGAAATAAACAATGAGAATGGTGGGTGTGGTGGAGAATAATGGAAATAAACAATGAGAATGGTGGGTGTGGTGGAGAATAATGGAATATATAATGGTAATGGTGGGAATTGTGGTGGGGAATAATGGAATATATAATGTGAATGGTGGGTGTGGTGGAGAATAATGGAAATAAACAATGGTAATTGTGGGAATGGTGGTGGGAATAATGGAATATATAATGGTAATGGTGGGAATGGTGGTGGGAATAATGGAATATATAATGGTAATGGTGGGAATGGTGGTGGGGATAATGGAATATATAATGGTAATGGTGGGAATGGTGGTGGGAATAATGGAATATATAATGGTAATGGTGGGAATGGTGGTGGGGATAATGGAATATATAATGGTAATGGTGGGAATGGTGGTGGGGATAATGGAATATATAATGGTAATGGAGATAATGGTGTTATTTTAAAGGGAAAAATGAAGTTAGTGGAAATGGTAGAGAAAGTTAAGTCATGCTAATGGTGAGTCCCACATCAGCGGGTTCCGCACAAGCGGGTCCCACATCAGCGGGCCCTACACAAGCGGGTCCCACATCAGCGGGTCCCACACAAACGGGTCCCACATCAGCGGGTCCCACACAAACGGGTCCCACACTAGCAGGTCCCACACTAGCAGGTCCCACACCAGCGGGTCCCACACAAACGGGTACAAATTCTCCCTAGTTTAGATTTTTCTGAATAATCCTTCTCAACATTTAGCGGGAAAATGCGAAACACGACGGAAATGACCAAAAATATTTAGAAATGTAACAAACGGATGCGGGAAAGAAAGACATTGGAAAACCGACGGAAAACAAACCCTAATTTCTTTATCGATTAAGGTAGAGCAAAATGGGGTGTCTACAAGCCGGACAGGTCTTTTATCTTCTAGCGCTTTTGTCGTCTAGCGAACGCGCCATATCCTGTCCGGACAGCCGGACAGGTCTTTTGTCTTCTAGCGCTTTTGTCGTCTAGCGAACGCGCCATATCCTGTCCGGACAGCCGGACAGGTCTTTTGTCTTCTAGCGCTTTTGTCGTCTAGCGAACGCGCCATATCCTGTCCGGACAGGTCTTTTGTCTTCTAGCGCTTTTGTCGTCTAGCGAACGCGCCATATCCTGTCCGGACAGCCGGACAGGTCTTTTGTCTTCTTTAGCGAACGCGCCATATCCTGTCCGGACAGCCGGACAGGTCTTTTATCTTCTAGCGCTTTTGTCGTCTAGCGAACGCGCCATATCCTGTCCGGACAGCCGGACAGGTCTTTTGTCTTCTAGCGCTTTTGTCGTCTAGCGAACGCGCCATATCCTGTCCGGACAGCCGGACAGGTCTTTTGTCTTCTAGCGCTTTTGTCGTCTAGCGAACGCGCCATATCCTGTCCGGACAGCCGGACAGGTCTTTTGTCTTCTAGCGCTTTTGTCGTCTAGCGAACGCGCCATATCCTGTCCGGACAGCCGGACAGGTCTTTTGTCTTCTAGCGCTTTTGTCGTCTAGCGAACGCGCCATATCCTGTCCGGACAGTCGGATAGGTCTTTTGTCTTCTAGCGCTTTGGGACCTGTGCCTTGTATTTAATGCAGACGGCGCATTTAATGCGGACGGCGCATTCAATGCGAACGGCGCATTCAATGCGAACGGCGCATTTAATGCGGCAGGCGACGTAGCGCACTCCGGCTGGCGGGAAAGGGGCGGGATTTTTCCCGCTCTTCCCAGCCTCTCTATAAATACTGAAGTTTACTCTTCATTTCTTACTTTTCATCTTTTACTCTCCTCCTCCTCTGTTCGGCTATTCAAGTTTTCTGCCCGCTTCGGATCAGTGAGCCCGGAGATCTTCGTCCAACACTTCAGTTCGGTAATCTCTTTTAGCTTTTCTTTTCTTCCCTTTTTAATGTCTAGCACTAGTTCGGAGACGGACTCCAGCTCAAAGGAGTCCGGTTCAACCAGTACCACCACGGGGTCCGGGGCGTCGGAGAGGGCGGTGCCGGCCTCACCTATAGTGGAGGCCGGTATTGAGGGCGAAGAGCTAGTAATCGTAACAGACGAGGAGAGCGGTGAGGAAATGAGTGTGGACTTAGACACAATCCCGGTCTGTGGGGACGGACCGGACCGGGTAGAAACCAGCGACGATGAAGAGGACGTCGAAGCGGCAGTTCCTCGATCGTCGCGCATGCCAGTCGAGGTGATAGCGGAGGCACAGATGGAAGCCAACCCACAGTATAACATCGGGGCCCTATACGAGGTGAACCATCTGTGGCCGAGCAGGCTTCAGACCGTCAGGGACAAATACTGTATTCCTAGCCGGTACATTCTGAGGGCGGCTGTTGAAGGGGATCGGGCCAGCAACGATAGTGCAGACCTCTGGAAGCTTGGTACTCAAACACTTAGAAAATATTTGAAGGTGGTTTCCACTGCGGGCGTCCTGGCTGGAACTGATCTCCAAGCCACTAGGATGAACCGGAGTGCACCACTACTGCTCGTCCTAAGTCTGCGAGAACCGAGCTGGAAGCTTGGTACTCGAACACTTAGAAAATATTTGAAGGTGGTTTCCACTGCGGGCGTCCTGGCTGGAACTGATCTCCAAGCCACTAGGATGAACCGGAGTGCACCACTACTGCTCGTCCTAAGTCTGCGAGAACCGAGCTGGAAGCTTGGTACTCGAACACTTAGAAAATATTTGAAGGTGGTTTCCACTGCGGGCGTCCTGGCTGGAACTGATCTCCAAGCCACTAGGATGAACCGGAGTGCACCACTACTGCTCGTCCTAAGTCTGCGAGAACCGAGCTGGAAGCTTGGTACTCGAACACTCAGAAAATATTTGAAGGTGGTTTCCACTGCGGGCGTCCTGGCTGGAACTGATCTCCAAGCCACTAGGATGAACCGGAGTGCACCACTACTTATTGTATGCTGATGTTTATATAAGTGACTCAAAGAGGGACACTTGTTCGAGAAACTTATTTTATTCATTCCAGAACTTGGATGATTACAGCAGTTCTTTACAAGCCTATGAAGGCAAACAAAATTACTGATAGTAGATCCGAAGATTTCTAGAATTCCAGGCGTGTGGTAGCATCTGTTCGTCAAGGGACTCTAACCGATAGCTTCCTGGGCGGATGACTTCTTTGATTCGGTACGGCCCTTCCCAGGTCGGAGAGAGCTTGCCCACGCTTCTTGGCTGGGAAACGGAGGCCTTCCTCAGGACTAGGTGGCCGGCACGGAATTCTCTTGGTCGGATCTTGACGTCATGATATCTGGATACTTTCTGCTTATAGGCCGCAGCCCTGATCTGCGATTCCTCACGGACTTCTTCAAGCAAGTCAAGGTTGGCACGGAGTCCGTCCCCGTTGAGCTGCTCACTGAAATGGACGATCCTTGGGGAGGGGACGCCGATGTCAACCGGGATCACTGCTTCTGTTCCGAAGGAGAGATTGAAGGGTGACTCGCCTGTAGCCGTGCGCGGAGTAGTCCGATACGCCCAGAGCACATGATACAGTTCGTCTGCCCAACGCCCGGCCTTGCCATCCAGTCTCTTCTTTATCCCCTGCGAGAGGGTCCTGTTCGTCACCTCTGTTTGCCCATTCGTCTGAGGATGTGCCACAGATGTGAACCTCTGCTCTATCTGCAGGTCTGAACAAAACTTTCGGAAATTCCTCGAGTCGAACTGCTTGCCATTGTCCGTTATGAGGACCCGGGGGATCCCGAACCTGCACACCACTGATTTCCAAAAGAAGTTCTGTACATTCTGCTCCGTGATCTTGGCCAGAGGCTCTGCTTCTACCCATTTGGTGAAATAATCGATGGTGACAACGACGAACTCACGGCCTCCCGAGGCCGGCGGGAAGGGGCCCAGAATATCCATTCCCCATACTGCGAAGGGAAGAGGACTGATGATCGGGGCCATCGGAACGGGTGGCTGGTGGACGGCCGGAGAGAACTTCTGGCACTTCTCACACTTTTTCACAAGGCTCAGCGCGTCCTTCCTCAATGTAGGCCAGTACAGACCTCTCAGGAGGACCTTAATGGCGAGGGCCTTGCCCCCGAGGTGCTCTCCGCAGATTCCTTCATGGGTTTCCTGCAGGGCTAACAAGGCATCACTGGGGCGAAGACACTTTAGATATGGGAGGGTATACGACCTCTTGTATAGAGTCCCGCCATCCAGTGAAAACCTCGCTGCCCGCTGCGTGACCTTGCGGGCCTCCATTCTCTCTCCCGGGAGCTCTCCGCTGCGCAGATACCTGATTATCTCATCCATCCAGCACGGCTCATCGTCAATCTGCATCACCACGACGGACTGGGCATCGATACTGGACCTCTTCAGAAACTCCATGCGAATTTCTCTGAGGGCGGTGTAACCTGATGCTGCAAGCTTTGATAGCACATCTGCCTTTACATTCTCTGCTCGGGGGATTCTGACGACCTCAAAGCTCTTGAAATGATCGGCCAGACTGCGAACCCTTCCCAAGTACTTGATCATCCGCTCTTCACGGGCTTCATATACTCCCTGGATCTGACAGACGACCAGCTGTGAATTGCAGTACAGCGAGATTCATCCCGGCTATGAGCGCTTCATATTCTGCTTCATTGTTGGACGCACGGAAACCAAACATCAGGGCATAGTTCAGGACGAAGTCCTCTGGTCCAGTGAGAACTAGCCCTGCACCACACCCTGTCTTATTCGATGACCCGTCCACATAAACTTCCCAGAGCGGCTCTTCCAAAACTGGATGCGCGATGACGGACTCAGTCCCGAGGGGCGGTGATGCTCTGGAAACGACTCGTGGCTCCGGCACAGCCAGCTCTGCTTCTGGAGACGGAACTGCTACCAGCCCGGGGTCTGGGTCCGGAACTGTGCACTCAGCTATGAAGTCAGCGAGAATCTGAGCTTTGATCGCCGGCCTGGGCAGATACTTGATATCGAACTCGCTGAGTTCCACGGCCCACTTGACAAGTCGGCCCGAAGTGTCTGGTCGGTGGAGGATCTGCCTGAGCGGCTGCCCTGTCAAGACCCTGATCGTGTGCGCCTGGAAGTACGGCCTTAGCTTTCTGGCCGCCATAATGAGGGCACACACGAGCTTCTCTACTCGCTGATACCTGGTCTCCGCATCATGGAGGACCTTGCTGACATAGTAGATCGGCTTTTGCTGGTTAGACTCTTCTCTGATCAGTACTGCTGCAACTGCCAAGGGTCCCGCTGAGAGGTACAGAATCAGCTCTTCTCCTGGCTCCGGCGTGGACAACAAGGGGGGGGAGGATAAGTACTGCTTCAGCTCCTCGAACGCTGCTTGACATTCCGGAGTCCAGGGCGCGGTTTTTATACCTTTGACCGCATTGAAGAACGGGAGGCATCTCTCGGCGGATTTAGAAATAAACTGCCCCAGAGCTGCCACCAGCCCGGTCAGCCGCTGCACTTCTCTGATAGTGTTGGGAGGAGTCAGCTCCATTACTGCCTTGATCTTCTCTGGATTCGCCTCTATTCCTCTCTGGCTTACCATGAAGCCCAGGAACTTGCCTGCTCTGACGCCAAACGTACATTTAGTCTGATTAAGCTTCATGTTGTGTTCCCTCAAGACTTGGAAGGCCTCTTCGAGGTCGGAGACGTGGTTGGAAGCACTTCTGTTCTTCACTAGCATATCATCGACGTAGACCTCCATGTTTCGACCGATCTGATTTCTGAACAGCTTGTTGACGAGCCGCTGGTAAGTGGCTCCCGCATTCTTCAGTCCGAAAGGCATCACCCGATAGCAATAAGTCCCCTGGTCGGTAACGAATGATGTCTTCGGGATGTCTGACTCGTACATTCTGATTTGATTGTATCCTGAGAAAGCATCCATGAAACTGAGCAGCTCGTGACCTGCTGTAGCGTCAATGAGCTGGTCTATTTTTGGGAGTGGGTAGCTGTCCTTTGGGCAGGCCTTATTCAGGTCTGTGAAGTCTATACAGGTCCTCCACTTCCCATTGGACTTTTTCACCATCACCACATTCGCGAGCCAGTCCGGATACTGGATCTCACGGATGAAATCGGCCTTCAAAAGCCTCTCCACCTCTTCTCTGATGGCTCTCCGCCTTTCTGGTGCAAAGTGTCTCCTCTTCTGCTTCACGGGCATGCAGGTCTGATCGACACCGAGCTCATGGGTACTAATCGACGGGTCGATGCCGGGCATGTCTGAAGGAGTCCAGGCAAAGACATCCGCATTAGCTCTGAGGAACTGAGCGAGATCCTGTTGCGCGGCCTCTGGCAGGGCAGAGCCGATCTGGACAACCCTCTGTTCGTCATCGCTGGTCAATTGAATAGAGATGAGGTCCTCGGCGGGCTCGTTGACTGTCACCTGCGCTTCGTCTCTCAGATCGTACAGCTCGATTGGCAGAGACTCAGACGCATTCTTCCCTTTCAGCGCCGCTGCATAGCATCGTCTTGATTGGGGCTGATCCCCTCTGACTTCACCTACGCCTCCTGGCGTAATGAACTTCATCTTCTGATGATAAGCGGAGGGAATAGCTCGGAGGAGGTTCTGGCCAGGGCGTCCTAGAATGGCATTATAGGCTGACTTGGCCTTAACCACCAGGAAGGTCACCATGGCGAAGGACTGGCGGGGCGGCTCCCCGATAAGAACTGGAAGCTCAATCTGCCCTTCGACCTTGACAACTTCTCCTGAGAACCCGAACAGATCAGAGTTGGCCGGCTTCAGACGGTCAGCTCCGATCATCATCTGTTCGAAGGCGTGATAGTAGAGGATGTCGGCGGAGCTCCCGTTGTCGACCAGGATCTTCTTCATCTCCCAGTTCGCCACTAACATGGTGACGACCAGGGCATCATCGTGCGGGAGGATCAGGCCGTCAAGATCTGCCTCCGAAAAGGATATCTCATTTTCCGGCTCGGCCTTCTTGCTGCAGGCATGGACGGCGTTGACCTGGCGGGCATAAGTCCTGCGGGCCGATGAAGAGGTCCCTCCCGCGGTCGGCCCTCCTGAAATGGTACCAATAACACCATGAGGTTGAGGTTGAGGTTGAGGTACCTGAGGAGGGAGAACGGCCGGGGCAGGAGCTTGGATGCGGTCGCCCAGAGGTTGGGCGTCTCGGGGGCTTCTGTCTCTGGGCCTCGGGTTGTCCTGGCGCTCCCTTCTGTTGTCATTATCAGCTGCTCGATCTCCTCCTTGAGATGAATGCAGGCATTGGTGTCATGGCCGTGACTCTTATGGAACCGGCAATACCTGGACATATCCTGCGTGCCCGCCTCTGGTGTCTGCTTTTTCGGCCATCGGATGAAGTCTTCCTTCCGAATGGCTGCCAGAATTTGGGCCCTGGATGCGGTGAGCGGCGTGTAGCGCTCCCTCGTCGGGGGGCTCCTCTCCTTCCGAGGCCGGGGGGAGCTCCTTTCCTTCCGGGACGGGCTGCTCTCCTTCCTCTGAGGTCTATCGTCCCTACGTTGCTTGGCGGGGTTCTTCTCCTCTGGTCTTCTCTTGCTGACGGAATCCAGGGCAGCGAGAGTTTCCTCGACGGAAATGTACTCTTCCGCCCCGGTCATCAGATCTGCCAGGGACTGCGAATTGCGCCGGGCGACTGCTCTTCTGAAGTCAGTGGACCGGGCTCCGGCCAGAAGAGCATTCGTTGCCGCGGAAGGATCCAGGTTGGGTACCTGCAGGGCCTCCCTGTTGAACCGGCCAACGAACGCTTTTAGGGCCTCACCGTCTTCCTGTCTCAGGGCCATCAGTGAAGCTGTTGTCTTTCGAGGTCTTCTGCTGCTCATGAAATGTCGGGCCAGGTCATTCCCGAAGTCGTCGAAATTGTCCACAGACTTGGGTTTCAGCCGCGAGTACCAGTCTCTCGCGGCTCCAGTTAATGTGGTGGGGAGTGCCCTGCAAAGGAACCCGTCCGACGCCCCGTGGAGAAGCATCGTGGTCCTGAAGGTCTGCAGATGATCCACGGGATCGGTGGTCCCATCGTACTGCGGGATCTGCGGCATCTTGAAGCCAATGGGGACTGCCGCATCGAGTACCCTGTCCGTGAAAGGGGGATTGCTACTGAAGATCCTCGAAGCAGGGCGGCCATGATCTCTAGCCAGCTCTTCGATTCTATTATCGATCTTCTGGATCCTCAGTAACATCGGATCATCCCTCTGCTCGGCCAGACGGGCAGGTCTACTCCTCACGGCTGATGGGCTCCTTGCGGATCCGGATTGGCTGAGGGGACTCCTTCGCCGGTGCCGCGATCCCTCTCCGTGCATGGGGTCTCTCTTGCTGCCACGCTTCTGCACGGAGGGAGATCGTGACCGGTGATGCTGACGAGGCTCAGGGCGCACGTTCCTGTCCCGCGAGCGGTGGTCTCTTCTTGTGGAGTGACGAGTTTGGTCCCGGGGTGGAGACGCGCGTTCTCTGCGGGAGCTTTCTCCCCTCTGAACGGGTCGAGAAACCTCGACTGGGTGTTGCTGGAGTGCGGGGACCGCATTCCTGAACTGCGCAACTACAGCAGTCATTTCTTGAAAAAGGGCCCGCATCTCCCTTGGGGTCGGGGTAGGGTCTGAACGGTCCGAGTGGGGCGACGTCCGCTCCACGGCCGCCCCGACCTCTACCTGCGAGGCCAGTCGCTCACTTCGTCCTTCGCGGGGGGCCGTAGCCCGGGTAGCCCGAGAAGTCGGAGGTGCTCGCTTGCCGGTCTGTCCTACCATTTTTATCTGAGTGAGATTTCGAACAGCTTTTTGTTGCGTGGTCCCACGGATGGCGCCAAATCTGTTAGGCCTAAAATCGGTAACAGGTTATGGTAGGGCTGGATGGTCCGAGCTAACAAGTCACGATTGAAGGGCCGGTTGAGTCCTGCGCTGCACAAGGGTACAGACAAGAAGGAAAAGGGTCAGAGGACCAACCCGGAGTGATACTCCGGACGGGCGCTTCGACACTCAAGTCAGTATGAGCAGGAGTGCAGAGCAATGTCAGAGCAAAAGCTTAGAGTTTTGATTCTCAGATTTTCAGGACCCTCACCTTAGTACAAGTGAAGGCTATTTATAGTGATTCTGAGCCACCTGTCTAGGACAGGTGGTAAGTCTGAGCCACCTGTCCAAGACAGGTGGTGGGCTCTGTATGGACCAGGTCTCATACCTAAGAAGGGCAGGTGGAAGTCCCTGATTGGTCCAGGTGCCACACCTAGTGGGGACAGGTGTTGGCCTTCCAACGGTCCTTGTGAGGGCCACGTGCCAGCAGCCAATTGGATGCTGAGTTCGGACCTGTAGACACCCCATTTTGCTCTGCTTTGATTAAAAAAGAAATTAGGGTTTCGCTGTCAATTTTTCAATGTTTTCTATTCCGGTGTTCGTCCCTTACGCTTTCTCAAATCTTTCTGGTCATTTCTGCATTGTTCTGATTTTTTCCGCTAAAGTGCGGAGAAGGGTTATTCGTGAGAATCCGAGCAAGGGAGAATTTGTACCCGTTTGGTGGGCCCGCATTGAACATTTGTTTAAAATTGAATCAACCGGGGGCCCACATTGTGGGGCCCGCGTTGTGGGGCCCGCGTTGTGGGGCCTCTTGTGAGGCCTTTTATGAAGAGCAATGATGGTAGCTCTCCACTAAGACAACATGATGGGCCCTCCACTAAGAACAATAATGATGGATTCTCCACTAAGAAACATGATGGGCCCTCCACTAAGAACAATAATGATGGATTCTCCACTAAGAAACATGATGGGCTCTCCACTAAGAACAATAATGATGGATTCTCCACTAAGAAACATGATGGGCCCTCCACTAAGAACAATAATGATGGATTCTCCACTAAGAAACATGATGGGCCCTCCACTAAGAACAATAATGATGGATTCTCCACTAAGAGGGACAACATGATGAGCTCTCCACCAACATATCTCTCTCTCTCTCTTTCTCTCCCTATATATATCTTCCTTCCCATCCATAAAAAAAAAAGAGAAATTTATCTTCCATTATCTCTTTCTCTTCCATTATCTCTTCTAATCACTCCCTCCAATCCCTTTCCTCAATATATTCTTCCATCCCTCTCCCTAATATTCTTCTTCCATTATCTCTTCACTCCCTCAATCACTCCCTCTAAACACTCCAGAGAAAGCGAAAGACGGCGGAGCGGATCGGCGGCGGCAGGATTTTTTATATTTTTTTGGATTGGGCGGAGATCTTCACCACAGGTAGGTGCATTGTTCTCAAAATATTTCTGTATTTTTCCGAATTTTTCTGATTTTTTCCGCAAATTGTGTTTTAAAAATGGAAAACTCTTCAAAAAACATCTTTTGACGAAGAAAAATTAAATTATATACCAAACAGATTCTAAAATTAATGAAATTTCGTGAGAAAATAATATGTTACTGATTCATTTTACCATGAATTTATAAAGATTTTTGGAGTTTATTTGGTATATTATTTAATATTTTCTTTGAAACTTATCAGATTTTAGGAGACTTTTTACTAACATCAGATCATCATTAAAATTCATACAATTTTTACAGTAGTCTTATCTTCCATATTACTTGTTACTGTAAACTTTTCGTGTTATTTGGATCTGTTTTAATATGGGATGTAGTGTTAATTTATAATCTGGTCTGGAAATTGTAAAATCCGAAATTGGTAGTAAATAATTTTTACAATTCATGAAAATCTCACTGCATGCTATTTTGATTCATATAGTATTTCTGTAGAAATTTCATAGAATTTAGAGTTATATTTCTACTAGTTTATGTGTTAATTGTGCAATCTGGACATTTAATGGTTTAATCAAGATTAAATGTGAATTTAATGTAAAAATATGCAAAACTCATCCTGTAAGCTACATACATTTTCATCTTGCTGCTGTAGAAATTTCAAATCATTTCAAATTTATTTGCAACAATTTCACTTGTAAAACCGCTCATATGCTTAAAATTGATAAAATCCATGGAAAATTCGAAATTAATTGAAAATCATATAAAAATTCCTAAAGAACTTTAAAATTCTGTCACATGTTCACTCCTTAATCCATTGAAACAGAAATTTTAGGATCTTTAGATTTTCCTGGAAAAATGGCCAGTGCATCCATAATCGTATCCCAATTGCAACTTGATCTTTGACAATTTGAATATTTAAGTTATAGTATGTTGTTGGCTCCGAGGTTATTGTCCACGGAAATCCTGAGATATGCCAGGCAATAAGGTGCTATAACTTAAGTATTAAATTGCACAAGGAAAGAGCGCACGATTCCCTTCCGTGGATGCTATTCAAGGCCGAAATTGGTGAACCCTAGAACCATTGGTAATCCTTAAATGTCTAGAAACTGAAAATCTTCGAAATCTGAAACTCATTAACCTCGAGAACTTAAATCGATTTATCTTGTGTCTTTCGGAACCATTGGATTATGGTTTCCAATCTAAGAACCATTAGAGCCCAATTTAGGAACACTGGCGTCGTGCCGTGTCCTAGGTTTTAGGGAGTCCTAGAGTTAGGAGTCCAGCCTCATCACGGACGCTTGCTATGAATAGCAACCGTACCATAGGTCTAGTTACACTAGTCACCCAATCTTTCCTTAAGACAAGCCTAGTAAACTAGGGTGTAGGCAAACCTGCATTAGTCTAAGGAACAACTTGCATTTAGATAAGAATCATACAGCATCTTAGATGAAATCCTAAGATAATAAAATCCTCAACTTGAATTAAATAACTACTTTTAAAACTGTTGAAACAGTCAAATCCGTTTAAGTCGGTGTCCTAGTTGAGTTAGGCATAAGTAGCTTAGCTTAGGTGCACCGAACTACGTCGACTCTGATCCCAGTGAGGCTTGGGTACGTAGGCAGCTTGGATGTCTGATGGCATACCACCCGCGAGTCGGCACCACAACAAATTGTGGTGTTTTGTATATTAATTTTCTTGTAAATACTTAATCAAATCAGTTAGGGTTTTCCATGAAATTAGAATTCTAGGAGAACTTTCACTTAGAATGAATCCAGACAAATTAATAAATCAAGATACACATCTAGGATTCACATTGAAATTAGATTCTAGGATGCATGTCACTTAGTTCGCACATTAACATAGAGTTGAATGAGCCATTTAAAATAAATTTAAAAGAGTTAGCTTTTGGAATCGAAGACCGATTATCGGGCAGGAATGGTGCATGTGGTGGATAACTCCCCATACCTTCCATTCTTGTAACCAGGTAGCGAGTCTAGATTTCTGGTTAATTATGGGTCCTAGATCCCACATCTAGGTGGCGACTCTGTCAGTCTCTTTCGTGTGGAATTCGGATTGCCTTAGTGATCCCAAGTCCACAGGAAAGACAAATTCAAATCAATAAATAAAATGCACACGCCAATCGCGTGGGAACGAGAGACCAAGAGAGAGCGCGCGGCGGCTCGCGCCCCACGCCCCTCTCGCGGATCATGTCCCACAGTCTGGCGACTCTGCTGGGGACCACCTAACTTCATTAAAATTTCAAAAGATAATTCATTTGAATTTAATTTAACTGGCTCATAAAAACTCTATACTTGTTAGATTAGTTTGTCTCGTTTTATTTTCTCATCACATTTTACTCGAACTTAATTTAACAAAACCTGAAGGCATCATAGATTGCGCGAACTTATTGCACACACTTACATCACTTGCATCTAAACCCTTGCATTTCACATGCACACACGTCCTATTTTAGGAACCCGGAGTGTTATCTAGCATGGTTGACTGGGATTTCATCACCTGGTGCCTCTGTGCTAGAGAAGCATTCCACCCTTAGCCTAGTACCTTTATGGTGCGTAAACGGATCTCTTGTTCACGTACTGATACGCCGGACACTGGTACAGTATATCGAACATGGATTCGCGCTAAGGGGACTCTTGGCCTTACCCCTAGATTAACCCACACATGCATGCAGTATACGAACACATGTGCACCACATGTGTGAGCCTAGTTTAGGATATCTTACCCATTTGTGTCTAGATTAGGCCGTAGTCCATCTTCCAATGGCTACGATCGGTCCTAGGTACACAAACAAAGTCATGAGTCGAGATCCTCTCTCCACTCCGCTAGATTAGGATTAGGGTTGATGCCTTCAGGTAACACTGTTAAAATGTGCGAAGACTAAAAACTTTTCCTTTGGGGTTAGGATATAAATCCCATCATTTCCAAAGATCTCATAGGATTAGTTATTCTTGATCTACCCGTTGAAAGTAATCCTATGCAATCTCACATTTTGATCATGTGTCTATCATTCGTCTCTTGTGGGATTCGATTGTGTCTTCATTGGCGGAAATTGTGTCTCAATCATTTGATCGTGCAATCTTGATGATCCAATCTTGCCTGTACCCTTGATCTCTTCCTCCTCTAGGGGCTACCTTTTTCAAGAATATTTCTGCTAAATCCTTCAGAGTTTACTCTCATAATCCTTGAACTAAGGGCATTCCCCTCATCATTTGGATTCATTCTATTGTCCCAATTACTTGCTTAAATGTGTAATATTTTTCAGTCATTGAGAAGAAACACTCCATGAATGCCAAGCTCATATACCTCGTGTTCATTATTTCCATGACAGGGCACTAAACACCATAGCTAACCCTACTATTCCTTGGGTTCGGATCTCTTCTCGATTGCAGAGGAAATCTGTCTCCCCGCCACCTTCTCTAAGAACCCCAGCATCTCCTTCTTTCCCGTCCTCATCCTCACCAATGGCAGAAAACCAGGACAGTCCTCCACTCGCTGCTATCACCGATACTCTTACCTTGATTCTCCGGCAGCTTCAAGAACTCAAGGAAGAGAACCAAGTTATCAAGGCTCAACTTTCTGAGAAGTTCGGACAATCGTTGTCCAAGGATAAAGGGCCTGTGCACCAAGCAGCTACTTCAGCAGCACCTGTCCAGCCAGTGTTCATCAATATCCATGATAAAACCGAAGAAGATTTGGAAAAAGAGCAGTATAGCGAGAATCGCAGTAGACCTTCTCAGTCCATGGTTGATAAGTCTGTTATGGAGAAATTAGAGACTCTTACCAGAAAAGTTCAAGACATTCAGTTTCAAGACCAGGGTAGTTTCAATCCCAGTGATCTTACTCTATTTCCCGAAATCCGCCTTCCTGCTAATTTTCAAATGCCCGATTTCGACAAATATGATGGTGTGGGTTGTCCAATCACACATTTACAAATGTTCACCATCATGTGTCAGCCTCAAGGCTTATCTCCTGAGCAAATGGCTCAATTGTTCCCAGTTTCCCTAACCAAGGTTGCTAGGAGATGGTTCATGGTCTTGGACAAGACTCGTTACAGGACATGGAAGGATATCGGCGAGCAATTCATCAGGCAGTTCAAATATGATGATGGGACAGAAATCACCAGAAAGGATTTAGAGAGAACAAAACAAGACTCGAGAGAATCCTTTCTGATTTTTGTGAAAAGATGGAGGAGAATAGCAGCTCAGATGATGGAGCGCCCGTCTGAGGAGGAGCAAGTCCAGATAATCATGAAAAATATTTCCCCCCAGCTCCAGTATCACATGTCATTGCAATACTATCCAGACTTCAAACACTTCATTGTGGCTGGCACCCAGATAGAGGAGGCTATGGCTCAAGGTGTATTCAACCGTAGCAACCCAAATCCTAGAGATTTCAAAAAATCCCCACCAGCCCAAGTCAGTAGTATCTCCCATTCCAATGCTCAATCCTCTAAATCCCAGGAACCTCTAGTAATGGACTATGTTCAACCCGCGACCGCACCTCGGCAACAAGCCCGGGTAGAATTTACTCCTCTTCCCATTCCATCTTCAGAGGTGCTTAAGCAATGTCTGGCTTCAGGTCGCATAACCCTACCTGCCACCCGGCCTCCCCCCAATCCTTTACCTGCCAATTGGCGAGCTGACTTACACTGTGAGTATCACAGGGGTCCTGGTCATCTTACAGACAATTGCATCGCTTTGAAATTTAGAATCCAAAAACTCATTGATGAGAAAGTCATTGCATTCCAACCAAGACCCAATGTTACCCAAAACCCGCTACCCGGTCATGCTAATCCTCCCGCTGCCGTTAATGCCATAACCATAGGAGATCCTGAGTTTGACCCTCTCACCCTCATATGTGCTTTAGAACCCATTTCTGAACCCGAAATCATCTTCTGTGATGAATCATACCTGAGGGAGTCTGTACCTCCCTTGGTAATCACCTATGAGCCACAAGTCCCTCAAATTATCACCTATGGTGAGCCAGAATTGGATGAAGTCAGACATGTGACAAGGGGTGGAAGAATTTTCAAACCTGCTGAATTAAGAGTCGAAAATCCAGGAGCATTGGCTCGAGGAGAGGAGCCGCAATACGTGAAGGACCCAGATAATGAAGTTGTTCAGCAGTTGAAGAAAACTCAGGCTGTCATATCTGTTTGGGGGTTGTTGATAGCATCGAAGAAACACAGAGAGGCTGTGTTGAAAGAACTGAATACCACACAGGTGTCCTCAGAAATATCTCCAGAGCAACTAGCTGAAGTTGTCGCTCTGACACACGCCACCAGGGCCATTAGTTTCTCAGACCAGGAGCTGCCTCCTCAAGGTCGGAATCATGCTAGAGCTCTTCATGTCACTGTTGTTTGCGAAGGCAAGAAAGTACCGTCTGTGCTGGTAGATAATGGATCCGCGTTGAATGTATGTCCATTAAGAACTGCCATTACCTTGGGTTTCGGTCCCACTGATTTTGCCGAATCAACCCTTGGTATCCTCGCATATGACAATACCCGCAGAAATGTGGTCGGAGTCCTTACCACCAGGATCGTTATAGGCGGTCAAGAATTTGAGGTGGAATTTCAAGTTATTGATATCAAGGCCTCGTTCAATATACTTCTAGGACGACCCTGGTTGCATAAGGAAGGTGTTGTTGCCTCAACCCTTCATCAAAAACTGAAGTTCATTAAAGAAGGAAAATTGATCACTGTCAGAGGCGACGAAGAGCCAGAAATAGGGCAGATAACAGGAGAAACTCGGATCCTTCCAGTTACAAAAGCAGATGATTACAACTTGAATGGTTTCGCATTCGATGTTACTGCTATTTCCTATGAAGATGCCTCTCGGGAGGAGTTGTATTTGCCTTTTGCCATCAGTCCTGTGGTTGCCAAGATGATGAGAAAAATGAACTACTTTCCGGGTATGAATTTAGGCCGTGATCCAAGCAAAGCGTCTCACTGGCGCCCAATCAAAGCAAACTCTGGAGCTTTCGGTCTTGGGTATATACCTACTGAGGAGGAGGAGGAATCCATGAAAGAATTGTTAAAATTGAAGGAAGAAATCCGCCGCACTGGAAGGATACTCCCGATGACTCCATATTCCTTATCAATGAATGGTCACTTTATCAAAGAAGGTGAGACTTCTCCATACTATGGGTTTTCTGAACCATGGTATGACTCAGTAACAGGGATCATGATACCGGGTTTTGAAATATTCAGTGGCCTTGCTCTCCCAGAAACAGAACCGCCGGTATATTGTGTTGAAAAAACTGTTGAGGATTGGATAGTCTGCCTTGAGCCAGATATGTTGGGGTCTTTGTTCGAAGAAGATGTGCCTGATGTTGTTTGTCAGGAGTTGCCCGTTTTAGATCATTCTAAAAAGCAAGAAGAGACTGACTGTGAAGATGTGCTAGTGGCGGTTATTCAGGGCGATGCTACCTTTACTGAACCTCAGAGTCAAATTGCACCTGCAACAGAAAATCTTTCCAACTGGAGTTCTGATATTTTTCCATCTTATTTTACGGCTAAGTCAAGTCTAGTCAAGCCAACTGAATCAGTGTCAGTGCCTAGTCCAGGCGAGTCGTTTTCTGAGTTTATTTACTATATGAATCCTGAGCCTGTTCAGGATGAGTCCAAGAATAATGATGTAATTTCTTTCAATTCAATGAAATCCGATTCTCAGTATGTCTCTGTGTTTGCTTCTGACTTTAATAATGATAACACTCCCTCCTCAGACGAGGAAGAAGGGATCGACGAAACTCCCCTCGAATTGCAGCATATGCTCAAACAAGAGGAGGAGCGCCGAGCCCAGCCTCTTAAAGATGAAATCAAAATTATAAACATCGGAACAGAAGATTTAATACAGGAAATACGAATTGGAAATACTCTATCCTCTGAAGAGCGCGATGAATTAATAAACCTACTTAAGGAATATAAGGAAGTTTTTGCCTGGTCCTACAAAGATATGCCCGGGTTGAGCGAAGACATTGTTCAGCACAAGCTACCTTTGTTGCCAGGAATTAAACCTAAAAAGCAGAAGCTAAGGAGAATGAAGCCCGAGTGGGTCTTGAAAGTAGAAGAAGAGGTTACTAAGCAGTTGAATGCTGGGTTCCTGCAAGTGGTGGAATATCCGGAATGGCTTGCAAATATAGTACCTGTACCGAAGAAAGATGGAAAGGTGAGAATGTGTGTAGATTTCAGAGATCTGAACAAGGCAAGTCCGAAAGACGATTTCCCTCTACCACATATCGATATCCTGGTAGACAATACGGCCGGGCATGAATTACTATCCTTCATGGATGGTTTCTCGGGCTACAATCAAATTAAGATGGCACCCGAAGACATGGCTAAAACCTCGTTCATTACACAATGGGGGACATATTGCTATCGGGTAATGCCATTTGGTCTTAAGAATGCTGGTGCAACATATCAAAGAGCAGCTACAGCTTTACTCCATGACATGATACATCGAGAAGTCGAAGTTTATGTCGATGATATGATTGTAAAAGCCAAGGAAAGGAGAGATCACATCCCGAACCTCAAGAAGTTCTTTGAAAGAATACTCAAATACCAGCTTCGCTTGAATCCTAGCAAGTGTGTATTCGGGGTTACCTCTGGTAAGTTGCTTGGATTCATGGTGAGTCAAAGGGGCATAGAGGTGGATCCTCAGAAGATTAAGGCTATCCAGGAGATGCCGCCGCCTAGAACCGAGAAGGAAATTCGGGGATTCCTAGGAAGGATACAGTTCCTAAGGCGATTCATCGCTCATCTGACATCAACTTGTGAACCTATCTTTAAGCTCTTAAAGAAGAACTCTTCCAAAGAATGGACAGAGGAATGTCAGCAGGCCTTTGAAAAGATAAAGCAAAGTTTGTCTGAACCACCGATAGTAGCACCAGTGATACCGGGACATCCATTGCTGCTTTATTTGTCAGTAACAGAAACCACAATGGGTTGTATGTTAGCGCAGCAAGATCCAGAAACCAAGCATGAAAAGGCTGTGTATTATCTTAGCAAGAAGATGTTGGAGTATGAACAGAAGTATACTGTCCTAGAAAAAACCTGCTTAGCCTTGGTTTGGGCTACTCAGCGACTCAGGCATTACATTTTATCACATAAGGTCTTGCTCCTGTCAAGGATGGATCCTCTGAAATATCTCTTTGAAAAACCAGCCTTGACAGGCAGGACTGCCAGATGGTTATTGTTGTTGTCTGAGTTTGACATCACCCATGTAACCCAAAAATCAGTAAAGGGCCGAGTCATTGCTGAACAATTGGCAGAAGCACCCCGAGAAGAAAATCAGCCTTTCAAGACGATGTTCCCAGATGAAGAGATCATGATGGTAGAAGATGAATATCCAGAAACTGGTTGGACCCTCTATTTTGATGGAGCAGCAAACCAAACAGGGCAAGGAGTAGGGGCATTGCTTGTGTCACCCCGAAATGAGCATGTTCCCCTTGCAGTTAAGTTACAATTCAATTGCACCAACAATATGGCAGAGTATGAAGCATGCATTGTTGGGCTTGAGGCAGCATTGGCCTTAGGCATAGAGAATCTTGACGTATATGGAGATTCAATGTTAATCATTTGCCAAACCCAAGGAGAATGGAGAACCAAAGAAGAAAAGTTGCTGCCATATCATGAATACTTGGATATTCTCGCTAAGCAATTCCAGCACATCACTTTCAGTTATTTGCCAAGGTTGAAGAATAGATTCGCCGATGCCTTAGCGACGTTAGCTTCTATGATTGACATACCTCACAATATGAAAATGAGGCCCATCACGGTTCAAGAGCAATGGGCTCCTGCATATGTTGATGCTATAGAGATAGCTGCAAGATGTCCCGATGGTAAACCATGGTATACGGACATAAAGAACTACATCTCGGGCCAGGGGCATCCCAATGAGGCGTCGAATAAGGAGATAAGGACTTTGCAGAGATTGGCGGCTAACTTTGTCATTTGTGGAGGAGAGCTGTATCGACGGTCCTTCGACGGAATTCAACTCTTATGTGTCACTGAAGATCAGGCAGAAGAAATTCTCGCAGATGTTCATGAAGGGGTGTGTGGACCTCATATGAATGGGAAGATGTTGTCAAAGAAGATCCTACGTCTGGGGTACTATTGGCCAACATTGGAAGCAGATTGTCACACATTTGTGAAGAAATGCTATAAATGTCAGATACATGCGAATCTCATCCATGTACCACCTACCGAATTGCATTCTCTTACTTCTCCTTGGCCGTTTTCGGTTTGGGGAATTGACATTATTGGCAAAATTTCCCCTAAGTCATCTAGTGGTCACGAGTACATACTCGTTGCAATTGACTACTTCACTAAGTGGGTTGAGGCCGCTTCTTATGCAAAGCTTACATCCGCATCAGTTGCTAAATTCATACGAACCAACATCATATGCAGATATGGAATTCCCCATGAACTTATCTCAGATAACGGATCTCATTTCAAGAAAGAAGTTATCACTCTTTGCGAAGAGTTCAAGATTAAGCATCATAAATCTTCACCTTATCGGCCGCAGACAAATGGAGCGGTGGAAGCTGCAAACAAAAATGTCAAGACTATCATTAGCAAGATGTCAGAAACTTATAAGGATTGGTCGAATAAGTTGCCGTACGCATTGTGGGCTTACAGAACATCAATTAGAGCTTCAACTGGGGCAACCCCTTACTCTCTTGTTTATGGTATGGAAGCAGTGCTACCTGTGGAGATCCGTGTACCTTCGCTCCGAGTATTGACTGAAGTCAAGTTGCCAGAAAATGAATGGGCAGACGCCAGATATAAAGAGCTGAACATGCTAGATGAAAAGAGGTTAAAAGCACTTTACCATGTGCAGGGTTATCAGCGCAGAATAGCCCGGGCTTTTAATAAAAAGGTTAAAATCAGAGATCTCGAAGAAGGCAATCTTGTTCTAAAAGAAAATCGAGCACCAGTGCTTGACCCAAGAGGCAAATTCAAGCCTAATTGGTCAGGGCCATACATCGTGGACCAAATCTTACCCGGAAAAGCCGTCAAGCTCCGTAATTTAAATGGAGAAATATTGCCGGAACCAACAAATCTTGATCAACTCAAGAGGTTCTATGCTTGAACACCAGAAGGCCGTCTTTTGGCCGAATAAAACCCAAATTCATAACCCAAAATCAAAAAATATATAACCTTTTGCAAACCCTTTCGAGCCTACATAAAATTTTCCTTCAAAACCCAATGTACTAGGGGCATTCCCCTGAACTACGCATGACCTGATTCCTACACTGGGATACGTAGGCAACCTGTTCACAGGTTCGGTCGAAACTCTTGCAAAACCTTAAGCCATTCTTTGAAAAGCTCTACCTCACCTGTAAAGTCCTTTTGGTGTTAAAAAAAAAAAAAAAAAAAAAAAAAAAAAAAAAAAAAAAAAAAAATGGAGCTTGAAAATCCGCTAGATTGAAAACCTGAAAAGGCGATCTAGGCAAAATTCAGGATCATTCCTCTGCTAAGTTGAAAACCTGAAAAGGCAGCTTAGGCAAAAGTTAAGGGGGTAGCCTGCTGAGTTGAAAACCTAAAAGGCGATTCAGGCAAAAGTTAAGGTTGAACGGTCCGCCAAGTTGAAAATCTAAAAAGGAATACTTGGTCGTGGTAAGATGGGGTTCACGCCAGAAGAATTACATCGACCTCTGAACTCTCAGTAGGTCAGGCAAAAATAACAATGATTCCCGAAACTAAGGGCATTAATTTCAAAACAATCCGAAAGTTGATAGAAGGATATATGAAGTATCACTGTCTTAAAAAATAAGTGAAGATGTTTATCAGTGGAGAAACATTCTTTAAAAGAGGCTAACCTAACCCAAAAGAAAATACTGATAAGTCAGAAGCATCACGAGATCACTTGAGTAATCTTTCTTATTTTGTCTTTTTATTACCAATGTCTGTGGTTCTATTTTTAGAAAAATTTACAAATGCTATTTTAAAGAATTGTTGTAGGGTGCAATCACTCTGAAGGCAGGTTCATTAACGGATTCCGAGAAACTTGGAAAAGGTGCGACTGTCACGAATGGTGAAAAATCGTTGCAAGAATGATCTCTGGTCAATGAATAGAAGAAGGTTAGAAGGCCTTAAACTGGGGCAGGTTGCTAATAAAGTGGCATCTCATATTCAAGCCTTGAAAGACCTTTGCTGCATGGTGGTATTGAATCATTTGCTTCCAAAATTGTTAATTGGAGATTCCAGTTCCCCCTTTCCTGATAATCTCTGTTATCATATACTCTCTGAGTCCATTTGAAAGTGGTCTTCTTTCTTTGAACATCATACAAATATGATATCTCATTTCCTTGGAACTCCGTAAAAATACGGTATTCCATTTTCTTCTAAGTCCAATCAAAAATGTTCTCTTATTCTCTTTGAGCATCATACAAATATGATACCTCATTTCCTTGGAATTCCGTAATTCATCAAATCCAATTCTACGTCAAAATTCAAAATCCCAAAATTCATCAACTCCAATCCTACGTCAAATTCAAATTCCCCAAATTCATCAAATCCAATTCTACGTCAAATTCAAATTCATAAAAAAACCTCCAAATTCATTAATCTCAACCGAAGATTGAAGCCGTAAAAATACGGTATTTCATTCTGAGTCCATTAAAAAATGTTCTCTTATTCCCTTTGAGCATCATACAAATATGATACCTCATTTCCTTGGAACTCCGTAAAAATACGGTATTCCATTCTCTTCTAAGTCCATTCAAAAATGTTCTCTTATTCTCTTTGAGCATCATACAAATATGATACCTCATTTCCTTGGAACTCCGTAAAAAATACGGTATTCCATTCTCTTCTGAGTCCATTCAAAAATGTTCTCGTATTCTCTTTGAGCATCATACAAATATGATACCTCATTTCCTTGGAACTCCGTAAAAAATACGGTATTCCATTCTCTTCTGAGTCCATTCAAAAATGTTCTCTTATTCTCTTTGAGCATCATACAAATATGATACCTCATTTCTTTGGAACTCCGTAAAAATACGGTATTCCATTCTCTTCTGAGTCCATTCAAAAATGTTCTCTTATTCTCTTTGAGCATCATACAAATATGATACCTCATTTCCTTGGAACTCCGTAAAAAATACGGTGTTCCATTCTCTTCGAGTCCATACAACTACGTTCTCTTATTCTCTTTGAGCATCATACAAATATGATACCTCATTTCTTTGGAACTCCGTAAAAATACGGTATTCCATTCTCTTCAGGTCCATACAACTATGGTCTCTTACTCTCTTTGAGCATCATACAAATGTGATGTCTCATTTCCTTGGAAGCCGTAAAAATATGGTATTTCATTCTCAGTCCATTCAAAAATGGTCTTTTCTCTTTGAACATCATATAAATGTGATGTCGAGCGGCACCGCAGCGGGATTTTTTTACTACATTCCAATTCTAGGACTTCGTTTTGGGTTTTACATTAGGTAGTAAATGCTTGCGTCTAGGTTCCGTAGAGTCTTTTTTCGATTAAAGCTACGCAAAATGGTTCTGTCATTTTGACTTTGGTATTCGATGACTACGTCATCTCTACCAAAGAGGGGCATCTGTAGACACCCCATTTTGCTCTGCTTTGATTAAAAAAGAAATTAGGGTTTCGCTGTCAATTTTTCAATGTTTTCTATTCCGGTGTTCGTCCCTTACGCTTTCTCAAATCTTTCTGGTCATTTCTGCATTGTTCTGATTTTTTCCGCTAAAGTGCGGAGAAGGGTTATTCGTGAGAATCCGAGCAAGGGAGAATTTGTACCCGTTTGGTGGGCCCGCATTGAACATTTGTTTAAAATTGAATCAACCGGGGGCCCACATTGTGGGGCCCGCGTTGTGGGGCCCGCGTTGTGGGGCCTCTTGTGAGGCCTTTTATGAAGAGCAATGATGGTAGCTCTCCACTAAGACAACATGATGGGCCCTCCACTAAGAACAATAATGATGGATTCTCCACTAAGAAACATGATGGGCCCTCCACTAAGAACAATAATGATGGATTCTCCACTAAGAAACATGATGGGCTCTCCACTAAGAACAATAATGATGGATTCTCCACTAAGAAACATGATGGGCCCTCCACTAAGAACAATAATGATGGATTCTCCACTAAGAAACATGATGGGCCCTCCACTAAGAACAATAATGATGGATTCTCCACTAAGAGGGACAACATGATGAGCTCTCCACCAACATATCTCTCTCTCTCTCTTTCTCTCCCTATATATATCTTCCTTCCCATCCATAAAAAAAAAAGAGAAATTTATCTTCCATTATCTCTTTCTCTTCCATTATCTCTTCTAATCACTCCCTCCAATCCCTTTCCTCAATATATTCTTCCATCCCTCTCCCTAATATTCTTCTTCCATTATCTCTTCACTCCCTCAATCACTCCCTCTAAACACTCCAGAGAAAGCGAAAGACGGCGGAGCGGATCGGCGGCGGCAGGATTTTTTATATTTTTTTGGATTGGGCGGAGATCTTCACCACAGGTAGGTGCATTGTTCTCAAAATATTTCTGTATTTTTCCGAATTTTTCTGATTTTTTCCGCAAATTGTGTTTTAAAAATGGAAAACTCTTCAAAAAACATCTTTTGACGAAGAAAAATTAAATTATATACCAAACAGATTCTAAAATTAATGAAATTTCGTGAGAAAATAATATGTTACTGATTCATTTTACCATGAATTTATAAAGATTTTTGGAGTTTATTTGGTATATTATTTAATATTTTCTTTGAAACTTATCAGATTTTAGGAGACTTTTTACTAACATCAGATCATCATTAAAATTCATACAATTTTTACAGTAGTCTTATCTTCCATATTACTTGTTACTGTAAACTTTTCGTGTTATTTGGATCTGTTTTAATATGGGATGTAGTGTTAATTTATAATCTGGTCTGGAAATTGTAAAATCCGAAATTGGTAGTAAATAATTTTTACAATTCATGAAAATCTCACTGCATGCTATTTTGATTCATATAGTATTTCTGTAGAAATTTCATAGAATTTAGAGTTATATTTCTACTAGTTTATGTGTTAATTGTGCAATCTGGACATTTAATGGTTTAATCAAGATTAAATGTGAATTTAATGTAAAAATATGCAAAACTCATCCTGTAAGCTACATACATTTTCATCTTGCTGCTGTAGAAATTTCAAATCATTTCGAATTTATTTGCAACAATTTCACTTGTAAAACCGCTCATATGCTTAAAATTGATAAAATCCATGGAAAATTCGAAATTAATTGAAAATCATATAAAAATTCCTAAAGAACTTTAAAATTCTGTCACATGTTCACTCCTTAATCCATTGAAACAGAAATTTTAGGATCTTTAGATTTTCCTGGAAAAATGGCCAGTGCATCCATAATCGTATCCCAATTGCAACTTGATCTTTGACAATTTGAATATTTAAGTTATAGTATGTTGTTGGCTCCGAGGTTATTGTCCACGGAAATCCTGAGATATGCCAGGCAATAAGGTGCTATAACTTAAGTATTAAATTGCACAAGGAAAGAGCGCACGATTCCCTTCCGTGGATGCTATTCAAGGCCGAAATTGGTGAACCCTAGAACCATTGGTAATCCTTAAATGTCTAGAAACTGAAAATCTTCGAAATCTGAAACTCATTAACCTCGAGAACTTAAATCGATTTATCTTGTGTCTTTCGGAACCATTGGATTATGGTTTCCAATCTAAGAACCATTAGAGCCCAATTTAGGAACACTGGCGTCGTGCCGTGTCCTAGGTTTTAGGGAGTCCTAGAGTTAGGAGTCCAGCCTCATCACGGACGCTTGCTATGAATAGCAACCGTACCATAGGTCTAGTTACACTAGTCACCCAATCTTTCCTTAAGACAAGCCTAGTAAACTAGGGTGTAGGCAAACCTGCATTAGTCTAAGGAACAACTTGCATTTAGATAAGAATCATACAGCATCTTAGATGAAATCCTAAGATAATAAAATCCTCAACTTGAATTAAATAACTACTTTTAAAACTGTTGAAACAGTCAAATCCGTTTAAGTCGGTGTCCTAGTTGAGTTAGGCATAAGTAGCTTAGCTTAGGTGCACCGAACTACGTCGACTCTGATCCCAGTGAGGCTTGGGTACGTAGGCAGCTTGGATGTCTGATGGCATACCACCCGCGAGTCGGCACCACAACAAATTGTGGTGTTTTGTATATTAATTTTCTTGTAAATACTTAATCAAATCAGTTAGGGTTTTCCATGAAATTAGAATTCTAGGAGAACTTTCACTTAGAATGAATCCAGACAAATTAATAAATCAAGATACACATCTAGGATTCACATTGAAATTAGATTCTAGGATGCATGTCACTTAGTTCGCACATTAACATAGAGTTGAATGAGCCATTTAAAATAAATTTAAAAGAGTTAGCTTTTGGAATCGAAGACCGATTATCGGGCAGGAATGGTGCATGTGGTGGATAACTCCCCATACCTTCCATTCTTGTAACCAGGTAGCGAGTCTAGATTTCTGGTTAATTACGGGTCCTAGATCCCACATCTAGGTGGCGACTCTGTCAGTCTCTTTCGTGTGGAATTCGGATTGCCTTAGTGATCCCAAGTTTACAGGAAAGACAAATTCAAATCAATAATTAAAATGCACACGCCAATCGCGTGGGTACGAGAGACCAAGAGAGAGCGCGCGGCGGCTCGCGCCCCACGCCCCTCTCGCGGGCCATGTCCCACAGGACCCCTTAGAGCTGAGTTCGGACCCCTCAGTGCTGAGTCCGGATTCCCTCAGTGGTGAGTCCGGATTCCCTCAGTGCTGAGTCCGGACCCCATCATGTAGATTACCCCAACAAGATCCGACCACCAAAAACATGAAAATCAAAATTCAGCAATCAAACAGTTAACAAATAAAAAACAAAAAAGAAACCAGGAGGAGTAACCACAAACCATCGATACCCATGTATCAAAAATTAAAGAAAAGGTCCAACTAAAATAAATACCTGAAAGATCCATTTGTTCATGATAATAAGAGTTACATTAAATCCCCACCATTGAAGAATTGAAAGAAGGAATCTGAAGACGCTCCACTGCCACAGCCGATTCTCCTCCATGCTCGTTTGATACATAATATATTAGTAAAAGAAACAGAAGAGAAAGGGATTGTTGTTTTGGGGAGTGGGAAAGAAAAAAAGAAAGGCTGTTGTTAGGAATATTCGAAGAAGGGGAGTTGTGTCGTGAGTGCGTGTAAAAGGCCTGCAACGGTGGAGTCTGTTTTTCCATCTGGTGGGGATGATTCCATGACAGAGTTAAAAAAAGTCCATTACAAGCCGTCTGTGTTTTTAAGCAAGGAAAACACTTTGAAAACGGATTCCGTTTTGGAAATAAAAACGGGCTTGATATGACCGTTGATATGACCGTTGATATTGCTTTATGAGATTTGTGCCAAAGTAATTGGCCTTTTAGTGGACGTGGCTCTAATAAATAATGCTGGATTTTTCCCGCAAAACAGAATCCCGTTTTCCTAGCAGTTCTTAACGAGGTTCAACCAGACCTGAGAAACCCTTTTTTTTCCAACCAAAACCCGACCCAACCACAGTTTTTAAGCTTACAAAAAAGATATTTTGATAAAAAAAACGTTGGGTTTCACTGTAGTTGAATGCGTTGCCCAAACCCTCAACCCGAGCCTGACCCAGACTCAAACTGACCCGATCGGGACTTTTTTTCGGGTTGAACCTGACCTGAGTTGCACCCCTGATGTTCCCATATGGTACCTTTATTTTTTATTCCCTACTTTATTGTGTCATAGAGTCAAGTAGACATTTTTGCCCTCAAGTGCAAATAAAGAAAAATGTCACCTTCTCTAATTATTATTTTTCCTGTTTATTCATCTCTGCAGCTTGAAAGAGGAGGAGGAAGAAAAAATGAGGAAAACAGAAGAATCGGCACCGAAAAAATAGAAGACCCCAGAAAAAATGAAAAAGAAGAATAACGAAAAAAAAGACGAAGAATCGGCGCGCCAAAAAAATAGAAAAGAAGATAAAGAAGGAAAAAAGAAGAAGAAGAAGAATCGACGTCGGAAAAAATAGAATGCGCGGGAAAAAATAGAAAATAAGAGGAAGAAACAGAAGGAAAAAAGAAGAATTGACTCGGAGTCTTCTCAATATGACTCGGGGTCATCTCGACTCGGGATCATCTCGTTCAGACTCGTGCTCATCACTCATCTCGATCAAATGTGGGCCCAGATTTTTTAAAGCCCAAAACTCGGCCCGTTACCTTAAACTAACGAGAAATGATAACCACACAGCATAAAAATACAATAATTTTTTTTAAAGTCAGAAATAAGCGAAAAAATAAATCCAATAACTCCTAATAAATCTAATATAGTGCCAATAAACCATTATCGAAGTAAATAAAATCCAACCCATAAATAAAATAAATCCAATGCTAAATGTAACCAAAGAAACTTTCCTAAGATGGATCCAAACAAATTAAAATATAGGATAAATTAATAGTTCCAACTTAATTCTCTAAATTAGCCAAATAGCTTCTTCACACTCGTTCATTGTCGATCCACTAATGAGCCCGCCTCATCGTAAGCAACGTAACCTATTGAAAATTCGGTGAGTCACTAACATGAATCTCGGTAGGGTCGAGCTCACCATTTTACCCCTAACGTTATTGAAGATTTTTGACATAGGGGTAAAATACTAGCAATATATGCTAAACATGTATCTTACATTTATTATCTGTTTCCTTTCTATAGTCAATATTTACAAAAATTCTATTTTCACGGAAACATTTTATTTGAATTTTTATGGTGTACTATTACACCTCATGTCAACTTACCAACTTCTCCAAAAGCTTAAGCTGTTGGAGAAAGGCATTATTTATCTTTTATACTTTTAACACTCCCCCGCACGTGTGGCCCACTTGGCAAACACGTGGCACATGTGGCCCCACTTTGGGCCGACCATCACATGTGGGTTTTTGCTATTCGGGAGGTTTGAACTCGAGACCTTTGGCTCTGATTTAACTTACTAACTTCTCCAAAAGCTTAAGCTGTTGGAGAGAGGCATTATTTATCTTTTATACTTTTAACACCTCATGAATAGTATGGTTGGGCCTATCATTTTACGACACATGTTTTGATAAGTTGTGGCCCATCATTTTACACCCATAGTATCCACAATCTTTCACAAATCCATGCATATGGTGGGGCCCACCATTTTACACCCATGAGAGGGTCCACATCTCTACCTAAACCCATACATAGGATGGGGCCCCACCATTTTACACCATGTTTTGATATGGTAGGTCCCACCAACTCCACTCAAAACTCAAAACCCATCCATCAGGTCCGCCCCACCATTTTAACTCATCTTTAGATCAGATGGGTCCCATGATCTCTACCCAAACCCATGAACTGGGACCCACGATTGTACAGTTCATGTTTTGATGGGGCAAGTAGAGGTAAAGTGATCCATCGTCTCTTTCCTTGAGGGTGGATTCAGTAGTCCGCGCAACTTTACCAAATTGTGTGACTCGCACAGCGTGCAGGGAGTTGAACAGGGACTATTAAAGAGCCCCAGTCGATCGACGCCTTTATTTGTTGTCCATGGAGTCTTCTTATTCTTCATGGGATTATATCTATCTCATTATTCTCCGCCCGATTCTAGCCATCGTCTTCATTCTATCCTTGATTTTTCTGAGTAAGTGAATCCCACCCTGTCTCTCCTTCCAAACCCCTTAAATTCGTAAGAATTTTGTTTTTCTTTCATCTCTCTATGGGTTGAATGATTTTTCCCTTTTTGGACTGATTTAGGTTGGTATTTGGCATGGAAATTGGTGCTGGTTCACGTTCCTATTGTTCAAGAGATCTGCGGTATGCGCAAAAAACCCTCACAGCCAAAACCTGCAACTCGTCGCCTTTCTAGATACTACAACACCGTTATTCATAATTCACCTTCTGGGTAATTTTATTTCTGTGATTGAAGATATGGGTTTTCTTTTCTTTCTCTCTCTCTCTCTTTGATTTAAAGCTGAATTCTGGATTTTCAGTTCTAGTCTTTTGGGAAAATCTGTTAGTGGGCTCTTCTCTTTTTCTCTTTTGGGTTCTGTATGTTCTGTTCTGCGTATTATCTTTCTAGTCATGCTTTATTTCCTCATAAAATTTAAGACTTTTACATGATTACAAGCGAGCTCTCTAATGCTTTTAAGTTTTTGGATAAATTAAGCATCATTCGGTCTCTTATGTTCCCTTTTCGCTCGATGGTCGGGTTACATCTTAATAGTTTGATGCATTATGTTGGTACTGACGGAGTGTTGTTCATGTCCAATTCTTGTTGATGATTGCATCTAACATGCCTAACAATTATTTGGAGATCTTCAGAACATCAATAATTAATTGCAAGACCAATATCTTGTGCAATCTCATCAAGATGTTGCTTTTTTCCCTACTGAAATTGTTGTTAAGACATCTCATCATATTTTGCGTAAATTTCTTTATAGCTATTAAATACCTAATAGATATAAGTATCTTTGTTGAGTAAAGTCAGGGGACAAATCCAAACTGAGTGTGCACAAATAAACGAAAAAGCAAAAATAAACACAACCCATAAGATGAACACGAGATTTTTATGTGGTTCAGTCAAGATGCCTATGACCACATGGGAGAACACGATCTTCCACTATGAGAAAACAAAATTACAAGTATTACAATGAGACTAACTTGCAAACCCACAAACCCACAACCCTTTCCCTTGACCTCTCAACCAAGACCGTACACAAGAGAAACCCGAGAAAAAACCCAAGTGAAAAATCCAAGAAGCACTCTTGTCTCTCTCATTCTCTCTTTTTCTCCTCTTTGCAGCTGCCACACAAAGAACCTCCCACCCAAGAGAAACACGTTTTCTCTCCTTTTTATTAACCTTGGTTTTTTTTAGCAAACCTAGAAAAACTTCCTTCTTTTGTTTCCCACCACAACTAGGTTGCCTAATTAGTTTAGGAAACCGGGCAACTTTCCCAACATTCTCCACCTTTGCTCAAGATTTTTCGTTGATGTCGTCACTGATCTGCTGTCGTCGTAAACCACCATTAGTCTTTTGAAAGTACCAACTACATACCATTGAATCATCCTGGTTCTAACTCCATCTGGCTCGATCAACATGGCTAATGCTGATGGGACCATCCTAGGACTCATCTTCTAATTTTTAAGTGTTTTTAGGTATTTTTATGTCCCTTAAGTTTTAGGAGGGGTGTCACGATCTTTTTCCATCAAAATCACTTATGTTCTTTGAGTCATGAGTGTTTTAACTATGGCCCACATATGTATTACGAAAAATTTAAGTTAATAAGTCATTAGAGGGTATTTTTGTTCAAAGTATTAGATATTTTTTAAGGTTTGAGAACTTTCTAGTTCTCTTTATCTTCTTACACTTTTCTGCGATATTATGGATTGGAATGAAAAAAAGATTTGAAGTTTCTCTCTCTCTCTCTCTCTCTCTCTCTCTCTCTCTCTCTCTCTCTCTCCGTGTGGATGTAATGCCTCTTGAAGTGTGATGCTTCATATTAGGTAAGTTTTCTATCCCTAAACTCTTCCTTTTTTCTCTTTATTTATCTTCTCTTTCCCTTTTCTCCCATCAACTTTCTCACGCTTTCGGCAGGTTTGTAAACCACTCCTTTCTATCTCTAGTCTTCTCTCTTTTTTATCTTGTTCACTCTTCTTGATCGTGATCTCTCATCTCGATCTTGATCTCTTTTCTTGATCTTCATCATTTTTCTTGATCTTGATTCTCTATTTCCTTTCTCTCTCTTTCAATCGATTGTCAAGGGCTCACATCATTTTGGCCATCAAAGCTCAGTGCTTAGGTCCCTTGTATACTTCATTCATTTTCAGCCCCCAAGTGTTCGATGAAAGTTCAGTTTGAGTCTCCCTTAATTAAATGCCTTAGGTAAGTTCATCTAGCGCCCTTCAGGTGTTCGATAAAATTCTCGATAAGATCCTTGAATCACATCAACTGCACATGTGTGGCTGTCAATCTGTTGACTAGCCTAGTCAACCATGAGAGGATCTCGATCTTCCTCCCCATCGCAGGCACCGTCACCTCCTCACCATCGTCTGCAACCTGAAAATCTATCCTTGCAACAACGGCCAAAGAGACCCTACGCGTGCGCACGCCACTCCGTTTCCAACCAGCCATCGAAATCTTAGGAACACTTGTCATCGTATCTTTGACCAGACAATATGATCCGATACACTCGATATTCGCCATCTTCTCCAGCTTCCCATCATTTTCATTCAACACCTTAGTCAGGGCATGTTGAACAAGGACGTCCTTCACCCTCATATGCCATAGGGTGAAACTACCATTTTTGTCAAACCTGTCAATGTTGACCCGGGCATAATTCAGTTTTATTGCTATCTCAGATTACCCGATGCGAAGCTCCACCTCGAACCAGAGTTTCTCAGACAATCTTACTAAAATTCGACGATCATTATAACCGCGATCCAATCACAACACATATGATCACTCCACCCAGCCTCGACCATCTCTCCAACCTGCCTTTGACATCACTTGTTGAGTAAATCCACCTGAAAAATCTGATCTGATCGTGCACAAATAAACGGAAAAGTAGAAATAAAGACAAACCATATGATGGACACTGAGATTTTTACTTGGTTCGGTCAAGATGCCTACATCCACAAGGAAAAACAAGATTTTCCACTATGAGAGAAAAAAATTAAAAGGATTACAATGGAACTAACCTCCAAACCTGCAGAACCCAACCCTTTCCCTTGCCCTCCTAATCAATACCGTTCACAAGAGAAACCCGAGAGAAAAACTCAAGAAGAAGCACTGTTCTCTCTCCCTTTCTCTCCTTTTCCCCTCACCCAAGAGAAACACATTATCTCCCCTTTTTATAAACCTATGTTTTATAAAAAGAGCCTCCCACCCAAGAGAAAAACTCACCATTTTCAACGGCTCTTTGAAAATCCTCTAGTTTCTCTCCTTCTACACCGTCCAAAGAATGGCAAGGAGAGCTAGATTCTGTAGAATCTTGCATCTAATTGGCCAATTAAGAAGATCCAAACCTCAAAAACTCTGCAATGTCATCCGGCACCTATGTCACAAATATCGTTCTTAGGAATATCTCGGCAAGGGAAAATCTCGGGATATATTAGATTTTTTAATTATTTTTTGGAATTATACCGGGAAAAATGTTGACATAAAATTATTAGAAATATAAACTTATATATCTGGGATTTGCTAGCGTCCATCGCAAAAGGCATTTCACGGATGGCCTGTTGCATGTGAGAACAGCTACACAGGCTCACTTTTCAGCAGATTTTGTCTTCATTCACGAGGTGGCTGCTCTCACATGCAACAGGGCATCCGTGAAATGCCTTCTGCGATGGACGCTAGTAAATCCCTATATATATATATATATATATATATAAAGCATAATGGAGGTTTTATTGTTCACCCTTGAGCAAGTTCTTAAAAAATAAATAAAGTTGGTTGTTTGAGCATAAGCAACCAAACTTATTAAATCATTATATCCTTGGTAAAGTGCAAAAAAACACACTAAAGAACCTTTGCTACTAAACCCACGAGCCAATTCCCTAATGTGAATGAACAAACTAGTATTGTTGCAAAAACCCAAAAAGCAAAGAAAATTAGAATTAGAAAGCAAATCCCTGATCCAGTAGACTTAGGCACTCTTGTTTAACTCAACAGATTTTTGAAAGTTTAAGCAGTCATCTTGGTCTTGGTTGATAATACATGTGCTGCTGCATAATCACCATGCATTCTTTGGAATTCATTTCTTATCTAAATAAGATAAATGAAAATAGCGAAAATAAAAATACAACCTCCCCCCCCCCCCCCCCCCCCCCCCCCCCCCCCTCTCTCTCGCGCAGATAGACCCTTGACTAGGAAAAATCCAATAGAACAAGAGAACCCTACAAAACCAGGCGATTTTTGTTTCCAATTGCAGCGGTGTTTTTCTCCTGTTTAGAAGCATGGTGTTGGGTTGGCTAGATTTGCGGTGGAGGAGAGAGAGGGAGAGAGAAAGTCCTACCATTGCCTCCTTCCATTGCTAAATGCGGTCGGCCAGAAACTCTAGCACAAGAAGCGGAGAGGAGTTTCTGTCGAGATAGGGGAGGTTGGGGCTTTAGGACTCACGATAACGGTTGTCGGGGCGTCGTTAGTTTCTGTAGGGGAGAGTTCGCGAGAGATGTTTATGTTTTTTAAGGTTTTCCAATTTTAAGCTCGATGAGGGTTTTTAAAGGTAAAGTACAACTACAAATGTTGCGATTTTATCACTATAAAACTGCGATTTTTATATTTTGCCCCTATGATCTGTAGACACGGACACCGTAATCCCCCAAACACCACCCCCCCCCCCCCCCACACCACACACACACACACACACACACACACACACACAAAAAGAAGGAAAAAAAAGAAAAAGAAACGGGGACACGGCTATAATAGAAAGTATATATGATATAACAACAAATGTTATTTAAGAAGAGCTAAAGAGAGTTTATAATAAAAGCGGTAAACACAATATGCAATAATAAAAGAGAATGTCACACTTGACACGGCACAATGAATGCCAAGTATGGTAAACATGAAGCCCAAATCACGTTCCTGAAGCCACAGTGAATAAACATGTGACAGACTGTGTATCTGTGGTACACATGATGCATTGGCTGATAATGACCCAATTCCGATTATGCAAATGATCCACCTTAAGGATTTTGTTGAGGGAGCTGTCTAACAAATAGCAATCACATGAGGCGGAGTGAAGACCTTCCACCCACTCTTGAAGGGGTGGAAAGATTAGAAGACCCGATCAACTGGTGAAAGAGAGAGTGGGCCGAGAAAGACCAGTCAAGACTCCATTTCCACACATGCTTGTCAATGCCCCACCTCTTAATGGACACCACCTTATCATCTTCTCTAGAAAATGACTCGCAATGCTTGCGCCCCGAAGTATGGCACTCTGAATAAAGTAGGAAAAGCCTCATTGAGTGGACAATCATTGCATCACGGATCATGCCAAAGACGAACAGCTCACCAATTCCAACTCTGAATTTGATCCCATCCTGCATCACCTCCACAGATCTTATAATGCGGAACCCAGGGCCATCAGAAGTCGGAGGTGTTCTGAGAGATGCCCAAGGTTATGTTATATGGGCTTTCTCGGGACCTATTGGTGTGTTAGATTCCAACGAGGCTGAGGTGCGTGCTATTCATCATGGTATCAAGTTATTAGCATCTATGGATCTCTCCAAAGTAGAAATTGAAGGGGACTCTAAGAACGTGATCAGCTTGTTCAATAGAATGCATTCTTTTCCTTGGAGATTTGCTAGGTGGTTTGATGAGATTCAAGATATCATTGCTGAGTCTAGTGCCCAGGCATACCATGTAAGAAGATCTGCTAATGGTGTGGCAGACAAATTAGCCAAAGATGGAGTCATTAGGGATAGCATTCATTAGGGATAGCATTCAATTGTTCGACTTTCTCCCTCCTTGATTACTCTATTCTCATGTTGTATCTATTACCCTTATGTTCTTTTGTTGGGCTTCGGCCCTTTTATTAATATAATCACCATTCAAAAAAAAAAAAAAAAAATTGTCTCGACGACCAACCACCCCAACCGAGCCTATACCTCTCAGGCCTATTCTCTCTATCTTATTTTTGTAAGATTTATCTTTTCTAAATTTTACTCTTTCCCTTCCATCTTATTTCTGTCTTGAGAATTAGATTTTTAATTTTTTTTTGCGCCTTGCAATACTGAACTGTTGTCATTGTGAATCCAGTTTAGTCAAGCACTTATATTCATTGAGCTAACGATTAGTTCTTGTTCCAATTTTGAGTTCTTTCCCTTATACTTGGCACATCATATGAAACTTTCAACTTTCAACCAATCCAATGGTTGTATCTTACTCTGATTTTGGACTATGAACCTGCAGATTTAAAAATCTTTAAAGCTGGCCAATTTGGTTATATTGTTTTCAGATTTGAAACAACTTCATCTACCCTCAGTCTTTGATCTGGAATCCACAATTAAACTTTTTGATCCCTAGTCCAGTTGCTAATTTTAGCATATTTTACCTATTCCTAAAATTCATTTGATATTTTGTATTAAATTCTTAAATTGGATTCCATGTAGTTCACTTCTAGAAACCCCCACTAGGCCTTCTAGCATCCCATCCTCATAGAAATCCTACCTCACTTTCTCATTGAATGAGAGTGCAAAAATATTATGCATACAAACATGCATGGTAACAGATAAAGCACTGACTTAAGCAATATAAACATTAAACATCTGACCAATTATCTCTGAAAAATCCCTTTTAGATATGCCGATGAGTGCCTAGTGGCGAACCGACTTAATCTCCGATATTTTCAAATTATAGCGATTTTATCGCGACATTATGATAAAACAACAAAATCCCGAAAAAATCCCGAGAATTTAAAAATATAGTGATATTTTTATTTACCTCGGTAATACTGCGATTACATCATGATTTTTTACTGTATTTTTATGTTATTTTTAATTTTATATTTTTTTTTCTTAATTTATATAATTTTATTTTTATTGTTTTTTCCCGATATAAACTCAACAAAATAAAAGAAATTTAATATATCCTTAGATTTCCCTTGCCGAGAAATTCCCGAGAACGATATTTGTGACTTAGCTCCTGAGTCATTAAATACAATCTTATGTACAATCTTCAGTGAAGATGGCAGCTAGTTGATCCTTGAACTAAAGTACTTGCTTACAAATAAAGTGATAGTCGACTTAGTGTGTTTTGTACAAGTGTAAATGATTGCCATAGCAGTAGCGGTGACAATACTAAGATCACACAATAAAAACTTAAACCAATTTTCTTCAGCAGTTGTAGCAGCCATAGACTGGTTTTCTACTTTCGCACTGGAGCAAGCAACCATGGGTTGATTCTTACCTAGACTAAGTGAAGCCTCAAAAAATCTGCCAAAGCAACTCTCTCATGCAAAGTTATAGTTGATTTCAATGTGTTTTGTGAACATGGGAAACCAGATTAATCGTCGTTCATATGTCAAAAACACTTGTGGCCATAGCCCATTTCATATGCAAGCCCACCGTTTTCTCTCCATCACATTGAACACCTGTAACGAGCCGAATTTTTACTGCAGGCAACAAAACATATTTATTCTTGTAATCACGCAGCGAAAGGTTAAAGTACATCCTGAATTTACAAAAAAATCCCAAGTACGACATACTTAAAACCTTTTTACATCTGAGGAGATTGACTAGGTTCATCATTTCCGTATTTCCTCAAGTTGCTTTCACACTTCTCATAACTAAGGGTCCTCATTAACAAATACTCCCGCATCCAAATTTTCAAATTCTGGTGGGAAAAAGTGGGTTAGGAGAGCACGTATATAGAAGCTTCGACAAGTAGCTGAAATCAATAATAAGAGACAGTTCTATAAAAAATATGCAGTATTTTGTATAGAACATAATGTGAATTTAAAACTAATACTAATAAGATTTTTTTATAGAATCAATTTAACCAGATAGTAAAACAAACCATTTAAAGCCCAATAGTTTCCAATTATTTCTATTTCTGAAGTTTCATGTAACGATCCGTCTTACCCTCGTATCGTCCGCTTTGGACTTGGCCCGCTAACACTTTTGGGTAAGTCGATGGCTCAGAGGTACAAACACGTCACACGAGAGAGACCATCGCACATTTACCTCTTCCATTTCTTTCATTTCTCATTTTCGTTCAAACTTTTCGTGCACATGAAATCCAACATTTCATTTCATTTTTCAGAATGAAACACATTTCATCACTTTGAAACAAATATGATTTAATATTTCCCAAATGTAAACAATGAATATTCGAAGTAAAACAGATAAGAAATATCTGAATAAAACAATATATAATCATATCCCCATCACTGTCATTGAGAAAAGATACCAGTTGAGTCTAGCTATTACCTGCGTTATCAAAACTGAGAAGTGGGAATTTGAAGATGCTTGACCTTGAAGATGACAACGATCAGGGAGAAGTGATTCTCCTAGCATTTTCCTTCTTCTCCCTCTCTTCCTCCCTTTTCTCTCTTTCTTCCTTTTCTCTTCCTAGTTGCTCTATTTATAGGAAAAACTGAGGGGAATAGTAACATGTGAATAGTTTTTATGCATAATACCTGGTATTACAACACCGAACCCCATTGAAAAGCTCATTTCAACAACACCGTGGAGTCCAGCCCACTACACAATCTTGTCTCCTTAATTATTTTGACAGCTTTATCTTCTTGCCTTTAAAAGGTCATCACCCCCTCCACAAAAAACATTCCAAATTCCCATTTTCCATTTCCTTTACAGAAAAGGAAGAGAGGAGAAGCCGTGGGTGATCCTCGCAGCCTATATGCTCCCGATGACAAAAAAATCCATTATGATCAATGTATTGGATAGTTAGTTTTAAATTTCTTTAACGAAGAGCTCTTTTTTCTTCCATTTTTATATCTCACATGCATTTGTGCATATTGGATACAGGTTGAGGAAACCTGCCATCTTTATTTTCCATCGAAGTGATGGGTGTCGATCTGGTGTGATCGCACGCCCCAATGGATCTCTGATCCACGCTACACATCAACCTCCATCGACTTTATGAATACACCGTCTTCCATAGAAGTTGCGCTAGGATTATCACTATGAAGACCTAGGAGAAAAACACCAAGGGCAAATAATAAAAAGTCCACCTAAGTGACTTCAACAGCAGTAGAGGTCATAGACAAGGATGCTACTTCTGTGTGGGAATGGGAAACGTGGGTCGCTTCTTAGATCACTTAGGAGCCATTTGGATACGTGGATTTTAGAATCTTGGATTTCCTCAAAAACTTGGATGGGAGATGAGAGAAGAAGGAGACCGTCCGTCATTATCTGATTTCTTGCCCCTCTTTCCGTCAGCAAGAGAGTAGGAGATCCCATGTTTCAAGGTTTTAGAAATCTTAGGATGGGGGAGAGATTTCTAAAACCTGGATTTCGTACTTAAAATCCAGGATTCTAAAGAGAAGTGAAACGGACGGTCTCCTCCTCTTGTGTCCCATACAGGATTTTGAGGAAATCCAAGATTGTAAAATCCTCGTATCCAAATGGCCGCTACGATTTTGAGGAAATCCAAGATTCTAAAATCCGCGTATCCAAACGGCCCCTTACAGATTAAGTTAGGCCTTTGTAATGACCCCAAAAAACTAAGATTCTATGGCCTTTCTCCCAAGCTTGTTAACACATAAAATGCATGACAATTCACTCAGACATTTCATCAAACACTTTCAATAAGTGATTATATAGAGGACTGTTTTGCATTTCCCTTTAATTCAACCCACCAAACATGGCATTACAAAGAAAATACAGCTATAGCTTCCTTAAGATGATGACTGGAGAGGTCCAAATTCGTCAATTACAAAAGTGAAGAGCAACAAAAAGGGAAACATTAGATCTTGAGATGGAGAAGTTTGCTAGCTCCATCATGGAATTTGGTGGGATGGAAGAGGTAACCACTTAAAGTGGTGATGGAAAGGATATGCTCCAAGTGCACACTGCCACAAGGAGGAAGGGTGCTCACTGCACCAATTGCTAGAGGAAGTAGAACGCACTGTTCATTCCTCTTGCTAACACACGACTTCACTAGTCGTAGGGTGTTCTTGGTTACAAAGGAAAGATAAAAACATGCATAATCCCTTCTCCCTTCACCACAAGGCACTTATAACTCCCCAATTACACCTACCCAAAACATATGGAGTGCCTCTACCAATTTAATGCCCTCTTGAAAGCAACCACAAGAGGGGCCTTTGCCCCCAATGGACAACAAAAAGGGGTGCCCCTATCATTTCAGCACGGAAGCATAAATAGTTCAAAACATGGCCCATGACATAGCCTCTTTAACACTAGATGGCACCTTGGCCCGTATTCTAGAGAGGGTCTCCCACTCCATATGCCCCACAAGTGGACCACCTCCACACGATCCGGCCCCACGGATGATGCCCAAACACACAAAAGGGGCCCCACACGGCTCAAACCTTGTACCTTTGTCTGATCTTCGGCCCACTGAGTGGTCCCACACGACCCAATCCCTGTGTTTCCATTTGATCCATAATACTTGATCAATGTTCCTAAAAAGGAACATTACAAATCTCCCCTTCCCGAATTGCTTGCCCCCAAGCAATTGGAAAAGAAATGATACTACTATGTCATTGTGACGCCCGCGATCGAATGGGAACCTGGGTGGTACGTTGGGATCATGTGCTTGAAGTTGCCCATGAGAATGGAGAAAATAGCGACGACAGCCCTTTGGATTGATGTTGGGGTCCCATGTCGGTTCCACAAGATAGGGGACAATTACGAATTGATCTCCTCTATACGGCATGATCACATGTGCCCATGCCAATGTGAGGGTCAATGAGTGCGCGATGTGCCAAGAAACATCCCCATCATGGGCCACAGACTCTTGTAATAAATCACGTACCTTGATTGCTTCCTCTTTATACGGAGGAACATCAATGATATGCACTTGAACGCTTAGTCCCTCGTTTGTAGCATCACCCCTACTATCACTGTGATCATCAACAACCACTTCACACTTGGTCTTTGAATCAGCCCCAATCATATCAATATACACTAGCGTATGCTGTGTTAACGGTGGTGTTGGTGTCGTCATGCAAGTTAGTAGTGGTGGTGTTGGTCTAGGAGTGCAAGTCACCATCGCACTCGCTTCGCTCTCGACCGATGTCGTAGTATCCTTTCGAGCCATTGGCATGTGTGGATGGAGGGTTGGTGTATCTATATTAAGAGGAGTAGAAATGGCCCTCTCCAAATTAAGGGACTTGGTCACTGCCCCGAAATTGTCACCCCTACTAGAGTGAGTTGACAACCGCTCCAAAGCCTCAAGTATGGTGCTTTCAAGGCGGGCAAAGCGAGTGTCGATAGCAGCGGCGAAGCATGCTACCAACCGCTCCTCTAAATCATTGTCCCTAGACCACCTCTGTGTTGACTCCATGAGGTCTTTCCGAATGAGTCCACTTAGGCGAAGGTAGTCAATCTAATAGCTGTAGTTTTCTCACAAACCACGCAACAAATAGTTGGTATGCAGTCCCTCATACGCCACACAACAAATAGTTGGTATGCAGATTAGAAGACCTTGCTACTCCTTTGTGGGAATTCTTGCACAACACTCACATTTGTAGGATCCACACCCCACAATCATTGCTTCAAGATCTAGCGCTTGATGCCTCACAAATTACCCAACAAGAACTGGTTGTGCAGGTCCCTTAAAATATTGTTTGCGTAGACATTTCTCTCTTGAGCATTTCATCAAACAGCTAGGGGTCTCGTTGGCAAAGTCTTTCTGCAGCCCAAAGTCATCCACAATGCGTCTTGCACCGGGCCTTTCCTCAAACACCTGAGGGTGTTAAAACTCACAACTAGATGCTTTTGATCTAACAGATGGCAGGCTTACTGAAGCATTTCATCAAACATACAGAGGGCGTCCTTGGCTGGGCATTTCTGCAGCCCAAAATAGTCCAGAATCGTGTATTTCTGTTAGGCTTTTCCTCAAACAGTTGGTGGTGCCAATGATGGAATGTCACGACAACTCACAATTGGGTAATGTCACTCGAGCAATTCTTCAAACACTTAGGAGGCGGCATTTGCAAGGCCTTTTTGCAGCCCAAAAACTGACCAGAACATGTTTGCTCTTGGGCCTTTCCTCAAACAGTTGGTGGGCGTCGTTGCAAGAGTATTTCTGCAGTTCTAAACTGCCCAGAACTGTTACCTTCACTTGGGAATTTCCTCAAACACCTAGGGGGCGTAATGGATGGAGCAATCAAGCAACTAAAAGCTGTCCAAACGTGGACCAATTTTCTCGCAGCGCATTTCTGAGTTCCCTTGGGCACCAAGGCTGGCAGGATGATGCTTTGATACCACTGTAATGACCCCAAAAAACTAAGATTCTATGGCCTTTCTCCCAAGCTTGTTAACACATAAAATGCATGACAATTCACTCAGACATTTCATCAAACACTTTCAATAAGTGATTATATAGAGGACTGTTTTGCATTTCCCTTTAATTCAACCCACCAAACATGGCATTACAAAGAAAATACAGCTATAGCTTCCTTAAGATGATGACTGGAGAGGTCCAAATTCGTCAATTACAAAAGTGAAGAGCAACAAAAAGGGAAACATTAGATCTTGAGATGGAGAAGTTTGCTAGCTCCATCATGGAATTTGGTGGGATGGAAGAGGTAACCACTTAAAGTGGTGATGGAAAGGATATGCTCCAAGTGCACACTGCCACAAGGAGGAAGGGTGCTCACTGCACCAATTGCTAGAGGAAGTAGAACGCACTGTTCATTCCTCTTGCTAACACACGACTTCACTAGTCGTAGGGTGTTCTTGGTTACAAAGGAAAGATAAAAACATGCATAATCCCTTCTCCCTTCACCACAAGGCACTTATAACTCCCCAATTACACCTACCCAAAACATATGGAGTGCCTCTACCAATTTAATGCCCTCTTGAAAGCAACCACAAGAGGGGCCTTTGCCCCCAATGGACAACAAAAAGGGGTGCCCCTATCATTTCAGCACGGAAGCATAAATAGTTCAAAACATGGCCCATGACATAGCCTCTTTAACACTAGATGGCACCTTGGCCCGTATTCTAGAGAGGGTCTCCCACTCCATATGCCCCACAAGTGGACCACCTCCACACGATCCGGCCCCACGGATGATGCCCAAACACACAAAAGGGGCCCCACACGGCTCAAACCTTGTACCTTTGTCTGATCTTCGGCCCACTGAGTGGTCCCACACGACCCAATCCCTGTGTTTCCATTTGATCCATAATACTTGATCAATGTTCCTAAAAAGGAACATTACAGCCTTGAAAATATAAGATACCCCTTGGTGGATCCAGTCATTTGGAAGTCAGCTTAGTGAGCATCAGAGTTGTGTAGATGAAAAGAGGTGTTACGGTGGATGAGAAGACCATGGCCAATGACACCCTTCGCATATTGAATTGGAAATGTGAGATTAGATCATATAAAATAAAAAAGATATTGGAGACAGGAATACTGTGATAGGAAGGATAGTCAGAGAAGTGCCTTCACTATAAATTAGCTTCAAGTTCTGGGCAAGTAAATATCAATTGTTTTTCATAAGAGAGTAGTTTCATACTTTGTGAGAGAAGGTCACTGCAATATGCGAGCTGCTTCAACTATCTAACAGAAGGACAATGGCTTGAGATCAGTCATATCGACTTTTCAGTGATAACAATAGCAACTTTTATTATGGTAAAGAGAAAACAGTACTAGATAGAAAGGGCTGAGCTTCTTCAACTACCTAAAAGAAGTGCAATGAGTTGATATTATTCATGTCGAATATCTTCTTTTTTCTTTTTTTTTGGTTTGGTAAGCTGGGATCATTGTTTTAAATTTCGGCCGGATTTCTGAAAATTTCGGACTTCGGTTTGGATTCATCAGAAATGACCGAAATTTGAAAAAAAAATCGGTTTCGGTAGGGACCAAAACCGAAACCGAAATTTAAATCCATGGCTGGGATTGAACCTTCAATCACAGGGTTGAAGAACAAAGCCTTGACCAATTGAGCTAGAGGCTCAATCCCCTTCATGTTGACTTTCTATTTCTCTCTCTCGAGTGGCAACAAAATAAATTTTTTTTTATTTTTAAATGATAACAAAATAAATGTTATTAATATAAAGAGAAAACAGTTCAAGATAGAAAGGGACAAGGTGTCCCACTAAAATAACAAAAATGACGGTGGTAATCCATGAATGGTATTGTATCGCCAATGACAACTTCAGTCCCATACACTAGGCACACACACCATCTCATTGGCAGATCTTAGAGCATATTTAACAGTCGGATATATCACCATACTAATATCAAGCATTTCCTTCATGCTTTATGGCCAGAATGCTGAGTGCTTTTAGTATACGAGATCTATATTCAGACATGATATAATCATCAGCATGTAGGGAAATATTGGATCATTTGCTGAACAAACATGGAATGTTCACTCATGTAAATTTAGCTCAATAATAGAGGAATTGAATTGTTGGAAACATGCTCGAAGTGATTGTTCAAAGTCGATACGTGGCTTTGCAAAATTGATCGAGTTGCTTGCTTAAGTGGATAGATAGCTTTTGAAAGAATTTAAACGTAGTTTGGATGAGTGGGATCTGTGTAGTCATGTGGTTGTTGTATATAGGCTTCTAGTAAGTGTCATGAAGAAAAGAATTCCTGGCATCAAGTTGATGGGTATACCATCAATGAGATATGGTAAAAGAGAGCACATTTGAATGATTGGGAGATGACAATTGAAATAAGGTCTCATTGAAGTCCACAACCACGGTGATGATTGTATCATTTAGCCACTACACGAGCTTTGTAGCATTCAGGCAAGAATGGAATCAATATTCATGTCTGATTCAGATGCTAAGCATTAAATTTCATCCTACAGATCTGCTTGCTATAGAAGTTTTTTGCTACTAAAGGTGCAACTAGGTTGAGATTGGGTTGAGCTTTATCTGGAAATTAATTGGATTCAATCTGAACCCATTCCAATTTCATGGTAAAAGTTCAACCTGAGTTCCCAAAATTCAACCATGCACCCATATTTGCCACCTGTAGTGATAAGTGAGAACTCCGTGACAGTGAGGTTACTGATGTGCTTACATTACTTCAGAAAAATGATGGAAATGGTTAGAAGTGTAATGAAAAGTATAGGTTAATAGCATTATGCTATCAGACTAATAAAAGTTGCTGCTCTTCCTCTAGTTAAACTTCAGTAGAAAATGCAGAAGCTTGACTTGAGGTTTGTGATCTTATTGACAATGAATTCTGAAAGAACAAACAACAGATTGAGATAATTGAAGATACACGACAGAGGAGGTAATTTAGAAGAAGGATTTGTTGATCATAGGTGTGAAAAGGATGCTGACATCTAATGAGAGAGATGCAATTGCAATGTCATGACAAGTTATGTAATGGGTTAATCGGTAGTCCAGTCCATTGGCACCATCCACCTGTTGCAACTGGTGCTATGGGCCACGCCTTTACAGCATTCTACTGCACCATATTAGAATTAAACGACTTGGTCTGTTAAAAAATGGATGGAAATGTGGATGCGTGAAGTCTTTACTATTGGTCTTTTTTTAGAGCCTTTTGGAATCTGTTACGTGCCTAATTGGCCGTAACACAAACAAACAAACGGAAAATAGAAAAAGAGGGGGAGAGAGGTTGAGAGAGGCAACCGGACCTCCTAATGGCTCAAATTGAGAGGAGCCATGACTCTCCAAAACAAAGTCTCCTTTGCTGTTGTAAAAATCTTCTCCTTTCATTTCGTTGGATTACTACTACATAAATTCAAGCAAGAGAGAGTGCCACATCACAAGCACACTTACCCACTAACAAGACACATCACAAATAACTAACCCCACCACCCTAAACTACATACCATTATCTACATAACTACTACATTAAAACTATCCACAACATAAGCACATAACAGAATCCAACTAAATACCTCTTTGTTGTCGTAGATTGGTTTTCAAAGCCCAATCTTTCATTGGTAATTATTTGACTCCTGTTCAAAGCCCAATCCTTCCTTTCATTGTGAAGTGTGATTGGAGATTGGAGAGCATGTGTTTTCAAAGCCCAATCTTTCATTGGTAATTATTTGACTCCTGTTCAAAGCCCAATCCTTCCTTTCATTGTGAAGTGTGATTGGAGATTGGAGAGCATGTGACGATACAAGAGCGAAACATCAGTTGGTTACACAGAGAAATTTGTATTGATACAAGTATCAGTGCTCATTTCGTATAATTTAATAGTAAATCTACTGGGAGGAACCACATAAAGTAGAAGACCAGGAGAGAGAAAGATAGGGTTTCCTACTTCTCCAATATAATTATGGCTGGAACTTGAGATGCAAATGAGGCGGGGGTAGAGCATTATTATTTGGCCTTCGATGGCTTCGCACTCACAATTTGGGATCCTTAATAGTGGAAGGGGACTCTTCAAATGTCATTGCCTGAGCATCTAACCGTCGTGGTGGCCCATGGCGTCTTGCTCCGGAGATCGATGAGATTCGAGATCTAGTGTAACTATTACAGCTGACCCTACAACATAAAAGGCGTTCGGCAAACTCTTTGGCTGATCGTTTAGCGAAAGAAGGGGTGGCCCTTCAGGATAATATTGTTGTATTTAACTCTTCGGTTGCGTTGACCACTTGATACTTTTTTTTTTTGGGACATCTTGTTCCTCTTCATGTATCATATTTTCTTGGAATATATTGTTACTGTTACATAAAAAAAAAAAAAATAGTAAATCTACTGAAGTTTCTAAAACTATACGGTCTGTTTGGATGTATGTAATATAGAAGCTGAAGGAAGGGAAAACAGATTCCCATTTCTTTACTTTCCATTTCTCTTGATTTAAGGGAAAAGTCAAAAGGTAGAAAATGGCTTCCACTTGGAAAATTTACTGCCAACAAGGATTATCCCGTGAATATTAAATGGCAACAAAACCATGCTAGGAAAAGGAATGTTTGTCCTTTTACTTTCGTTTCTCCTGTTTTAGGCGCAAATACTTTCTTTCTCCTATTTTGGTTGCAACCAAACCGAGGGGAAAGGTCAGCAGCATTCAAAACATTACATGCTTTCAGTGGATAGAATATTGGATAACACTGTATATCATGTTGGTATTTACGAGTGAAGCAATGCACCCTCCGCTTTAGTCTTATAATGAAATCAATACATCGATCTATGTAAATTTGATTCGTGTTAAAACAATAGGATTGAAACTTGATATTTTAGTGCACGTGTGGGAAATATGTGTGTGTGTGAGAGAGAAGAGGGGGTACGTATGCGTATAGAGTGAAAAGTGGCTAAAAAATAAGAAAAAAAATCAATCATATTTTGAGTGGAGTTTTTTGTTTTTTAATTTTCAGACTTTCTCACCCTCCTACTCATCCGTGCCTTCTCAAATCTCTCCTCCTCCCACTCGCGCTACCCACCTCTCACTAAATGATTTCAACACAAAATTTTTTGATATAAGACAGTCATGTTTCTTGTCTTTTAGTATTTAAAGAGCTGTAAAAGGGTTTTACGGTTCCAAAAACCGCTTACAGGACAATTAAATACTAAAAGACAAGAAACACGAGCGTCTTGTATCAAAACATAGTTGTGCCGAAATCATTTCCCAAAAAAAATCATGGTTGCCAAACATGGGTATGATAAGGTAGCAAACATACCTCTATTTTGATACACGTGACAATATGCTTTCCTATTCTTTATTGTCTGATATTTTTCAAATTGGTTACATGGGTTGAATTTTGTTGAAGGCCACAAATCTGCAGGAACAACAATTTGGGAGCAGAGGTGGGAAAATCATAGAAGACTCCACTGTAAGAAGGCTTTTTTCTTTTCTTGCACAAATACAAAGTTAACTACTCTTCAAGAGAAGAAGGTTGAAGCTAAAGCTATGCCAAAGTTATGCACTTATGCCTCTAATATATGTAGTATTATACTTTTTATGCTATTTAGCTAAAGCTATGTGTGAAAGTGAACCACATGGGTGCATCAATGGTACACTCTGTTTATAGCAGAGCCATGAATGAATGTTCCCAGTTATTTTGTAGGGCTGCAACTCGGGTCGGGCGGGTCGGGTTTTGGAGAACCCAACCCTACCCGAGAAATATCTCGGGTCGGGTCGGGTCGGGTTTTTTTTCGGAAAACCCACGATTCCCAAACCCGGCCCTACCCATGATAAATCTCGGGTCGGTTCGGGTCGGGTCGGGTTTTTTCACGTTGACGCAAATTTTTAAGGAAAATTCTTGTTTGGCAAGGCAACTCAACTCATAGAAGCAGAAATTACACTCACATTACACTATCAAACAATGATGTAATTACACTCACATCACACTTGAATCAAACAATGCTGTAATCAAACAATGTTGTAATTACAATCAAATGCTGAATCAAACACTTGAATCAACTCAACTCATAGAAGCAGAAATTACACTCACATACAGTAACAGTGGGTGCATGGGTTTTCACTTTTAACTTTGGGAAAATTACATTTACACCCCCTCTAGTTTCTGACACATCCACTTCTACCCCTATAGTTTAAAACGTGACAAATACACCCCTGTAGTTTCAATTTATTTAAGGTTTGCCCCCTCAGCTGAAGGTTCGTCCATAGATTGAAGGGTTAGGATGATCCGATGGAGCTGATTTTTTGGGCACACCATATCTATGTCAGGACCCATCAAATGAACGCTTTGGATCATCCAAATAATGTGGGCCCCTACCCGAATCTAAACACTACCAAAAAATCATCCAAATAATGTGGGCCCACATTGTTTGGATGATCCAAAGCGTTCATTTGATGGGTCCTGACATAGATAGGGTGTGCCCAAAAAATAAGCTCCATCGGATCATCCTAACCCTTCAATCTATGGACGAACCTTCAGCTGAGGGGGCCTACCTTAAACAAATTGAAACTACATGGGTGTATTTGTCACGTTTTAAACTATAGGGGTGGAAGTGGATGTGTCAGAAACTAGAGGGGGTGTAAATGTAATTATCCCTTTAACTTTTAACTAACAATAGAAAAAAATGTACATACTATAACTTATGTAACTCGGGTCGGGCCCCTTCAAACCCGGCTCGACCTGAGATTCATGCGGGCTTTTGAATGCTGAACCCGGCTCGACCCAAAACCCATGAAACCTGAACCCGACCCAGGCTATTTTCGGGTCGGGTCGATGCGGGTCGGGTAAAACCCGGCTCGAGTTGCAGCCCTATTATTTTGTCTCCATGTGTCTTCAAATAAAAAATAAATGACCAATTTATTTCATAGGGATTTAGTATGCTGTCGCCTGAAGTCCATTATTTTTTCAAAAGTACTGTATGGCCTACTTCATAGGATGATCCAAACCGTTCATTTGTTCGGCCACGTCGTAAATAGGCTGTACCCTATAAATCATAACAAACTAGGATGATCCTAACCCTCTGATCTATAGAGGTTTCTATAATGTGTAGTACTAAATTCATCAATAAGATTTCAAAATTTTTTATCATCGAGAGCATCACAATACCAAACTAATGTTCGGTCAATCAGAATAATATGTGGTGTCTACAGGGTTGCCTAATATTTTATATAAGATAAATTTAAAAAATATTAATCACCCCATTCTTCCCCATCTTCATTTTTGTGTGTGGCTAAAAATTAGGGCTGCAACTCGGGTCAGGCGGGTCGGGTCGGGTTTTTTTCCGGAAAACCCACGATTCCCAAACCCGGCCCTACCCATGATAAATCTCGGGTCGGTTCGGGTTTTTTCACGTTGACGCAATTTTTTAAGGAAAAATCTTGTTTGGCAAGGCAACTCAACTCATAGAAGCAGAAATTACACTCACATTACACTTGAATCAAACAATGATGTAATTACACTATCATTACACTTGAATCAAACAATGCTGTAATCAAACAATGTTGTAATTACAATCAAACAATGCTGAATCAAACACTTGAATCAACCCAACTCATAGAAGCAGAAATTACACTCACACGCAATAACAGTGGGTGCGTAGGTTTTCACTTTTAACTTTTAACTAACAATAGAAAAAAATGTACATACTATAACTTATGTAACTCGGGTTGGGTCGGGTTGGGTCGGGTCGGGCCCCTTCAAACCCGTCTCGACCCGAGATTCATGCGGGCTTTTGAATGCTCAACCCGCCTCGACCCGAAACCCATGAAACTTGAACCCAACCCAGGCTATTTTCGGGTCGGGTAAAACCCGGCTCGAGTTGCAGCCCTACTAAAAATACACCAGTATTATCATCTGACTGGTAGCCATGGTTTTAAATTTCGGTTTCGGTATCAGTTTCGGACCTCACCGAAATTGAAATTTCAGCCAAAATCTGACGAAATGTAAAAAACAATATTTTATTTGTTACAAAATTTTGGTAATTTTGGTCGAAAGTTTGGGAAAATAATAAAAAATTTAAAAAATCTAGAATTTTGGTCGAATTTCCTAAAATTTAGGATGAAATTTTGGAATAAACGAAATTTCGTTGGAAATAAAGTAACGTTTCGGGTATGTGTCATTTCGGTTTGGGCCTCGACCGAAACCCAAAATTTCGGACGGAAATTTCGGTTTTCGGTCGAGATTTAAAACCATGGTGGTAGTTGATGGTCAAGATCCAGCAAAATGGCCGATAGACAAAAAAAAATATTCATAAACTATTTTTTTCTATCTTTTCTCTCTGCCTAACTCTTAAATCCTCGAAGACCAACCCTTTCGTTCTCTTGTTGGCCCCGCATTATCGGATGAACCTAACCCCTTAATTTATTAGGCCTAATTTTAGGTTTCATTGAAAGAAGTTAAATTGTTGATTCTTGTAGGACTCACTTAACAGGATGGATCATGGATGGGATGTCTGTTAGCCAATGGGACTAGGAACATCTGGGTGACAAGATGGGTCTCCCCGAATTAAGTTATAGTTGTAGCCTTGTATTGAACCCCACAAGAATGGGATAATCGATCTAGGCATGGATTTGGTGGGCCTCGATTTGGTGGGCCTCACCAATCTAACGGCATGACAAGCATTGATAAATTTTAGAGGAGGGAGGAGGTGTAGGGGGTTCATGAAAATTTTCTAAAGAATTCATTAGCCAACCCAACTAATTTGGGACAAAGGTTGAGTTGAGTTGAGGAGGCCTGGGGGGTTATTTGTTAGGCAATTTTGCGTAAACTCGTAAAGCCATTTGGGGGCTCATTTTTGTAGGAGAGGACAAGCACACAGGCTCACTTTTTAGCCGATTTTGACTTGTTCATTCAGTTCACATGAGGTGGCTGTTTTCTCTAGCAAAAGTAAGCTGCGATATGACTTCCCCCAAATTTGTCTACCAAATCTCATTTTAGGATGTCATTATAAAATAAGACCACGTTTGGATACCCACAAGATTTAGGATTTCCAAATTAGCTACAACAGTGAAAAACAAAATCCGATTTTCAAATCTGTTATGCAAGACATTACTTGGAAGAGAAAACTGTTTCTACGCACAAGTGTAGATAAGTTATCTACACAATAGCTTAAAATACAATTGAAGGCATGTTGTTTGGGTGATCCAAACCATTCATTTGATTGGCCATCACATAGATAGGGTGTCCACACAAAATCAGCTCCATAGGATCATCCCAACCCTACGATTTGTGGAGGTAAAATGGACGTGTATAAACCTTCACAAATCTGTCCAGTTTTTGCCTCCACAGTTCGAAGGGTTAGGATGATTTTTTGTGGACACCCTGTCTATGTGAGGGTCAATCAATGAATGGGTTGGATCACCCAAACAATGTGGGCCTCTACTGTATTTTAAGCTAGTGTGTGGATAACTTATCTACACTTGTGTGTAGAAACCGTTTTCTCTATTTGGAAATCAATATTTGTCGCAATTAGCTTCACCCTCGCTGTAGTGAAAAAAAATTCGATCTTCAAATCTGTTCTGCAAGACATTATTTGAAAATCAATATTTGTGGAAATTACCTTCACCCTCGCTGCTCCTCGACCTTACAACAGCAGCTGCAGCAGCAACCCTCTCTCCCTCCCTCCCTCCCTCCCTCCCTCGTATAACAACAGCAACTGCTCCTAGACCTTGCAACAGCAGCTTGCCCCTTGCCTACCAAAAAGACAGAAGAAGGAAAAAAAAACCAAAAAAGGAATCCTCTTAACTACCTCTCCTTTGCCAAGTCACACTAGGTGCACACATGACACATCCATCAGCCAAAACAAAGGAAAAGGAAAGAATCTGGCAACCGACACCTTCCGGTCACCAGGTCGTCAGTTCCGTACATCAAGATTTTCCCAAAATCCCGAAATCCCATCTAGGTTCATCCCTTGCCCATATTAGGGTTAGGGTTTCTTCCTTCCATGGAACCTGCTTCTGCTCCTTCTTCATCAACTCCATCCACCTTCCGATACTCCTACTGCCGTTTCTTCAGACGCTGGGGTAGCTGTTTCTGTTGTTGCTACTGTTCTCGTTCTACAGTTTCTTAATCCCCCCAAATTTTCTAGGGTTTCTCTCTTTCTTCTTAATTCTCTTCTTTTGTGTTTCTCCTCGCTCTCTACATGGATCTTTCGAATCCTCAATCCAATCTCTCTCTAGGGCTTCATTCTCACTCTACCCCGATCGCCGATGATTCGATCTCGCTCCAGATCGATTCGAGCTTTCGAGATCCGTCTCATCCTATCCGATCGATCCCTTTGCAATTGCTCGAGGAAAATCCTGAGAAGTGTAGGGACGATTCTGTGACGGATGATCGAAATGAAGAGGAGGAAGAGCAGAGAGAAGAAGAATTCAGCATTCTAGGTTATCCGATGTGCTTGAAGAGGCGAAAAGATCGAGAATCATCAATCTCTTCTTCTTCCTCTTCTTATCCTCCAAAGAGGGTTAGGGTTTTGGACGAACCAGGGTTAGAGACTAGAAAAGCCGCAGTTCGAGCTTGGGGTAATCAGCCACTCTCTGTTGCGGACCCCGACATTTACGAAATCATGGAGAAAGAGAAACAGAGGCAATTCAAAGGAATCGAGCTTATTGCGTCTGAGAATTTCGTCTGTCGTGGTGTTCTTGAAGCCCTAGGCAGCCATTTAACAAACAAGTATTCGGAGGGAATGCCAGGGGCGAGATATTATGGTGGAAATCAGTACATTGATCAGATTGAATTGCTATGTTGTGAGCGTGCTTTGGAGGCTTTCAATCTCAAAGCTGAGAATTGGGGGGTTAATGTTCAGCCTTACTCGTGTACCTCGGCCAATTTTGCTGTTTATACTGGGCTTCTTCTTCCTAAGGATAGGATCATGGGGTTGGATTCTCCGTCTGGTGGGCATTTGAGTCATGGGTACTATACGCCGAGTGGGAAGAAGGTTTCTGCTGCGTCGATTTTCTTTGAGAGCCTTCCATATAAGGTGAACCCACATACTGGGTACATTGATTTTGATAAGCTTGAGGAGAAGGCGCTTGAATATCGTCCTAGGATATTGATTTGTGGCGGAAGCTCGTACCCGCGAGAGTGGGATTACGCCCGATTTAGGCAGATTGCAGATAAGTGTGGGGCGGTGTTGATGTGCGACATGGCTCATATCAGTGGTCTTGTTGCTGCTAAGGTGTGTGTTCTTATCAACTTGTTTTAATTGAAGCGAAGGTGTTTGCTTGTACATTTGATACTGTATGCTATGGGGATTGGGTTACTTTGTTCTTTTATTCGGTCAAACATTGAAGAAATCATTTTGCATGCAAGTTTTAGGAAATCGTTACCTCTGACTGCTTATATTGCTTTTCAATGGTGCTGCTTGTGATAAGATTTTGCAATTTCATGCCTTCATTGTGTATGTGAATATACTGTTTTATTTTGAGCTAACACATTGGTTTGAAATTGCTGTACCATGTATGCTCTTAAAACATTGACATGTCTGTAGTTAATACCTGAAGGGTTGGAAACTTGCTTCAGAAACTAAATTCTTCTCGCTTCCAAAATTTAGTAGAAGTGCTCCCAACATGCTTCCAGTTATTAATTGCACACTTTTTTTAGGTGATTATTTTACTCGAAAGAGGTTTTTTGACATTCAGTTAAAGCCAAAGGAATGTATTTAAAACTTGAAATGCTATTTTTAAATACACTCTATTGAAGTGTATTTTAAATCCCTTGTTTTAATAATGGAAATCATCTCTTTATTTTACAATTTTCTAATTAGCTGTAAAGGCTATTACAATTCCCAAACAATTGTCAATTGCCATTCAGAAAGGTGTTTAATAAAGCGAGTATTTCTGAAATGTATGATTTCATTTTCCTTTTGGAATAGTCTATGAGAACTTAAATTTGAAATGAAACACATGCAAAGTTTTCTTCAATAACTTATGCTAACTCCTGAGGGTAAATTTTGGAATAGAGTTTTAAGAGTTTAACATTAAATTTTTAAATAATGAAGTAGATGAAAGGACTGACTAGGGTTCTAGGAGGCTAACTTGACGAAAGCTATGTAATAGGATTAAGAGAACCAGGAACAAACCGTCTTAAATTCTTGATAGGGTCCCAATATCAATATTTAAAGACTGCCCAGGGATTCAAATAATATCTGACCATTGGGTCTCTTTCAGATTTTAATCTAAAGGCACTTGATAGATGGAAAACATATTGGGTTTAAATTTGGGGTTGATCAGATCAATTGATTACAAGATTAGATTACTGGTTTACCTTTAAAAAAGAAGAAGATTAGATTACTGTTTTGTAATTTTTAACCACTTGGGAAGCAGGCCTGGAATTTACAGTCTTCAAGAAACTTTAATTTTCTTAAGGAGAAATATTAAATTCGGAACTGGAAGCCAATCTTAAGGTTGAGAAATATAAACCAAGGATCGAAAAATTTGCTCTCAGCAAATTTTTTTTTAATAACTCCTCCCAAAGGATGGCCCTAGGCCTTACAAGTATAGACCCCTATGACATCTAGAAACTTCCAAAGTATTCATGGAGGCCTGCTTCTAATTAGGAATCCCAAAGATCCTACAACTACCTTGGTTGCCCATCAAATCTAAATTACCTTTTTGAGACTCACTAAAGTAAAAACTGTTATAAATACTACCAACTCAATTGAAAATGACAATAGTAAAAGAATAGAAACTCCCATAACTTGGACGCTGATCGTCACATAACTTCAAAATAGAAACAAACAATCAGGAACTACTTAACTTCAGTCAACTTAATTGGAAACCTTCAAGGACTCTTGTTAAACAATTCCAACTAACTCTTTCAAGTCTTCGATCAAACCAAGTAGCCCCTTTTCATTTCTCAAAAAACCAAATAAAGGGAAAACTGTGCAAGTTTTACCTGGGTCAAACTTATAGCAAATGTCAATTCTATCCCTATGGTGAATTTGTGTCCTCTCTAATCCTCTAGTGGGACTACATTCCAAGTATAATCCTTACAAAAAGCAATCCGATCATTTTGCAATATTGACCATGGTATAGCTAGAAAATGAATGGTTTTAGAGGCTCTCTCTAAGACCTCAACATTCATTTTGCTAATGATTTCTTTAATGCTATTTTTAGGCTGTGTTTGGTAACCATCCTGATCTTACTATTTCTGGTGCTCCAGAACCACTTCCACCAATTTTGCATTCTCCTGAGTAGTTCGAGAAAATGGTATTTTTGTAAGATTTTATACTCTGGAACTCCCAGAATTAGAGAATCGCTACAAAAAATGGTTACCAAATGCAGCCATAATTCCTTGGAAAATTCAATCATTCATTCCTTCCTTGCGAGTCAAACCACTGACGGTTACAAAATATCCCAAATACAAGATATTCTTCTGTTTCCTATAGGTTTGCTTCTCCACCATATCCATAAATCTATAATAAGGAGCAGTTGTCTATGGGATCTAGGCACTATTACTATGCTATTGTACTCTTTACAGTGCCTAAAAGAATAGTTAAGACTCTAGAAGAATATTGTGACATTATGTATTTGCTTTTATTAGCCACCTGACGAAAGATTTCCTTAATAAGATTGACTAAGTCAGTAGGGCAACTATTTGGTTTTGCCTTGATTCATTTTATTTTTTTTTCAGATGAAGAGCTTGGCACCTGCACCTTTTTCTTTTCCACATCAAAATTATGATTTTATTCTTTGGAATTTTTGAAAAAAATAGGGGGAAAACAGTCTCTGTTAATAATATAAAGCCCCAAAGGAGCATTTTCTGTTTATGTCATCTCTTTTTTTTTGAAATGGAGAAAAAAAGAGAGATGACATCTCTGTTTATGTCATCTCTACATTATTTTAACAAGAGAAAAGTGTTGGTGCACTGACAGCGCACCAAAAAAATGGTGCACTTAAGTTTTTAAAACGTTTCCTATTGGTTCCTGTATGTGGGACCCAAACGTTTAGCACAATAGGAAACATTTTAAAAACTTAAGCGCACCAACACTTTTCTCTTTTAACAATACCATTATAATAAAAATTGCACCTAAAGTTATACCATGCCCATGCTTTGCCACTGGACCATGAGATTTGTACTCTGCACTTGTGAGTCTATGTATAATACCTCAGGGATGCAGATTAGTATGGCTGAGCATGCTGTCTTCATTTTGAATGACTTGTGGTTGAGACAGGTCAACATTTAGCCAGCATTCACTGTCCTCTTGATTGGTACTATGTCCACTGCGACACTACAACTTTGCCATTTATGTGATATTTATTTTTGCACCCATAATTTTGATAGTCCTTGAATGATACAAACATGATGTAGACTGGTTCGGGCGGCAGCGGCACAGAGGGGACAATCAAGAATGGTTCCATTGCTTGAGAAGTTCTATGAAGAATTTTCGAAAGAATCCTCAGTTGTATCCTAGAGGATTTGAAAGTGATCTCTTCAAAATGAATTTCTCGCAACGTTGGTAAGTAGGGGAAGCCCAGAGATTGAGGAAATACAAGTGAAAACTCAGGATTAGGGTCTGACAGAGAACTATGTCTGTGCTCAGAAGTTTGTGACACAAAACTCCCAAAAGTTACAAGTTCTGATCTATTGGAAGAAGAGCAGGCCTCTTCACTTTAGATTTTGAAGATCTACTGAAGATAAACTCAGAAATGTTGTGGTGTTCCCAAAACCCCCCGAGGAAAAGCCCATAAGGTAGAACGAACGAGACGACCCTTTTGAGAATGCGTTTAGCAACCGATATGGGAAGATGTTGAGTCACCGGACTGATTTTTTGTATGATCTCTGATCTTAAGTCACGCCTTAACGATGAAACTAGAACCGTATGTTAGCAGAAACTACAGAAATTTCATGAAGAAGAGGAAACAAAAAAAGAATTTTCGAGAGGATATTCAAGAACCAGTATTAAAACAGAAACAATTTGATCCATGTGATGATTACATCCATGGTTTTAAATTTCGTCCAAAATCCGAATCAAATTTCTGTATGGACCGAAAGTTAAAACTGAAACCAAAATTTAAAAATTTTGGCTGAAATTATAAGATTTACACTGAAATTTCCACCGAAACCGAAATTGCCATCGAAAAGGCATTCCAAAATCTCCATTAGAGGAAGAAAAAGACCTCCTTTCCTCGAACCAAATGGCTCAGTCCACGAACCATGCTCTCAACTCTTCTTTCAATATTTCCAAAAGCTCCTTTTTCCAGCCCCCTTAGGTTCTATTTATAGTTGCCTAGGGAAGGATCTAGAATTGCCAGATTGCATCCAGCTCCTAATGCTGTGATGGCTGATGATGTGGCAAATGGCAGATGTGGGCCACTTGTAGCCTGAGCTATATATACACTCATGTGCATTTGCACATGTTACATCATTTAGATTTACACTTAAGGGAATCCTATGTCTAAATACAAATCAGATGCATGTCCATGACAATTCTTTGTTCCGTTGGCTTCCACTTCCAACCGATAATAGATATGCTCAATTTCCTCATCACCTAGTCCCTGTCAATGTTTTTGGCTGCCCAAGCATATCCCATTCTTCTTGACTTTGGCCTACTTGATTTATTTATCCTCCCTTTACCCTTTTTATTTCAAAAGAAAAAAAAAAACTATCTACCAATTATACTATGCCCATACTCCAAGGCCGTACCAGTATCTACATCAAAACACTTCTGTATGAATGAACGCTTCTGTGCTATGCAACAATCAAACTACTTAATATAAACTTGTCATTGTATCCATGGGTGTTGTACCCATTCAAGTATTGGGTACATGTGTGACATGGGAGCCGGAAGATCGGAGCAGATCCTGTGGTTCAATGGTTTCACTTTTTTGCACATTTAGCGATAGTTTGCTAGTTGAGCAAGATCTCTTATTGTAATTGTTGGACCAAACTTTTGTGCATGTGTTTGTTGTCACTTTGTCATGGGTGGGTATGCACATGCATCAAGAACACATTTCCTTTGTGCTCATACATTGACATCCATGCTTTCTTCATATTGATTTGTTGATTCTATAGGTTCTCAGTATTGAATGTTTGAAACTGATTCTCAAGTATTATCTCTTTTTTTCATATTTTTGAGCTGCAACCAGGTCTTTTGGCTGAGTGAAATCATTTGTATGTATTTCAGCTTTTGAAAGTTTTATGATTATCTGGTAGTAATTTATGATTTCTATTCTGCATGCTTTTAAAAGTTTCCATTTCCTTTTATTACAGGACTTCTAAGCTTTCACCAATAAATATGCATTCTAGGGTACTTAAGTTTTAATTGCCTGTCCAAGTTAATTGTGTAAGAGGTTCTGATATTTGTCTGGTGCCTTTTTTCAGGAGTGCCTAAGCCCCTTTGATTATTGTGATATTGTTACCTCAACGACGCACAAAAGTCTCCGGGGTCCTAGGGGAGGTATAATCTTTTATAGGAAAGGGACAAAACCGAGGAAGCGAGGGACGTCACTGTGTCAAGGAGATGAAAGCGATCAGTATGACTTTGAGGATAGGATAAACTTTGCTGTTTTTCCATCATTGCAAGGCGGACCCCACAATAACCACATTGCGGCTTTGGCAATAGCACTAAAACAAGTTGCTACTCCTGAGTACAAAGCTTATATGCAACAGGTCAAGAAAAATGCTCAGGCTCTTGCATCTGCTTTATTGAGAAGAAAGTGCAGATTGGTAACCGGAGGTACAGATAACCATCTGTTGCTTTGGGATCTAAGAACTCTGGGCTTAACAGGTATTCAGCATTTTGATATTTTTTTTCTTATTTCCTTCGCTTTATAATCCTTTATGGGATCTAAGAACTCTGGGCTTAACAGGCGTTCATCATTTTGATATTTTTCATAATTTCCTTGGCTCTATAATCCTTTAACACATGCTCTCCTTGAATTCCAAGATATGATAGAAATATCTTTAAGAACTCCTGTTGTTTCTGGTATGGTGGTCATGTTGGTAGAGTTGATTTTGTTGATTACCTTTTTTTCTTCAAATGGTGAAAGCCTTTTCAGTCGTGCTTCTTAAAGTACGGTGTAATTTTTTAGGGATCGGGTTGAAGAATTTTTATCTCATTGAACCTACAAAAATGCAGTGTTAGAGTTGATATCGTTTGACTACATTTCTATCAATTAAAATGGATATGATCTTTATATAGAGTAGGAGGAATCAGCTGCAAGCTCAGAGAAACTACAGGAAACCACACGCTAGAAAACTAAACTGATGGTCATCCAACTTTTGTAGATCGATCCTAGATACTTATCCTAAAATGCCAAAATTTCAGATCTGATCCAAATTTGCTCCCTATTCGAACACCTCAATTCTTAGGTCCCTATCTCTCCTCTCCTTCCCTAGATCATCGTGCATCACTTGCGTAGTTAGTTTATTTTCTTTTGATTATAACATATTGTATGTACTTTTACTTGGATGAATTGAATTCTATAGATGAAATAATTTTAAATCTTTAGATATTATGAAAATTATAGCAGATTTAATTATTATGTGTTGTTTATTTTGATTTTGTTATGTATGCTGTTACTAATTTGAATTAGAAATCATTCTTAACCTCCAAAGTTCCCAGAAGATGATCTGCGAAATCTAGTTTTACACCAGCTTTGCATTAATGAGGTCATCTTATCTGATGAGGATCGAATGACCAGTTTTGAGTTTCTCTGGGGCAGCCTAAAACACTATTTTTTGCTTGGGAGTCGTTGGGTAATACTAAGGGTCCAAAGGGCAACATGATCAATGTGAATCATTTTCTTTCGCCCTCTACTTGTTTTGTTTCGGAGGTTCTACCACAAGACTTCGATTCGAAAATAGTTATTTCCATGAACGATGAGTGCGCTTGCGAAGTAGGTTTGAGCTCAACATTCAAGGTCCTCATCATCCAAGTAGTGATTACTGATTAGGGACCAAACTGTTATGGAATCTCTTTGTGTAGTTCAATTCACGTAACATTTCATGGTTTTTAATTTCCACCAAAACCAACAAGAAACAACCGAAATGTTTCCGTTTCCATCCCCACCAAAACCGAAGCCAAAACGACTGAAATGCATAACCCAAAATCATAAGTGTAATAGTGGTACTATATTGGTATGGGATTTGCTAGCGTCCATCGCAGAAGGCTTGCGGATGGTCTGTTGCATCTGACAGCAGCCACCTCATGAATGAAGACAAAATCTGCTGAAAAGTGAGCCTCTGTGGCTGCTGTCAGATGCAACAGACCATCCACGAAATGCCTTCTGCGATGGACGCTAGCAAATCCTATTGGTATATATTACATAATTATATTTATATGACTTGCATGCAAAATGTGGTGCACGTGTTACGTATAAATATTTATCCGAATTACATATGAAATTTGGTATGTACTAAATTATCATACATGTGTGATAGTGCATGTCAGCCGAGCCCAACAGGCTTAGTTGAGTTGAATTGAGTTGAGTTGTGAGATAGTGCATGTCACTAGGTGCTCAATATTTTTAAATCATTATGGATGGTTTTTAACATTTCATGAAGTTTCATTTTAAACTCTGCCATTTGCACGTGTTTCCATATGTTTCTGTGATTTTACACGATTTCCACCGAAATTTCTAGCCGAAATTGAAACGTTTTTGTTTCCGTGGCAACCGAAACCAAAATTTAAAACCTTGAATATTGTGATGAAGTTTCGTGGAAGTGGGTTGAAAGAGGGGGGGGAGGCGGGGGGGGGGGGGTGAGGGGGGGTTCTTTATCAGTGTTTGAAAACTCGTACAGGCAAAAACTTCAGGTAAAATTTAGTTGACTCCAGCAAGTCAAGAGTTTTTGGTTTGAAGCCATAAAGCCACACTTAACTTGGACGAGAAGTCAGCAAAATAAAACTATTGATTCAGTGATTGACTTTGGGAGTGTTTAAAGATTATTCCTTACGGTGGATGGTCTACACGAAGATGCACAAGTAAAGAAGTATGTCTAATGGAGCAACAAATTGATGTTGAAGGCATGGATTTAAATTTCGGTTTCAGTTTCGGCCGAAATCTGGGAAATCCGAAATCCGAAATTTTGGATTTCGGGAAATTTCGGTTTTGGTCCCAACCGAAATCTAAAACCATGGTTGAAGGTAATTGGTGTTGTCGGTGGACTGTTGGTGGAAGTATGTATTCCACCCCCTTTGAGTTCTTTTTTTCACTGGTGACGTGATTAATTTATTTCGTGATCTAGAGGCAGCCGTTGATGTTTGAAATTCCTTTGAAGATGTGGAAGAAATCATAGTTTTGGAAGGTGCGGACGACAATGTTGAAAGAATCAAGCCGAGATTAGAGATCTCTCCTCTGAGCTCATTCTTGTTAATGGAGAAATGGAGGTTACGAGGATCTTTTCTCATGGAGGATGGTATCTTAAATGGAGTTTTTTTGCTGCGCTTCATTTTGAATGGATTGTATTCTTAAATGAAAGGGATATAATTAGGATTGTAAAAGTGTAGCTTACCTCTTTATGAAGTAGAAAAATCCAATCAAGCGTTTATTTTTCTTCTCTCTCTTGTTGTAGAAGGCCTAGGCATGCAATGCTTGGTTTTGCTCAAAGTGGTAGGGACTTCTCACTTTCTACTCTTCTATAACCAAACAAACCTAAAATGGTTGTGAGTGTGGTGCTCTTATAGAATCATAATCACATGCCATTAAAAACCGTGATCGTATGTGTTGGTGGGTGCACGTCTTTGATTTGCAAAAATTCCCCGATTAGGCGCAAAATACCAAGTTGACTCAGTTGAGTTCTGAGTTGAATAGGCAAGTTTTAGAACAATGATTATAAATGTGAAGGGAGTAGTTATCAAATCCTTCAGAGCCCTATTGGCTTGTAGGATTCCAGGGAAGTGGAATCCTTAGCACTACCCCAGATTTTTCAGATTTTTCAAATCTGCAACGAACACATTTTGGATCCTTTATTATATATTGAGGGGGTTTTGGCTTCCAAAACACATTTTGGATCCTTTATTATATATTCAGGGGGTTTCGGCTACCATGATCGTTTGGAATCCAAAGCTACCCTGGGCCCATGGAACCATGTCAACACTATCTTGGAGATTCTCAGCATTTGCAATGTCCCATCGATTGCCCTCAAGCATATCATGTGTAGTACGAAGAAGTTGTGGATTCACTTGGCCATGAAGGAATCTAGACGATTGAGATTGTGGTGGGGCAAGAGGTTCCCCTATGTGCCATTGCATACTTTTGGATTTATAATATTTATTCATTTCATCTAGTAAACTTCTAAGTACTTTTGTGTTTTAGACTTTTTATCTTGTACATTTGTGTTTCTTCTAATAAACTTCTGAGTTTACTCTTGTCACGGATTACCAGTTGAGCTCTTGTCGAAGCTCAAATGACTGCCGGTTTTCTAAATCCAACTCAAGGTGGCAATTGGGCCGTGCCGGCCCGTGGCACGCCCGGCACGGCATGACGTGGGCCGTGCTGGCATGGCACAAAACTGATTTTTGAACGGGCCGTGCCAGCGCGGCACGAGGCAAGATGCCTTGCCGGCACGAACCGGACGACACGCCACTGCCCGGCCCGTGGCACGACCCGCCACCACCACCCCATATTCCCAAGTTCCCAACAGAGATTCCTTTTTTTGAGGGAATTTTTGAAATCCCCCCTTAAAGTGAGAAAAAACGGCTATGAATCGTATTTTTGGAAATAACAAATTTAAATTTTGAATACCCCCTTAAATTCAAAAAAACGGCTAGTAAAGGGGATATTTTCGGAAATTGCTTGGTGTTTTTTATTGTCACAAAAATACCCTCCAACAACTATTTTTGTGGGGCAGTTTAGTGATTTTGCGTGTTTTTACCAAAATACCCCTCCCAACAACTATAAACGACTAGTTTTGGGGGGTATTTTGGTAACTTACTATGTTACAAACTTTATAAATATCCCTCTCCTCCCCTTCATTTCTCACCATCAATTACCATCTCTTCAAGGTGGCAAATGGGCCATGCCATGCCGGCACGGCACCAAAAATGACAGCCCACATGGCCCCCGGGCCAGGCACGACATGACACGAGACCTTCATGGGCCGTGCCGTCACCCGTGCCGTGACGGCACAAATTGGTTTGGGGCTAGGCATGGTACGTCCCGCGGCCCACTCGTGCCTTGTCTTGCTAGGCCGTCTGTCTTTGGGAAGAAAAACATTTCTGTTGGAAAATTTATTCTTGAAAAACCTTTTCTTTTCACAATTTAGAGGGAAATAATTAGGGGTGCAACTTGGGTCGGGTTGGGTTAAACTTTTGCTTAAAAAATGAGTAGGAATCAACCCGAACCCGACCCGATTTTAAGGTAAAAGCTGAACCCGATTTCCCAAAAGTCTACTTGAGTTGCACCCCTAGAAATAATATGATTATGGATAATTTAGAGGGATATCATCATCAATTAAAAGCCCCTCTAAATAAAAATTGAATGGGTTTGGTCAAGTTATTTTTGTTGGTGTGTTAAAAGGTAGGACATTTTCGAATATTTTTCCTTTCCAAGGTAGGAAAAAAGAAAATAATGTATTTTGGTGAATAAAATATGAAAAATATTTTATTTTGGATAAAAATTCCATAGAAAATGAGTACACCGAACACTAGAAAATTCTTTTTACATGGGAAATTTTTTTAAAATTGAGAATTCTATGTGCCTGGAATATTTATCCAGGAATCCGGGTGGCACCTTAAAATTTTATTTATATAAAAATTTGTTACAAGAGGAGGACATAGAACCTTGCTTCTAACCAAGGTTGCCAGCGCGGGATTCGAAATCGGGATTCGATTTGGGAATCGAAAGCGGGATTCGAAGGTTCCGGGGATGGTTGGAAGCGGGATTCGATTTTTCGCCGGGGATTCGCCGGGGAGTCGTCGGAGAGCGATACAAAATTAATAAAAGATAAAATTTAAGGAAAAATACCTGAAAATGAAAATCTAAGCATTCAACTGTACACCATTAAACATAAACATCATTCTTCAAATACTGAAATTATAACAGTTTTTCATTCAGGAGCCAGGAATCCAGGGACCATGACTCCACCATTAAACAAAAAATTTAGTTTCCAAAAAGTGAAATATCAAAATTATTACAGAATTTCTCAAGTATTTAAAAAAAAAAAGAAATAAAGTTAGGCTTTTCTCTTTCCCTTCGAATAAGCATGATCATCTCGTCCTCTTCCTTCTCCTCTTCCTTCTACATTTTCTGTAAAGGAAAAGTTTAAATAAATGAATTAATATTTATAAGACTAATATCTTCACTGGGAAATTGCAAGTGTTAAAGATTTTGTACCTCCCCTTGTACGTTCTCCACGCCCCAGGAAACTAGTAATACGACCTTGAGTGTTGGATGGTCGTCCAATTTCAAGTTCCGAGCTACTGACCACTGTTGGAGTCCCAGATCCTACAGCTTCGTCATTGTCATCTAAGTCACGAATAGTGAGTGAAGGACTTGAAAGTAATGACTGAGATGACGCACGAAATGTAGAAGGTCTAAGGAAATCATCATCGAGATCCTGCCATCGCATATCCTCCATTCTGATAGAGGATTCATCCATAAGTGGGAGCTCTGGGTTGATGTCCCATTTTCTATTTGGTCCTTCTTTGTATGCAGCCGCATTAAATCTAAATAATAGATTCGAAATTAAATAAATAATCTGACATAAATAATAAAAAACAATTATTGCATGCAAAAACGAAACAAACTTTAAACCTGGATAGGAGTCGAAGATTTGAGTGAATGTACACAAGAGTATCAGCACGATGTGAATTTAAGCGATTACGCTTTACATTGTGAATGAAGCTATACGTGCTCCATACTCTCTCTGCAGAAGATGTGCTGATAGGCTGTGAGAGAATTTTGATGGCCACTGACTGTAACTCTGGTACATGACTTCCATGAAAGTTCCACCATTTGGTCACACACACATTGGGATCTTTCGCATCATCCCTGGCAAATTTACTGGAAAACCTTCCAACCCTTCCTATGAAATCATATAACTGACGTCTAATCATACCACTCATCTCATCATCAGGGGAGAGATCCCTAATGGCTTCATATACAGCATCCATGATTTCAGGGTCTTTATCTGAAAATAAAATTGAATAATCGATCAGTCGATAACATAAATGAAGATAAATACAATTACATTATGAAAATTCACAATATGAGAAACAATTACATACCTGGGGTGACTCGTTTACCACCGCCTGGTGCTGGAATATTGAGATATGCAGGGTCATAATATTTTGGAGTGAGTACATGAGCCAAGGCATGCATTCAAACATTCATCTTCCCCCATCGTCCCACCACAATACCATGAATATGATTGTACATGTCAGGCACATCTTTCAAGTTATCTTTTATTTGTCCTAACATATTGTCCATGCCTTCGTACACTTCTGATATCAGACAGCCTTCCTGGTCAGTGAACTTAATCATTTTATAGACGGGCTTCGTAATTAATAATGCCAATTTTATGTTCGTCCAAAATTCATCAGAGACTACACAAGTAGTTGTCATCTCGCCCCTCTCTATCATCACTTTGTCGGTGCAAGCATTCAACCAATCTTTCCAAGCATCTGTTAATACTGTCATCTGCAACGCCTCCCTTACATCAAGAAGTCTCTTAAGTGTAGTATAATGAGTTGCAAATCTAGTCTTCGCAACTTTCAGCAACTCAAACTTCGAATTGCTTCTAAATATAGCAAGAGCCTGCGAATGATTGGTAATATATTTGACGACATCCTTGCAGGAACGGTAAGTCTCTCCAATCCAACCTAGGTGTTTATGCTTGGTCAAGTCTTTGAATATCAGATTTAATGTGTGAACCACACAAGGAGACCAAAATATGTGGGGATAAACTTTATTAACCTCTGTCCCAGCAAGCTTGCAATTGGCTGCATTATCTGTCAGCACTTGCACAACATTAAAAGGCCCTACTTCTTCAATAGCATTCAACAAAAACTTTGCAATGTTTTTCCCTGATTTCTCCATGGCAGAGAAGTCGTGCGCATAGAGAAACATTGAACCGAACATATTCGATGCCAGTACATTGATCAGGGCTTTGTTCTTCACGTTTGTCCATCCATCAGAGACAATAGATAGCCCATGTTCAGGCATTTTTTCTCTCACAACACCTAGATCTTTTGTTACATTATCTTTCTCATGGTCCAATAAAGTTGTTCTTGCTTTCTCATAAGAAGGCAACTTGTATCCAGGCACACAATTGGCGGCAGTTATCATCTCTTGAAAATATGGAGATCGGAGGACGTTAAAGGGAATCCCATTGGCGGCCAAAAATCTCAGCACTTTATGATCAACATCGTCTCTATCCTTTGCTCTAAAAGACTTGCCAAGTGGTGATTCACCAACCTTACTTGAAGAAGTCGCACCGAAGCTGGAAGACTTGCCAACCATGTCTAACCGTGATTTCTTCAGTGGCAGTCTCCCAGGTAAATTCTCTGCTCTTTGGACTTGGCTTCTGATGTGGTCTTGTAATTGTTTGTCTTTTGCAACTGCACTGCAATATGCTATTCCTTGACCTTGACCTCTTGGTGCTTTCACAAGGTGTGCGTGCACCCTTGTATAAGTCCCAGTGTAAACCTTCTTACAATGCTTACATTTCCACTTTTTGGTTCCCCCATGTCCTTCGCTAGCTTTCTTTCCTTTGACTACGTGTGACCATAAAACTGTCGCTGACCTTGCGTTCGGAGTCAACACTATGTCCTCGTCATAATCTTCTTCCACACATTCTTCATCATAGTTGTATTCTAAGTCCCCTTCAAAAACTATGTCATCATCACCTACACCTTGGCCTTGAAATTCTTGGTCGACAGTCTCGTCCATCTTTCCTCAATTGCCTCCTGACAAAATCAAATTGTAAAATATTTGAATAATATATATCAGCACTACTGTATTTTGATGCGGGCACTCCTCAGTCCTCAGTCCTCACTTTATTAAAAATTTAAAAGTATGGTATGGCCTGCACTACAGGATGATCCAAAGTCCAAACCGTCCATTAGATGGGCCACGGCCTAAATAGGTTGGGCCCCAAAAATCATTTCCAAAGGTTGATCCTGGGACCTGAAACTCAGCCCCAAAGTGTTGTAAAGTAGAAAATCTGAAAATGAACAAGGCTGTGCCACCTATAACAGCAAACCTCTACCATGTAAATAAATTTTGATATCCCAAACATTCCAGGCAATAGACAAAATTCTCAAGTAGCACACCAAAATCATGACCATGTGTTCAACTGAAAAAATGAAAACTTCCTGACCCTCCGATCTATAGAGGGTTAGATCAACTCTCAAACATTCAGATGGGAGGGTTTGAGAGTTGATCCTAACCCTCTATAGACCCTCTAATCTATAGAGGGTTAGGAACTTAGGATCAACCTATGGAAATGATTTTTGGGGCAAAAAAAAACGTTTTTAGGCCACCCATCTAATGGACGGTTTGGATTATCCTCTGGTGCGGGCCATGGCCATGCCATACTTTTTAATAAAAATACAAAAAATCAAAAATCATGGATTTTCCAAACTCCAAAGTTCCAAACCGTGAGGATAATCCACGGTTTGGATTATCCTGTGGTGCGGGCCATGCCGTGAGCCCTCATCAAAAATCAAAATCAAAATCAAAATTGTGCATTTCACAGAAACTGTGTGAGAATGGTTTCTCACAGAAACCATCCACACAGAAACCCTCTTTTTTTTAGTATTTAAAAAAAAAATAGAAAAAATTATATACATACCCGTCCCTTCTTCTTCTTCTTCTTCTTCTTCTTCTTCTTCTTCTTCTTGCCGGCGGGAATCGCGGCGAGAGAGAGGGGCGGCGGTGAGAGAGGAAAGGGGGAGAGGGGCGGCTGTGAGGAGGAGGAGAAGAGGGTTTTTAGAATTTAGGTTTTCTGATTTTTTTCGTTTTTTACGGTTTTTTTTTAGCTTTTATAGGTTTTAAAATGAAATTACCAAAATAACCTCACTCAAAAAATAACCCTTACCGTTAAAAATAGGCTATATATGTAATTTCACGTCAAAAAGTTGGGATTCGCGATTCCCATCACTAAAAGACCGGATTTGATCTTATGGGAATCGCGATTTTAAATTTTGTGATTCCCGAATCCAAATGAATAAAAACCGCGGATTTTATTTCCATAAAACTCGTTTTTACTATTCCCGAATCGCGATTCCGGTGGAAACAGAATCGCGATTCCCAAATGACGATTCGCGATTCCGATAGTATGGATTCGGGATTCCCCAAAATCGGGGAATCGAATCGAATTGCGATTCCGATTCGCGATTCGGGGAATCGCGAATCCCCAACTCCGGGTGCGAATCCGGCTTCCTTGCTTCTAACACACCAAGATATAATAGAAAAAAATTAAGTACAATTACATTCTGAAGCACAAAGTAAAAATTACAACTTAAAAATTCAAAGTCTTCATCAATCTTCAGGCGACTTGATTGAGTCATCTTCTCTTCCGCTGTGTGCTCTATCATCTGCATCTAACCAATCCTTGAGGGACACACATACCTCTAATGTTTTTGGTGTCATTCTGCTCCGTCTACCTGTACTAAAAGCAGACTCCGATGCTACCGTGGACACCAGGGGGTTAGTAGATCACATGCCGCGGCGGATAGTACTTGATATTATTTTTTTCATGTGCTTTCCACCATGTCAAAATATCAAAACTCTCCTATTCTTCTGAACTAAGGAAGCTTGAATAATCATTTCCCAAATATAAAGATAGCTCATCAGAAGAGGTACCACCACTACGTTTTTGTCTTTTTTGGTTTATTAGTGTCCAAAGCGGGTTATTTCTGGGTTGATGGTTCCCTGAAGAACTTGGTCTTCTATTTCCATGTTCTGTCTCATACAAAGCATGCATAGAATTTAATATTGATCTAATTTCATCTGTATTATACCCAGATTCATTACCCAAGTTTTCATTGCACGCCTCTAAACAGGCATCTAAACCTTGTAATTTAAACTCAGAGTCCATTATTGTACTTAAGCAATATATAAGTAGAATTTCTTGAAAATTCTTTTTAAATTTATCCTCTATTCTATCAATTATATTGTCATATTCTAATCTCGATCGTTGGCTTTTAAAAAATTCAGTAATTTTTATATATTTGACCCAAAATTAATTGCGAAGTTGGATATTTAACACCTGAAAAGAAGATCAGTTGCAATGTAAAATACTTCTAATAAATCTACAACAATTTCACAGGCGTTCAAAGATTGTAGAGATAGATTGTAATTGGAAGTGCATGCATATGTTCATGGCAAAACGATGTAATTATATTTTTGAATTCAAATGATGTTTTTAACATTTTATATGTTGAATTCCACCTAGTTTTAACACCTAAGGGGTTTCTTATAAACTTTTCCATAGTTTTTACACAGTTTAAATTCTTGTCTTCTGTGCATTGAAGACAATAAAATGAAGACAATCCTTAACAGTTTCTATTTGTGGTGCACATAAACCATCTTGCACAATTTAATTTAAAATATGACCTGCACATCTAACATGAAATAGTTTTTCACCTAAAGTGGGTTGCAGTTGAGATTTTAAATTTTTAATAACTCTATTGCTGCAATATTATTACTCGCATTATCAAAACTAATAGAATTTTTTTTATTTTGAATATTATTTTGTAGAGCAGTAGATAATATAGATTTTGATATAGCATGACCATTATATGGGAATTCTAATTCACTAAAACTAAGTATTCTCTTTTCTAACATCCGGTTGGAATTAATATAGTTTGCGGTTGCACAAATATACCCTACACTTTGTTTACTGGTCCAAATATCATAAGTGAAAATTTTCCATTAAAATCTGCAAAAGTTGAAATCCATCGTTCTTTATATTCTTAAAAGAATCTGAATTTACAGTATTTCTAGGCACTTTTTTAAAAGCAGGATTTATAGCTGAATGAACATATTTTTCAAATTTTTATCTTCGGCCAAAACGAATGGTTTTCAAAATGTATGATATATGATGCTAGTTCTCTCCTATTCTGATCTTGAGAATAAGAAAAAGCTTCTAATAAACTAGAAGTGTGGCTCAATTGGGTTTGTTTAGGGTCTAATGACCCATGTCTTGCTCTACAACTTTCAGAATGTCTTCCTAAGTGGCCTGTCCCACCTTTAGTCTTACAACTAAAGTCTTTTTTACATAATTTACAAATAGCCCTATCTTCTAAAACTCCCTTAGAATCTATCAATTTTTCAATAGTAAAGGTCTTCAATACTACTGAAGTCCTACCTCTATGGGACTTAGAACTAGGAATTTGACTCTCACTAGTACTACAAGTCTCTTGGTCTTGGGGTAGGTCGTTGAGGAATTTGATATTCAGATTCAGGACTATGTATCCTCAGTCCAAGGTTCTACACAAGCTTCCATAATTCTTCATTTCCCGTGATTTAGTTGGGGTCAAGGCCATGGTCGTGGAAAAGTGGTTGTGTGAACCAGCCATTTAAAAAAAGAATAAAGATAAGCTTGAAATAAATCTAAAAAAATAAAGGCTAAATACCTCAACTTATGTAATCAACCGACTTTAATCGCCCACGAATTTACGTAAGTTGTTTAATGACTCCCTCTTCTAGTCTTCTTCTTAATCGCTAATCGAAGTGAGTAATGAAAATTAGAGAAAGAGAGAAGTAAATTGGAGGTAATTACAGAGAAGGATTAGAGATAAGTAAAGAGGAAGAGGTAATTAGCAAGGGGGAAAATGTAGAGGAAACGAGAAACTGGGAAGCAATATAAAATCGTATGAGAAATGTCTTGGAAACGTTTAAGAAGCGATACAAAAATGTCAAAGGAAACACGTTACGCATACGTAACACAAGGGAAACATGAGAGAAATATGAGAGGAATTAGAGGCATACATAGATGTATGTTCCTTACTTCATAATTTTCATTTAAATTAGAGGCATGCATAAATGATTTACGTATGTTCCTTACACATTTTGTTTTATAGAATATGTTTGTACTTATTAATTTTTTTTATTTCTATTTGTACTGTTATTTTCCTTTTTAATACTGTATTCCACAATTTTTTTGGTGTGGTTTCTGCAAAATATTTCTCGTATGTTTCATACATGTTTTACATATGTTTTCCACATGTTTCTCATGCGTGTCACTCATGTTTGACATAGGCTTCAGAAACATTTCTCCTAATTTTGTTTTTCCTAACTTTGTTTCATGTTTCGGAAATGTTTCCTAAATGCGTTTCCAGGAAGCACATTTCGAAAACGCCTCATGGTGTTTCTGGCTACTATGGGTGAGAGTGAGATTTCAGATTGTACTAAGTTAGGCGAACATGAGATGGAGCTGAATTTAGAGAAAAAATTCTCTGTTTGAAGTAGATATTTCCTTTTCCTTGTTTTCTAGCCCCTTGTGCTCTCCTCGCTCATTACCCTCTCAGTCTCTCTCTCGTCTATACCCCTTTCTCACACTTGGTAAACAAAGATTTCATGAATTTATTTTCTTAGTTTCCAGACATGCCCTAATTTTCTCGTTCGATCTGTTGATTCAGACTTCAAATCTTGGTTGATTTAGGTCGTATAACCTTAAATACCTTAACCCCTTTGGAAACAAGCAAGAAATGTCAGAAATTAGGTTTTAAGTTTTTGTTTCTATGACCTGAAAAGGCGCACAATTGATACACATGTTATTTTTTGGGAAATGATATTCAACCCCCTGTTCCCCCCCCCCCCCCCCCCCCCCCCCACGTTAAACGGATAAAATCCCCCTCTTTAACATTTTTCTTTGCCTTTAAAACTTAACGAATAAAGTTAAGGGGGTGGGTGGTGGTGAGGGGATTTTATCCGTTAGAGGGGGAAAAATATCATTCCCCTATTTTTTGTTTGGACTAATATAGGGTTGTGTTTCTGCATTTGTCACAGCTGATACGGACATGTATTGGTTAATACGTGCCTGCGACAGCCAATATTTTGAACCATGATGGGACCTGAGAAAATCAGTCTCATTACCCCTTATTTCCGCCGATACCCGCTGTCCCACAGATTACCATAGCTTGAGACATTAAAATTTTGTTTGTTGTAATCCTGTGGGCGGCCTCTATCTAGGTCACAAACCTCTCCATATGCCCGCTGCTGAGTTGGACAAACAACACTCTGATGGCCAGCTCAGTAGGCTTCTAAGACTTATTTGAAATATACAAGTAGGCTGCTTCTCAAAACTATAGGCGTCCATGTGTTCGAATGCATAGATGTTCCTTATGTTGATTTTTTTTAGTTCCTCATTCTTCCATTAATATATACTCAGTTGCATTTGTGGGTTCACTCCCTCTTCGTTTGAAGTGAGAATTCTGATCATCCGTTCTTATAGGTAAGAACTTTGAGAAGGTCTGTGAGATATGCTGCATTACTCTCAATAAAAGTGCTATATGTGGTGATAACGGTGCCATTTCTCCTGGTGGTGTCAGGATTGGTAAGGCCTTATGTCCATTCATTTTCTAATCCTATAAAACTTTCTCATTAATTGTTTGGAGGGCATGCATAACGCATTGATGGTTTTTCTATCTTCAGGTACCCCTGCTATGACATCAAGAGGTTGCCTGGAGAGTGATTTCGAGACAATTGCCGAGTTTCTTTTTAGGGCAGCTCAGATTGCAAGTGTTGTGCAGAGGGAACATGGTAAGTTGCATAAAGACTTCCTTAAGGGTCTGCAGAATAACAAAGATGTTGTTGAGCTTCGAAACCGTGTTGAGACCTTTGCTTCCCAGTTTGCAATGCCGGCATTTGATACTTGAACTCGCTGAAGGCTTACTTACTCACAAGGTGGTCATCCTCTAGCTATATCTACCTGTCTGATGTTAACAGATCCGTATTCCTTGTTTGCTCTTTGTTTTTCTTTCCCTAGTCTTTGTAAATTACAGAAGGTCAATTTCTCATTAGTCATATACATAAGTGCATTTTGCTGTATGTACCGAAAGGTTGAGGCCTAGATTTGTCTGCTATGTTACAGATGGTAGAAACAGAGTCGATTTTTTGTAAATTTGCCTTTGGCTTTTACCCTCATATCATTTTATAAATTATTAATGGTCTTTATCTTTTATATCGATGTAAATGTATTTTTGAGTTGCTATTGGGATGCTGAAGATTTGAGCTATCCATGCTTCTTCAGTTATAAAGAATTTTGTAGCAAGTGGTTGAAGGTTGTATCTACTGTTTTGAATCGTTTGCTATCATGCCAGAATTTAAGACTGCTCAAATTTGGTTTCCAATGTTGTATGATCTTTATGCATATGGGTTTTTTTTTTTTCAATAAGCGCTTTGCCTGTGCTATATATGTCGTTTAATGGGAAATGATATTTACGCCCCTTTTATCACCAGGGACACCCATTTGCCAGTGTACTTTGCAATCAAAGCCTCTGGATTTTTCTGACATAAAGTACATGAGCCCCCTTTTTGCCATTGATACACTGACGCTGGGTGTCCCTGGTGATGAAAAGGGGCGTAAATATCACTTCCCCGTTTAATTTGTATGTTTCCGTTGGTTTCCTAAGGTGGAAGCATCAGGTTTTCTCATACAATCTGGGGATTTGCCTCTTCCAATCACGAACCAGGGAGTTGAAGGACTTCTGAAACTTCGAATTCTTTAATCACAAGTCATAGGCATTAGTTTGAAATTCACTGGTTTGAGTTATGGTTGATTATGTTGACCTCTAACTTTCCAGGAAGCATGCGTGTGTTTTTTTCTTGCAATCCAATGTAGGATGTGCATAATTTCCATATTTACAGATTCTGGCAAGAATGTATCAATCTTTCAAGAGAAGCAGCACATATGGCCTAGGGAGGTGAAGTCTGATTAGAATACTCAAATCAGTTGTTGGCAATTGCAGATTTTGGATGGTTTGTAACCTCTACACTTTTGTGGTCTTATGTGCAACACCACTGTTATGAATGATTAAGTCTTTATCTGCCCGTGTGGACCAATCGGTGATTGAAGTGTCATACTGGTGGGTGATGGTTGCTTCTGGTAAGATATCACTGAAGCAATGAGGAACTATTGTTCAGATATGCTAATCAATTATTGACAGAAGATTACTTGTGAGGGATGAAAACTTGGATATGATATATGAAGTGGTTCTAGAGTAGGGGTTACTTTTGTAAGGTTTAGTTTGATGGTGGCTGCGATGTGACGCTGCACCACCACCAAGTTTTGAGCCTAATCTGTGGATGGTGTTAAAATGGTTGAGGAGTCGTGTTTTGATTTGATTACCCTATGTTTTTGATAAAGATATTGTCTTCTATGAAGGGGAGCTGTGGCAAATGATATTAGATTTCCTCAGACATTCAGTGGTGAAATGCTAGTTTCTTATCGTATGTTGAACCCCACATGGTTTGACTTAGTGGCAAGTGATGGGATGAATTGGGGGACCTACTCTTTTATACCACCACTCAACACCAAACTCTTTTTTACAGACAGATCTTTCCGTATATAGTACTCTGATGCTCTCATCTTTGCTTTTTACATTGAACAACAATCAATCACTGTGTTATCCCCTCCTTCTGGATGCTTTAGATAATCATTGATTTATGGCCTTTCTTTAGAAGGACAGGCCACTACCATGGTTGTGATTGGTGCCCGTTCTGTGGTTTAAATTCTATGAATAGTCTTTTTCAAACTGTGAATGTATCCTTGTAGTTTTAAGACTGGCGAACCATTGTTTTTTGCCTTCAGTCATAAAACCAACAAGAGCCAAGAGGGAATGGGGTGAGCCTATAAGAAAAGGAGGGTGAGAATCAATTGCATCCGGTGCTGTTTGTGTGGGGCTGGCCATGATTGATCTAAGCCGTTGAGTGTAATAGACGTCACCTTAGATGGTTCAATTCCCAATAATCGTTATAATTAGTGGATCCTAAATATCCGACCAATGTCTTTAAAATAGAATACAATATGTGCAAGGAAGCAACAATCCAGATTTAATGGCTAAAAGTGGTCAAAATGGTTAATAGCTGGTCTAAGCTGAGCCACGACATGCCAGATCATGTTTTACATGATAGGAAGCATCATAATACAATGCATCCATCTAGCATTACATAATCTCTCTCTAGTGGGCCTACTATTTTACACCTTATTCTATGATGTGTGGGCCCATCATCTCCACCCAAACCCCTGCCTTAGCATGGTGGGCCCCCCCATTTTACACCTCATGTGTTTTGATGTGGTGGGCCCACCATCTCCGAACAAAACCCTTGCATAGGTTGGGGCCACCATTTTACACATGTTATTGAAGGGATGGGGCTACACTTTTACACCTCATGTTTTTATGGAATGGGGCCTAGCATTTTACGCCCAAGGTTTTGATGGGGTGGGTTCCACCATCTCTACCCTACGAATTAGGGTGGAGCCTGCTATTTTACATGTTTGATGTTGTGGGGCTCATCATTGTAGTATGCTGTAAAACCTTTTCCTCTAGAAATGCTCTCTAGGCCCCACCCCATAAAAGCATGAGATGTCCCATCCCATTAATAACATGACGTTTAAAATGGTGGATTGGTGGGTCACACCCTACGCATGGTTTTGGTTGGAGATGATGGGCCCACCAAAGCATTCCCCTTTATATTTTGATGGGGGCGGGACCGGCCCACCATTTTATAACCTTGCATAGCATGGGCCCTGAATTATATTTATATTATGTACATAACTACATAAGTAGCCACAATATAAAGAAGATGGGTGAGTCAATATGGGTTTCTTGACCAGGATAGGCCCTACTTTGAATGGCCTCATTGTACAAAGTCACACCAATTTTGTCCAAAAATTAGGACATTGGACTTTTGCTCTCTGATTTGAAGTCACCAATCAAATAGAACGAACGGTCTAGATTCTCCACCTTACAGATTCATTAACGGTGGTGATGAGTGGTGAAGCCATCGTTTGAAATGAATGAGATCACTGAGGGGGTTTAAAAAGGGGTGTGCTTTTAGTCATAAAAGCGACCTGTTTGTAATAATACTAAGTTCTGCTACAAAAATATCTTTGACCTAGTTTAATAATAAGGACCAATTACCAGTGGGGGACAAACATTAGGCAGAATTATCAACTGGACCCAGGCTTTTCAGAAATTATCAATGGGAGACAAAATCTGTCTTTTCAGTAAAAGCTGGACGAAAATACCCTTTGGCATATAAAACACGTTTTGACTTTGGAAGGGGGTTTTCAAGTCTCTACGATTGGGGTTATTAGGTATCAAAATGGGGTTACCAATTTCATAATGGGGTTTTCAAGTCTCTACGATTGGGGTTATTGGTAACCCCATTTTGATACTTGATAACCTCAATCCTAGAGATTTGAAAACCCCATTCCAAAACTCCAATACCCTCGGCCAATTTTCAAGGACTTGATAAGCCCATTCAGAAATTGGTAACCCCATTTTTTATACTAGATAAGCCCATTTCTAAAGACTTGAAAACCCTCTTCCAAAACTCCAGAACTCTCGGCCAATTTTCAGGGACTTGAAAACCTCGTTATGAAATTGTTAACCCCATTTTGATACCTAATAACCCTAATCGTAGAGACTTGAAAACCCCCTTCCAAAGTCAAAATGTGTTTTATATGCCAAAGGATATTTTCGTCCAGCTTTTACTGAAAAGACAGATTTTGTCCCCCATTGGTAATTTCTGAAGAGCCTGGGTCCAGTTGATAATTCTGCCTAATGTTTGTCCCCCATTGGTAATTTTCCCTAATAATAACTAAAGTAAGAGTCTAAAAATAAAATATTTTTATAGTGGGACCCATCTTTAGATAACCATAGGAACATTTTTCTCATTAGAAAAGGGAAGAGCACTGCTTGGTCGCCCCCATTTCTTCCCTTGGCCACGCCCTTGTAGTGTAAAAAGAGTAGTCTTAAATACACTAGAGGGAGGTGGACCTATTACTTCCTTTAGAATAGGAACTAGAATACACTGACTAAGATATTTAACGGCAGTAAAATAAAAAACACACTGGGAAAGTTTTTTTCTTTCTTTCTTTCTTTTTTGTTTGAAAGAAAACTGTTTTAATATAAACCAAGCTTGGAAAGAAAATTAGATCCTCCTTGATGTGGTTTATATCTCATCACATTGATTATTTTGAACATGAATGTAATCTTATCTTCAAAGTTTCTCATTGATGTAAGGGTTATAAATGTGCAGATTTCTGTTGCTTTCATCTTAAATTTGTACATCTGGCTCTCTTTTCTTTTTCTTTTTTTAAATCTAGAATGTTATTGAAGTTTTATTAAAAAACTTGAACAAAAAATTCAAAATTCTCATTAAAGTGGGATCTGGGTTTTGTTTTTCACTCATCATCTTAGCTGGAAAAGATAATGGGTGCCAGTAAAACTTCCCATTTGTAAGAAAGATAGGGGGTGCATTGTATATTACAAAGGCTACCTTGTCACTTTGTCAGTGCCATTTTTCTGACAAATTTTCTTTATAAACCTTCACTTCAAAGGGAGGCAGCAATTTCTGCAGAATGGGTGAAATTCATTTTCATGAATTTCAGTTTTGAGCTAAAAAGAAGGAGACATGTCAGTCTGTTAAGAAGCTTTCATAGTGATCTGCATCCATTTCAAAGGAATCAAATCAGACAAAAGCCTCAAAGAAAATTGCTTTTCAAATTTCAGGCACTCTAAGAAGAATCTCCAGCCCCCCCCCCCCCTTGTCATTTTAAGAACTAAAAAAGCCCAAATAAAAGTGTAAAGAGGAAAAAGAAATCAAGACCAGAAAAGGGTTTTCTCTATTTCTATTTTTATATTCCAATTCTCATATTTTTCACATATACATCTCTCAGTTTTTTTAATGTGACAAAGCAAAATAACTTCCTTTAGCTATTATAGAAGTTTTTTTTTTACAGGGAGAAAAGGCCTTTCAAATGAGAAGCTTTCCTTTTTTCTTTCCATTTGGAGCTGATGAGAATCTTTTTTTTTGGGCTTCCTTCTCTGCATATGGGTATTTCTGCACAGCAAAATTTCCTTTCCTCAAGGCCTAAATCACATTTTCTTTTGGGTGTTCTTTAAATTCTCTCTGCAAATCTTCAAGGGTAGCTGCAAAACAAGGAAAACAAAAGAGAAAGAAGAAAACAAAACACCCCCACCAAAAAAAGACTGTTTTTCTTCCTCCTCTGTTTTACCTATGACTGCAAATATCCAAGAGCTTCTTTCTCCCTTCAACAATCTCATCAAAGAAATCATCCAACTGCCCAACAATACTTTCAGTACCAGATTTCAAAATCCCAAAACAACCCTTCAAATTCTCGACCCTTTCGCGAATTCCCCCACCCTCTGATTCATACTCTGTTATCCCCTGTGCTCTCCTGTCCATATCTGTTCTCAGTTCACCCATCGCAATCCTCGCCCTTCGAAATTCGTAAAGCAAAATCCCCGGCCGCCCATCAATTCGATTAATCTCTGCAGCAACCATTTGTTGTAATCTCGCGGTTGAAACCATAAACGCCGACCCAAAGATCAAGCAAGCTTCAATTCCCCTTCCAAAGCTTGATTCAGGCCAACAACAGACCAATCCCCATAACAAGATCATTAGAAGAAGAGAACTCACATTCCTCATCGCGTAAAGAACACCCCTAAAACCATTGAATCCATTGAATTTCGATTCCATAGAGACCTTCTCGTCGAATCGGAGAGACAAGGGTTGAATTCTAGTCTCCATTAGTACTCTGTTTTCCTCTTCCAATCCTACTCCTTCTCTATGACATACTAAAATTGCTCTCATGATCTATAAAAAAAATGTTTGTTTATAAAGAAGAACAAATAAGCACAATAAGTAGTAAAAACCAACCAAGTACTAGACTGACCTGGCGAGCGATTTGAGGGGTTGGATTCCGGTGGCCTTCGAGGGAAGAGGCGACATTGGCTCCGGCCGAGTAATAATTTTCCATGCCAGAGATGCCCGATTTGATGACATGACAAGCCTCCCAAAGCCTCGAGCTTTCGTCCATGTATTCTTCGAGCCATTTTTCTCCCATAGGCAAATGAAGTTTTTGGACTAATTGGTGGAGTTGCGAATGGAATGATCGAAGGAGCGAGAGAACCCGTTGAAGGAATTGAATTGACATGAAATTAGTAGAGTTGAAAGAGCGTTCGAGATCCTCGAGACCCCGCGTTAAGAAAGAGTAGAACCCATTAACAGAGGTAGAAGAAGGATCCATGGAACAAACAAGAAAGACAGATTTTGAGAAGAAGAAGAAGAAGAAGTTGGTGGTGGCTAAAGGGAATGATTTAAAAGCTATGGTTCCTATGTGAAAAGGATGGTTGGGGGGCAATGATGGGTGTTTCCTATTGAGGAGAAAAGATGATTAAAATCTGCCATTTTCATTGTTTAATGGGAGAAAGGGGTAGAAAGAGAAGCAATTCAAGCAAAACTACTTAATGGGTTATTTTCTTTCCCCCCTTTTTCTTTCATTTCTTGACAGAGAAAGAGAACAAAGAGAAAGAAGATTTGGAGTGGTTTGTTCTTCTTCTTCTTGGTTTCTCTCTATGTGATGTTGTTTCTTCTTTTTTTTGCTAACTGGGCTTTTAAAGTCGGAGGTTGTGTTTGTTGTAGGATTGGGAAAAGAATAGAAAGAAATTCATACTATGTAAAAGTTGACTCATTGACTGGAATTCCCGGAAACCCTTCAAACTTGAGTGCTTTTGCTTCTTTTTAATGCCTCGAGCAACTGGCTAGTCTTCTTTTCTTTTTCTTTTTGGAAATTTGTTCTTCCCTCTTTCTAGATTTTTTCACTTTATTTTACCATTGATTCTTAGAAGGAAATGAATGATTCCTTGTATGTAGATTTGTATCATCTATCTACAATGCAAATCTTCTTTTTAGGTTAGTCTTTTGTTATTTTTCTCTCTTATTTATTAATTAAATTTTATTCTATTAAGGTGGGTGTTGTTCTAGGTGGGGAACTACGAGAATTCTACTCATGGGTTTAATTTTTATTTATTTTGTTTTTGTAGAGTGCTCGTGGGTTTTTGAAGAACGGGATACTTGAGAGCATGTTGGTCTTTTGAGATTTCATTGGAAAGTGAAGAACTAATGAGTGCTCTTTTCCTTTTTTCTTTTCTCCTTCCTTTTGCCAACTATGCCTCTTGATTTCTTTGATGCAAACCCTCTTTAAATTCAAATTCCAATCATGGATAGATAGATATCCACCGATACCACATGTATATGGTATTGATGATACCATGGACACCACAGTACTACGGGTGCAACTTGGGCCGATTGAGTCGGATCGGGTCGAGGCCAGTCCTAGCCTAACCCGAGGTAGCATTACTTCAACCCTAACCCAAACTCTAAGCCTAACATGGCCTAACCCGAGCCTCAGGTCAAGAGCCGATCTCTCAGCCATATTCTAACCTATCTAACATGATTTTTCAAAATGGGTCGGATTGGGTTCGGGTTGGGTTGGAATAAAAGTAGAAAAAAATACAAAAAAATCATAGCCCCAACATTTTGAAAATCACAATAAAAATTTGGCTTGGGTTGGGTTGCCCAAGGCATCAACCCAGAAATTAAATGGGTTGGCTTTTCCTAGCCCTAACCAAATCCACCAGGAGGAAATGCCAACCTAACCCGAGCTGAAATCGGATTGAACCCATTCGGGTTAAGCCTGGCCCAATTTGTGTGCACGTGCACAGACAATATATAATGTCTGAGGCAATTTTGGCCACTCATTTTAGGAGAGAAGAGCCCCCTCATAGCTGGATTTGTTTTATTCATTTAAATCATATGAGGTGGCACTTCTCTCCCGAAAAAAGGGGCTGCTGGGATTTGCTAGGCAATTCCGCAGAAAGCCATTTCGCGGTTCACCTTTGCAGGAGAGAACAGCCAATCAGGCTCGTTTTTTAGCAGATTTTGTCTTATTCATTTAATGCATATGAGGTGGCTATTATCTCCAACAAAATTAAGTCTCAAAGTTGTTTTCCGTGTAAATTGCCTAGCAAATCCCTTGCAAAAATGAGTATGTTAGTATGTTCTATATCTAAAGGGAAGAAAAAAAGTGGAATTCTAGTGTGGAAAGGACATCTGTAATTTACAAATGGGAAATTGAAACGAAATTCTTCTCTAAATAAATAGACTGTTGCCAATTGATTGTGGAGGAATAATCCCATTAGGTGTACTTGTGCTGCATTGGTAGTTAGACAAGCTGTTTGGATGAATGAATTCCTTCTTTTTTTTCGGAATTTTTTCCATGGAAAATGAATTTTCCAACACTTGTCAGTCCCATTTTCCATGATTTTTTTCAAAAATCTAAAATATCCCTTTTTTTAGAGAAAATTGCAAGAACTTTTTTCCATTGATTTTTTCCCATTTTCCTTAGATCCAATGCAAGCTATGCCGTAGTGTAGGACCCAAAAATTGCTTTAACCATGATGGCAAAAGTAGCTTTCTGAGTAGTCGTTCTCAAGCTACATGTAACTTGTAAGATTAAATTACTTTGAGAAGACAATTCCTAACCATCAGATCAATAACCTGCAAATTGAAGATAAAAAGAAAGAAGAAAGAAGATATGGGTTCACCTTCAAAGGTCTAAAAACACTTCTGGGGGATCAAATCGATGTGATTTTTTCAGGACATGGGAGATCAACTGTGAGACCCACCAAGCGAGCATTATTGATAGACCTATGCAATTTTGGCTTGCTTCATTATTCTACTCAAATGACGACACGCCTCACTGCATCATCTTCATTATTTCTCTTAATCAGAAGAGCCTATCATCTTGTTTGGGTCACACCAGATGAACGGTTGAGATCACTACAGGAGGCCACCTGATACATGGGGACTGTGAAACAACTAATTTCTCCAAAAGCTTAAGCTATTAGAGTTGGTGATTTAAATACACTTTGGTGATTTACAAGCAATGGGGGCGTCCTTTCATCCCTTTTTTGGAAGGGTGCCCTTCAGTTTAGGCTCTATTCGTTTTGGATTATGAGAATTGAATTTGAGTACAAAACTAATTGTTGTACTAAAAATCAAATGCAATTTGAATCCAATAATCAGTTTTGCACTTAGAATCAATTTTAAAAACTATTATAGGTCTAGGTTTTTTGTGTTGGGGAAGTTGCCTTATTTCCCACTCACCTTAGCTTGCTTGGGTGAAAAGGCAAGAGGCAAAAAGGAAAAAAGTAGTGGGTTTTCTCAAGTGAGAGAGAGAGAGAGAGAGAGAGAGAGAGAGAGAGAGAGAGAGAGAGGGAGAGGGAGGGAGAGAGTGGGTTTTTCTTGGGTTCCTTTGGAGCCTTTCTCTTGGGTTTTTTTCTTGGGTTTTCACTTGTGGGTTTCTCTCGGGTTACTCTTCGGTCTTGGGTTTGAGAAGTAAGGAAAGGGTTTTGAGTTTTGGTTTAATCCATAGTAATCCTCGTATATTGTTTTTCTCATAGTGGAAGACCGTGTTTCTTGCTCGTGGAGTAGGCTTGGCCGAACCACGTAAAATCTTGGTATTCATCTTGTGGCTTGATTTGTTTATTTTACTTTTCTGTTTAATTTGTGCACGATCAAACCGGATTGTCCAGCGGATTTTCTCAACAAGTGGTATCAGAGCCGTGGTTGGAGCGATCATTGGGGTCAGGTGGAGTGAGCATGGGTGTTGTGGTTGGATTGCGGCTACAACGATCTTTGGGAGTAGAAAGATTCTTGTTCGAGGTGGAGCGCTACACCATGAAGTGCGAAGTAATCTGAGATGACAGTAAAATCAAGTTCTACTCAGTTCAACATCGACAGGTTCGACGGAAAGGACAGTTTCACCCTATGGCAAATGAGGGTGAAGGACATCCTAGTTCAACAAGGATTGGTTAAGGCATTGAAGGGAAATGATGGCAAGTTGGAGAATATGACTGGTGCCGAGTGGGAAGACATAGAGTCGAAGGCGGTTAGCACGATTCGACTATGTCTGGTAGATAGCGTTATATTTAACGTTATGAAAGGAGGAGATGCACCTAAATTATGGGAGAAGTTGAAAAAACTTTACATGTCAACAAGCTTGGCCAACCGGTTGTATCTGAAGCGACAATTGTACTGGCTGAAGATGCAAGAAGGCGGACATCTTCTGGAACACACCACGGTGTTCAACGGGCTTGTGGATCAGCTCCACAAGGTTGATAAAAAGTTGAAGGAAGATGACAAGGCTCTTTTGCCTCTTACTTCGCTTCCTGATTCATATGACAACCTGGTGACGACTTTATTGTATGGTAAGGATACAATAAAGTTGGAGGAAGTCACGGCGTCGCTCTTATTGAATGAGATGCGGAAGAAACTTGTTCTTGGTGTAAGTGAAGAGCATGGGTTGTTTGTTTATGGTGGGAATCAAAGAGGAAGGTCATCTGACATGGGATCAGGAAAAGGCGGGTTAAGATCTAGAGTCGGCGGAAAGGGTGTGCAATGTTACCGTTGCAAGGAATATGGCCACATTAAGCGGGATTGTCTGAAGCGAGCTTACCAGGCGGACAATTGTACTATGAATACTGTGGTTGCGGTAACTGATGAACATAGCGAAATATTTGGAGACGTTCTCACAGTCTCCACAGGTAATCACACTTCTCCTCATGATGAGTGGATTTTAGATTCAGGGTGATATGTTCATGTATGCTCAAGGATATAATATTTTGTTATGTTCCAGGAGATAAGGGCATGTCACATGTATAGTGTTCTTGGGTGACGGGCTTACTTGTGACGTCATGAGAGTTGGAACTGTGAAGATCAAAATGTTTGATGGAGTGGTTCGTACATTGGGTGGTGTGGCGTATGTCCCAAAGATCAGAAAGAATCTAGTATCTCTGGGCCGGTTGGACTCCAGAGGTTGCAGGATTTCAGCTGTAGGTGGTCCATGAAAATCACACGCGGCTGTCTGGTTCTGATGAAAGGAGAAAAGTGTGGCGGATTATATCGTCTGGTCGGGGACATGGTGACTAGTGTTCCTAAGATCTCGATGGTTGATTGAAAACAGAGTGGTAGCGCGTGCACCCGTAGGGTCTCTTTCGTAGTTGGTGCAGAGACAGGTTTTCCGGTTGCAGACGATGGTGAGAGGATGATATTACCTGCGTTGAGGAGGATGGATCGAGATCCCTCTCCAAGGTTGACTAGGTGAATCAACGGGTTGGCAGCTACACATGTGCATTGGCCGTGTTGATCGAATCATGAGTCAGAACCAATGTGATTCGAGGGTGTGTAGCTTGTACTTTGGAAGGCCAATTGTGGTTTGCGGTGATAGCGGACCGGTGACGACATCAACGGAAAATCTTCAGGTGGCTGGAAAATAAGCCAAGGTGGAGATTGTTGGGAAAGTTGCCTTATTTCCCACCCACCGTAGCTTGCTTGGGTGAGAAGGCAAGAGGAAAAAATGAAAGTTACTTTTTTAGGTTTTGGGGAAAACCTAATACCAAAAAGAGTGTGGGTTTTCTCAAGTGTGAGAACGAGCAAGACAAGAGAGAGAGAGAGAGAGAGAGAGAGAGAGAGAGAGAGAGAGGTGAGAGAAAGAGGGAAGAAGGAGAAGAAGAAAGTGGGTTTTTCTTGGGTTCCTTTGGAGCATTCTCTTGGGGTTTTTTTCTTGAGTTTTCTCTTGTGGGTTTCTCTCGGGTTACTCTTGGGTACGGTCTTGGGTTTGAGAAGTAAGGAAAGGGTTGTGGGTTTTGGTTTAATCCATTGTAATCCTTGTATATTGTTTTTCTCATAGTGGAAGATCGTGTTTCTTGCCCGTGGAGTAGGCTTGGCCGAACCACGTAAAATCTTGGTGTTCGTCTTGTGGCTTGATTTGTTTATTTTACTTTTCCGTTTAATTTTTGCATGATCAGATCAGATTGCCCGGCGGGTTTTCTCAACATTTTTAATTATTGCATGGAAAAGGTCATAATTGGCATTGAGTAGACATCCTATGTAGGGGATTGGTTGGTTCGTATTAGGGAATTGAGATATTCTTCCTAAGGCCAACCCTCTCAAATGTATTTAACTATTTATGACTACTCTTTTTACACTACAAGGGTTGGCCCGGGGAAGAAAAGGGGCAAATATATCACTTCCCTTGTTTCTAGGAATTATTAACCTTCAATCTAGTTAGCTTGCAGTCTTCACCTCCCTCCCTCTCTCTCTCTCTCTCTCTCTCTCTCTCTCTCTCATGTCTTTCTTAACAGTTTATAGTCAACACAAGTTGACATTTGATGCTCTAAATTAAGAAACTTAAAAAAATGCCCAATTGCAAAAAAAAAAGGTATAAAAAACGATGTCTTGGATTTCTTTGTTTTTTTAGAATGTTGCATTTAGGCCAAAGATGATAAATGCTCACACTTTATTTACTAAGAGCATCCCCTTTCGGCAGTTTTATGGCTTATAAAAAAAAATGTTTAGCATGGTGGATTTATAGAAACCAAAGATTTGATGATCGATGATCTTTGTGCAGTGGGAATCGAATGTCTGAACACTATCTACTCCCTATTCAACCTTGAGACCAATTGGTGTTCTCTTCCAAATCTTCAAATTCGAGGGGGATATGCCCATTTTTTTTTTAAGTTTTCAAGGAGTGGAATCTCAATAGATTTTATTGGCTTTCATAAACCCTGGACTTAAGGTTAAGTCCCATTGGTAAAATATCCCTTTCTACGCGTAAAATAGATCCTATAACCAGTACTAAAGTTATCTAAATAACCCTCTCCGACTATGTGATTACAACGAATACCACTGTATATATGTACAATTTTCCTCAATAGTTTTTAATTAATATATTTAATAAATTCTTATTTTGAATTATAATGTGGGATTTTTTCCAATTTTTAATGTATCCAATTGTTTTTAGATTTTTTTTTTTCAAGTCAAAGTGCTCCTCCATTTGACAAGCTTAAACAATGTACTTGATACAGGGGCGATGCCAGAAATTTTGCACAAGGGGGACAAAACTTATAGTAAAAAGATATTTTTTAGAAGGAAGGGATATAAAAATGGTAAAATTGAAATTTTAAACTTATTTTCTATCTTAGGGATGATTGGAAAGGGGGGCATATTTTTTTAAAAAGGGGGTAAGTATAAAAAAATATTAAAATATAATGGTATATATTTTTTTCCCAAGAAATTAAGGGGGGCAATTGTCCCCCTTCCCTTTCAAGTGCCATCGCCCCTGTTTGATATTACCCAAATTCTCATGACATCATTATTTGATTAAGCTAAATATAGAATAGTACATTTAATTTTGAAAATGATGTTGATAATTTTTTTATACCAACTCTGCCAAAAAACAAGATTTCATTTTAGCTCAATCAAACATCAAATGTAATCAAAGTAATAATATCTAATTCTTGTGCATCTGCTGAGGCTCTTAACACACTCAAATTAATTCCTTAATGTCAATTAGCTCCACCACAATAAATCCCAACATGTACATTTGTCACTACACCATGTGGTGCTATGTCTTACACCAAAGAGTTTATCCCATTGGCTTCTTTAGTTAAGTATTATGTGTGGAACTTTGGTGCATACCAACATACATAACCACATGGTTTCGTTGAATTACTTTATGATCCTCCATATATTTTTATACTCCCACATGTTGTGAATGAGTATGCCTAGCATGAGATACAAACACAACACACATCTATGCATTTTTTTAATCACAAAGAGTTAACTATCTTCATGAGTTAATCGCTTCAAATAAACCTTAACATTATAGTCAAGGTGCCACATTTAAGCCCTGTTCGTTTGAGGTTGTGACTTGATTGTGGGGACCAAACCGATTATTGAACCACATTTAAGCCCTGTTCGTTTGAGGTTGTGACTTGATTGTGGGGACCAAACCGATTATTGAACTCAAAATTAAATGTAATCTTGAGTCCAATAATCGGTTTGGCCCCACAATCCGTTGTCACAATCTCAAATGAACTGGGCCTTGGTATTTAATGAACTTGTCTCATTTCACATTAATTTGTTTAATACCCATTCTTGACTCACTAAGGCCTTGTTTGTTTTAAATTTTGACAGCTGATTGTGAGTTCAAAACTGATTATTGGACTCAAGACTCTATACTAGACATAATTTTGAGTCCAATAATCAGTTTTGGACTCAAAAGGTTGTCAAAATCTAAAATGGACAGGCCTTAAATGTGAAAATATAGGTCCCAAATGACTTAGAGGTTTTTAAACTATTCCATCGGGTGCAAGAAGAGAGGACTCTAGAGTCAGCTTCGAGACTGCATTCTTACCAATAAGAAGGAAGAAAGAAGGAGCCGCTCGTCCTGGTAAACGAAGTATGCTTTGGTATTGAATGGTAAAATAAGAGATAAGTGAGATTACTAATAGTAAAATTATCTTACAAGGTCACATAAAATATCAAACAATCATGGAATGCGCGCATATATAGATGGGTGTGTGCACTAAATCAACTAAAAGGGACACCTTGTACACCAAGTTGTGGTGTAGAAACATTCATCCACTCTAGTACACATAGGAAGGTGTCAAATACATATCCATTTGCAATGTTAACAATCTTGAATTCTTGATAGTGGAGTCAGCCATATATCCACTCTTCATTTTTAAACTTTTCTAAGTTGCTTTTGGAGGCTGTTATACTTCCCAAAATGTCCTCTATATCCAACTTAAAAAGAAATTAATGAGTGTAGAGTGCCGATATCAAACAAGGGTGTGCATATACGTGTAGCTAACTTAGCTACACTGACGGCTTAAAATACAGTGGGCCCACATTATTTGGGTGATCCAAACCATTCATTTGATAGGCCCCCATATTGATAGGGTGTGCCCAAAAAATCAGCTCCATCGGATTATCTCAACCCTTCAAACTGTGGAAGCAAAAATGGACAGATTTGTGAAGGTTTTTACATGTCCATTTTTGCCTCCACAAATCTTAGGGTTGGGATGATCCTATGGAGCTGATTTTTTGGGCACACCTTATCTATGTGAGGGCCCATCAAACGAATGGTTTGCATCACCCAAACAATGTGGGGCCCACTGTATTTTAAGCCGTCGGTGTAGCTAAGTTAGCTACACGTATGTGTAGCTACACTTTTCTCATATATATATATATATATAGAGAGAGAGAGAGAGAGAGAGAGAGAGAAAGAAAACGGTTCCTACACATATGTGTAGATAAGTTATCTACACACTAGCTTAAAATACAGTGGGGGCCACATTATTTGGGTGATCCAAACCATTCATTTTTAAGGCCCTCACATAGATAGGGTGTCCATAAAAAATCAGATCCATAGGATCATCCTAACCATTCGAACTGTGGAGGCAAAAAATGGACTAATTTGTGAAGGTTTAAAGACATCCATTTTACATCCACAAATCGTAGGGTTGGGATGATCCTATGGATCTGATTTTTTGTAGACACCCTATCTATATAAGGGCCTTTAAAATGGATGGCTTGGATCACCCAAACAATGTGGGCCCCCACTGTATTTTAAGCTAGCGTGTAGAGAACTCTCTACACATATGTGTATGAACCGTTCTCTCATATTATATATATATATATATATAAGAGTTTTTATATGGTGGCCGACCGTCAAGTACCATCAAAACGGTACCCCCCTTGATATTTGATCCAACAGCTGCCCACTTTTTAAGAGGCTGTTGTTGGATTAAATATCAAGGGTGGTACTTCAAAAGTACCACCTTCATGTGACTTAATGGTCGGGCATCATATAATTTCTCATATATATATATTCACACACATACGCATATTGGACCCTTTTATGGGCTTCTTATACGATTGATGAGCTTATTTTCCGAAGAAAAAATATGAGCGGGCAGAAGCATATGTGGGGCTCTCTTTTTCATGATCCAAATTCCATATCTACTATCCTACTTCTACCCACCCATATTTTTCCTTGGAAGAATATGCACTTCCATGTTCCATCATATACGAACTCCCCTTTATGGGAGGCCATGATGCTATCTAGAATCCTTACCCTATTTTGTTGTCTGTACAAATTCGTGGCCTTTGACTCATTGATGGGTAAGACATAAGTGCCTTTGTTCGACAATCTGCCCATATTTGGACTCCCTCAATCATTTCTATGCTCTCTTGGGAATATGCCTCTTTTTATAGAATTAAATAGAATGTATTGACTATTTAATTAATTAATTGGTTAATCACCCTACTTAGCATTGATCCTAATGTAGGATTGGTACTAGGCTTAACAGGTATGAAGAACTTAGATTAGTTCCTCAGTTATGTTTGGACAAAACAGGGGTGGGACCCGCGCTAACCTTGCTCTCGATTTAGAATATAATTATGTGGAGAGACATAATGTCTTGTGGAACCCGATCAAGAGTGGATATATCCACTCAAACCAAGTTGGGTGCATTGGGAGGTTGCCTATGATTAACCATAATTTTCTTTCTTTTATTCATGTCCCTTGGAGTGCCAATGATCTTGGCTAAATCCTGCACATTGAGAGACTCGGTTTACTCAGGGTACTCTCTCCCCCATTGAAGTGAATCTGTGATCTCTTTTAGTCAAAAAAAAAAAAAAAAAAGGTGCATTGGGTTTGGGCTTTTGACATTTGTGAGAGACAGGTCAAGATAACCAGTCTCATGACAATCCAATCGATCTCTTCTCTGAACCAACATGTGATATACATGATTTTCCGTGCATATTCGCAAGCCCCACTCCATGATTTTGCTCTATACTTCTACAATTCAAGTTACACCTTAGGCCGTGTTTTGGCAACCATGGAAATTTTGTTTCATGGAATATTAGTTTGCCAAGTGGTGAGATTAAAGTAGGGAGAAGGAGAAAGTGAGAGAATTGAGAGGGCACGAATGAGTAGATGGTGTGAAGTGGCTAAAAAGTAGGGAAAACAAAACTCTATTTTGAATAGGTTTTTGCTTTTCCCGTGTTTGAACCACTTCTCACCCCGCCTCAGTAGTTAACAAAAAAAAAAAAAGCGTTTTATTGGGCTGCCGTTTAAAACTTGAAACGAATAAAACTCTCTCTTTTAGGCAAACGTTTTAAACACGTTTAAAATGCGTTTTAAAAACTTTTTTTTTTTTTGCCAACTTTCCAATTTTATATACAAAAAAATTTCTTGGCTGCAAAAAATGGCCTTAGTTTGGGTGTTGTGCTACTTTAGATTCAGTCAATAGGCAGACCCTGGACTAGCCGAAATTTGCACCATTAACGGGAGTTTTGTGCATTGGGTCTACATCAGATAGGCCTATGGAGAGGGTGTTGTGGTCAAATGAAGAGAAAGAGAGCAACTTTCAGTCTAGTTGGCCTATGTTAAAGAGAAGGGAAGATAACAATAAAGGGGAGGTTTATTGTTATTAGAATGTGGTCCAAGGGGAAGCAATAGGCACCAGCGTAGTACTTTTGATCTTTTAATCATCTGTTAAAGGAGTAGGGCTAAGGCCAAAATTAAAGAAAGACAATTGATTTGAGCCAAAAAACGCCAAGTTGGTATAAGATAATATGGTGTATATTAAACACTAAAAGGTGCTTTGTTAATTTCTTCGAGAAACCCGCATTTATATGGCATAAAGTAGAAGATATAAAAAATTTCCGGGGTACTGAAGAAATGGTCGAAATCTCTACAATCCAATGGATAAAAATTTTGGGGGCTTCTAAGTCTGACATTTTAATTAGTTGGAAAGAAGTTGCTTTCTATAGAGTTGGAGAGATGGAGAAGATGATAAGGCCATGTTTGATGCATTGAATAGTTGTAGGTTTTGAATTGTGGCCCATTTGGTGTCTCAAACATATGTGGTTTGTAGTAGTTCATTGAGAGAAGTTTCACACAACTCTTGTGGGTCTCTTGACCAAAAGGGATCATCTCTACCTCTTTAATGTTTCCAATGTCATTTTCTAGTTGTTTTACTAAAGGGAAGTGATTTATTCGTCCCCTTTTCTTCCTTGGGCCAGCCCCCTCTAGTGTGTTTATGACTACTATTTTACACTACAAGCGGGCGGCCCAAGGAAGAAAATGGGACGAATATATCATTCCCTTACTAATTTAGTTAAATAGTGGTCATCTTTGAGCTGGTGATTCCAGAATTTCAAGTGTGCAGTGTGCCCGTGAGTGAAAATCGATTGATTAACCACTCTCTCTCTCTCACACACACACACAATCGCGGGACAAGGTATGTTTCTCAACCATACAATACAACTTAAATATCACCTGAACAGTGTAGAATTGCATCCTTATATAATATAGGATGTCATCCAAACAACGTAAAACCTATTTCAACAAAAACTTTTGCACTTTTTACAAATTTCAGTGAATTTGATACTTTCAGCAAAATAAAAAACCACATATCCAAATGAGCCCGTAGAGGTATCAGTGCTCTTGAATTTTGTTCCATATCTCCATAGTCAATTCTTGAGGGCATGTTTGGCAGCGTCAAGTAATTATTATGGAAACTTTTTTCCTTTGAATTTTTAGTGAAAAAATTTCCCAAGAAAAAAGAATACAATTATACCAAGAGTTGTTTCTTTCAATCTTTTTTATGATAATTTTTCATTAGATAAAACATTTACCTAAAGAAATGAGTTATGCTGTGAAACAACCAATTACTCTAAAAGCTTAAGCCGTTGGAGATGACGTTATTTAATCTTTTATACTTTAACACTCCCCCTCATGTGCGGCCCCACATTTTTAGGGTTGTCCTACACGTGGCACATGTAGCCCCCCTTTTGAGTTGGCCATTACATGTGGATTTTTAATATCAAGGAGTTTTGAACTCGGGACCTTTGCTCTGATACCATGTGAAACAAGCAATTACTCGATCCGAAATCTTAAGCCGTTGGAGATGGTGTTATTTAATCTTTTATACTTCAACATATGGAACATTGGAATTTTATTTTCATTGAAAAAGCATGAAGTTTTTCATTGTAGCAAACATTCACTAAGTATTGATAAAAATCATGTGAGATTAACCCAAAAATTAATACCAATATGTTTTGGGCTAATATATATGACTAATGTTTATACGTAGGCCATGCTTGGCAGCCATGAAAAATAATTCCATTGATCATTTATGGGCTCAATTGTGTAAGGGGTGGAGAAAGAGAAAGACAGAGAGATTTGAGTCAGGGTGGAGATAGCATAAAAAATCCCAAAAAACTAGTGAAAAAAAAAAGGGGTTTCTCCCTCTCCTAACTATCTCTCACAACTGGCCAAACATATATTCTATGGAATATTTTCTCATGTGGCCAAACATGGCCTTAGATTTAACACTACAATGTATAAACACAACCAAGAAGATTGTATCTCTTTTACTTGTTCTTTTCTCTTTGCAACCCTCTTAAAAATGAGAACATATAAACTATTGGTGAAGAAAGCTAAATTCGGGAGCGCAGGAACCTAGGTGCATAGGTATTGCTTTTTTGAGGCATCTAGGAGAATTTAGAAATGGGCATTCCCTGTTTTTGTACTTAAGTGGGATGGAAAAGGAAAGCTCAAATGGATCCAGGGCCGATCCATTTGGTATGGTGTTGAAAGCTTTTCAAAGTGCTACCAAATCCTGACATGAGAGTTTTTTAGTGAGCACCCATGTAAAAAAGCTATAGCACTTTTGCTTCCTCTCGGCCTTTCTTTCTTTCCACTTCTCCTTTTTCTTTTTGGGTCATGATTGAAGATTGGAGATGCTTCTAGTTTCGAAACCAAAGGTCAAGTAACCATCTCTCTCTCTCTTTGCATTTTTAATGGATCGGGCCGGACTAAATGATGGGTCTGACCAAAAAAATGAATAGCCCAAATCTGAATCCAATCCAATTATAAGATAAAGATTTGACTGATAAGTGAATCCGGCCCATTGACACCCTTATGTCTTTGGCGCCGAACGCAATGGACTGTGTGGTGTCATAAAACTGAAAATGTGAAGTCACAAAACCAGATAAATCAAGGTAGGCCCATTCAGCCCATAGGCCAGCCAGGTCGACCTGTCTTACACGGGGAAGAGTGTACCTGGAAATGCAGCCTCATGAAGTACATAGTTGAGACTACATGGCCGGCCCATGGGCTGAATGGGCCTACCTTGCTTTTATCTTGTTTTGGGCTAGGTTGGGCTTTTCAGGTTTAATGAACATTTGGGTCTGGCTAGGGCCCTAGATGATTCCTTAAGTTCCAACCAAAACCCACTGCTGCCAACTAGCTTGGACCAAGCCTAACCCAATCTTTGTCAGGTTTGGGCTGAGTCATAGGTCCATCATGCTACTTTCAGGTAGGCTTTGACCCAGCCCAAATCTAATTGTTTACTCTTTGAGGGTATTGATCGTAGTTGTCAAACTGGAAAGTGAGTGCAAGAAGCATGCCGGGAGCGAAAACGGGAAGTGATGGGTTTAGAAAAGAGAAAAATGCCGGAAGCGAAAATACAGAGAAAATGTTTGGAAAGTGCTACTGAGACTTAACATGGAGCATATGAGGCTCAAGTGAACAAGAGGTACATAGAAAGTGTAGGATTATAGTAATTTCAGGAGGAATGGTTAATCCTTATACTATATATAAAGCGTGAATTAAGGGTTAAATTCTTCCTCACCTTTTCTTTCTTTCCATTTTTATATATAAAGGCAAAATGATGGGTTAAGTTCTTCCACCCTTTGCCGTTATTTCCGCTTGTTTCACACTGCCATAATTCCAATTGTATCCCACATGTAAAGGCATTTGTGTCATATGCCGTTATTTCTGCTTGTGTCCCACCTTTTGATCCACACATCAGCATTACTCTTTTACCATTAACCCCTTTGCTGATATCTAACATGACAAATTATTTGAGGGGAAAATCGTAATTTACATACAAAAAGTAATGACATGGTACTGACAATTACGGAAAAAACTACCAAGAAGAGGTAAAGACATATGACAATGACGAAAAAACTACTTTATATTACTCATACATGACATTTGCAAAATATTGATGGATTGCGGGCACCTGAAGAGGAACAAAAGAAACCCCTATCGATTGGAGGGCTAGGATCAACCTATAGAAATGGTTTTACGGGCACAACCGATTGATGTTGTGTTCCATCACATGGACGGTTTAGATCAACCTATGAAAATATAGAATGGAGGGTCGGATCAACCTATGAAAATTATTTTTGGGGCACAACCTATGTAGGAAGTGGCCCATCCAAAAGAAATTTCTTTTCTTTTTGTCTGGGATTTACACGTCAGCAATTTCTTTTCTTTTTGTCTGGGATTTACACGTCAGCAATTTCTTTTCTTTTTGTCTGGGATTTACACGTCAGCATTATTGTTTTACCATTAACCCCTTTGCTGATATCTAACATCTATCTATATGAGAAATTATTTCAGGGTAAAATCGTAATCTACATACGAAAAGTACCGACACGGGTACGGGCCATACCGTACATTTTAATAGAGTGAGGAGTGTCATCATCAAAATACGGTGAGTAGTGCCATTATAAAATATGGTAGTGAGGACATTAGCACTATATATAATTTTAAACCGTCGTTGTTACTTGGATGTTCCCACGCAGGTCGGGTTCAACCCGAATTTGGGTTGGGTCAGGTTAAGCTTTTTCGCAAATCGGGTTGGGTTGGGTTGGGAAAAATCAACCCCAATTGGAAATAGGGTTGGGTCGGGTTGGGCTGTCGGGCAACCCGACCCAACCCGAAACCCGAATTTGGTACCATATCAAATCGGGTCAGCCCGACCCAACCTAACCCGAATTGGGTCGGGTTAACACCCAAGTTGCACTCCTAATGATGACGAAAAAACTACTTTTCCTTATTCACTATGTGCGGGTCAAATTACAGAAATGTTGATATTACGAATGCAGGACACCTTTGAAAATATTGACGAATTATGGGCACCTTAAGAGGAACAACAATCATGGAAACCTCTATAGATTGGAGGGCTAGGATCAGCCTACGGAAATGATTTTATGGGCACAACCTATTGATGTTGTGTTCCATCACATGGACAGTTTAGATCAACCTATGATGTGGTCTGTACAATTTTAAATGGATAATTTAAATGGATAGCGCCTGCATTGCACGTGCATTTTTACTAGTATAGATAAGAATTACAAGTATAAAAGAAGACTTCTCAACTAATTAGAATTATAAATTTTAGGGATTTACAGTTTCACATATTTTATTCATGTATATTTAATGTTATGTTTTTGGAAAAAAAATCCACATAATTTTCATTTGAAAGTAAAAATGACTTATCAAGTTTTAAATGCATTGTTTTTTTTAAATGCATTAATTTAATTTATTTTTTTTATAGGTAAGTTGGTGTTTGCATAAATGCGTTCTTTCAAAATTATCAAAAAGAGAAAATATATTTTTAGGAAGAAATAATCACCTAAATAGGAAGTTCACTCTCAATTAAGAGGAAACACGTGGAAAGCATCTCCAAAGCGAGTTTGCCCTAAACTTGGGAAGCGAGAAGAACTTAGCTTCCAAAGGGTGTTTTTAGTGAAGCAAGCTTCCCATCCAGGTAGGAAGTTTCTGGTTATTATGGTGCTAGTAACTATGGTATTGATAGTTGCACTTTCAATAATGGCACTCTAATTTTTACTTTGTTTATTTGGTTTTGAATTTTGAGAATTGATTTGAGTCCTAAATTGATTAAAAATTGCGTTTAACTTTGTGTCCAATAATCAGATTTGACATGAGACAATCACTACATGGGTCACCTCATGATGGTCCACCAGATCAAGGGTCCTGATTGTATGCAGAACTCTCTGAGTGGGACCCACTATTAAAATGTCTGGCGATTTGTGATTGGAACTGGTGGCCCACCGGGTCCCAAGATGGGAGTATCAATGCAAAGATTGCACTGTGAACCAAAACATTCGATAGTGAACTTCCGGCCAATTCTGCGTTAACTCATTTGTTTACGTATCATTGATTCGAACATTAACGGTACAGATTCTGTATGGGTTACATCTATGGTGGACCCACAGGATGAACGGTTCTTATCAGCGAAACAAGGGCCCATATATTGAACAGAAATCATATGAGTGCCACCAATTCAGGATGTAAGCCGAGCTACCATCCCACAAGGCCAAAGCCTTTCACAGGGGTTCAGCTCAGGTCGGGTTGGCCTCGACCCGACCCGAGGAACCCATTTTTCCAGCCCGAACCCGACCTGACCTGAATTCCAACCCAACCCAACCCGTGGAACTATTTCTTCGCCTTTTCGCCAATAAATCAGAATTCTTGTGGAGAATGGCAGGATATATGAAATTCTTGAAACCCGAACCCGACTTGACCCGAGTTCAACCCGAACCAACCCGACTTTTTAAGCTACTTAAATAAAAAATGTTGGGTTTCACTCGGGTCGGGTTGCCCAACCCCTCAACCCGAACCCGACCCCAACCCCAACTCAACCCTAACCCTAACCTGACCCGGCCTGACCTTTTTCGGGTTGAACCCCACGGGTTGGGGTTGAATCCGACCCGAGTTGCACCCCTCCAAAACCATGTACATTCAAATAACAGAAAACCAACGGTTTCTTGAAAGAGACACCCTTCTCTTGAACAGTTAAAAACAGGGATACAAGTTCTCAATCCAAGAAACAAAAATCTCTCCTCTCCTCCATTTTCTTTCAAAATTTCAGGAGACCCACCTGCATTTTCCTTAGAACACTCCATGGCAGAAGAACAAAGCATCAGTCTCCAGATCAAAGCGCTCGATCCAATCGTCTTTGAAGAGAATGAAGAATCTCACAAAGAAGAGATATTTTTCTTTGGGTCTCGATTCCAAAGAAAGGAGAACACATGGGTCATTTCCTTCTTCGTTGTGATCCATATGGTGGCCTTCATTGTCACAATGTTCATCAATAACTGTCCCCAAAATTCGCACGGCGATTGTATGATGAAATCTCTTCGCAGATTTTCATTCCAACCCATCACAGAGAATCCTCTCGTTGGCCCATCCTCTTCCACGTGAGTTCTCTTTCCTTCATCTGGGTCTACTTGTTTCTCTTTCTTTCAAGAAATCTTTAGGGATTGTAGTACCTTTTGGTTTTTTTTTTTTTTTTTTCATTTGGGTTTCTTTTTTATCTTGTTCTTTACCAATCATTTTAACTAAATGAGGATTTGGGTGGCTGAAATTTCTGGGAATTCTGTATTTTTGGACGAATATAGCTGATTTTGACAGGGAATGTGAGTTTCTTTTATAGAACTGTCAAGATGACTGTTTCTTTTGCAATGGGAACTCAAAATGGCAAACATTGGATCTTGAACTCCATCTAAAATATGAAAATTTGCAGAATGTTGGGATCTCTGATTAGCTGAATTCTTTGTTAGAGCCATCTTTTTAAGTTGCATGATTTCTGTTCTTATTGGTTTGATTTTTATCTGTAAATCCTATTTTCTTGTCTTTGGCTCTTGCAAGAGTATATGACAAATATGGATGCAATCTGCTGTATTTTTTGCTTCTTAACGATTGACATTTCTGTAAAGTACCAAAGAAATTACATCAATTAGAAAACATAAGCTAAATTCAAGGTTACGCATGAACTCAGCAATTTCTGTGATCAGAGGTGGTGTGTGCTCATTGATCATGGGATTAATTTATCCTTGATGACAAGGAACTTCCAAGCAAAATTTGGACTGAAAACATTGTTCTTTCCCTATTTCAAGGGACATGACACATAATGATGCTCTCTTACGGCCATGGTTTTAAATTTCGGACCAAAATTTTGGATTTCGGTCAACACCGAAACCGAAAAGGCTGAAATCCGAAATTACCGAAACGTACTGAATTTCAGTAGAAATTTTGGTAATTTCGGCGAGATTTCAAAAGAAATATTAATTTTTTATTCCTTTACAAAATTTCAGCCGATTTGGCCCCAAAAACCAACATTTCTCGCGTCTTTACCGAATTTCGTCTGAAATTTCTGGATTTTGGCTGAAATTTCGGTTTCGGCTAGGTCCGAAATATACGCCGAAATCAAAATTTCAAACCATGCTTACGGCCCACTAGCTTTAGTGAAGCTCAGTGAATCCCCATGTTAAATATGTAGAAACCATTTGAAATGTTGGGCGCCTAGAGCCCAGTTAAAATGTTGGTAGTAGTTAAGTATCTACAATAACAGAATTCAGATCACACATGTTGGGGGATTCCACACAAAAGCAAGATCCCACATTGGAAAAGTGTAGAGATGTGGATGGGCTTATAAGGGAATGGGCACCCTCCCCTTAATGGCTAGCTTTTAAGGGTGAGTTCTCGACAACACAGTCCTTAAGCTATAACTGTCCCACCCTACAGAAGCTTCTCAAGTTATTCAGGAAGGATGTTCATCAACTCAAAGTGTTATCTTTTAGATAGCAGAATAAGTAAGAAGCTTGGAAGGTTTGCTTTCAAAGATATTGTGTGGTACATCTGTAGATCAAGAAACGGTCTAATTTTATCTGGAGACACGGGCTTGTGCTATGTTGTCATCTGCTGGAGTTTTGTCTATTTTGGGCCATTAAACTACAAACACAAAGTGTGTAGTTAATATTCTTCTGAATCATTTTAAAGCCGAGGAAAGTGAGAATCGATCTTAGAATGCTTGTTGCTGTAAGCACTGAGAATGCCACATAGATATTTGTGACGTTCGATTTTAATATTTGGAAGTGACAGGAGAGAAGGATTTAGGAGAAGCATGACCAGAGAGGTTAGTAGCAGGAGAAGGATTAGAGGAAGCAAAAGCAGAGGTGTGTATATTTATAAACTGATATGATTACATCAAGATCATATGATGAGACGATAGGGCTACTGGCTACATAATAAGGTTGTTAAGAATTTGAATTTAGATAAGAAACGACAACCCAAGTCAGTTTGACTTACGCCCTGTTTGTTTTGGATTTTGAGAACAGAATGTTGGTCCAGAACTGATTATTGGACCCAAGATTTACGTTTAGTTTTGAGTCCAATAATCAGTTTTGGACTCAATCGTTTTTCAATATCCAAAACAAACTGGGCCTTAGTGTTCCACATATTTTGAGCCTGTCAAAGTTGTTAGTTGAAGTTAAACTCTGCAGGTTGTATTGAAGGAAACCTGGACAGACCAAGCTAAAGTGGTGGTATCTTAAAAGATCTAATTGGAAAGATGGAGACTTGTATCATGATATGCCGTTGTTTTATGGGAAACATAGACCAGTTCTTATTTCTATGATACTTTTGCTAATGGCCTAATAGTTCTTACCCAAGTTCTTTTGAGTGCTATATTCAATTCTTCTCAGGAATGGTTTTCGGGTTGAAGGCGACTTACAAATGTAAGAAACTGCTAAATTGTTCTGAATTCTTGGTAATCCTAGAAAGATGTGATTCTTTGATTAAGGTGTGAATCATAGAACATTCTAGAGTGAGTCTAGTATATTTATCGAATGTGATTCTTTTATGAAGGTCTTCGTGCTTCACCCCCCTTGTACAGTTCCTTTGTAGCTTTGCCTTGTCTTTTGTCTTCATTCCATCTAGCGTTGCAGAAGCGGTAAGTCACCCAAAGTGGAGGGAGACTATGGAAGAAAAGATGGAGGCATAAAAAAAAAATGGAACTTGGGAACTAATTCCTCTTCCTAAAGGAAAGAAACCACTGGGATTCAAGTGTTATTTACAGTGAAGTACAGTGCCGACGAGACAATGGAAAGATAAGGCCAGGTTGGTTGCCAGAGGGTATGCACAAACATATGGTATTTGATTACCAAGATACATTTTTCCCAAAACGAAACCTCTTTCTTCAACCAATTTCTTTCCTTCTTCCCATGTACAACCTTTCATTTTCCTCTTCAAAGCCCTCATATCCAATTTGAAGTTTGGTTATTGTATTGAGTTTTTCTTTAGGAAATTTGTGAATTTTCCTTCTTTAGTCATTTGTACTGCTTGCTCAATTTTGGGAATGTAGGACTGTGAACATTGAGAATCTGATTTTGGAGTTTAGACTTTGGTGTTCAGGGAAATTCAGGTCGTAAAGAGCTCTTGATTTCTTGACATTTTTCCCATTTTAGGTGTTTTTCATTCTTTTGTGTGCAAATGTTGAATCACAAATGGAATTTAAAGTTCATATGTTCTCATTTCTTGTTTTATCTTCAAAAAATTTTGGTTCTCTATCTGTTAGATTCTTGATATATTTGTCATGTCTTCTTTCAATTCCATAGTTAGGAAAGCTTTTTTTGCCAGTTCATGACTCTAATAACTACTTTGGCATACATCCATGAAGGTACACTTGTAGAGCTTAAATGATAATGGAGATGCATGCTTACTATATTGCACAGCTTTGCTATATGTGGTCAGCCCTTTCAATAATCTATTGCTTTGACATTCCTGCTCCAGGTTGATTAAAATGGGGGCTCTTCAATGGACATTGGTAATGCAACACCACCAAAGATGGCGTATTGTGACTTGCCTATGGTTGCATGCAGGGGTCACTCATCTAGTTGTTAATCTATCCAGTGTTATGTTTGTAGGCGTACATTTAGAGCAGATGTTTGGACCATGTGAGTTTTGTTCCCTTATTGTCAACATTATAGAGTTTAGTCACCATTGTGCCTAATGAACCATGAAAAAGAAATGTTTGAAAGGACCCCTGAAGCTCATAAATGCTCAATAATCTTCTAATTAAGAGAAACTTTTAAGAATGTATCTTGTGCTAGTATCATAAAAGGATGGAGCTATCTCATCACGTCGGTTTGATATTCGTCATTGTCATGAAAGATCGAAAAATACAGGGTAGAAACTTTTGCCCAGGATTCTCATGTGGAGCTTTTGAATAGCTTTGCTCCACATGGTTCCTTCCATGTTTTTTTATTTCTTCAGTTCTTTTCAATTGCTTTAAATATTAAAACTTTCTTCATAGTGTCTTACTCTTTATTTCCTTTGAAATTGAATTCATTATATCTTAAAGTGCAAATAATTGATCTCCTTGTTTTGGCTACTGTTTTGCAGTGAGGATTGGAATAATCTACCTATTCTCGGCTTTCCTTGGTAGTTTTCTGTCTACACTTTTTGTCCAGTATAGTCCATCAGTTGGGTCGTCTGGTGCTCTATTTGGATTGCTTGGCTCCATGCTTTCTGGACTTATCCAAAACTGGGGGCTATATGCTGATAAGGTCATTAACCTCTGTCACCAATTTCTCCTTTCTGTTGTTTTAGAATATTTGTAGCTTACATTTCTTTCTCTGCTTGACGGCAGTTCGCAGCACTACTGGCACTATCAGTTGTTGCAATGACCAATTTTTCTCTTGGATTGCTGCCCCACGTGGACAACTTTTCGAACATCGGAGGCTTTATATCTGGTATTCTTCTTGGTTGTGTGCTCCTCTTCACTCCTCAGCCAGGTTGGTTAGATCGAAATAAAGGCATATTCGAGTTTAAAATCAAAAGTTCTGATAAGCTCAAGAAGAAACTGGATAAGCCAGCATTGAGGATTCTTTCTCTAGCTCTATTTGGTGGAGTGTGAGTTTTTGTTGCATTCCGATGAGACAACGTTTCTATTGTCTTGTTGACAACCTACATAGACTAACTCGTTAGAGAGCTTTCCATCGATGCAGGGTTGCAGGTTTATGTGTAGCAATTCTTCACAGGGTGAATGTGAATGAGTATTGCAGGTGGTGTCACTATATTGATTGTATTCCCTGCAAAAGATGGAGCTGTAATGGAAAACCAGGTGGTTGCGAGGTATGTATTCAGTATAGGCAAACATGAAACTGACAAAAACAACATATGCTTTTGGAAGCTGACCAAGATGCCCTTTCTTTTCTAAGAGATTAGTAAATATGCTTTTAAATAATGTGGATCTTATGTTAGAAAGTAATGCACACTGTCAACAACATCTGAGGAAGAGTTTAGTTTCATGGATACTTGGGGGATCAGGGGACCACACTCTGTGGTTGGACTCATGGGGAGAGCAATAACAAGAACTAAGAAGACCTAGCAAGGTAGATAATCTCACTATTTCACCATCTTTTAAGTTCCTTCTAAGCCTAATGTCCCACGACACTTTCCCATTACCCATACCCCTATCTATATAATCACTTACCCTAGACTCGCTATTGGTCACTAACCAGTGTAGGTTCGGAAATGCATGGCACAAACTAAACTCTCCTAGCCAATGGTCTACCCAAAACCGGACCTCATCCCCTCTCCCCACACAACCGAACCAGGGACTTAAACTGGACACGAGGGACACAAATGGACTTCCATTCACCTGAACCTTTTCCTATGACCGGATTCTTACTATCCCAATCCCCCCAACCCCGCCCATCTGAGGAAGAGTTTAGTTTCACGGATACCATGTTTTGATAATGGAAGGAACTCACCTTGTCTTTTCTTTTTTATTTGGCTGGTGAGAGCTTTTTGGGAATTGTGGTAGCCTTTAACAGCTGGTTAAATAATATAAGACATGGTGAGTTCGTCTTATTATCAAAACATGGTAGTGGGAATATTAGTAGTCTATATATATTATCCAGTTGTGTAACTGGTTTGGTTTGGCTTGTTTCTTATATAATCCAGTTATGTAACTAGGTTGGTTAATCTTGCTGGTGTATAATGTTTTTTGTGTAATGCAGGCAAAGGTTAGTGAAGGGAGATTGACTTTGACATGTAAGATTAGTGACAAATTTCAGATTTACCCTTTTGCTGACATCTCACAAGCAAGGGTGGAGGACTTGTGCAGTCAGATCTGCTCCTAAAGCTTGTGAATGGATGTCTGATACATTTTGTTTCTGTGGTTTTGGCAAACCCGAATTCTGTTGTTTCTTTTAATGCTTTAACATTTGTTTCTTCTTTTTTTACTTCTTCCTTTTATGAGGAATGATAATCTGTTGTAATCACTTACACCTAGTTTGATCTATGTGAGCATAAAAAATGCTTTGATCGTGATCAAAGATTATTTCACATGTGAGGCCTGACACATGACACTGGTGATTTAAGTATGCTTACACAAAAAGTCATTTATCTTATTTGTTGGTTTAATCATGTTTTGAGCTCTAATTGGCACCTCTATTTGAATTGCCTGTTTTTGGGGAAAGCATAAAAATATCCTAAAAGCTCCTAAAAACTAGGAAAACAAAAACAAATTAAATATCCTAAAAGCTCCTAAAACTAGGAAAACAAAAAATAATAATTGTAAATAGGTAATTTTTTTCACTAGTTTTTAGGTAAATATGACTGGACATGAGGTACCTAAGAAAATTATCTTTCGCTATCTTGGTTCAATCCTACATAAGGAATGAGAGATTGAAGAGTACGTTAACCACATAATAAGAGTAGGTTGGTTGAAGTGGAAGCATGCTTCAGGAGTTCTGTGCGACCGCAAAATACCTATCAAGTTGAAGAGAAACTTTTATAAGACAACTGTGAGGCCAACCATGCTGTACAGCTTAGAATGTTGGGCCACCAAGAAGCAGCATGTGCATAAGATGAGTGTAGCGGAGAAGCGAATGCTTAGATGGATGTGCGGCCACACAAGGTTAGATAGAATTAAAAATGAAGACAACCGTAAAAAGGTGGGGGTGGCACCAATTGAGGAGAAGATGAGAGAGTACCGCTTAAGATGGTTTGGGCATATCCAACGTAGGCCTTTGGATGCTCCAGCGAGAAGAAGTGACTCGTGCCAAGTTGATGGAGTAAAAAGAGGAAGGGGCAGACTGAAAACAACTTGGGTAGAAACAGTGAGGAAAGACTTGATGGCTAGAAACATAAGAGAGAATATGACCTTGGATAGGAGAGAATGGAAGATAACGATCCATGTAGACGAACCCAACTGGTGTCAGGATTAGACTTAGTCAATTTGAGCCGGGTAGGTTCTTTCACCTTCTTCATGAAATTTTTTTAAAGGATTCATTTGCCGACCCCAACTAGTTTGGGACAGAGGCTTAGTTGAGTTGAGTTTTTAGGGATTTTTATGCTCTCCTCACTCAATTCTCTCCATGCCAAACATGCCAAAGTTTCTTTCTCATTCTCCTTTAACTTCCTATTCTACTCAAACCCTACTTCTCATCCTACTAAAACTAAAATACATCGTCTACTATGACTACTATTACTACTAACTGATCTTTTTATTCAAGTAGTTTTCTGTTTTTTGATGGGTAAGTAGTATTCTAACTTGCCTAACTTAGGTAAATTAGAAACAGAAAAGGAAATCCAAAGAAACCATCCTACATCAGAAACGATGGATAATTTGCAGTGGGAACATAGTTTATATAACAAAATGTCAAGAAATCGTGGGTGAAAAAATGTTAGGTCTTGTTAATAAAAAGTGATAAAAATTGTTTGTATATATCTAAAATTCTAAAATACTTATCCATACTCAATACATGTCATTAAATTCTAAATTCTAATATAATAACTCATGATCCATCCATTCCTCATCATATTTAACTAACTAAATATGGAAAAATTAAAACATTTTTAAGACTTATGATAGTGGTAGAGTGTTCATATGAACAAAAGTGTCTAGCTTCGGCTCTTCAATAACTTAGACTAAGAAAGAACCATATTTTTGTAGTTCTTATGATGCAGTTGGAGCATATCGGCATATAATCAAATCTAATTATATATAAGTAAGCTGAATGTTGCACTACGTGGTGCTGCCATGTCGCACCCCTCCTATAATCTCTCTCCCCTTTATTAGTTACCTTTTAAGGAGAAATCAACCCCTCTTTCCACCGTCTACTTTGCAGGATTTCTACAACTTCCTTATTTCTCTCCATAGCAACCCAATTAAATCTAATATAATCTCTCTCCCTCTTTTTTCAGTTACGTTTTAAAGAGTTTTACGTAAGTAAACAAAGTGGGATGACGCGTGCAAATGCATGTGTTGAAATATATTTCATTATCAGCACTTCTGTATTTTGATGAGGGCACTCCTCATTTTATTAACAGTATGGTATGGCCCGCACCATAGGATGATCCAAACCGTCCATTAGATGGGCCACAATCTAAATAGGTTGCGCACCAAAAAATATTTCCATAGGTTGATCCTAACCCTCTGATCTATAGACGATTAGGATCAACCCTCTAACATTCAGATCAGAGGGCTAGGATAAACCTATGTAAATGATTTTTCGGGCACAACCTATTTAGGATGTGGCCCATCTAATGGACGGTTTGGATCATCCTACGGTGCGGGCCATACCATACTTTTAATAAAGTGAGGAGTGCCCTCATCAAATTAAATACAGTAGTGCTGATAACATTTCCCTTTAAAAATTCTAGGACCCCTTTGAATGGCAGGAAACCTATCAACAACAAAAATTGAAGAAAACAAAAATATCAATTACAAAGTGTCACAGACGCCCATGTCACTTCTTCCATTTTTAGCTTTTCTATAGGAACTCTAATGAATACTGTAGGTAGGAGTGCAACTCGGGTCAGGCTGGGATCGGGCAAGGAACCATTTACTCAATCTGAATCCGAACCCGACCTAACCCGACTTCCAACTCGATGAGGTTTTCGACCCGACCCGTGGTTTAAAATACCATTTAACCCAACTTCCAACTCAGTGAGGTTCAACTCGACCCAACCTGAGGAACCTTTTTTTCCAACCCGAATCCGACCTGAGACGAGTTCCAACCCAACTCAACTCGAGTTTTTTAGCTTACTAAAAACTAAAAATGATAAAAAAAAAAGAAGAAGAAAGAAAGTGTTGGTTTTCTCTCAGGTCGTATTTTGCAAGCCCTCAGCCTGAACCCGACTTTTTCGGGTTGAAATCGACCCAATCGAGTTGCACCCCTAGACGTTTCCATCTAGACGTTTCCATAATAAGCAATTCCTCTATAGATCGGAGGGCAAGGGTAAACCTATGGAAATGATTTTTGGGGAACAACCCATTTACAGTGTGGCACATAAAATGGACGATGTGGATCATCATATCCCGAAATTAGGCCTCATGTTCCACCCTGTATAGGTTAAAGTTCAAAGATTTAAACTTGCATTGATTGGATGAAGCTGACCATTGATTGCATGTAGATAAAACATAGATCTTGAACAAAGAAAAACTGTACAACCTTCGGCCCTATGTGGGCCATGGGGAAATGACCCTATCCATTGATCCAGCGGTCAAATATGTCTGGCCCAATTCCGTTGCCCCACCTTGATCAGATGATTCTATCACCTTGATCTATACTCCCAACTATTTTAGTGTTGGTTTTTGTGGGCCTTAATCTTATGGATGTGAAGTATTTTTACTCACACACTTGCATGTATCTGAAATCAAGAGGGTTGATATTTTTTTTCCAGATTTACCGAAATTTTAGGCAGTAAAAGGGTTCTGGAGAGAGAAAGAGGTGTAAAGATCTTCATAGATTTATCCATCTAAATAGAAAGGGATGTATGTGAAATCAAGAGGGTTGATTTTTTTCAGATTTACTGAAATTTTAGGTAGTAAAAGGGTTATAGAGAGAGAGAGGTGTAAAGATCTTCTTAGATTTATCGATCTAAATAGAAAATGATTCCATTTTTTTTTCATACTTTTCTAAACGAAGACGTATAGATTTTGCGAAAATAATACAGTTTGCTAATTTCCAAAACTCTAAGGTTTGCTGATTTTTTGGGATTTCATGTTGGTTTTGTGAAACGAATACGGGTTTTGTGTTTTTTAAGGACTATGCCTTCAGACTGAGGCCGGTTGCCCCCATCAGCGTGAACAGTGAAACCCCTATCCTACTATAATATAATAGATAAAAACATGGGTTGAAAAGCCGGAGAGGCTAACATTGTTATAGGAAAAATTGCACTGGGCTATAAAGAAAAAATAAATGGTGAGACCCTTTGTGTAAAACCAACATATACCAATTCAATATCCTAATAATCTGGATAATAATTTGCCCCTTCTTTTTCATTTTTTTAAAATTTTAGCAGTTTCTTTTCTTCTTCTTTTTAAATTTTTTTTTTTTTTCATCTTTCTCTATATCTTTTCCTAAAAATAGTTATAAAGCTTTCTTTTTTTGGGCCGCCCGTGCGGCGATGGGTCTGCAACTAGTTATATTATTTATAAGCAAATACTAGCTAATTGAGATAATCTATACAGTATTTTTTCTACATAAAAGAACTCAATTCAGCACATCTTATATTTCCCATAAGACCTTAGAGTGAGATTAGAAAATCCTTGTTTGACTTGATCTTAATGAATTTCATCAACGAGAAGAACAAAAGGAACAATGACAAACAAAAAGGAAGACAGAGAAGAAAAGCCAAGGAGAAAACAAATCTCAAGGGCATGATGCACTTCAAAAAAATTGGAAAAATAAATAAAATAAAATAGAGTTTTTTTTAGGGAAATGATATCAGCACAACCTTGTTTTGATATTTTCACTAACGCATCTTGTCTTTAAGTATTTAAGGAGATGTCAAAGGTTATTACAATCCCCAAAAAGTATTGGGACATGAGTAAAACTCACCCTCAAAAGCTAGCTGTTAAGGGGAGGGAACCCATTCCCTTATAAGCCCATCCACATCGTTACACTTGTCCGATGTGGGACTATTTTGCTTTCACGTTGAACCCCCCAACAATCTCTCCCTCCACGTGGAAGCAGCGTGGACAATCTCGCACCTCAACGCGGTAGGAAAGTGGGAACTACGAGATCTTCCCCGTGGGATTTTTCCATCTTTGGAGGCATACCGGGGTTACCGAGATCTTCCCCGAGGAATATTTCCATCCTCGGAGGCTAAATTGGGGTTACCACGTGCCCAACTCTGATACCACTTGTTGAGAATCAAACCGGGTAGAACTCACCCTTAAAAGCTAGCTTTTGAGCGTGAGTTCTACCCGAGTCCCAACAAGTGGTATCATAGTTGAGCACGTGGTAACCCCGGTTTAGCCTCCGAGAATGGAAATATCCCTCGGGGAAGATCTCAGTAACCCCAGTATGCTTCGGAGGACGGAGAAATCCCTCAAGGAAGATCTCGTAGTTCCCACGTTCCTGCCCCGTGGAGGGGCGAGATTGTCCACGGTGCTTCCACGTGGAGGGCGAGATTGTTGGGGGGTTCCACGTGAAAGCAAAATAGTCCCAGATAGGAAAAGTGTCACGATGTGGATGGGCTTATAAGGGAATGGGTTCCCTCCCCTTAATAGCTTTTGAGGGTGAGTTCTACCCGTTCCCTTATAAGCCGATCCACATCATTACACTTTTCCGATGTGGGACTATTTTGCTTTCACGTGGAACCCCCCAACAATCTCCCCCTCCACGTGGAAGCACCATGGACAATCTCGCCCCTCCACGCGGCAGGAACGTGGGAACTACGGGGTGAGTTCTACCCGGGTCCCAACAAAAAGCACTCACAAGCCAATTAAAAAAGGAAAGACAAGCTGGGTTTGTGTTTATTAAAACATGGTTGTAATCATGGTTTTAAATTTTGGTTTCGGTACCGGTTTTGGACCCCACTGAAATCGAAATTTCAACCGAAATCCTGTGAAACGTTAAAAACATTATTTTATTCGATACCAAATTTCAGCCGAAATTTCAAAAATTTCAGTAATTTAAGTCGAAATTTCGGTAAAATATTAAATTAATTAAAAAACAAGTTTTTGGGTGAAATTTTGGAAAAAAATGAAATTTCAACCAAAATGAAATAAAACACCATTTCGGGATATGAGGTTTCGGTGTCGGTCCAGACCGAAACCCGAAATTTCAGGTTTCGGTCGAAATTTAAAACCATGGTTGTAATAATCAAGGTTTTAACTATTTGTGACCGAGTGGAGTGGAGTGTTTGGACTATTTGTTGGGGCGTATGGGGTTTGGGGACCGGTGGAGGGGGTGGATTAGAAGATGCGTTGAATCTGCATGGTTTTCAATTTTGGTTAACGGGTCTCCTCAGGGGTTCTTTAAATCTTCTAGAGGATTGAGGCAGGGTGATCCTCTCTCTCCTTTTTTATTTGTTATTGTTGCTGAAACTTTGAGTAGATTGATGGCTATTGGAAGTAGCAAGGAGTTATTCCGAGGTTTCATGGTTGGGCGTGATAGGGTGGAAGTGTCGCATCTGCAATTTGCAGATGACACTTTATTATTTTGTAGACCAAGTGATTTGTACATCTTAAACTTGAAGGCGACCATCAGATGCTATGAGTTTATCACTGGCGAGAGGATAAATTTTCATAAATCATGTATGTTTGCTATCAATATTCCGATTGATAGGGGTCTTAGGTATGCAAAGTTGGTGGGGTGTATGCTGGAAGTTCTTCCATCCTTGTATTTGGGATTGCCGTTGGGTGTGGGGAGACCCAAGAAGCATTTGTGTGATCCTATTGTGGATAGAATTGAAAGAAGGCTTGAAATGTGGAAGAGGAATCTTATTTCTAGAGGGGGGAGATTGGTCCTAGTCAAGGCTGTGTTGGCTAATATACCTATTTTTTTTATCTCTATTTAAATGTCCGATCAGTATTGTATTGAGAATTGAGAAGATTCAGCGTAGATTCCTATGGGGGGCTCAAGTGAGTCCAAGGGTATTCCGCTTGTGAAATGGGAGACTGTGTGCTTGCCCTTTAAAAATGGAGGTCTTGGGATTAGAAGAATCCGTGAATTTAATAATGCCTTATTAGGAAAGTGGTTATGGAGATTTGGGGTGGAGCAAGATCAATTTTGGGTAAAAGTGATGAGTAGCAAGTATGGCCATAAGCTTGGTAAGTGGGAGTCAGATGATCTTTATAATTTGAAGGGGGTGACTGTGTGGCGAGATATTCTAAAAATATATCATGAGTTCAGCAAGGGCATTCGGTTTAAAGTATATTCGGGTGATCGGATCAGATTTTGGTATGATGCATGGTGCTCTCCCGAGCCCCTTATGAATGTATACCCGGAGTTGTTTGTTGTTGCTGCTTCAAATGAAGCTATGGTTAGTGATTGGATTGTTCATTCTGATGGAAGGGTATCGTGGATGCCGGCTTTCAAGAGGAATTTCTTTGATAGAGAGTTGGAGGCGTTATCACACTTTATTGAGTTGCTTAAATCTTGTTACATCAAATTGTCTGGGTCCGATAAAAGAATTTGAATTTGGGACTCTTCCGACTTCTTTTCCGTCAGATCTTTCTATTCGCATCTTGTACCTAGTGGTGCTCCTTCTATATATGCAATGGTGTGGAAATTTCATTGCCCTCCAAGGGTGTGTTTTTTTGGGTGGACGGTGTGCAGGGATAGCATCCAAACAATTAATTTTCTTCGGAAAAGGGGTATGTGTTTGGTGGATCGCTGTTCCCTTTGTTTGGAAGATGGAGAATCGGTGAGTAATCTCTTCATCCATTGCAAATTTGCTAGAGAAGTATGGGGGTTCATTTTAAGGAGATTTGGTATTTGCTGGGTCTTTACTTTCTCTATCTCGGACGTCATTTTGTGTTGGAATGCGGTGCCTTGGAAAAAAAAGGGGAAGATGTTATGGAAAATTTGCCTCCTTGCTACATGGTGGGTCATTTGGAAGGAGCGTAATGCAAGGGTCTTTGAGGGGTCTAATAGATCGCCTTACCGTCTATACATTAACATCATCACTCTTACCATCTCGTGGGCAAAATGCTTGTCACCTTTCCGCTTTGTATCTGCTTTTGACTTGTGGGAGGGTTGGAGGGTGGTGTGTTTCAGTGGAGAAAGCCGATCACAGGTGGTTCAAGAGTGGGAAGCTCCACCTATTGGATGGATGAAACTTAATTTCGATGGTTCAAGCTTGGGCAATCCTGGACCGGCGGGGTATTGGTGGTCTTTATCGTGATTTTCGAGAGGATACCATTTGGGCTTATTCGGGGCCGATGGGATTGTGTGATTCAAATGAGGCCGAAGTCAGGGCGGTCCACCAGGGTATTAAAAAAATCGCTAGAGTCCTGATTGATTCTACTATTGTGGAGGAGGTTTCACTTAATGTGGTTAGGTGGCTTCGTGTGTCTGCGTCGCCACCTTGGAGATTTTGGTCATTTTCTAATGAAATTTCTGATCTTGTTGAGGGCTCTTCTATTGTCTTTAATCATGTTAGATGATCTGCAAATTGCGAGCTGATTCTTTGGCGAGATCTGGGTTTGATAGATTGGAGTTAGAAAGTTTTGATTTTTTGCCTCCTTGAGGTTATTGTATTTTTCTTTCTTTTTTCCCCTGTATTCCTTTGGGGGGTCCTCCTCGGACTTCCCCTTCTTTTTTAATATATTTATCTTACCATTTCAAAAAAATAAAAATCAAGGTTTTGAATTTCAACAGACATCCGAAATTTGGTCTTTCGGTTGAGAACGAAATCCAAATCAGGTGAAATTGAAACGTTCCAAAATTTCGACCGAAATTTAAGGGATAAGACAAAAAATCTATTTTTTATTCATTATTTAATATTATCCTGAAATTTCGTGAAATTTTAGAGGGATAAAATATTACGTTATTTGATTTCTATAGATTTGGTCCGAAATTTCAAAATTTCAGGTGATGACCGAGCCGGATTCCGAAATTTAAAACCTTGGTAATAATATCATTTCCCGATATTATTTTAACTGAAAATAGTGTCAATAATGCTTTTCTAAACAAATGAACATGCTATATATTTTGAAAAAAAAAAAAAAAAAAAAAGGAAGTTTGTCGGACGACAAGGCTGGTTATGTATAATAAAATTTAATTTTATAATTCAGTTCACATTCATAACCCAAAAGCGCCCGTGGCCTAATGGATAAGGCGTCTGACTTCTAATCAGGCGATTGTGGGTTCGAGTCTCACCGGGCGTGTGATATCATTTGCTTTTTTGAATGAGAATAAACTTTTTACGCACTTCCTTGTTCTGATAATCACAACCCTTTCCAAACAAAAGGGTGAGAATCATGCTACCACGAGTTCACGCACTCAGCTTACCTGTAATTTTAGAAGACATGTGAGTGACTCAGATTCCAATACGTGGAAGTTGTCCTTTCCTTTTCTTCCATACTACTCATGGCTGATGGCACCCACTTTCTATCGATTCTCAAGTACTTTCGTGTTCTAATCATCTAACCCTTCACCTACTTGTACTAGAGAGAGAGCCCACATGTATTGCCCCATACCCAATATGTACAACATTCTCTTACAATTATTGAAGGTGTAGTACAACATACCCACAACACCGTGGGGCCAACTATGAATGATTTAGATCATTGAAGGTGGAAGATGTATTTAGAAGAAAACAAATCGGTTGATCCTACTTTGTTCAAAGATCCAAACCGTTCATTTGTTGCGACCCAACGTAAATAGATTTTTCCTCAAAAATAATCTCCCTAGATGATAATAACTCTCCGATCCGTTGAGATTTATATGTTGTGTCACCAATGTTAGATCGGAGGGTGAGGATCATCCAATGGAGATAGTTTTGGGGGCACGTTGAGGCTCAACAAATGAACAGTTAGGATCTTAGAACGAAGTGGCCCCAATCATATAATAGGTACGCCCCCACTGTATATTGGGTCTGTTTGTAGGTGAGTATATATTTTGAAAAATACAATCAAGCCTACTTTGTTCGAAGATCCTAAAGATCTAAACTTTGACCCTACAAAAGGTTTAGAGAGAGAGAGAGAGAGAGTACTCGTTGTGGCTTGTGAAAACCAGTAAAGGGGGGTGAATTTACCTTCCCTCATCTACCTTTCTTAACCTTCCATTTACAATCTACAATTTCAAGGGTTTAAGATCATCCGATGGGGAAGATTTTTTTGTTTTCTTTTGTTTTTTGGTTTTTCACCATACATCTCCATGATCACAAACCACACATCAAAATCATATTTCATCAACAAATAGATGAGTGAACGGTACGGATCATCACTGCCATTCTGGAGAGTTGATGGTGGGGCCACAATCTGGATTGCCTATATCTTAGAGCCCACAATAGATTCCAAATGCCCTAAGCATCAACCCCTCAATAATTCATGTTAAAGGGTCCCACAATTGAACGACTAGGATTGCTTAACAGGTGACAAACCCGTGGGGCCCGTCCAAATATACGGTCCGAATTAAGGGTTCCACAATCGACATCACTCCTAGTAGAAAACTAGAAATCATTCTCACTCACTCACTCTTGACTATTATATATATGAGTAAATGATATTTCCACCCCTTTTTGTCTTTTCCTGAAACAAAAATGACGGGTGGTGTCCCATCACATCGAATATTGCCCCACGATATTATATCCGATTAATTAATTTATCACGAGAAAATCCTGAGGTGATATTTTGTGTGGCTGAAACTTCCAGAGTTGTCAGGAATCGTTGAAATTTCCCAGACAGTAATTACAATCATTGTCCACCATTGTTTTACAAAAATACGCTTACAATTTTACTAAACTACGAAACTACCCTTCTAGTATAACCCGTCAAAGATCCCTCTCACCGGATCAAAACAAAAGCAACTTAACATATGCCGTCTGATCAAGATCCAACGGTCGCACAGACATTACCCTCTGCTTCCAGTGAGAAATGTTCTTTCATAAATCAACTGTCATGCTTTGTTACTTCAATGATTTTATCATTTCATAGTTGGGAAATGATATCTCCCCTCACACCCCCGCCCCGGTTTATGTGAGCTTAAAGATAGATTCACCCCCTTTAACGTTTTTCTTTGCCTTTAAAACTTAACGAATAACGTTAGGGAGTGCAAGTTGGGGGGGGGGGGTTATCCGTTAGAGGGGGGATAACATTTCCTTTTATAGTTTAGTTAACCCCGAAAATCTAATTTTGAAATAAAAGGGGAAAAGAGAAAAAGGGAAGAGAGAATTGAAAAAGAAAGGGAAAAAATTAGAAAAAATATGGAAGAGATTTGAACCACACAACAGCATATAGAGCACCCAACCATTCCCATTTGAGGCTTATCCCAAACATGAATCAATGCAGTTATAACCATGAGTCCTATTTCCATTCTCTTCTTAGTTTTATGTCTCTATTATGGGTTTGGATGGGATCACTCTCATGTTATGTTCCTACCTTTCTTTTATTTCTTACTCTTCTACATAAGAAGCTTGGAGAAGAGATTTCAATTGGGTATCATTTAGCTTTGATCTATTCTTCAACTCTCATAAAAGGAGATGAAAGGTTTCCACAAGAGCCATGGCCAGTCTGAGATCCAATGTGATGATGAGGGATCGACGTCTCTCAATCTTCGCAACCTCTCGAAGCTCATCCTCCCCCCATTGGGTGTGTCGAACTCGGCCCAGATCAAATCCAAAGGGAGGATCATCTCCCCGATGGATTCGAGATACAGGTTAAGATAACTAACCCATCACTTTGCTTAACACTAGTAAGTTTTACATTCATGTATGCATATGTGTGTGTGTGTGTGCGTGTGAGATGTGAGTGGGTAAGCATGTTCTCACTAACTCTCCTCAACTCAATTGAGTTGACTCAGTTCGAGTGCTCAGGGAGGTGAGTGAGTCGGACCAGTTTATTCTGGTCATGCACCTTATCAAGTCACTCCATTGGGGTGGCTTTGGAGGTGAGTTGGCCGAAGTTGAACTGGAAGAATCGAAGCATAGAGAAAAAGAGAAGAAAAATCAACTCATTTACAAACTCATCCAACTCAGACTCACCGAGTCAGACAGTCTAACTTGGGTTATGCACATACACATTCATTAAGGCCTCGTTCATTTTAGACTGTGACAACCGATTGTGAGCCCCAAACCAATAATCGGTTTGGGGCTCACAATCGGTTGTCACAGGCTAAAACCAACAGGGTCTAAGGGAGTATGTATTACGTGTGCTTGTGGATTGGTTCGACTTGCAAATTCATCTGCTTTTAATTTCTTTTAAATCTTAGAAATTTGTAGAAATATGAGGTTTCTTTTCTGAAGAAAGAATGTTAGCCAAATTTTGATTGGCTATTTTTACTACATCCTTTACAGGATTCATCCATGAAGTTCAAATTTTGATTGACTATTTGTATTACCTCATGCATTTGCATTTTGATTTGGATTTGAGTTTTGGATACAAAACACATCAATCATCTTCATGATCATGTTTTAAGAGAGAGAGAAAGAGAGAAAGTGAGGGAGGGAGGGATGTCTCTCTGCTGCCAGAGTAACGTCGAGTAGTAGCGATGGTGACGGAAGTTGCCACAAATATTGATTTCCAAATAATGTCTCGTAGAAAAGATTTGAAAATCGGAACTTTTTGTACTGTTGTAGCTGATTTGGAAATCTAAGGATTTGATCCAGTTAAAAATATCAACTAAATCTAAATCTAAATCTTGCTAGTATCCAAACTTGGCCTTACAGGATTCATCCATGAAATTCCTAGTCATTGAATATTCAGTCTATTTCTCCATTAAAAAAAAATTGATTTAATCCATTCAAATAGGATTAAATATGCAAGTTATATGTATATAACGAGAAAATAGTCTTTGAATGTATTACACATTGGGTTTTTCAGGTGCTGGGAGACTCTCATGGTGTTCTTGGTGGCTTACTCTGCATGGGTCTACCCTTTCGAGGTAGCGTTCATGAACGCCGCACCCAAAGGAGGTCTTTACATCGCAGACAGTGTTATCGATCTTTTTTTCGCTGCCGACATAGTTCTAACATTTTTCTTGGCCTACATTGATTCAAGAACACAACTTTTAGTTCGCGATTCCAGAAAAATTGCAATGCGGTTGGCTGTTCTTAACTAACATCTGTCTAAATTTAGATATATGTTTTAAGATAATAGAAAAGAAGAGCAACCATACTGTATAATTTTTTTTTTGGTTGGTCAGTATAAAATTTTCATTGATAACAAGATCAAAATGGGGTTTTACTGTCTTTCAATCAGATATCTGTCAACATGGTTTGTCATGGATTTGGCTTCAACGATACCTTTCGAGGTTGTGGGCTACTTGTTTACAGGGAAGAACAAGACAGGGCTTTCTTATACTCTGTTGGGTATGCTTAGACTATGGCGTCTAAGAAAGGTCAAGCAATTTTTCACAAGGTGGGTTTTTTTTCCTGAATTGATGAATGCAGAAATCATAACCTGTAAAGAGTTTTATACATTGTTTCTTGGTTTTGATGCTTGTGTACTAATGCAGAGTTGAAAAGGATATAAGGTTCAGCTATTTTTGGATAAGATGTGCTAGACTTTTATCTGTAAGTGAGCAAGTTGTTAAGTTACTTTTATCTGTAAGTAAGCAAGTTGTTAAGTTCTTACTTGGAATGAACTAAGAAAGTGGTATGTATTGAGATGAAATTGAAACTTTTGGCTGCAGGTTACTCTGTTTCTTATGCACTATGCTGGATGTCTCTACTACTTGCTTGCGGATCGGTATCCGCACCAAGGGAGGACATGGATCGGCGCAGTGATTCCCAATTTCAGAGAAGCAAGTCTATGGGTCCGTTATATTTCATCGCTTTACTGGTCCATTACCACCATGACCACTGTTGGTTATGGAGATCTGCATGCTGTGAACACTGGGGAGATGATTTTCAATATATTCTACATGCTCTTCAATCTAGGCCTCACCGCTTATCTCATCGGGAACATGACTAATTTGGTAGTAGAAGGAACTCGACGCACAATGGAATTTGTAAGTCAACCCACGCACAATGGACTTTGTAAGTCAACCCTTTCCTAGAATTATAACATGAACCCCATGTTTTTAAAATCGTACGATTCACGAATTCAATGGAATCGAGGGTTGAACGATTCAAATCAGAAGGAAGAATAGTTTACGTAAAAATCGTACGATTCAAGTAAGATTCGACTTTGAATAGTGAGTTTTTTACGATGTTTATATTTGTTATGATTCTTTTTTGTTTGCCTTTTTTTGTGTGTGTGTGTGTGTGATGGGCCCTTCACAATTAGAAATAAATCGTACAGAAAACCCTTGCCCCAACTTATAAACTAAAACAAGTAAAGAAAACGCTAAATCTATTCTGCTCCTTTTTCTCCTCTTCCTTCTCCTCCTCATCCTTCCTACTTCTACCAATACCAGCCACAAGTTTGGATTACTAATCATGGAATTTTATATTTAATTTCATAGTTTTGAATGAAAAATAGATTATTACACATTTTATTCTTATTTTTTATTTTTTTTATATTTTTTAATAATTTCCTCATTTTATATATAAATCTGAAAAAAAAAATCTTATGATTCACAATCCGATTTATGATTCGATATGAATTGAACCCTCTTACAATTTACGATTCGATTCCCATTTTCAGAACCTTGCATGAACCATTTTCTCATGTGAATTGGAAGACATGAATCTTATGTACCTTATAGAATCATCTGGTTTGAATTGCAGAGGAACAGCATAGAATCAGCTTCTAATTTTGTGTGTCGGAATCATCTACCTTTGCGGTTGAAAGAGCAGATATTGGCATGTATGTGTCTAAGATTCAGAGCAGAGAGCTTAAATCAACTACAATTGATGGAGCAACTACCCAAATCAATCTGTAAAAGTATCTGTCAGCATCTATTCTTACCGACGATGGAGCAGGTTTATCTCTTTAAAGGTGTCTCAAAGGAAATACTCTTGCTTTTGGTGAGAATCTTGGCCCTGTAACATCTCCACATCCCAGAATCACAATTAAAAGAAAT